>NC_086098.1:4433523-5633523 GCF_963921235.1 Mobula hypostoma
AGGGAGAGAGTGTGTGTGAGTGTGAGTGTGTTTGAGGGAGAGAGTGTGTGTGTGTGTGTGAGTGTGAGTGTGTTTGAGGGAGAGAGTCTGTGTGTGTGTGAGTGTGAGTGTGTTTGAGGGAGAGAGTGTGTGTGTGTGTGTGTGAGTGTGTGTGTGAGTGTGTTTGAGGGAGAGAGTCTGTGTGTGTGTGTGTGTGTGAGTGTGTTTGAGGGAGAGAGTCTGTGTGTGTGTGTGTGAGTGTGTTTGAGGGAGAGAGTCTGTGTGTGTGTGTGTTTGAGGGAGAGAGTGTGTGTGTGTGTGTGAGTGTGTTTGAGGGAGAGAGTGTGTGTGTGTGTGTGAGTGTGTTTGAGGGAGAGAGTGTGTGTGAGTGTGTGTGTGAGTGTGTTTGAGGGAGAGAGTGTGTGTGTGTGTGAGTGTGTGAGTGTGTTTGAGGGAGAGAGTGTGTGTGTGTGTGTGTGAGTGTGTGTGTGAGTGTGTTTGAGGGAGAGAGTCTGTGTGTGTGTGTGTGTGTGAGTGTGTTTGAGGGAGAGAGTCTGTGTGTGTGTGAGTGTGAGTGTGTTTGAGGGAGAGAGTGTGTGTGAGTGTGTGTGAGTGTGAGTGTGTTTGAGAGAGTCTGTGTGTGTGTGTGTGTGTGAGTGTGTTTGAGGGAGAGAGTCTGTGTGTGTGTGTGTGTGTGAGTGTGTTTGAGGGAGAGAGTCTGTGTGTGTGTGTGAGTGTGAGTGTGTTTGAGGGAGAGAGTCTGTGTGTGTGTGTGTGAGTGTGTGTGTGTGTGTGAGTGTGTTTGAGGGAGAGAGTGTGTGTGTGTGTGTGAGTGTGAGTGTGTTTGAGGGAGAGAGTCTGTGTGTGTGTGTGTGAGTGTGAGTGTGTTTGAGAGAGAGTCTGTGTGTGTGTGTGTGAGTGTGAGTGTGTTTGAGGGAGAGAGTCTGTGTGTGTGTGTGAGTGTGAGTGTGTTTGAGGGAGAGAGTCTGTGTGTGTGAGTGTGAGTGTGTTTGAGGGAGAGAGTCTGTGTGTGTGTGTGTGTGTGAGTGTGAGTGTGTTTGAGGGAGAGAGTCTGTGTGTGTGTGTGTGTGTGAGTGTGTTTGAGAGAGTCTGTGTGTGTGTGTGTGAGTGTGAGTGTGTTTGAGGGAGAGAGTCTGTGTGTGTGTGTGTGAGTGTGAGTGTGTTTGAGGGAGAGAGTCTGTGTGTGTGTGTGTGAATGTGAGTGTGTTTGAGGGAGAGAGTCTGTGTGTGTGTGTGTGAGTGTGTTTGAGGGAGAGAGTCTGTGTGTGTGTGTGTGAGTGTGAGTGTGTTTGAGGGAGAGAGTCTGTGTGTGTGTGTGTGTGAGTGTGTTTGAGGGAGAGAGTCTGTGTGTGTCTGTGTGTGTGAGTGTGTTTGAGGGAGAGAGTCTGTGTGTGTGTGAGTGTGTGTGAGTGTGTTTGAGGGAGAGAGTCTGTGTGTGTGTGTGAGTGTGTTTGAGGGAGAGAGTCTGTGTGTGTGTGTGTTTGAGGGAGAGAGTGTGTGTGTGTGTGAGTGTGTTTGAGGGAGAGAGTGTGTGTGTGTGTGTGAGTGTGTTTGAGGAGAGAGTCTGTGTGTGTGTGTGTGTGTGTGAGTGTGTTTGAGGGAGAGAGTGTGTGTGTGTGTGTGTGTGAGTGTGTTTGAGGGAGAGAGTGTGTGTGAGTGTGTGTGAGTGTGAGTGTGAGTGTGTTTGAGGGAGAGAGTGTGTGTGTGTGTGTGTGAGTGTGTGTGTGAGTGTGTTTGAGGGAGAGAGTCTGTGTGTGTGTGTGTGTGTGTGAGTGTGTTTGAGGGAGAGAGTCTGTGTGTGTGTGAGTGTGAGTGTGTTTGAGGGAGAGAGTGTGTGTGAGTGTGTGTGAGTGTGAGTGTGTTTGAGAGAGTCTGTGTGTGTGTGTGTGTGAGTGTGTTTGAGGGAGAGAGTCTGTGTGTGTGTGTGTGTGTGAGTGTGTTTGAGGGAGAGAGTCTGTGTGTGTGTGTGAGTGTGAGTGTGTTTGAGGGAGAGAGTGTGTGTGTGTGTGTGTGAGTGTGTGTGTGTGTGTGAGTGTGTTTGAGGGAGAGAGTGTGTGTGTGTGTGTGAGTGTGAGTGTGTTTGAGGGAGAGAGTCTGTGTGTGTGTGTGTGAGTGTGAGTGTGTTTGAGAGAGTCTGTGTGTGTGTGTGTGAGTGTGAGTGTGTTTGAGGGAGAGAGTCTGTGTGTGTGTGTGAGTGTGAGTGTGTTTGAGGGAGAGAGTCTGTGTGTGTGTGTGTGAGTGTGAGTGTGTTTGAGGGAGAGAGTCTGTGTGTGTGTGTGTGAGTGTGAGTGTGTTTGAGGGAGAGAGTCTGTGTGTGTGTGTGTGTGTGTGTGTGTGTGTGAGTGTGTTTGAGGGAGAGAGTCTGTGTGTGTGTGTGTGTGTGAGTGTGTTTGAGAGAGTCTGTGTGTGTGTGTGTGAGTGTGAGTGTGTTTGAGGGAGAGAGTCTGTGTGTGTGTGTGTGAGTGTGAGTGTGTTTGAGAGAGTCTGTGTGTGTGTGTGTGAGTGTGTGAATGTCTATGTAAATATGAGTGGGCGTCTCTCGGTTTACGGCCGGGGGAGTGAGCGCACTCTCCCACTGGGAGCGGACCGGTTCTCCGGGAGGAGGCGCTGCCGCCGGAGTCTGCTGCGGCCTGCGGTCCCCGCTTGTTGCCGCGCCTCCCCCGTCCCCGTCTCCGGGTTCCAGGGGACGCCGGGCGAACGGAGGATGGGCGGCCGGCTGGCGCGGACTCTGCGGAACTTTAACTTGGAGAACCGGGCGCACCGGCAGGTGGGCCGGAGGAAACCGAGCGTTGCCCCGAGACACCCGAGTACCGGAGCGCGCCTGGAGCGGCAGTGGAGGGGTGGGTGAGAGCCGGGGGGCGAGGGGGATTGCGGAGGGGACGGGACGGGACGGGATGGGATGGAGGGGTGGTTCCGTACTCGGTATCCCTGCTATGCGCTCTCTACCCGTCCCCTTTACACTGTGCCTGCCCCGTGTGCACTGAGGGACAATCTCAAACAGGTCACACGAGGTTAAGGTGACTTTGAGGCTCTCTCGGTACAGGCTGGCTGCCCAGTCTCTTTTATCAGGTCTGTAATATCCTGGTACTGTATATATGTCAGCTTTAATTTCTCTGGCAGCAAAGAACATGGTCAAACAAATCCAAAATTAAATTGGACTGGAGTTTGGGTTCTCTGGTGACATAACTTATTGACTACGGTGTATGGACCAAACTGACTCTGGGAGTCATTCCTGGATACAGTTGCAGCTATATAGGACCCTGGTCAGACCCCACTTGGAGTACTGTGCTCAGTTCTGGTCACCTCACTACAGGAAGGATGTGGAAACTATAGAAAGGGTGCAGAGGAGATCTACAAGGATGTTGCCTGGAATGGGGAGCATGCCTTACGAGAATAGGTTGAGTGAACTCTGCCTTTTCTCCTTGAAGCAACGGAGGATGAGAGGTGACCTGATAGAGGTGTATAAGATGATAGGCATTGATTGTGTGAATAGTCAGAGGCTTTTTTCCAGGGCTGAAATGGCTAACACAAGAGGAGAGGTTTAAGGTGCTTGGAAGCAGGTACAGAGGAGATGTCGGGGTAAGATTTTTTTACACAGAGAGTGGTAAGTGTGTGGAATGGGCTGGTGGAGGCGGATACGATAGGGTCTTTTAAGAGGCTCCTGGACAGATATATGGAGCTCGCTCAGAAAAATTGAGGGCTACGGGAAACCCTGGGTAATTTCTAAAATAAGTACATGTTTGGCAAAACATTGTGGGCCGAAGGGCCTGTATTGTGCTGTAGGTTTTCTATGTTTCTATAATTTTTCTTCCTTGCTGATAACGCCCCTGTAAAGTGCTTTGGGGACATTTGTTATCTTGTGGTTGAGATAGAAATTATACTAAATTATTGAAGCCAAAGTAAGAATAGGAAGAATTGCAGGGCAGCACAGCACGGTAGCAGTTAGCACAACGCTTTACAGCGCTAGTTGTAAGATTGGGGTTCAATTCCCACCTCTGCCTGTGCAGTTTGTGTGTTCTCCCTGTGACCGTGTGCGTTTCCTCCGGGTGCTGAGGTTTCCTCCCACAGTCCAAAGCTGTATGGGTCAGGGTTAGTTGTGGGCATGCTATGTTGGCACTTGTGGGCTGCCCAGCACCATCTTTGCTGATTTTATTTGATGCAAATGACTCATTTCACTTTAGTTTTATTTGTTATACTTTCATTGAAACAATCTATTAAATAAAGTTAATCTTAGAATAATCCATCAGTGTCACTATGTTGATCTATCATTTGTGCTTTTCCTGTCACCCATCCTTATTGCCTGACTCTTCCTGTACAGTCAGATATAAAGATTAAAGATAAAGGTCAGCCTTATTGGTCACATGTACATGAAAACATACAGTGAAATTTGTCATTTGTGTCGACGACCAGCGTCGCATGCCCACAGCTTACTAACTGTGACCCGTAAGTCTTTTGAATGTGGGAGGAAAGCGAGGTGCCCAGACAAAACACACGTGGTCACAGGGAGAATGTACAAACGCCTTGTAAACAGCAGTGGGAATCGAACTCCGATTGGTGATTGTGCCAGCTGCAACACTACTGTGCCACTGCATTAAGCTTGGTTGTTTAATGATGTTACTAACTTCAAGCCAATTGAAATTTTCCAGAGCAAAGGTCTGTAAAGTGATGTGCTACACTTCCTAGACTGACAAGAATTGATCTCAAACTCTGCATCAGACAATGTAGCACATTGACAAAAAAAAAGTTCTCATTCTGGACCTGTAAAGCCAAAGTTGAAGAAAAACGAGAGCTTTCTTTGTCTTTTCTCACATGAGTTCTTGGCCCTTGAACCATTTAGAGAGTGATGGTGCCCCATTTGCCTTCATATGGAAATATGGAACAAAAACCTCCAACCTGTGCTGTCTGTTTAATATTTTGACTGTGTATTTCTATAAAAGTTAGTACTGGCATTTCAGATGTCATGCAGCTAAATTATCTTACCAAGGCAAGGGTAGTTTAATTTTAAGTTCAGGAAATGTTTCCCTACGGAATGTCTGAGTTATTTTTTTGTACACAGAGAGTGGTGTGTGAGTGGAACCCTGCCAGGGGCGGTTGTCATATACAGATACATGAAGGATGTTTAAAAAAGCTCTTAGATAGACACAGGATTGGTGGAAAAATGGAGGGAGGCATGCCCTTTTCTCGCTGTTGCCATCGGGTAGGAGGTACAGAAGCCTGAAGGCACACAGCGATTCAGGAACAGCTTCTTCCTCTCTGCCATCCAATTCCTGAACGGACATTGAACTCTTGAACACTACCTCACTTTTTTAATATATAGTATATCTGGTTTTTTGCATAATTTTTAATCTATTCAATACATGTATACTGTAATTGATTTAGTTATTTATTATTAGTTTGTTTTTTTTTCCTTTTATATTATGTATTGCAGTGAACTGCTGCTGCTGTTAACAAATTTCACGTCACATGCTGGTGATAATAAACCTCATTCTGAAAGGAAGGGTTAGATGGATCTTGGAAGGGGTTATAGGGTTGGCACTATATTATGGGCTGAGAGGCCTGTACTGTGCTATATTGTTCTATGAATAATTTCTGAGATCATGCCAAATTCCATTAATGAACCATAAGATATAGAGCAGAATTAGAGTATTTGGCCCAGCTACTCAGTTCTGCCATTTCATCAGGGCTGATCCATTAACCTCTCTACCCCAATCTCATACCTTCTCCTTGGAACCTTTCATCCCCTGAATAATCAAGAACCTATCATCCTCTGCCTTAAATACACCCAATGATTTGGCCTCCACAGCTGCCTATAGCAACAAATTCCACTAATTCATCACCGTCTGGCTAAAGAACTTACTCCTCACCTCTGCTGTAAATGGACATCCTGCTATTCTGAGGCTGTGCACTTTGGTCCTGGACTCCCCTACCAAAGGAAACATCCTCTTCACATCCACTCTATCTAGGCCTTTCAATGTGAACATGTAGCCATGAAAATTAAAATTTGATTTGAATTCTGCAGATCATCCTGAAGTTCACAACAAAAATGAAGAACTTTTGACTTTTCTGAAAAACGTTTACGTTGATTCAAAGGATTATTCATCGAAGGTAAGTGTTGCAAAAGGTGCCCAGCAGTGAATGTTTAACATTGCACCATGGTGGGGGGGGGGGGATAATTTCTCTTGTGGCCCTTTGGTTTTTGTATACTGATATTTTTGATGTGTTCTTTGTTTTAAATGGGGATAATATACGGTACGATGATGGGGTGGAGATATGTCTCTACCAAAGGAGGTGTAAGGCAATCACAGACAAGAGAAAATCTGCAGATGCTGGAAATCTAAGCAACACACAAAATGCTGGAGGAACTCAGCAGGCCAGGCAGCATCTATGGAGAGGAATACAGTTGACATTTTGTGCTGCAACTCTGCGGCAAGACAAGAGGCACTCCTTCCCTCCACAGACCTGCAGGTGACCCGTGGGCAAGGTGCAGCACCTGTGTAGCCCTCCGATCAGGTTAGGAAACAGGTCGGCTGCAGAAAGACCTAAACAGATGAGGAGAATGGGCAAGAAAGTGGCAAATGAAATTCAATCTTGGAAAATGCACGCACATGCACTTTGGTAGAAAAAATAAATGTGCAGCCTATTTTCTAAATGGGGAGAAAATCCAAAAATCTGATATGCAAAGGGACAAGGGAGTCCTTGTGCAGAACACCCTAAAGGTTAACTTGCAGGTTGAGTTGGTGGTGAAGAAAGCAAATGTCATGTTGGCATTCATTTCAAGAGATCTGGAATACAAACGCTGGGATGTGATGCTGAGGCTTTATAAGGCACAGGTGAGGCCACATGTTGAGTATTGTGAACAGTTTTGGGCTCCTTATCTAAGAAAAGATGTGCTGGTTCAGAGGAAGTTGTTAAGGATAATTCAGGAAATGAAAGGGTTATCATACGACAAACGTTTGATGGCTCTGGGTCTGTACACTCTGGAACTTAGAAGGATGGGGGTGGGGGTGGATCTCATTGAAACCTTTCAAATGTTGAAAGGCCTAGACAGAGTAGATGTGAAAAGGATGTTTCCCATGGTGGGGGAGTCTAGGACAAGAGGGCACAGCCTCAGGATAGAAGGATGTTCATTTAAAATAGATTTGGAGAAATTTCTTTAGCTAGAGGGTGGTGAATCTGTGGAATTTATTACCACGGGCAGCTATGGAGGCCAGGCCATTGGGTGTATTTAAGGCAGAGATTGATAGGTTCTTGATTGAACATGGCATCAAAGGTTGCAGGGAAAAGGCTGAGGAGGGGAAAAAGGGATCGACCGTGATTGAATGACAGAGCAGACTGGATGGGCCAGTGGCCTAATTCTACCCATATGTCTTATGGTCAAACCACTTATCTAGAAAAATTTGCCAAGAACAATAATGGTCATGGAAGGACCATGATCGACCTCGTCATACAAAATGGTACATAATGAACAAACGAATATACAAGACGATACAAACAGTGGCAACTCGTGTTTGCTGACGGCACAGCTGTTGTAGACCGAATTAAGGGTGGTGACAAGTCATCTTATAGGAGGGAGAATGAAAATCTGACTGAGTGATGCCACAGCAATAACCTCTTATTCAGTATCAGCAAGGCCAATCCCTCACACAATATGGTACACAGTACTCAGTGTGTGGCCTCACAAGAACATTATACAGCTTAAGGAGAATGTTTTTAGACTTGAACTCCACTGAGTGCATTATGTAGCCCAATATTCTATTAGCCTTCCTAATCACTTCTGTGCATCGTCTAGATACTGGTAGTGATGAGTCTACTGGGACGCCCAAATCCCTCTCATACAGTGTACTTTCTAGCTCAAGACCCCCCTCCCTTATATATTTATATCTAATGTTTCTACTTTCTATATGTAATACTTTACATTAAATTTCATCTGCCATTTATCTGCCCACATCTGGATTTTGTTTAGATCTAACGGTATTGATTCTACTGTTTGAATGTTATCAACCCGTCTCCCTAATTTTGTGTCATCAGCAAACTTCACTAGTTTATTTATTATGAGCTTATCCAAATTATTAATTTAAGTTTAAAAACAGCAGCAGCCCCAAAACCAACCCCTGCAGATCTCCATTTTTAACATCTTCTAGGTATGAAAATGATCTTCTCACCATAATTCATTGTTTTCTGTTTTTGAGCCAGTTCTGCACCCATTCGCACACCTTACCCTGAATCCCTACCTCCTGTAATTTGATTATTAACTTCTTGGGGGGGGGGGTACCTTGTCAAAAGCCTTCTGAAAGTAAATGATATCAACCACTCTATTGTTATCATAAGTTTTAGTTGTCTTTTCATGGAACTCCAGCACATGAGGAAAGCATGATTTCCCCTTTCTGAACCCATGCTAGCTTTCTGTTAATATGCCTGTTCTTATCAGCTGCTTTTTCAATTCGTTCTTTATTATTGTTTCCATTATCCTACCTATGATACACATTAAACTTACTGGTCTATAGTTACCAGGGTCAACTGGGAGAAAGTTAGCCCATTCCCAGTCTTCAGGGATTTCACTAGTCTTCAATGACTTTTGAAAAAATACATGTTAGGGGTTTGTATATATAATCACAGACCTTTTTAGTACCCTTGGATATATGTTGTCTGGACCTAGAGATTCATTAACTTTCAGCCTTTTCAGCTGAAGCAGAACCTCACTTTCTAAACACAAAATAATCTGCAGATGCTGGGGTCAAAGCAACGCTCACAACACGCTGAAGGAACTCAGCAGGTCGGGCAGCATCTGTGGAAACGATCAGTCGACGTTTTGGGATATTGTTAACATCTTCACAGATGAATACTTTAGCAAAATATGAGTTAAGAGTATCCGCTATGTCCTTCTCTGCATAATACCTCACTATTAATCCTAATATACTGAACTTCCTCCTTGACTTTTCTTTTGCTACTAAATGTATTGAAAAATTTTAGGTCAATCTTGGCATTATCAGCAATATCCTTCTCAACCTGCCTTTTGGCAATCCGAATTTCTTTCTTGACTATAGCGCTCATATTTTCAAATACCTTATGGTTAATATCATTACTTTTTTTTGTATTACTTATATAGCTGTCTTTTCTTCAATAAGTTTTAAGTGTATCTTTATTCATCCATGTAGTTGATCTATTGCTTCTCTTGACCTTGGGTATGAACATTTCCTGCACTGTGCTGTTACCTCTTTAACTTGACCCTATAGTTTCCCAACGGACTCAATATCAAGCAGCTCCTTCCACCATCTGAAGTTTTTACTGCATCAGCATAACCTTTGCCTTTCTGAAATTCAATTTAATGGCTTTGGTTATTACTAAAATACTCTCCCAAAAAACTTCAAGACTAAATAATTTCCATACTCAAAATTCTATCCTGATTTTTACTGAATATCAAACCTAGACAGGCCTCCCTTGTTGGTGCATTAGCATCATGGGTCAGAAAACAATCATTCAACAACACAATTAATTCACTTCCCTATAATCCTTAGTTAATGGGTTCTCCCACTCAATAAAGTCTCCCGTAACTACAACATCACCCTAAGAACTTTCTTTCTTAATATTGTGATAGAGTTGTTTATTAAAATCAGTATCAGCATTAGAGGGTCTATAACAGGGGTCCCCAACCTTTTTTTTTACCGCGGACCAGTTTAATATTGACAATATTCTTGCGGACCGGCCGACCGGGGGGAGGGTGGGTGTTCAAGTAGGGTTGAACTCACCTCAACATGTCTTTTACAGTTAGAGTTGCCAACTTTCTCACTCCCAAGTAAGGAACAAATCCTGACGAAGGGTCCCGGCCTGAAACGTCGACTGTACCTCTTCCTATAGATGCTGCCTGGCCTGCTGCATTCCACCAGCATTTTTTGTGTGTGTTGACAGGACACTTGTGTTTAACCCGAGAAAGACTACCGTGACCATGAAGCCTTGCGCGGGCACCTGTCTGCGCATGCGTGACGTGCGCCTACGTGCCGACTTTTTTTCAACAAATCGGTTTTGGCTTTATCTTCCCAACTACACTGTACATACATTATTTCTACTTTATATAGGCTGTGTATTTATCATATTGCTGCTTTTACTATATGTTAGAATTATTTTAGGTTTTATGAATTACTTGGTATGATTTGGTAGGTTATTTTTTGGGTCTGAGAAGGCTCAAAAAATTTTCCCATATAAATTAATGGTAATTGCTGCTTTGCTTTACGCCATTTCGGCACAAAAGGTTTCATAGAAATGCTCTACCTTAGTGGGGGAAATATTGGACAAGGGCAGTCCCGTACAGGACAAACCAATTTAGCCATATATATGGGATGTCCCGGCAAAAACAGGACAGTTGGCAACCCTATGTTCAAGTTCAACAGTGCGTGACAGGGAATGAGGAAAGGTACAGCTGACTCATATCGTTTTCTCGCGGCCCGGTAGCACATACTTTGCAGCCCGGTGGTTGGGGACCGCTGGTCTATAACATACACCCATTGTTATTCCTTTATCCTCGTAGCTTTCAATTCTCACCCAGATAAGTCTCGATTCATCTTCTATCATAAGTAGCCTCATGTTTAAACTGTCTGTTATGTATGTGGCTACTCCTCCACCTTTAAGATCTTGCCTATCTTTCCGAAGTAAAGTGTATCCTTTAATATTCTATTCATCAGCATCTTCTGAGGAGAGCCAGGTTTTTATTATTGCTATTATATCATACTTATACACACTTGCATATAATTTCAGCTCGTTTATTTTATTCTTAATACTCCTTGCATTAATACAGGCTATCCTGAGTCTATTACTGATGTTTTTGTCCTATTCAGACCCATTTTGATATTTTTGAAGCCTTTGATTGGTTTATGTCCAAATATGTTATTCTCCACTGTCACGTACCCTGTGACGGGAATAAAGAACCAGCAGAAATAGAAAACTCTTTGGAGTCCAGTATTGCTATAAACTAATAATATTTATTAGTAACTACGTAATACAGTAATATAATTGTAGACAAATCAAACAGGTTAGCAATGATTTTTTATATATATATATAAGTAAGTATATCAGTAAGTATGGAAATATATGTATGAAAAAACCAAGCTTCTTTAAGTCTAGGGGTAAAAAGATACAGTCTTACGATGATGAGTAAAGTTCAGTTCAGTTTGTGGTATTGAGTTGAGTAGCGATGGAGAGAGAGAGAGAGAGGGAGAGATTTGAGTCTTCAGGTGAGCTGACGCCGTCGATCTTCTTGTTGTTCTTCGAAATCCTTTAAAACTCACCAACTGTGACTTTAACAAAGGGGACCGGGTTTCTGTGGTGGAGCTATGCCCCAGGCAAGGGTGGACACATGGACAACTCCCCACCAGTCAACCCTTTTCGTCTTTCCACTGCAAGAGCGATGGATCGATCCACCTGATCGATCATCCAAAACCCACTTATTCTGCGGGCACAACAATGCTCATTCAGTGTCCAAACATGTGTCTAAGGTCTGTATCATCTGACCTCCTATTTTATCTCACCGTACTGGGTACCACCTGTCATTCAAATAACTCCTCCTTCCTTCCTCTGTGAAGAAATGCAAGCAGGCAAAAAGTCCTTGAAGAAAGTGTCAACAACCTGCCGAAAATCATAACATTGCGTGTCCATTAATTAACACCGCTTTCGGTCACCATAGCAACTTACGAGCTGCTCAGTGCTGTCTCCAACTCCAACTCCAACTCAGTAGAAATCCAAAGTTACTTCCGGTGCCTTAAAGTGACAGTCCAACTGTTAGCCTTCGTCTCTCTCTGTCTCTTTTATAAGCAAGCTATTGGTGGTAAATAACTCTCCCTCTCTCTCTTTTCAAAAGCACAGTTCATAGGGGTACTTGCGGATCCCGTCACACCACTAAGTTGTTTTTCAGAAAAGTTGTGAACAGCCTATTCTACTTCCCCTACCCTCCCATTCTCTAGTTTGAACAGTCCTCAACTAACTGAAGCATACACCTGCCCAGTACATTAGTGCCTCTCTGGTTCAAATGCATCCCGTCCCAGGTTCCATCTGCTCCAATGTCCCACAAACCTATGCCCCTCTAACCTACACCATGATTTGAGCCATGTATTAAATCTTCTAATCCCTCCATTTTACCTGGAAGGGCGCGTGGCACAGTCAGAACTTCCGAGAGTTCTGTCCCTAAGCTTCCCACCTTACTCTTTGAATTTGTCTTGCTGAAGTGACAGCCTACCCTTACCTATGTCATTTGTTCCGATGTGGAGATTGACTACTGGATTCAACCCAACTCTGCTAGGAACTTACCTATTCGTCCAGCAAGATTTCCTACTTGTGCTCCTGGTAGGCAACACACTGTACGAGACTCCTTGTCAGTACATAACTAACTCTCAAACCCTCTGATATTTGAGTCCCCTGCTATCACTACTTCCCTTTTTGTGGGGTTTAGATTTAGGGTTATAGAGTGTCCTGCGGGGCTCCTCTTTTCTGCCTACCACCTCATTCTAACCGTGCATTGAGGTAGTACAAGGTAAAACAATGACAGAATGCAGAATCAGACCATCAGAAGAGCAGAATTAGGCCATTCGGCCCATCATGTCTATGCTGTGTAACAGTACAGAGAGAGTTCAGTGCAGCTGAACAGTATGGTGCAAGGTCACAATGAGGTAGATTATGAGGTGAAGATGAAGGTACTTGAGGACAGAATGAGTGCATTAGCCTGTCTTTTCCACTTCAGTAATGGGTAGGTATTTTCATATGCCATTCAAGGAGAAATGCCATCCCCGTCTTTCAGTTCCTCCGCTGCATTTGCTCTCAGGATGAGGCTTTTCATTCCAGAACAACTGAGATGTCCCCATTCTTCAAAGAACGGGGCTTCAATTCCTCCACCATCAATGCTGCACTCAATCGCGTCTCTTCCATTTCACGCACGTCTGCTCTTACCCCATCCTTCCGGCACCCCACCAGGGATAGGACTCCTCTTGTCCTCAGCTACCACCCCACCAGGGATAGGACTCCTCTTGTCCTCAGCTACCACCCCACCAGGGATAGGACTCCCCTTGTCCTCAGCTACCACCCCACCAGCCTCCGCGTCCAGCACATCATTCTCTGTAACTTCTACTGCCTCCAATGGGATCCAGCAGATCTCTCCCTCCCCTCCCCTCCTCCCCCCCCCACTTTCTGCAGTGATCTCTCCCTACGTGACTCCTTCGTCCATTCGTTCCTCCCCGCTGATCTCCCTCCTGGCGCTTATCCTTGCAAGTGCCACACGTACCCCTACGCCTCCTCCCTCACTACTATTCAGAGCCCAAACAGTCATATAACCATATAACAATTACAGCACGGAAACAGGCCATCTCAGCCCTTCTAGTCCGTGCCGAACTCTTACTCTCACCTAGTCCCACCGACCTGTACTCAGCCCATAACCCTCCATTCCTTTCCTGTCCATATAGCTATCCAAATTAACTTTAAGCAACAACATCGAACCTGTCTCAACCACTTCTGCTGGAAGCTCGTTCCACACAGCTACCACTCTCTGAGTAAAGAAGTCCCCCCTCATGTTACCCCTAAACTTTTGCCCTTTAACTCTCAACTGATGTCCTCGTTTCAATCTCCCCCACTCTCAATGGAAAAAGCCTATCCACGTTAACTCTATCAACCCCCTTCATAATTTTAAATACCTCTATCAAGTCCCCCCTCAACCTTCTACGTTCCAAAGAATAAAGACCCAACTTGTTCAACCTTTCTCTGTAACTTAGGTGATGAAACCCAGGTAACATTCTAGTAAACCTTCTCCGTACTCTCTCTATTTTGTTGACATCTTTCCTATAATTTGGTGACCAAAACTGTACACAATACTCCAAATTTGGCCTCACCAATGCCTTGTACAATTTCAACATTACATCCCAACTCCTATACTCAATCACGAGGAAATCTGCAGATGCTGCAATTTCAAGCAACACACATAAAAGTTGCTGATGAACGCAGCAGGCCAGGCAGCATCTCTAGGAAGAGGTACAGTCGACATTTCAGGTCGAGACCCTTCGTCAGGACTAACTGAAGGAAGAGCTAGTAAGAGATTTGAAAGTGGGAGGGGGAGGGGGAGATCCAAAATGATAGGGGAAGACAGGAGGGGGAGGGATGGAGCCAAGAGCTGGACAGGTGATAGGCAAAAGGGATACGAGAGGATCATGGGACAGGAGGCCCAGGGAGAAGGAAAAGGGCGGGGGGGGGGAACCCAGAGAATGGGCAAGGGGTATAGTGAGAGGGACAGGGAGAAAAAGGAGAGAGAGAGAAAGAATGTGTGTATATGAATAAATAAGGGATAGGGTACGAGGGGGAGGTGGGGCATAAGTGGAAGTTGAGAAGTCAGTGTTCATGCCATCAGGTTGGAGGCTACCCAGACGGAATATAAGGTGTTGTTCCTCCAACCTGAGTGTGGCTTCATCTTTACAGTAGAGGAGGCCGTGGATAGACATGTCAGAATGGGAATGGGATGTGGAATTAAAATGTGTGGCTGCTGGAAGATCCTGCTTTCTCTGGTGGACAGAGGTGACACGTCACACTGCGACTCGGTTGGGGTCAGCTGCTGTATCCGATGGTCCCAGTGTGGCCTCTTGTTTATAGACCTGACGTAGATTGGGCATGTCAAGATGGTTGTTGTGATGTGTCTAGTGTTATAGTGAAAAGGAGACCTGAGTATGTAAGTCTCTGCCTGCCGGTACGCAGCCTCTCCAACAGCAAGCCTCATGCAGTGCCTCCTTGCTGGCAACACACAGAAACTGAACTCCTTTTGGACTGCGGCTGAACTGTAGAGGATAGGGAGGAGGTCTGGCCCCTGCACACGTCGCAAGCCCCACTGGTGTGTGGACACGCCCTGGTGCTCATGAGCCAGATCCCCAGCTATGGGTAAATAGCTCCACTGCCTTGTGGGCAGCCTTGGGAGAGACGAAGGCTACGGGAGTAAACCCAGACAACAGATCCAGAGTGGAGCCCCTAAAGCGGCTGAGCGTCACTGAAAATCCTTCCGGGAGCTCCTGCAGCAAAGCTGTTGCCAAACTTACTGCTTTGTAAGCTTTCCTTTGGACTTCCCTGGTGAGGCAGAGAGGTGGATTGATGACTGGGCATCTCAGGGTCTCCATGCCTTCAGCCCAGACTTATGATGATGCTAATTATCACCCATTGTCCTTTGAGATGGACGGATGCTGCTTCACCAAGCACCTTCTCTCCATCTGCTACAAAAAGTGGGATCTCGCGGTGGCCACCCATTTCAATTCTACTTCCCGTTCCCATTTTGACATGTCAGTCCATGGCGTACTCTACAGCCAGGATGAGGCCACACCCAGGTTGGAGGAATAGCACCTTATGTTCCATCTGGATAACCTCCAACCTGATGGCATGAACATCGATTTTGCTAACTTCTGGTAATAGCTCCCACCCCCACATCACCATTCCCCATTCCTGTGTCTCCTTCTCACCTTGTCTCCTTACCTGCCCATCATCTCCCTCTGGAACTCCTACCCCTTTCCTCTCTTCCATGGTCTTCTGTCCTCTCCTGTCAGATCTCCCCTTCTCCAGCCCTTTATTTCTTTCACCAATTAGCTTCCCAGCTCTTACCCCTCCACCTTTCCCTGGTTTCACCTATCACCTGCCACCTTGTACTTCTTCCTCCATCTTCTTACTCTGACTTCTCCTCTTCCTTTCCAGTGTTAGTGATGGATCTCAGCCTGAAATGCTGACTGTTTATTCATTTCCATAGATGCTGTCTCACCTGCTGAGTTACTCCAGCATTTTGTGTGTGTTGCTTTGGATTTCCAGCAGCTGCAGATTTTCTTGGGTTTGAAATGTAGTGAAATCTTGTGAGGGGATTCTTTTGTTTTTTCATTTGAATTTTTTCCTCCTGTGTTTGTCTTGTAGTTTGCTTTATTAATATTTGGCGTAGACAGGATGGGCCGTAGAGCCTGTTTCTGTGCTGTAGTTTTCTATGACACTATTAAAGCCCAGCACAGGCTTTTTGGCCCACAATGCTTGACCCTTCCCTCTATCATCCATGTGTCCGAAGAGTCTCTTAAATGTCCTTAATGTACCTGCCTCTACCACCACCCCAACAGGGCACTCCATGTACCCACCTCTCTCTGTAAAGTACATCCCAAGAGATAGTTTATATCTAAAATTGTATCAGTTGGTTGTAATGAACTTAAGATGCAGCTGCAGGACGTGAAGATATCTACAGAAGACAGACCAAAAATGGACTGGAATCTGGAACCCTTTGACAATTGATATAATTTAAAGATTCTTTTAAAAACACATACTTCAGCCCATCACCTGTACTGGGGCACAGGCTTGTCAGAGTCCTCTGTCCTGGGCCAGTCTTTCAGGTTGTCCCCAGGTGTAGCTCACCTTCGAAGATCCTTCCTCTCCCTGGGATGAAACCTTTGGACCTACTGGTAGCATTTCTGTAGCTCTGGGATTTTGCGAGAATTGCTAGTCCCTTGCCCAACCTCCCTCCTCCCTCGGCCATGCTTGGGACCGTCCATTGCAGAGTTTTAAAATCCAATGCTGAGGGGGTTATTTTACTGCCTCGCAAATCAGTTTGTCTGGTTTACTGAATTAAACGACATACATTTGTGCTCTTTTGAAGAAAATACTTGTAATTTCTAATTAAGTCCTTATGTAATATACAAATTTATCTTATCAGTTATGGCTAGCTCCGTACATATACATCTTATGCAACACACATAAAAATGTTGGTGAATGCAGCAGGCCAGGCAGCATCTATAGGAAGAGGTACAGTCGATGTTTCAGGCCAAACCCCTTCATCAGGACTAACTGAAAGAAGAGCTAGTAAGAGATTTGAAAGTGGGAGGGGGAGGGGAGATCCGAAATGATAGGAGAAGACAGGAGGGGGAAGGGATGGAGCTAAGAGCTGGGAAGTTGATTGGCAACTCCGTCTCCGCCACATCTGCTCTCAGGATGAGGCTTTTCATTCCAGGATGAAGGAGATGTCCTTTTTTAAAGAAAGGGGCTTCCCTTCCTTCACCATCAAATCTGCTCTCAAACGCATCTCTCCCATTTCACGCACATCTGCTCTCACCCCATCCTCCCGCCACCCCTCACCTACCACCCCAATAGCCACCGGGTCCAACATATTCTCCATAACTTCCGCCACTTCCAACGGGATCCCACCACCAAGCATATCTTTTCATCCCCCCCCCCCCCCCGCTTTCCACAGGGATCGCTCCCTATGCGATTCCCTTGTCCATTTGTCCCCCCCATCCCTTCTCACCGATCTCCCTCCCGGCACTTATCCTTGTAAGGGGAACAAGTGCTACACCTGCCCTTACACTTCCTCCCTCACTACCATTCAGGGCCCCAGACAGTCCTTCCAGGTGAGGCGACACTTCACCTGTGAGTCGGCTGGGGTGATGTACTGCGTCCGGTACTCCCGATGTGGCCTTCTATATATTGGCGAGACCTGACGCAGGCTGGGAGATCATTTCACTGAACACCTATGCTTTGTCCGCCAGGGAAGGCAGGATCTCCCAGTGGCCGCACATCTTAATTCCACGTCCCATTCCCGTTCTGATATGTCTATCCATGGCCTCCTCTACTGTAAAGATGAAGCCACACTCAGGTTGGAGGAACAGCACCTTATATTCCGACTGGGTAGCCTCCAACCCAATGGCATGAACATTGACTTCTCTAACTTCTGTTAATGCCCCACCTCCCCTTCGTACCCCAATCCATTATTTAATTATTTATTATGATTAATTTTTTTTCTCTCTCCTTTTTCTCCCTCTGTCCCTCTCACTATACCCCTTGCCCATCCTGTGGGCTTCACCCCTCCCCCTTTTCCTTCTCCCTGGGCCTCCTGTCCCATGATCCTCTCATATCCCTTTTGCCAATCAACTGTCCAGCTCTTGGCTCCATCCCTCCCCCTCCTGTCTTCTCCTATCATTTCGGATCTCCCCTCCCTCTCCCACTTTCAAATCTCTTACTAACTCTTCTTTCAGTTAGTCCTGACGAAGGGTCTCGGCCTGAAACATCCACTGTACCTCTTCCTGTAGATGCTGCCTGGCCTGCTGCGTTCAGCATTTTTATGTGTGTTACTTGAAATTCCAGCATCTGCAGATTTCCTCATATGTACATCTTATTCCCATTTTTGTTCATGAGTTGTGGATGAGGGTTTCAATTCGACTGGTGTTGTTGAGGTTTTCTTTGTGTAACCAGGAGTTCCCAACCTGAAGTCCATGGACTTCTCAGTTAATGGTAAGGGTCCATGGCATTAAAAAAAGGTTGGGAACCCCTGCTTTAAGCAAAGGGGGTTGAGAGGAGATTTTTAAGATTGTTGAAGACATTGGATGAGGTCCATGGAGAAAACGTGCTCTCATTCAAGGATGAGGGGTACAATTGGTTAAAGTATTAGGAGGCAGTTATTGGGGGAGTGCAAAGAATGGTTCTGATCTGGACTGTGGGGATCGTGGAAGTGAAGTAATTCAGAACTTTTCATTAGGAATTGGATAGGCATGAGGTAAAATGGTTTTCAGGGTATTGGGGAAAGAATGAGACAATAGGGCAGACTACTTTCCCCTACAAAAAGCTGCATGAAATAAATAACCTGGGACCTCAGTTCTTGTGTGGACCAGGTCTCCATGCCACAGCATCGCCTGTACCTGCCTTCCAAGGGAGATGGTGTGTGAGAGAACACAGGCACAGTGAGAGCCCTGGAATTCATGCTGGGTTGGGGACTGGCCCCTGCAGGCCAGCTCTCCCGTTGGTCCTGCTCTCCAGTGTTTGCTCCCTGGAAGACGAGCTGGATTGCCTTCAGCAGCAGCTGACCCAGTACGAGATGAGGAACTGCTACGTGGTTTTTCATACAGCAGTGTGGCTCCAAGACAGCACGTATCATCAATCTTCAGGCCATGCCATTCCGGGACTTTGTGCTAGTATATTTTGTGACTGTATGTGCTATTGTAACTATATGTGCTGGGTGCTCTGTGTGACTATGTACTGTGTTGTGCACATTGGCCCCGGAGGAAAGTTGTTTAGTTGTGTGCATGTGTTTCCTTGAATGACAAACTTGAATGATTCTATGCTATGTTTTGTAATTGACAGTTGTGCTTCTATTGGAAGCTGTTGTCTAAAGATAACACAGATGTTTTACCAGTGTTGTTATTTTGCCTTTCCAGAACGTTCCAATCAATGAGACGTCCAAGCAGCTGCAGGAGCACAGACTTCCCAAAGTCACTTTGAATCAATACCCAGTAGCCATTACACAAGTTCCAAAAGGCAAGCTGAGTATTGTGGAAGTTCTTGCTGTTCTCAACAACCACAAGCTCCATCCCGAAGTATGGACTGCTGAAAAAATTGCTGAAGATTACAGTCTAGAACTTAGAGAAGTAGAAGGGTTGCTGGAATACTTCAAACCCTTCGAAATGAAGATTCTACCTCCAAAGCAAAAGAACAAGGAACTGATATCAGCTAGGTGATAGTCTGCACAATTTCAGTCAATATACTTTATGAAAAGGTACCAAATGTTATTTTTTTAATTTATGATGTACAACATGTGCAAGTAATGGGAATGTTATGGATATTATGTCTTAACGCTTCAGACCTATGCTGTAACATGTGTAAATTGGTGCAGAACTGCTAACCTGTCAATTAGTCCTGACCCACACCACAAAACATGCGCCATGGTGGCGTGCCACTTTGATGCCGTTACAGCCCAGGGCTTTCCAGAGTTCAATTCCGGCACCATCTGTAAGGATTCTGTACTTCCTCCCTGTGAACTTTGTGGGATTCCTGCAGGTCTGCTGATTTCTCCCACAGTCCATAGACATACCGGTTAATAGGTTAATCAGTCATTGATGAATTGTCCTGTAATTATGCTAGTTTTAAATGGGTGGGCTCCGGCCGGTGCAGCTGACTGAGCTAGAAGGGCCTGTTCCGTGCTGTATCTCTAAATAAAATAAAACATTGTCACTGCAGTTTAGTGTCTGTTTGCATTGTGTTTCAATGTGGTGTTCACTGAACCTTTGATCAAAGCATTGGGCATATCAAACTTTGGCATTGAGAGGTGGTTTGTTTTGTTTTGAATCTTTCACTATGTATGGTGCAAATATGCTTATTTGCTACACATCCTGCAGAATTATGTAAAACACCAATAAATTAAAAGTCAAAGTGGAGTTCATTGCCAAGTGCACAAGTACATGTATGTGCAGGTGCAATGAAAAACTAACTTGCAGCATCGTCACAGGTACACAGCATCAAATAAGCAGTATTCACAGGAACAAACATTAATTAAAGACAAATTATACACAATTTTTACAAGAACGCATAACTACAAAAAATAAAATCCCATTTTAAGTGCTGTCTGGCTGAAGTGTTGCACTTTTGAGAAATGATACCATATTCGCCCCTTGAGAGCACGTACCAAATAAAATAATTAAAACACTATGGAAGCAGTCCTCAGTCCCAATCAACATCCTCAGCCTAAACAACCGAAGGTACTCCTCTCATTGCTCTTTGTGCCCCTTGCTGTAAGTTTGCCTTGTTTGCTTCCGTTTCAATAAATTTATAGGTATATATGTACATATAAAGTGGCATGCAAAAGTTTGGGCACCCCTGGTCAAAATTTCTGTCACCGTGAATAGCTAAGCGAGTAAAAGATGACCTGATTTCCAAAAGGCATAAAGTTAAAGATGACACATTTCTTTAATATTTTAAGCAAGATTACTTTTTTATTTCCATCTTTTACAGTTTCAAAATAACAAAAAAGGAAAAGGGCCTGAAGCAAAAGTTTCGGCACCCTGCATGGTCAGTACTTAGTAACACCCCCTTTGGCAAGTATCACAGCTTGTAAATGCTAAGAGTCTTTCCATTCTTGTTTGGGGGATTTTCGCCCATTCTTGCAAAAGCCTTCTAGTTCTGTGAGATTCTTGGACCGTCTTGCATGCAGTGTTCTTTTGAGGTCTATCCACTGATTTTTGATGATGTTTAGGTCGGGGGACTGTGAGGGCCATGGCAAAACCTTCAGCTTGTGCCTCTTGAGGTAGCCCATTGTGGATTTTGAGGTGTGTTTAGGATCATAATCCTGTTGTAGAAGCCATCCTCTTTTCATCTTTGGCTTTTTTTTTACAGACTGTGATGTTTGCTTCCAGAATTTGCTGGTATTTAATTGAATTCATTCTTCCCTCTACCAGTGAATTGTTCCCTGTGCCACTGACTGCAACACAAGCCCAATGCATGATCGATCCACCCCCATGCTTAACAGTTGGAGAGGTTTCCTTTTCATGAATTTCTGCACCCCTTTTTCTCCAATCATACCTTTGCTCACTGCGGCCAAAAAGTTCTATTTTAACTTCTTCAGTCCACAGGACTTGTTTCCAAAATGCATCAGGCTTGTTTAGATGTTCCTTTGCAAACTTCTGACGCTGAATTTTGTGGTGAGGACACAGGAAAGGTTTTCTTCCGATGACTCTTCCATGAAGATCATATTTGTTTAGGTGTCGCTGCACAGTAGAACAGTGCACCACCACTCCAGAGTCTGCTAAATCTTCCCGAAGGTCTTTTGCAGTCACACGGGGGTTTTGATTTACCTTTCTCGCAATCCTACGAGCAGTTCTCTCGGAAAGTTTTCTTGGTCTTCCAGACCTCAACTTGGCCTCCACCGTTCCTGTTAACTGCCATTTCTTAATTACATTACGAACTGAGGTAACGGCTACCTGAAAATGCTTTGCTATCTTCTTATAGCCTTCTCCTGCTTTGTGGGCATCATTTATTTTAATTTTCAGAGTGCTAGGCAGCTGCTTAGAGGAGCCCATGGCTGCTGATTGTTGGGACAAGGTTTGAGGAGTCAGGGTATTTATAAAGCTTTGAAATTTGCATCACCTGGCCTTTCCTAACGATGACTGTGAACAAGCTATAGCCCTAACAAGCCAATTAAGGTCTGAGACCTTGGTAAAAGTTATCTGAGAGCTCAAATCTCTTGGGGTGCCCAAACTTTTGCATGGTGCTCCTTTTTTCCACTCTAAAATTGTACAACACAAAAATAATGCACTAAACTTGCTTAAAATGTTGAAAAGAATGTTTCATCTTTAACTTTATCACTTTTGGAGATCAGTTCACCTACTCAACTATTGACAGTAACAGAAATTTTGGCCAGGGGTGCCCAAACTTTTGCATGCCACCGTATATGTATATATGTGTGTATGTATGTATATGAATTGATTTATTATTGTCACACATACAGTGAAAAGTTTGCATATCGTTCAGACAGATCAAATCGTTATGCAATGCATTAAGGCAGAACAAGGTAAAGCAGTGAGAATGCAGAACAAAGTGCAAATTCATAATGAGTTAGCTTGTGAGGTCCAGGAGTCTATATACTTTTTATATTTGTATGTTTTTAGGCCATCTTTGTTACATCAAGTGGTTCTGAAAGTTACCATATAGTCCCTACTCTCTCATTATATTTCATGCCAGGTATCATCTTTTGGATGACTGTCCAATTTACTGCATTCAAACATATTTTTAATGGCGGCTATATAAAGTAATCCTATCTATATATAGCCAAAAACAACAGTTAATTGTTCAGTGTTTCATAAGGTTGCTTTTATATTGATATATTTTGTGATTTTATATGCTGCATTGGATCCGGAGTAATAATCGTTAATATGTGTTGCTTGGATTTCCAGTATCTGCAGATTTTTTCTTCTTTGTAGTATAGTTTTCCTTCTTTCCACTCAAGTATTGAAGAATGACAGTAAACATCTTGAATCTTGAAATCTGAACACATTTAGTGGGTAAGTGATCAAAAACATTGAAGTGACCAGTAGAGGGAGCAGTGTGATAGTATAATCGGATAAGTACCGTATCATTACCAGAGGGAAGGCTCATTTAACAGGTTTTACTGAACTTTTAATCTATTTTCTACACTACATTTTTAAGTAGATTTTGTGATAACCATTGTATTTTAGTCAAATTTGCAAATGTGGGAAAAGAGAATGTAGAAATTGTAATGTTGATTTATGGAAAAAGCGATTTTGAAGCCACTTCATTGCCAGTTACACATCCCTGATTTCCAACCTACGAAATGAAAAATGAATAAGGTGCTGTTGTCTGCTTCTGTATTCCAGTTTGACACAGAGAAAAGAAAAATGGGGTAGGTACTGGGGATTAGAAGTTAAAATAGAAAATGTCCAAAATCTTAGCTTGTCAGACTGCATCAATGGACAACTAATATTCTACTTTAATAACTTTTTACAATGACTAGAAAAGGTTAGTTATAGTAGGATTTATGCCACTGTAGAACCAGTTCAGCACAGTACAGGTCCACAATGTTATGCCGACCTACAGTATATAAACCTGCCCCACAATCAATCTAAACCTTCCCTCCTACACAGTCCACAAATCTCCATTTTTATTGCATCCTTGTGCCTATCTGAGAGTCTCTAAATGTTCCTAATGTATCCGCCTCAACCACCACCCCTGGTGGCAGCATGATCCAGGAACCCAGCATTCTCTATCTCTGACATAGAGGTACAGCACAGAAGCAGGTCTTTCAGCCAATCTAGCCTACTCCCATTGACCTGCACCGGGACCATAGCCCTCCATACTCCTACGTACCATGTGCCTATACAAAGGTTGCTTGATCATTGAAATCGAGCTTGCATGTACCACTTGTGCTGACAGCTCATTCCACTCTCCCAACATCTGAGTGAAGAAGTTTCCTCTCACGTTCCCCTTAAACTTTTCACCTTTCACCCTTAACCTATGACTTCTGGTTGTTGTCCTGCCCAACCTCAGTGGAAAAATCCTGCTTGCATTTACCTTATCTGTACCTCTCATAATTTAGTATATCTCTGTCAAATTTCCCCTCAATTTTCAACATTCTGAGGAATAAAGTCCTAACCTATTCAATCTTTCCTTATAACTTAGGTCTTCCAGACCCAGCAACATCCTTGTATATTTTCCCTGTGCTCTTTCAATCTTACTTGCATCTTTCCTGTAAGTAGCTGACCAAAACTGCACACAAAACACTAAACGTCTCTAAACTTCCCTCCACTCGCATTAAACAGATGTCGCACGGTATTGGCCATTGGCACCCTGGCAAGAGGTACTGGCTGTTCACTCTGTCTGATCCTCTCACAATCTTATACACCTCTTCAATTTGCTTCTCACATACCAATGTAATTTTTATCATTTAATCTCCCCTTTCTATCACTTATTCCTTTCCTTTTCCTGTTCCCTTCCTGTATACTTACCAAAATGCTTTATATCACTGCAATATTTTACAAGATATTAAAAGTTATCATCTGAAATATAAACTATTTATCTTTCCACAAATGCTGTTGAGCATTCCAATTACTGTCATTATTTATCCCAAGATTGTTTAATGTCATTTCCAGTACACAAGTGTAAAGGAGAACAAAATAATTGTTACTCTGGATCTGATACAGCACCAAAAAAAACACTAGGATAAAGACCACAATAATAAAAAATCACTAAATATAAAGATTTAAGATAGCTTATGTACACAGATTGATTGTATGTCCATAAAGTGACACTAGGTTGTGCATAATGTGACTGACAGGAAATGGTGAAGTAGTGGCAGTAAGGAGTGTGGTGGGGTGGGTCAGTGAGTGGAGATGGTTCTTTCAAATATATGATCAAGACTATGCATTAACAATAATCCTCCATTCATAAACTGGCTTAAACACATTCATGTTTTTTTACATAAAAAGGAAGTAGGTATTTTTTCATTATAACTTGCTTGTGAGGAAGGCAACAGCATCTGTTCACGTGCGTTAGGGTTGGGGTTTCCCTGTTCTCCACAGGAGTATTATTGCAATCAATCTGATACAGAGCCACGTTTGCTCTAGAGCTATTAAAATACAAACTTCACAGCATCTTAGAAGTCTCTTCCCTTAGGCAGTTAATCTGATCAACCATTTCAATAACCCCTCCTCCCACCCCCCTCTGTCTATTTCCTCAGTCACTGCTCTGCACTGTAAACACTTTAAATCACTGTTTCTAATGCTGTTTACATTCTAAATACATGCAGGTATTCATAAATTTATACACATTTTATTCAATATCCGTACTTAAGCCTCAAGTTTATTTTTTATATAATTCTTTATTTTTTATAATTGTTGAATGTTGTTTTTGTTGCTGTATTGCACAATATGCAATGAAAAAAATTCAGCAATATAAACATAAAAATTATGTAAAAATAAACTCAAGTTAAAATACAGATATGGAAAAATATGCATAAAACACCAGAGCAATTCCTAATATATGTACAGTATGTAAATGTTTATGGCAGATACAGTTGATCAAACTCTTTGACGCAGTGTCACACAAAATGCTGGAGGAACTCAGCAGGTCCAGCAACATTTACGGAGAGGAGAAAACAGGTGAAGTTTTGGGCCGAGACCCTTCATTAGAATTGGAAAGGAAAGGAGTAGCCAGAATAATAAGGTGGCGGGTGGGGGAGGGACGATAAAGTAAGAAGCTGGGAGGTGATAGGTGGAAAAGGTAAAGGGCTGAAAGAAAAAGAACTCTGATAGGAGAGGAGAGTGGACCGTGGAAGAAAGGAAGGGCAACAAAGGGAGATAATAGGCAGGTGAGGAGAAGGGGTAAGGGGGGCCAGAATGGGGAATGGATAAAAAGAGAAGGAGCAAGATGAGGAGGGAGAAACTGCCAGAGTTGAGGGAAATTGTTCATGCCATCAGGTTGAGGACTATCCAGACAGTTTATGAGGTGGTGGTGCTCCTCCAGCCTGAGGGTGCCCTCATTTGCAGTCAAGGGAGCCATGGACTGATATGTCAGAATGTGCAGACATTCCTTTCCAGTCTTGATGAAGGGTCTTCGCCCAAAACGTCAACTGTTTATTTCCTTCCATAGAAGCTGCCTACTAACATCTGTAGAGACTGTAGGACTAAGAATAATGGGACTGGTGTATCTGTTCTGGTGGACATCAACATGGACTGTATAGATTTCTGTGCTTTGTTTAATAATTTTTACCATTTTGCTGTTATTCTCGCTGAATCTCTATCATCAACCACTAACACCCTCCTCAGCAACCCATCTGAAATAGCACTGGACTGTTCCAAATCTATGTGTCATATCCAACCCTGAATGAAGTTTCAGACTTGCATGTCATTGTTAAGACTTTGCTGATCCTACAAGAAGAGAAACAGATTTCTTGTGTCTCTAAAGAAGGGTTTCTGTCCTGAAGAAGTGTCTCAGCCCAAAACATCGATTATTTATTCATTTCCTGACCGGCTAAGTTCTTCCAGAATTTTGTGCGTGTTGCTTTGGATTTCCAGCATCTGGAAATTTTCTCATATTACAGATGTCTTATAATTTCTGTGTGCCAACCTTTGAGGAAAATTAAGAAAATTCTGTTTCAAGGATCAGCTTTATTCACCATATACATTTACATGTATTAGGAATCTGCTGTGGGTGTTGGCACAGCACGACAAAAAAATCAACTGTCAACAATAATAAAGTCTAATAAAAATAAATTTAGATTGAAGTATGGATATGGAATAAAATGTGCATAAATACACAAATACCAGCTTGCATTTACAATGTAAACAGCATTATAAAAAGTGGTTTAAAATGTTTACAGTGCAGTTCAGTGAAGGGGAGTAATTGATAGGGGGGTGGGGCTAACTAGAATGGTTAATTAGATTTACTACCTGGGGGTAGAAAGTGGTGTGAAGTTTTTCTTTTAAGAGCCCGTTAACGTTTTTAGGAAGGGCACTTTTGGAAAAGGCAGTTTGCTGGGGGGGTAGTGTTCGCAATGATCTTTCCAACATAGCATTTCCATTGGAGAGAAAATTCAATTTTCGACATAAGAATAATATGACATTTGCAGAGTTAAACTACAAGTGTGCTAAGTCAATGCCACGTCCTCCTCCTCCTCTTCAACACCACCTGCTTATGTTTCAGTTCTTCACTGCTGCCTCCAGGAATTTTCTTCATTGGTTCAGGCCTTGAATTCAGTATTAATTCGACACCACACAAAAGACCTGATACAGAGTCTGGGATTATTTACTGAAGTTGTTCAGCCTGGTGTCTAAAGAAGAACATGAGAGATCGGAACTTCTTGGTTTGGAAAGAAGAAGGTAACAGGTGATCTGATAGTCAGTTCATAGAATATCTCAAAAGAGTGAATGTGGAGAGGATGTTTCCTATAGTGAGGGAATCTAGGACCAGAGGGCACAGCCTCAGAATAGAAGGACATCCCTTAGATCAGAAATGAGGAGGAATTTCATTTGCCAGAGGTTGGTGAATCTGTGGAATTCATTGCCTGGGATGGTTGTGGAAGCCAAGTCTTTGGGTATATTTAAAGCAGAGGTTGATAGGTTCTTGATTAATCAGGACACTAAAGGTTACGTGGAGAATGGGGTTGTGAGGGATAATAAATCAGCCTTGTTGGAGTGGCCAAATTTGCTCCTATGTCTCATTTAAGATGGGAAGTGAATTGGGCAGCATCAGGGGAAGGAAAGGAATTGGTGATGTTTTGGGTCAAAAAGGAATATGAACAGTTTCTTTCCTCCAGCCGATGCTGCTTGCCCAGTGAGATCATCCAGCAGATTGGGTATGCTTGAGATAAAACGACCTGACTGAACATTTCACACAGGACTACTTCAGGGTATCACTTCAAGTAACACCTGGAGCAGAAATGAAAGCAGTAACAAGTACTTGTAAATAAACATCGGAGGAACTCAGCAGATCAGCACATGTATAACGCCGGAGGAAAGGTCAGCACGCGTATAACGACAGAGGAAAGGTCAGGACACGTATAATGACAGAGGAGAGGTCAGGACACGTATAACGACAGAGGAGAGGTCAGGACACGTATAACGACAGAGGAAAGGTCAGTACGCGTATAATGCCGGAGGAAAGGTCAGCACGTGAATAACGCCAGAGGAAAGGTCAGGACAAGTATAACGCTGGAGGAAAGGTCAGCACGCGAATAACGCCGGAGGAAAGGTCAGGACACGTATACCGCCGGAGGAGAGGTCAGCACGCGAATAACGCCGGAGGAACGGTCAGGACACGTATAACGCCGGAGGAAAGGTCAGCACGTGAATAACGCCAGAGGAAAGGTCAGGACAAGTATAACGCTGGAGGAAAGGTCAGCACGCGAATAACGCCGGAGGAAAGGTCAGGACACGTATACCGTCGGAGGAGAGGTCAGCACGCGAATAACGCCGGAGGAATGGTCAGGACACGTATAACGCCGGAGGAAAGGTCAGGACACGTATAACGCCGGAGGAGAGGTCAGCACGCGTATAACGCCGGAGGAGAGGTCAGCACGCGTATAACGCCGGAGGAAAGGTCAGCACGCGTATAACGCCGGAGGAAGGGTCAGGACACGTATAACGCCGGAGGAAGGGTCAGCACGCGTATAACGCCAGAGGAGAGGTCAGCACGCGTATAACGCCGGAGGAGAGGTCAGGACACGTATAACGCCGGAGGAAAGGTCAGGACACGTATAACGCCGGAGGAAGGGTCAGCACGCGTATAACGCCGGAGGAAAGGTCAGGACACGTATAACGCCGGAGGAAGGGTCAGCACGCGTATAACGCCGGAGGAAGGGTCAGCACGCGTATAACGCCGGAGGAAAGGTCAGGACACGTATAACGCCGGAGGAAGGGTCAGCACGCGTATAACGCCGGAGGAAAGGTCAGGACACGTATAACGCCGGAGGAGAGGTCAGCACGCGTATAACGCTGGAGGAGAGGTCAGGACACGTATAACGCCGGAGGAAAGGTCAGGACACGTATAACGGCGGAGGAAGGGTCAGCACGCGAATAACGCCGGAGGAGAGGTCAGCACGCGAATAACGCCGGAGGAAAGGTCAGGACACATATAACGCCAGAGGAACTCAGTAGATCAGCACATGTATAACGCCGGAGGAAAGGTCAGTACGCGTGTAACGCCAGAGGAAAGGTCAGGACACGTATAACGCCAGAGGAAAGGTCAGCACGCGAATAACGCCGGAGGAAAGGTCAGTACGCGTGTAACGCCAGAGGAACTCAGCAGGTCAGCACACGAATAACGCCGGAGGAACTCAGCGGGCCAGGTAGCATCTATGGAAAAGAGCAGAGTCGATGTTTCGGGCTAAAACCCTTCAGCAGGACTGGAGGTAAAAAGGCTGAGGAGGGAGGAAGGGGGGATGGAGAGAAAGAAAGGCCGGACAATAGGGTGAAACTTGGAGGTGGAGGGATGAAGTAAAGAGCTGGGAAGTTGATTGGTGAAAGCGACAGAAGGCCATGGAAGAAAGAAAAGGGGGGAGGAGCTCCAGAAGGAGGCAATGGGCGGTCAAGGAGAGAAGGTGAGAGAGGGAAAAGGGAATGAGAAATGCTGAAGGAGAGGAGGGTGGAGGGCATTACTGGAAGTTTGAGAAATCGATCTTCATGCCATCAGGTTGGAGGCTACCCAAATGGAATATAAGGTGTTGTTCCTCCATCCTAAGAGTGGCCTCATCACGACAGTAGAAAAGGCCATGGGAATGTGAAGTGGAATTAAAATGGATGGCCAGTGGGAGATCCCACTTTTTCTGGTGCTTGGCCATTTAGCCTGCCTAAGGGTTTCGGCCCAAATCGTCAACTGTACTCCTTTCCTAGATGGTGCCTGGCCTGCTGAGTTCCTCCAGCATTTTGTGTGTGTTGCTTGGATTTCCAACATCTGCAGATTTTCTCTTGTTCAGCAAATCAGACAGCTTCTGCAGAGGGAAACACACAGCCAATGTTTCAGGGTGAAACTGTTCATTCCTCTCCAAAGATGCTGTCTGACCTGCTGAGTTCCTTTTGTGTTTTGAGTGTGTTACTGTAGGTTGACGGCATCTGCAGTTTCAACTGTCTCAATGAATAAATAAAGTCATTTATTGTCACATGCACAAGTACATCAGAACCAGGTTTATTATCACTGGCGTAAGTTGTGAAATTTGTTGTTTGTGGCAGCAGGACATTGTGTTACGTAACTGGCAGCAATGAATATCAATCGAGTCTGGTTATATAAAAACAACCAAACATTTATTAAACACTGATAAACTATAAAAAACAAATGAAAATGAAAACCTTAACCAGAAATTAACCACTATGCGGCCATTCGACAAATCGCCACTCAGTACTGCTTCTTAAAGCGATAAATGCATAAACAGTTCTTAAAGCGGTAAAATCAAATACAGTTCTTAAAATGGTAAATTCGAAAGTCCAACAGATTTATACATTCAATTGGGAGAGACTTCTCTGGAGAAGGATTTCTTCTTAGACGCGATTTTCCTGCTGGTTCTGTCCAAAGGATTCACGATGAAGGAAATAAACGGCTTAAAAACAACTGACCTTTATTTCTGGAGAGCAAACCTTGCATGAACTTCCTTGCTCTCTTTTGGCAGGAGTTATCTTCGATGCAGGTCACTACTTCTTTGACGAAGACTCAATAAGGTCGATCCTTTATTAAACTGCTGAACATTCCCAACTTCTCTTAATCCTTCAGGTCCTGTACTTCGATAAAGTCTTCACTCTCCAATACTACTGAAAAAGTACATCAACAAATCTGACAGAAATGGGTAAACTGCCAGTCCAGCACTATTGTACCTTACAATAGAACGTAAAACTCCGTTTTAAAAATGAAACTGCATCATAAGGTAAATACGCAACAGAACGGAGCCTCCGACAAACGTTCTAGCTGGAAAACCAACTGCGTCACCAGGGGTCTTCCCTTTTATACCCGTGGTGAACATGTCATCACGTGACCTCACATCGGCGGGAAAATTACATCAGGTGACCTCCAAAAGACCATTACATCATTCTTACAAGAAAGTCACAAGATCTCCTTGAGGTATGTAACAATTGCAACTCATAAAAATTACAATGCAACACAAACAAAATTCTGGAGGAGCTCAGTAGGTCAGGCAGCATCTAGGGAAATGATAGATAGTCAACATTTCGGCCCAGACCTGTCCTCAGGACCATAGAAATTACTGTATGTTACAATAAGAAATATATTTTAAAAATAACTTGTGCAAAATAAGAGCAAAAATAATGAGGTGCTATTCATGGACCATCAAGGAATGTGATGGCGGAAGAGAAGCTATTCCTAAAATGTTGAGTGTGTGCCTTCAGACTCCTGTACCTCCTCCCTGATGGTAGTAACGAGAAGAGGGCATGCCCTGGGTGATGGAGGTCCTTAATGATGGATGCTACCTTTTTGAGGCATTGCATAGTCATAGTCATACTTTATCGATCCTGGGGGAAATTGGTTTTCATTACAGTTGCACTATAAATAATAAATAGTAATAAAATCATAAATAGTTAAATAGTAATATGTAAATTACGCCAGGAAATAAGTCCAGGACCAGCCTATTGGCTCAGGGTGTCTGACCCTCCAAGGGAGGAGTTGTAAAGTTTGATGGCCACAGGCAGGAATGACTTCCTGTGACGCTCTGTGCTGCATCTTGGAGGAATGAGTCTCTGGCTGAATGTACTCCTGTGCCCAACCAGTACACTATGTAGTGGATGGGAGACATTGTCCAAGATGGCATGCAACTTAGACAGCATCTTCTTTTCAGACACCACCGTGAGTGAGTCCAGTTCTATCCCCACAACATCACTGGCCTTACGAGTGAGTTTGTTGATTCTGTTGGTGTCTGCTGCCCTCAACCTGCTGCCCCAGCACACAACAGCAAACATGATCGCATTGGCCACCACTGACTTGTAGAACATCCTCAGCATCGTCCGGCAGATGTTAAAGGACCTCAGTCTCCTCAGGAAATGGAGACGGCTCTGACCCTTCTTGCAGACAGCCTCAGTGTTCTTTGACCAGTCCAGTTTATTGTCAATTTGTATCCCCATGTATTTGTAATCCTCCACCATGGCCACACTGACCCCCTGGATGGAAACAGGGGTCACCGGTACCTTAGCTCTCCTCAGGTCTACCACCAGCTCCTTAGTCTTTTTCACATTAAGCTGCAGATAATTCTGCTCACACCATGTGACAAAGTTTTCTACCGTAGCCCTGTACTCAGCCTCATCTCCCTTGCTGATGCATCCTTTTAAAGAAGTCCCTGATGCCAGGGAGGCTCGTGCCAATGATGGAGCTGGCTGAGTTTACAACTTTCTGCAGCTTTTTTCCAACCCTGTGCATGGCCCCTCCCTACCAGACGGTGATGCGACCAGTCGGAGTGTTCTCCATGGTACATACGAGGAAATATGCCAAATCTCCTTTGCAATTGCATCAATAGATCAACAGTCCCCAGAATAGATCTTTAGAGATGTTGGCACCCTGGATATATATATATATATGCACAGCTTCAACGAAAAATTTATTTGCAGCAGCATTACACCATTTCTTGTGAATGCAGCATTTAAGAAGCGTTCACAAGAAAATGTAAATTAAACAGAATTTTTACAAGAAAACACAAAACAAAAATTACGTCCATTTTACTGCAAAGTGGTCAAATTGGTCACAGTGTTGCAAAACTTCAAGAACCACATATTCGTAATTGTTCCTGGGCCTCATACTTCTATCCCTGTTCCCTGACTGTGGGCTGGCACGGCCAAATTAATTAATTACAAAATTGCTATCATCAAATAGAACACAAAGTGTAGAGCAGCACACTCACAAGATACTGGAGGAACTCAGCAGGTCAGGCAGCATCTATGGAAAGGTGACACCTTTCATCAGGACGAGAAAGGAAGTGGGAGGAAACCTGAAGAGGATGGGGGGGGGAGGAATGAAGGAAAAGTTAGAAGATGATAGGTGAACCCAAGTGGGGGGTGTGGTGGATGAAGTTAGAAGTTGAGAGTTGGTAAGTGAAAAAGGAAAAGGAATCTTTTCCTTAGGAAGAGAGTGGACCATGGAAGAAAGGGAAGGGAGTGGCACCAGGGATGGAAAAAGATGGAAGAGGGAGGGGAAAATTATCAGAAGTTGGAGAAATTGATGTTCGTGTCATAACTGAAGACTACCTAGATGGAATAGGAGAAAGGGAAACAGGGATGGTAGTTTGCCTCCCAGGTGCAAGGGTGTGTGTTGTTTCTGAACGTGTCCACAATATCCTGAAAAGGGAGGGTGAGCAGCCAGAAGTCATGGTACATATTGATACCAATGACGGAGGAAGAAAAAGTGAGGACGTTCTGAAAACAGGATATTAGCAGTTAGGGAGGAAGCTGGGAAGCAGGACCTCAAGGGAAGTAATCTCGGGATTACTGCCTGTGCCACGAGACAGTGAGGATAGGAATAGAGTGAGGTGGCAGATAAATGTGTGGCTGAAGAATTGGAGCAGGGGGCAGGGATTCAGGTTTCTGGATAATTGGGACCTCTTCTGGGGCAGGTAGGATCTGTGCCAAAGGGACGGGTTGCTCTTGAATCTGAGGAGAACCAATATTCTTGCAGGCAGATTTATTAGAGCTGTTGGGAGTGGTTTAAACTAACATGTCAGGGTGATGGGAACCAGTATGACAGAGCTGAGGATGAGCCGGCAGGTTTACAAGTAGATAATGGGTGTAACATGACTGTGAGGAAGGACAAGTCAATGATTGGGTACAAATGGACTCAGAGCAGAGAGTTAAATTGTACCACAGAGGCAAAATTCAAAAGGGTGAAGAATGCAGGACTGAAGGTGCTGTTTTTAAATGTACATAGCATTTGGAATAAGGTGGACGAATTTGTGGCACATTTAGAGATTGGTTGGTATAACATTGCGGGCATCACTGAATCGTAGCTGGAAGAAGGTCATAGTTGGGAGTTTAATATCAAAGGATATACTTTGTATTGAAAGGACAGGCAGGAAGTGTGGCTCTGTTGGTAAGAGATGGAATTACATCTTTAGAAAGAGGTGACATAGGGTCAGAGAATGTTGAATCTTTGTGGGTGGAGTTAAGAAATTGCGAGGGTTAAAAAACCTTGATGGAAATCATTTATAGGCCTCTAGATAGTAGCCAAGATGTGGGGTTGAGATTGCAAAGGCATGCAATAAGGGTAATGTCACAATTGTAATGGGGATTTCCACATGTAAGGGGATTGGGAAAATCAGGTTGGTGTCAGATTGCAAGAAAGAGAATTTGTTGAATGCCAATGAGATAGCTTTTTAGAGCATCTTGTGCTCGAGCCTACTCAGGGAAAGGCTATCTTAGATTGGGTGTTGTGTAATAATTCTGATTTTATTAGTCAGCTTAATGTAAATGTACCTTTAGCAGGCAGTGATCATAATATTCTTGAATTCATACAGCAATTTGAGAGGGAGAAGGATAAGTCACGTGTATCAGTATCACAATGGAATAAAGGGAATTACAGAGGCATGAGAGAGGAGCTTGCCCAGGTGGATTGGAGGAGAATACCGGCAGGGATGACAGCAGAGCAGAGTAAGGAGGATTTTTTTTAGCCAAAAAGTGGTGAATCTGTGGACTGTAGTGGAGGCCAAGTCCATGGGTATATTCATAGCAGAAGTTGATAAATTCCTGATTGGTTGGGGCATCAAGGGACAAGGTGAGAGGCCAGATGTATGGGGTTGAATGGGATCCAGGATCAGCCATGATGATGGTGGAATGGACTTGATGGGCTGAATGGCCTAATTCTGCTCCTATGTCTTATGGTCTAATATGAGGTGTTACTCCTCCATCCTGAGGGTGGCCTCGTCCTAGCAGAAGAGAAGACCGTGGACCGACATGTTAGAATAGGAATGGGAACTAAAATGGTGAGCCACCAGGAAATTCTGCTTTTTGCAGATTGAGCTGAGGAGTTTGACAAAGCGAACCCCAATCTATGTTGGGTCCTACCGGTGTAGGGGAAGCCACATCAGGAGCACCAGATACAATAGACAACCCCAACAGATTTCCCAGTGAAGTGTTGCCTCACCTGGGAGGACTGTTTGGGATCCTGAATGGAGGTGAGGGAGGAGGTGAATGGGTAGGGGGAGCACTTTGGCCACTTGCAGGGATAAACGCCGGAAGGGAGATTAATGGGGAGGGACGAATGGACAAAGGAATCACAGAGAGCGTAATCCCTATGGAAAGCTGAGCATGGGGAGGGTCAAAGATGTGTTTGGTGCAGAATCACATTGAAGATTTTTTTTTACCAAAATATACTTTATTCAAAAATAAAATTATGTGCAATAAACCATTCAATGTCTTTCAGTCCTTTACAGATGTTTCCCTTACAGTCTATACATTTCCATACTTCTAGCCATTCATGTGGCACTCTGTTGTTCACCTTTCCACACCATTGTTGAGGGGTATACTGCGAAAGTTGTGGAGAATGATGTGTTGGATGTAGAGGCTCATGGGGTGGTGGTAGGTGAGGACGAGAAACTCTGTCACTCTTATGGCAGCAGGAGGTTGGGGTGAGGGCGGTTGTCTGCGAAATGGAGATGTGGGTGAGAGCAGAGTCAATGTTGGAGATGGAGAAATCCCATCCTTTGAAAAAGGATGATATCTCTAATGTCCTGGAATGGAAAGCAGCATCCTCCGAGCTGATCTGGTGGAGATGACAGAACCAAGGAAAGGGAATGGAGACAGGGTGGGGAAAAGATACAGTCAGCATAGCTGTGGGTTTATTCGGTGTACAGTTTGTGTCCAGTGATGTAGAGAGATTGAGAGAGAGAGGAGTGAAGTGTCTGTTGCAGTATAAAGTGAATACAGTGGTCGTGATTTGATTTGCGCAGGGTGGTTCATGAACCGAATGGTTGAAGGGTGAGTGTTCCTGAACCCGGCCTCCCGCCCGACGGGAGCCGTTCCTGAACCCGGCGGTGAGGGACTCCAGTCTGGTGTCCGGGGCCGGGAGAAGGGGGGGAGATGACCGGGAGGCGGAGCGGATCGCATGACGCCAGGGGCCCGGGTGTTGCGCCCGCGGAGGAGCAGAGCCGCAGCGGAGCGGCCGCCGGACACGTGACGGCGGCGGAGGCGCAGCGACGCGGATACAGTGTATCCAACCCCGGGCAAAGTGTATCCGATACACAGCGTGGCGTGGGGAAGTCGGCGGCCCCTTCCCTCTCCTCCCCTCCCCGTTCTCCCATCTGATGCGAAGCGGCGCCGCGACAGGCAGAGGAATGGTTGATGAGGTGGGTGAAAGTTAGCCCCGTTCGGGTACGGCAGCGTTTTCCCAGCCGAGCGCTGAATGCTCGCTGCCCGCGCTCCGGCTTCGCTCGCTTTTGGATAAATAAAGCATTTATGCTATGCTTTAAGTTTCTTGGCAAAGTAAAGAAAAAAAAGGAGCTGGAATCGGGGTTTAAATTGCCCCCCGTTTTCAAACCCCCTTGATTCCAATTATTATTATTATTAACTATTTTTACGATCTTACTCTATTTTACCATTTTAATGTATTACTCTGCTGTGGCAAAACAATGAGAGACGAAGTGATAAACACAAGAGATTCTGCAGATGCTGGAAATCCAGAGCAACACGCCAAATGCTGGAGGAACTCAGTAGGTCTCGGCCCGAAACGTCTCTATTCCTCTCAATTGATGCTGCCTGACCTGCTGAGTTCCTCCAGCATCGTGTGTGTGTGTGTTACTCGAGATGTTTGATGATGAAATTGGTCCTGTGTGGGGTTAGTAACCTAATACTTCGATTTGCGTGCTTTAATGGCATAAAATAGCGTAATTAAAATCCTCAGATGTTATAATTGCAACTGTTGATATTTTTTAATGTCTACATGAGTAACTCAAATTATGCTTTCGTTAAGATACATGTTAATACTGATGACGTGAGTTGAAACGCTGCATTTAAGAAAGCATGAGTGGAAATCAGGCTTTTTTATTTGCAGATTTGCGATGTTTCGAAGTAAATAACATCAAAGTAACACAAGATCTCTCCTTTGTAGAGGTCTTAATGGAAAAATGCTGTTGAATACCTTCGTGGGATTGATATCCGGAATATTTTTAAAATTCTGTTTCTGATGTATCTAAAATTTGAATGATTTCAGCTTGAAAGAGGCACACTCAATGTTTTAGGAACAGTTTCTTCCCCTCCTCCATCAGGTCCACAAACTTTCGAACCCATCAAGTCACTATCCCCTCCTTTACACTATTTATTACTGTAGCTTATAGTAATTGTTTTGTACTGAGGCTGCCAAGCAAAATAAATCACAACACGCACTGATTTAATTCTGTAAATCTGGACACCTGCTTAATGCAAATATCTAATTAGCCAATCATGTGGCAGCAATTCAATAGACAATAGGTGCAGAAGTAGACCATTTGGCCCTTCGAGCCTGCACCGCCATTCTGAGATCATGGCTGATCATCTACTATCAATACCCGGTTCCTGCCTTGTCCCCATAACCCTTGATTCCCCTATCCATAAGATACCTATCTGGCTCCTTCTTGAAAGCATCCAGAGAATTGGCCTCCACTGCCTTCTGAGGCAGCGTATTCCACACCTCCACAACTCTCTGGGAGAAAAAGTTCCTCCTCAACTCTGTCCTAAATGACCTACCCCTTATTCTTAAACCATGCCCTCTGGTACTGGACTCTCCCAGCATCTGGAACATATTTCCTGCCTCTATCTTGTCCAATCCCTTAATAATCTTGTATGTCTCAATCAGATCCCCCCCTCAATCTCCTTAATTCCAGCGTGTACAAGCCCAGTCTCTCTAACCTCTCTGTGTAAGACACTCCGGACATCCCAGGAATTAACCTAGTGAACCTACACTGCACCTCCTCCACAGCCAGGATGTCCTTCCTTAACCCTGGAGACCAAAACTGCACACAATACTCCAGCTGTGGTCTCACCAGGGCCCTGTACAAATGCAAAAGGATTTCCTTGCTCTTGTACTCAATTCCCTTTGTAATAAAGGCCAACATTCCATTAGCCTTCTTCACTGCCTGCTGCACTTGCTCATTCACCTTCAGAGACTGATGAACAAGTACTCCTAGATCTCTTTGTATTTCTCCCTTACCTAACTCCACACCATTCAGATAATAATCTGCCTTCCTGTTCTTGCTCCCAAAGTGAATAACCTCACACTTATTCACATTAAACGCCATCTGCCAAGTTTCTGCCCACTCACTCAGCCTATCCAAGTCACCTTGAATTCTCCTAACACCCTCATCACATGTCACACTGCCACCCAGCTTAGTATCATCAGCAAATCATTGACGTAAATCGTAAACAGCTGAGGTCCCAATACCAAGCCCTGTGGCACCCCACTGGTCACCACCTGCCATTCCAAGAAACACCCATTCACTGCTACCCTTTGCTTTCTATCTGCCAACCAATTTTCTATCCATGTCAATATCCTCCCCCCAATGCCATGAGCTCTGATTTTACCCACCAATCTCCTATGTGGTACCTTATCAAATGCCTTCTGAAAGTCAAGGTACACCACATCCAGTGGATCTCCCGCGTCTATCTTCCTGGTTACATCCTCGAAAATCTCCAATAGATTGGTCAAGCATGATTTGCCCTTGGTAAATCCATGCTGGCTCGGCCCAATCCTATCACTGCTATCAAGATATGCCGCTATTTCATCTTTAATAATGGACTCTAGCATCTTCCCCACTACTGATGTTAGGCTAACAGGGCGATAGTTCTCAGTTTTCTCCCTCCCTCCTTTCTTAAAAAGTGGGATAACATTAGCCATTCGCCAATCCTCAGGAACTGATCCTGAATCTAAGGAATATTGGAAAATGATCACCAATGCATCCGCAATTTCCAGAGCCACCTCCTTTAGTACCCTAGGATGCAGACCATCTGGACCTGGGGATTTGCTAGCCTTCAGTCCCATCAGTCTACTCATCACCGTTTCCTTCCTAATGTCAATCTGTTTCAGTTCCTCTATTACCCTATGTCCTTGGCCCATCCATACATCTGGGAGATTGCTTGTGTCTTCCCTCGTGAAGACAGATCCAAAGTACTTATTAAATTCGTCTGCCATTTCTCTGTTTCCCATAACAATTTCTCCCAATTCATTCTTCAAGGGCCCAACATTTTTCTTAACTATCTTCCTTCTCTTCACATACCTAAAAAAACTTTTGCTATCCTCCTTTATATTCCTAGCTAGCTTGTGTTCATACCTCATTTTTTCTCCCCGTATTGCCTTTTTAGTTAAGTTCTGTTGCTCCTTAAAAATTTCCCAATCGTCTGTCTTCCCACTCACCTTAGCTCTGTTATACTTCTTTTTTAATGCTATGCTATCTCTGGCTTCCTTTGTCAACCACTGTGGTCACTTTCCCCCCTTTGAATCCTTCCTTCTCCGGGGAATGAACTGATTTTGCACCTTGTGCATTATTCCCAAGAATACCTGCCATTGCTGTTCCACTGTCTTTTCTGCTAGGATATCCAACCAGTCAACTTTGGCCAGCTCCTCCCTCATGGCTCCATAGTCTCCTTTGTTCAACTGTAATACTGACACTTCTGATCTGCCCTTATCCCTCTCAACTTGCAGATAAAAACTTATCATATTATGGTCACTACCTCCTAATGGCTCCTTTACTTCAAGATCACTTATCAAATCCTGTTCATTGCACAACACTAAATCCAGAATAGCCTTATCCCTGGTCGGCTCTCGTACAAGCTGCTCCAAAAATGCATCCCGTAGGCACTCTACAAACTCCCTATCCTGGGGTCCAGTACCAGCCTGATTTTCCCAGTTCACCTGCATGTTGAAATCCCCCATAACTACTGTGACATTTCCTTTGCTACATGCCATTGTTAACTCCCTATTCAACTTGCACCCAATATCCATGCTACTGCTTGGGGGCCTGTAGATAACACCTATTAGGGTCTTTTTGCCCTTACTGTTCCTCAGTTCTATCCACACTGACTCTACTTCTCCTGATTCTATGTCCCCCCTTGCAAGGGACTGAATCTCATTCCTCACCAACAGGGCCACCCTACCCCCTCTGCCCACCTTTCTGTCCCTTCGATAGCACGTATATCCTTGTACATTCAATTCCCAGGTCTGATCCCCCTGCAGCCATGTCTCCGTTATCCCAACAACATCATAGTTACCCATTCGCAGCTGAGCTTCAAGCTCATCCGCCTTATTTCTGACACTTCGTGCATTCAGATATAGAATTTTTAACCCATTTCTTCTCTGTTTAAATCACTGCCTATTGTGCATAACCCAGCTCCCCGAATTCTCACCGGGCTATACACCCCTTGAATTTTGTTGTCCTTCTTAAATTTACTTACTCTTTCTGCACATTTAACTCCATGCTCTGTCAGACCATTCCTCTGCACATGTATCCTCCTTATCACTCATTCCGCCTCACCTTTCTCTACTTCACACTTAATATTCCGGAACCGTGTAGTCCCCACCTGTCCTTTATACTTCATCTCGCTATCCTCTCTCACATTCTGGATCCCTGCCCCCTGCAAATTTAGTTTAAACCCCCCCAAGCAGCACTAGCAAACTTTCCTGCAAGAATGTTAGTACCCCTCCAGTTCAGGTGTAAACCGTCCCGTCGGAACAGATCCCACCTTCCCTGGAACAAAGCCCAATTATCTAAAAACCTGAAGCCCTCCCTCCTGCCCCATCCTCTCAGCCACGTATTGATCTGTATAATCCTTCTGTTCCTTGCCTCACTCTCACATGGCACAGGTAGCAATCCTGAGATTGTTACCCTGGAGGTCCTGCCCTTCAGCTTCGCACCTAACTCCCTGAACTCAATACGCAGGACCCCCTCACTCTTCCTCCCCACGTCGTAGGAATTCAATACATAAAAGCATGCTGACATGGTCAAGAGGTTCATTTGTTCAGACAAAACATCAGAAGGGAGAAGAAATGTGATCTAAATGACTTTGACTATGGGATGATTGTTGGTGCCAGACAGGGTGGTTTGAGTACCTCAGAAACTGCTGATTTCCTGAAATTTTTCACCGATAACTGTCTCTAGAGTTTACACAGAATGTTGTGATAAGCGGTGGGGATTCACAGGGAGAGTGTCCGGTCAGCGGTGGGGATTCACAGGGAGAGTGTCCGGGTGGCGGTGGGGATTCACGGGGAGAGTGTCCGGGTGGCGGTGGGGATTCACGGGAAGAGTGTCCTGGCGGTGGTGGGGATTCACGGGGAGAGTGTCCAGTCAGCGGTGGGGATTCACGGGGAGAGTGTCCGGTCGGCGTTGGGGATTCACGGGGAGAGTGTCCGGTCGGCAGTGGGGATTCACGGGGAGAGTGTCCGGGCGGCGGTGGGGATTCACGGGGAGAGTGGCCGGTTGGTGGTGGGGATTCACGGGGAGAGTGTCCGGGCGGCAGTGTGGATTCACGGGGAGAGTGTCCGGTCGGCGGTGGGGATTCACGGGGAGAGTGTCTGGGCGGTGGTGGGGATTCACGGGGAGAGTGTCCGGTCAGTGGTGGGGATTCATAGGGAGAGTAGGAGTGTCCGAGCAGTGGTGCGGATTCACGGGGAGAGAATCCGGTCAGTGGTGGGGATTCACGGGGAGAGTGTCCGGGCAGCAGTGCAGATTCACAGGGAGAGTGTTTGGTGGGCGGTGGGGATTCATGGGGAGAGTGTCCGGTCAGTGGTGGGGATTCATAGAGAGAGTAGGAGTGTCCGAGCAGTGGTGCAGATTCACGGGGAGAGTGTCCGGTCAGTGGTGCAGATTCACGAGGAGAATGTCCGGGCAGCGGTGGGAATTGAGCCCCGGTCGTCTGTGCTAACCATTACGTTGCCGTGCTGCTGTCTGCATGCACTCCTACAGGCAGTCAGAGTATGTCAAAGATGATAAATCTGATTCTGATTCAGTCATCTGGAACTGAGGACAGAGATGAGGGGAACAGGTAAAAATGTGTGGGATTTACTTCAGGTTGAGAACAGGATTGGCAGCCCTGCAATTGTTAAAGTTGAGCTTGGGAGGCATGCATGACAAGTACTGGAAACTGGAAATGACAGGGATGAGAATTTCAGTCACGTGCCGATTAGGGAAAAGCAGGAGCAGTGTCTCAGATGTGGAAGCATGCAGTGATAAGTGACTACTGTTGCACGGTTTGAAGCTCAACACAGCATGCAACTTCAGTGTTTGTCAGACAAGCTGAAGGAATATGGATGAATTATCCGGGTGGGTGAGTTTCTGCCCCTGTTCTAAGGATTGATTATATTTTGGTGCAAGAGTCTCAGGTGGTCAGAATCAGAAATGGGTTTAATATCAGCGGCGTGCGTTGTTTCGTGGCAGCAACATAAAGTGTAATAATAAAATAAAAACTGTAAATAACTGTAAGAAATATATATTAAGTAGTGCAAGAAGAGAGCGAAAAAATAATGAGGTAATATGCATGGGTTTTTGTCTATTCAGAAATCTGATGGGCGAGGGGAAGAAGCTGTTTCTGAAAAGTTGAGTGCACGTCTTCAGGCTCCTGTGTTACCTCCTTGATGGTAGCAATGAAAAGAGAGCATGTCCTGGGTGATGATGGATGGCAACTTTTTGAGACATTTTCTGTTAAAAATGTTCTCATTGCTGGGGAGGCTAGTGCCCATGGTGGAGCTGGCTGAGTTCACAACTTTCTGCAGCTTTTTCCAAATCCTGTGCAGTGGCCCCTCCGTACCAGACGGTGATGCAGCCAGTGAGAATGGTATTTATGATAGTTAACTCAGTTACAGACGCCATGAAGTCAAGGTTGGTAGATGCCCTGAAAAAGGAGCGTTGTTGTTAAACTCAACTAACTCCATCATGGGCACCTGCCTCCCCATCATCAAGGGCATCTTCAAATGGTGATACCTCAAGAACAAGGACCCCCACCACCTAGGACATGCCCTAGATAGTGTGGATGTGGAGAGGAAGTTTCTTATAATGGGGAGTCTAGGACCAGAAGTTGTAGCCTCAGAATACTCGGGGGTCTCTTTAGAATAGAAATGAAGAGGAACTTCTTTAGCCAGAGGGTGAAGAATCTGTGGAATTCATTTCCACAGGTGGCTGTGGAGGTCAGGTCGTTGAGAATATTTAAAGCAGAGGATGATGGATTTTTAATTATTAAGGGTGTTAACGGTTACGGGGAGATGGCAGGAGAATGGGGTTGAGAGGGGTAATGAATCAGCTATGATATCATGGAGGAGTAGACTCGATGGGCCAAATGTCCGAATTCTGCTCCTATGTCTTGTGGTCTTCTGGGTGACCTTGTAGAGGTATGTAAAGTTATAAGAAGCTCAGATAGGGCTGAAGTCTCAAAAACAAGAGGGCATACATGTAAACAACAGGAATTCTGCAGATGCTGGAAATTCAAGCAACACACATAAAAGTTGCTGGTGAACGCAGCAGGCCAGGCAGCATCTCTAGGAAGAGGTGCAGTCGACGTTTCAGGCCGAGACCCTTCAGGGGGCGAACGTTGGAGAGCAGTACTGGTGTGAGAGTTGCCTCCACTGTTGGTGCTGCTTTCCCGTGTTCACTCCGTGGAAGAAAAATGGGATTGACTTTGAATGCGGCTGACTCATACGTCTCATACACCATCGACCTTCAGGCCCTGCCACTCAGGGACCTGTGCTAATACTATTTTGTGACTCTATGTGCTGGGTCGTGACTGTCTGTGCTGTGTGTGACTGTGTACTGTGATTTGCACCTTCACGCAGAGGAATGATGTTTCCTTTAGCTGTTTACATGTCTATGTGTATGGTCTATCGACAATAAACGTGAACTTGATATGGACCCAGAGTGAGCAAATAGGATTAGTATGGAGGGACAGAATGGTCAGCACAGATCTGAAGGGGTGAAGGGTCTAATTCTATGCTTACAACTTGAACACTGTGCCCCTTTCACAAAGCTTTGTGTCACCTGTCCCGTTTGAATTGATGATTTGTTATACTTGCCGATGCCTCTGTAGAATTACTTGCTTCTTAAATCTTATTCTGTGTACTGCAAACTGTGATGCTGAGCAAAAATAAGATTCTGCCATGTGACCATACTCAAATAAGGCTGATCATGTTAGATCTGTTTTAGACTCGAGTCTTTTCTCAGTCATTCATTGATTTTATGCCCTGACTGTACCTCCAGGTTGCAAAACCTGGTTAGACCACATTTGGAATATTGTGTTCAGGTCTGATCACCTCATTATAGGAAGGATGTGGAAACTTTAGAGAGGGTGCAGAGGAGATTTGCCAGGATGCTGCCTGGATTAGAGACCACACCTTATGAGGATAGGTTTAGTGACTAGGGCTTTTCTCTGTGGAGTGAAGAAGGATGAAAGGTGACTTGATAGGAGTGTACAATGTAATCAGAGGCATAGATCATGTGGATGGTCAGAGACTTTTTCCCAAGAGCTGAAATGGCTAGTATGAGTGGGCACCGTTTTAAGGTAACTGGTGGAGATTATGGTGTGGGGGATGTCAGAGAGTGGTGGGTGTGTGGAACACACTGCCGGGGGTGGTGGTAGAGGGAGGTGCATTAGAGGCATTTAAGAAAGAGAGAAGTGAAGTGAAGGGTTATACAGAAGGGATTAGATTGATCTTAGAGTAGGTTAAAAGGCCAGCACAACACCGTGGGGCCGAAGGTCCTGTGTAGTGCTGTAATGGTCTATATTCTATGTAGTTGCATGATTCTGAGCAAAATTGGTTGTGACCTTTGGATTCCTGCAAGAGGCCCAGCTGTGCCGTGGTTTGGTTCATTTAGTTGGCAACAACGCGGAGTAGGCATTTCTTGCCCTTTGAGCCATGCCGCACCGGCGTTAATCCTAACCCAGTTAGCATTAGGACAATTGGCAATGACCAATTAACCCACCCAGTACATCTTTGAACTGTGGGAGGACCTGGAGAAAACCCATACGTTCCACAGGGAGGATGACAGAGTCTATTTACAGAATCGAACTCCGCACTCTGGAGCGCCCCGAGCTGTGACAGCTGACCGCCATGTTACCGCAGGTTTGGGGGCTTGCATGCCCCGGTAAGCTGGAGCGCTGTGCTGGCTGGAGTCAGGGCTTTGTGCTTTGGCTCTTGGTAGGGACAGGTCAAACGGTAGAGACCAGACTAAGAGTGGTCCACCGGTCCGCCGGGTTCAGGAGTACAGCTCAGGGCTAACACCCCTGACTGGTAAAACAAAACTGTTACAGAAACAGCAATGAAGAATCCTGCATCTGCGTGCGACGTTATTCCTGAGTCTCCACTTAGGACATGCATTGCTGACAGTAGTGAAAACTCAGAGGGAACTAGTGGCACGATGAAGGAAGACTTGAATGCCACCAGAGATAGAGGACCTCCATTCCTGCCCTAAACGCCAATGGCATAATGGCAGGTAACATTTCTAGATTGAGAAGTTAAACATTGCAGCCTTGGCACCATTCAGAAGGTAGGTTATCCTAGAATTCTTGTTGATTGCTCAGCCTTTCAGTCAACATGATGGAAAACGATCAACCTGTTTTTGTGAACAAAAAAGCTGTCATATGATTGAGAAGTGTGACTCTTAATATGTTTAGTTGTGCTACAAAAAGGGAAACTATTCTGTGTTTTTTCTTCAGCCACTTGCATTTCTATGTTTCTATATACTCGAACGTATTTGATAGAGATATGTAAAACTATGAGTGGTATAGTTAGGGTAAATGCAAGCAGACTTTTTACACTGAGCTTGGGTGAGATTAGAACTAGAGGTCATAGGCTAAGTGTGAAAGGTGAAATATTTAAGGGAAATGTAAGGGGGATCTCCTTCACTCAAAGCGTTATGAGAGTATGGATCGAGCTGCCAGTGGTGGATGTGGGGTGGAAAGCAACATTTAAGAGAAATTTGGATCAGTACGTGGGCGGGAGGGGTATGGAGGGCTTTGGTCTGGGTGCAGATCGATGGGAGTAGACGGTTTGGCATGGACTAGATGGGCTGAAGGGCTTGTTTCTGTGCTCCAGTGTTCTGTGACTCTATCTCCGTATTTCCTTACAGTGATAGTTTGCTTAAAGAAGCCATGTTAATAGCACTATCATCATCATGTGCCGTGTCATATGATGTGGGGGATCATGGTCTTTGCATGATCTGACTGGGGGGCTAAGCAGCTGCGACACATTGCCCAACGGTGACCTGTAGGCTAGCAGAGGGAAGGAGAGCCTTACACCCTGCCACCTGTTAATATATCATACTTAAATTGAAGATACATGTTCATATCTCAAATTTGAAAGAAATCATAGAAAAATCATTGAATTGAATCCGTTCCTACTGTTCCTGTGAAATGATCCATTGAACTAGCTTTTGGCTCTTTGAAATTGGATTGTGAGCATGTATTTCCAGTTACATTGCTTCTCTCAGTAAATCATTTCCATCGTCACTAAGTGGTTATATTGTTCTTTGGTTAAATTGAGTCAAACAAGAATTGCAGGGTTAATATCAGAGGTGAAATATACAGAAACAAAATTTCTGACACACTTCTCTTTGAATATTTTTAGGAAGCCAGTTCTGTATCCCACGCATGGAACCAGCTGCTCTTTGTGGATTTGTGTGATGCACCAGGATGTCGGGTAACTGTAATTGAAATTTTCAAATATTATAGCTGTATTATAGATGGATAACGGATAGATATTCGTGTACCTTCATTGGGAAGGAGCCTTGGGTCCCACCTGATTTAAGAACAGTTATTACCTACATTGGGAAGTCGGTACAGAAACCTTGGGTCCCACCAGGTTTAGGAATAGTTATTACCCCTCAACCATCAGGCTCCTGAACTAGTGTGGATAACTTCACTCACCTCAACTCTGGACTGATCCTACAACCTATAGACACACTTTCAAGTACTCTACAACTCATGTTCTCAGTATTACCTATCTATTGTTTTTGCACAGTTTGTCATCTTTTGCATGTTGGTTGTTTGTCAGTCTTAGTGTGTGGTTTTTATTGATTTCATTGTATTTCTTTCATTCTCCAGTGAATACCCACAAGAAAACAAATCTCAGTGTTGTACATGATGATATGCATGTTCTTGGATTATAAATTTACATTGAACTTTGTACTTAGAGGCATTCTGCTTTTAACTCCTGATCAAGTACTGTTTTTGTTGGAAAGGGCAATTTTTAAATTTTATTGGTTTTAAATCTGAGTCACTGGATGTTAGACAATAAAACATAGGAACAGAATTAGGCAATTCAGCCCACCAAGTCTGCTCCGCCATTCAATCATGACTGATCCTTTTTTCTATCTCCTTCTCAACCCCAGTTCGTGGACTTCACCCTGTAACCTTTGAGGCCATGTCCAATCAAGAACCTATCAATCTCTGCCTTAAATACACCCAACGACCTGGCCTCCACAACACAGCTGCTCGTGGCAACCTCCTCTGGACGCTTTCCAATGCCAGCACGTCTTTTCTAAGATGAAGGGCCCAAAACTGTTCACAATATCAAGATGCAAACACGAGGAAATCTGTAGATGCTTAAATTCTTCCTAGCACCTCTTCCTAGAGATGCTGCCTGGCCTGCTGCGTTCACCAGCAACTTTGATGTATGTTGCACAATATCAAGATGAGGCCTCACCAGTGCCTTATAAAACCTCAGCATCACACCCTTGCTCTTGTATTCTAGACCTCTTGAAATGAATGCTAACATGGCATTTGCCTTCTTCACCACTGACTCAACCTGCAAGTTAGCCTTTAGGATGTTCTGCACAAGGACTCCCAAGTCCCTGTGCATCTCAGATTCCTGTATTTTCTCCCTGTTTATAAAATAGTCTGCATATTTATTTCTACTACCGAAGTGCATGACCATGCATTTTCCAACATTGTATTTCATTTGCCACTTTCTTGCCCATTCTCCTAATCTGTCTAAGTCCTTCTGCATCCTACCTGTTTCCTCAACACTACCTGGCCCTCCACCAATCTTTGTATCATCTGCAAACTTGGAAACAAAGCCATCTATTCCATCATCTAATTCATTGATATACAGCATAAAAAGAAGTGTTTCGAACACCAGCCCCTGTGGAACACCACTAGTCACTGCCAGCCAACCAGAAAAGGATCTTTTTATTCCCAGTCGCTGCCTCCTACCAAGCAGCCAATGCTCTAACCATGTTAGTAACTTTCCTGGAATACCATGGGCTCTTAACTTGGTAAGCAGCTTCATGTGTGGCACCTTGTCAAACATGGCTGATCCTGGATCCTACTCAACCCCATATACCTGCCTTCTTACCATATCCGTCGATGCCCCGACCAATCAACTTCTGCTTTAAGTATACCCACAGACTTGTCCTCCACTGCAGTGTGTAGCAGAGCATTCCACAGGTTCACCAATCTTTGGCTAAAAAAAAATCCTCCTTACTTCTGTTCTAAAAGGTCAACTTTGAGGCTGTGCCCTCTAGATCTGGATACCCCCACCATGGGAAACATCCTCTCCACATCCACCCTATCTAGTTCGTTCAGGATTCAGTAGGTTTCAATGAGATCCCCACACATTTTTCCAAGTACCAGTGAGTACAGGCCCAAAGCTGCCAAATGCTCCTCATATGTTAACCCCTTTATTCCCGGAATCATCCTCATGAATCTCTTCTGGACTCTCTCTAATGACAACACATCCTTTCTGAGATATGTGGCCCGAAACTGTTGACAATACTCCAAGTGCAGCCTGACTAGTGTCTGATAAAGCGTCAGCATTATCTTCTTGATTTTATGTTCTTTTCCCTTGAAATAAATGCCAACATTGCATTTGCAATGTTAAATTGGATCCCTAGAAATTTATTCAAGAATTCAAATTCTTTTATTTTTATTTATTTAGCGATACCACATGGTGACAGGCCTTTCTGGCCCAATGAGACTGCGCTGCCCGATTACACCCATGTGTCGAATTGCTTTAGTAACCCATACGTCTTCGGAATGCGAGGAAACTGGAGCACCCGTTCTCCCACGCAGTCATAGGGAGAGCGTGCAAACTCCACACAGCCAGTGGCGGAATTGAACCCAAGTCATTAGCACTGTAATTGCGTTATGCTAACTGCAACACTTATATAAAAAAAAGTCACTGACTGTTAAATTTGAACCCTAGATGTTTATTCAAGAATACAAATTGTCAGTAAGAAAGATTAAGTAAAACTTAAAGTGAAGGAATCAATGTATTAAAAATAATGCTCTTGTATATATTTTTCTGCAATTCCTTTGCAGTCACAGGGATTGGGAACGGGTTATTCTTTTGAATGTTGCGTTTACTGAGGGATGATGATTGACTGGAGCAAGCAGGGAATTGTGAATGTACTGGACACCAAATGGAGCATTGGTGTAACCTCTCATCCAAATGAGGACAGGAGTAACTTTGTGTCAAAACGTGCAGGTTATGTGTTTGAATCTGCAAAATTGTTCCGTGTTATTTCTTTTGCAAAAATTACATTAATTTAGAGCCCTGACTGATATTGAGTGCAGGTCCAGCACAAGCAAATAGAATAAAAGGCTACTTTAACTTCATTGGTAACACACACAAAATGCTGGAGGATTTATGTCAGGCAGCATCTGTGGAGAGCAATAAATAGTGGATGTTCATCAGGACTGGAAAGAAAGGGGGAAGAAACCGGAATAAGAAAGGGGAGGAAAAGGAGCACAATCTAACAGAGGATGGGTGAAGCCATGCGAGAGGAGAGGAAGGAGTGTGGGACAATAAAGATGCTGTGAGGAACTGGGAGTGAAGCAGTAAGACTGAACAGCAGTGCCACCCACTAACTCCCTCCCTGCTCGGTTATTTCCTGTCAGTTGCCCTGTGTATTGCCTACTTTATGGACATACAATCAATCTATGTATAATAGCTATCTTAAGCATGTGTATTTATTATTATTGTGTTTGTTTTTTTGGTTCTGCATCCAATCTGGAAAAACAATTATGTTGTCCTCCTTACGCCTATGTACAGGAAATGACATTAAACAATCTTGACTGTTGATGGGTTGAAACGGCAAAGAGCTGAAGAAGAAGGAATCCAATAGGAGAGGAGAGTGGGCTATGGGAGAAAGGGAAGGAGGAGGGGCACCAGAGGGAGATGTGAGGAAAGCCAGAATGAGGAATGGAAGAAGAAAGAAGGAGAGAGAGGAGAAATGACCAGAAGTTGGAGAAATCGATATTCATACCAGTCAAATCAAGTCAAGGTGCTTTTTATTGTCATTTCCATAAGACCATAAGACAAAGGAGCAGAAGTCGGCCATTCAGCCCATCGAGTCTGCTCTGCCATGAGCTGATCCATTCTCCCATTTAGTCCCACTCCCCCGCCTTCTCACCATAACCTTTGATGCCCTGGCTACTCAGATACCCATCAATCTCTGCCTTAAACACACCCACACACACAACATTTCAACCATAAGCTGCTGGTACAGTACACAGTAAAAACGAAACAACGTTCCTCCAGGACCCTGCTGCTGCATGAAACAACACAAAACTACACTAGACTATGTGAGACAGCACAAGGCTATACTAGACTACGTCAAACATAAAAACTACACTAGACTACAGACCTACACAGGACTACATAAACTGCACAAAACAGTGCAGGGCAGTACAATAATTAATAAACAAGACAACAGGCACAGTTGAGGACAAATTACAATATAATAATACATGATGTAGATGTCAGTCCAGGCTCTGGGTATTGAGGAGTCTGATGGCTTGGGGGAAGAAACTGTTACATAGTCTGGTCGTGAGAGTCCGAATGCTTCGGTGCCTTTTTCCAGATGGCAGGAGGGAGAAGAGTTTGTATGAGGGGTGCGTGGGGTCCTTCACAATACTGTTAGCTTTGCGGATGAAGCGTGTGGTGTAAATGTCTGTGATGGCAGGAAGAGAGACCCCGATGATCTTCTCAGCTGACCTCACTATCCACTGCAGGGTCTTGCGATCCGAGATGGTGCAATTTCCGAACCAGGCAGTGATGCAGCTGCTCAGGATGCTCTCAATACAACCTCTGTAGAATGTGGTGAGGATGGGGGGTGGGAGATGGACTTTTCTCAGTCTTCGCAGAAAGTAGAGATGCTGCTGGGCTTACTTTGCTATGGAGCCGGTGTTGAGGGACTAGGTGAGGTTCTTCAAGAGGTGAACACCAAGAAATTTGGTGCTCTTAACGATCTCAACGAAGGAGTCGTCGATGTTCAGCAGAGAGTGGTCGCTCCGTGCTCTCCTGAAGTCAACAACCAACTCTTTTGTTTTGTTCACATTCAGAGACAGGTTGTTGGCTCTGCACCAGTCTGTTAGCTGCTGCACCTCCTCTCTGTATGCTGACTCATCGTTCTTACTGGTGAGACCCACCACAGTCGTGTCATTGGCGAACTTGATGATGTGGTTCGAGCTGTGTGTTGCAGCACCGTCGTGGGTCAGCACAGTGAACAGCAGTGGACTGAGCACACAGCCCTGGGGGGCCCCCGTGCTCAGTGTGATGGTGTTGGAGATGCTGCTTCCAATCTGGACTGACTGAGGTCTCCCAGTCAGGAAGTCTAGGATCCAGTTGCAGAGGGAGGTGTTCAGGCCCAGTAGGCTCAGCTTTCCAATCAGTTTCTGAGGAATGATTGTGTTGAATGCTGAACTGAAGTCTATGAACAGCATTCGAATGTACGTGTCTTTTTTGTCCAGGTGGGTGAGGGCCAGGTGGAGGGTGATGGCAATGGCGTTGTCTGTTGAAAGGTTGGGACGACATGCAAACTGCAGGGGGTCCAGTGAGGGGGGCAGCAGGGTCTGGATGTGCCTCATGACGAGCCTCTCGAAACACTTCATGATGATGGATGTGAGTGCAACGGGAGGCTACCCAGATGGCTATGAGGGGTCTTCATAAGGTTAGTTTACGGAGTAGAATGAAGGATCAGCTTCATTCACCGTAAATATTTACATGTATCAGGAATTTGCTGTGGGGAGTTGGCTCAACATACAACAAAAAAGCAACTTCAATAATTGTAAAGAATTATGTAAATATAATGTCAAAGTACAGATATGGAATAAAATGCACGTGAGTGAATAAATACCATTGTGCATTTACACTGTAAGCATCACAAGCAGTGGTTGGTAAAGTATTTACAGTTCAGTGAGTGCAGTGACAGGGTGAATAGAGGGGGTGCGGGAGGCTAACTGGAATGGTGGATCAGATTAACTGCCTGGGAGAAGAAACTTTTAAGATGGCGTGAATTTTTTGTTTTAATAGTTCTTCAGTGCTTTCCTGAAGAGAGCTTTTGGAAAAGGCAATTCGCAGGGTGGGTAGCGTCCACAATGATTTTTCCTACCCCCTACTTTGTCCGAGACACGTACAGGTCCTGCAGTGATGGTCGACCTTTTCTGCTGAGCTGACAGTTCACTGTAGTTTTTGTATACTGTGAGAAGACGCTGCACCAAACCAGCTAGTAATAGTTAGAAGTCCTGACGAAGGGTCTCGGCCTGAAACGTCGACTGCGCCTCTTCCTATAGATGCTGCCTGGCCTGCTGCGTTCACCAGCAACTTTGATGTATGTTGTTTAGTAATAGTTGATGTGGTATGAGTATTTTTAACGCTGCATTAACAGTGTATGCAAAGTGCCAAAAAAAGGTTTAATAACTTTGCCTTTTATTTTTATAGTTCACTGCGTCCAGTTTAATAAATAACCAAATAATAAGACTTAATCAGAATGGAATTGCTATGTTTCGAAGTCAGAGGAAGCAAATGTGGGTCTTATCTGATCTCTGATTTACAAACGGAACACCTCTGAGCTGTTTTATATTTGTTCATTTCTTGTGCTTTGTTTTCCATGGTTAAATAACATGGATTTTGGCATTGTATGTCAATGAGATGTGTCTGTTTTGTGTGTGACTCAGTTAGTAGCTGGAAATTTAGACTTTGTCACAAACCTCCTACACAACGTGCTGCTTATATAAACTACTCATACATATTGTACACGTGAGCATGAGGGAATTTAAAAAAAGCATTTATTAATGGAACGCAGCAGGCCAGGCAGCATCTATTGGAAGAGGTACAGTCGACATTTCAGGCCAAGACCCTTCGTCAGGATTGGGAAGGAAGGGGGAGGAACCCAGAATAACGACATGGGGGGGGGGAGGCGGGGAAGCAGTACGAGCTGGAAGGTGATAGGTGAAGCCAGGTGTGTGGGGGAGGGGGGAGGTGATAGGTGGAAAAGGCAAAGGGCTGGAGAAGAAGGAACCAGATAGGAGAGGAGAGTGGACCATGCGAGAAAGAGGAGGAGATCCAGGGCAAGTGATAGGCAGGTAAAGGGGTAAGCAGGGTGCCAGACTGGGAAATAAAGAGGAGGGAAGGGCAGCAGAGAAAATTACTGGAAGTTGAAGAAATCGATGTTCATGCCGTTGACTGTTTATTCATTTTTTTAGATGCTACCTGACCTGCTGAACTCCTCTAGCATTTTGTGTGTGTTGCTTCAATAAAAATTAGGCTTGCTTTAGCCTTACGATAGATCGAGTTGTCAGCTGGAGACTTCCACCTCGGGTGGAAATGGCTAATACCAGGGACATGATTTGAAGGTGATTTGAGAAAGGTATTGGGGGGTTTTTCAGAGTACACAAAGAGAGTGGTAGGTGTGTGGAAATTGCTGCCGGGGTGGTGGAAGAAGCAGATAGATTAGGGATATTTAAAAAACTTAGAAAAGCACATGAATGGAAACGTGAAGGGCTACAATACGTTATTGTATTGTTATTACAACGTTATTACAGTACAACGTGAAGGGCTACAATACTGTGCAGAGGCTGTAGGCATGTATACTGTGTGTAGAGCTAGGGTGCCTTAGACTTTTGCACAGTACTGTAGTAATTTTATTTATTGCATTGTACTGCTGCCAGAGAGAAAAAATTTTTGTGACATATGTGAGTGATGATAAGCCTGATTCTGATATGGGTCTCTGTTGTGGTAAGGGAACAGGGGGAAGGGATTTATGGTTGGGAAAAGAGAAAGGGAGAGGGGAGAGAGCTGGAAGCACCAGAGAGACAGTCTCTCATGATCAATAAATTGACTGGAGTCAAATGTCCTTGACTGGTGTCTGAGGGCTGGGTGTGTCTGCACCCGTGCCTAAGACTTTAGTACAAGAGTCGGAAACGAGGGGTGTCCTTTTAGAACGGAGATGAAGAGGAATTCCTTTAGCCAGGGAATGGTGAATCTGTGGAATTCTTTACCACAGGCGGCTATGGAGGCCAAGTCATTGGGTATGTTTAAGGTAGAGGTTGATAGATTCTTGATTAGTCAGGGCATGAAAGGATACAGGGAGAAGATAGCGGATTGGGGCTGAGAGGGAAAATGGATGAAATGGGAGAGCAGTCTCAATGGGCCAAATGGCCTAATTCTGCTCCTATATATCTTATGAAAATGACCTGTGAAATCGCCAGATTCAGTTGGTGTGATACTTGTAGGGAAACTAAGAAGCCCCCAGAAGTTTCTGGGATTGCACAAACAAAGAATTTATAGGTACAGTATTGCAAACATGAGAAAATCAGCAAATGCTGGAAATCTAAAGCAACGCACACAAATGCTGGAGGAACTCAGCAGGTCAGGCAGCATCTATGGAGAGGAATAAACAGTCAACATCACAGGCCGAAAGGAAGGGTCTCAGCCTGAAATGTTGACTCTTTACTCAGCAGTTACCGAGCAGGATGACGAAGAGAAACCAAAACTGGATTCGATAGTGTCTGTGTTTTGTTAAATGGCAACCCAACTGAAATGTTTAAGGGGGATTTCTTCACTCAGAGGATGGTGAGAGTGTAAAATGAGCTGCCAACCCAAGTTGTAGATCTGAGCTCGACTTCAATATCTAAGAGCAGTTTGGATAGGTACATGAATGGGACCAGGCACAGTAAGAGTTCAGCACGGACTAGACGGGCTGAAGGGCCTGTTTCTGTGCTCTAGTGTTTATGACTCTAAGCAATTTCTTAACCTCTTTGCACTTCCAATGGCTTGGGCATAGAGAATCTGATTTTACAAACCTCATTTATTTTCCTGTCAAAATTTAACCCATCCCCTGATATAATTCATCAGTATTATATTTCATTTCGTTAGCATGTTCATTTTTGCCACAAGTTTGCACATTCCTCACTGGGACGGCACAGTAGCATGGGCGTTTAGCACAACGTTACTACAGTACCCGACCTGGGTTCCATTCCGGCTGCTGCCTGTCAGGAGTTTGTATGTTCTCCTTGTGACTACATGGGTGTCCTCCCACATTCCAGAGATGCATGGGTTAATTGGTCACATGGGTGTAATTGAGTGGCACAGGCTCCTTGGACCGGAAGGGCCTGTTAACGTGTTGTACCTCAAGTTCAAGGTTATTGTCATTCAAAGCTGCACATGCATACCACCAAATGAAACAACGATCCTCTGAATCAAGGTGCAAAACAGTGTACCCGTAACTCAGACACTAGACATGAAATAATATTACCACAAATAATAAAATATGTTCCAGAAGATTGACATTTAGCATAAGGTACATTTATGACACAAGTTAAAAAGTAAACAGTATAACTCACTCACAACACGCTGGAGGAACTCAGCAGGTTGGGCAGCATCCGTGGAAAAGATCGGTCGACGTTTCGGGCCGGAACCCTTCGTCAGGACTGTAGGGGGAAGGGGCAGAGGCCCTATAAAGAAGGTGGGGGAGGATGGGAAGGAGAAGGCTGGTAGGTTCCAGGTGAAAAACCAGTAAGGGGAAAGATAAAGGGGTGGGGGAGGGGAAGCAGGGAGGTGATAGGCAGGAAAGGTGAAGAAGGAATAGGGGAAAGCACAATGGGTAGTAGAAGGAGGCGGAACCATGAGGGAGGTGATAGGCAGCTGGGGGAGGGGGCAGAGTGACATAAGGATAGGGGAAAGGAGGGGAGGGAATTACTGGAAGTTGGAGAATTCGATGTTCATACCAAGGGGCTGGAGACTACCTAGATGGTATATGAGGTGTTGCTCCTCCAACCCGAGTTTAGCCTCATCATGGCAGTAGAGGAGGCCATGTATGGACATATCTGAATGGGAGTGGGAAGCAGAGTTGAAGTGGGTGGCAACCAGGAGATCCTGTCTATTTTGGCAGACGGAGCGGAGGTGCTCGACGAAGCGGTCCCCTAATCTGCATCGGGTCTCACCGATGTAGAGGAGGCCGCACCGGGAGCACCGGATGCAATAGACTCACAAGTGAAGTGTTGCCTCACCTGGAAGTACTGTTTGGGGCCCTGAATGGTGGCAAGAGAGGAAGTGTAGGGACAGGTGTAGCACTTACGCTTACAGGGATAAGTGCCGGGTGGGAGATCCGTGGGGAGTATAACTCTGCTGGTGTTTTATATGTGATGGGACCTGGGTGGTGGCAGGGTGTTCAGTTGTCTCATAACCTGGGGGAAGAAGCTGTTTCCCATCCCAATTGTTCTTGTCCTAATACTACAGTACCTCCTGCCTGATGATGGGGGGCGGGGGTCAAAGAGATAGCTGGATGGATGGGAGAGATCATTGTCAATGCCAAGGGCCCTGCATATGAAGTGCTCCTGTAATTACCTCATATAGGTGTGTAACCCTTCGGCCAGCTTCACTAATCTAGGGGAAGGCAGCCCCCTGCCCGGCCAAACTTAGGAAATCTTGTTTGTGTAGGTGCTGCATGATGTGTTCCCCTGTTACAAACCAGTACCATGAAATAACAAACAGTACACAATTCGCAATTAAACGATTGAGCTTTATAATTCTTAATTTGATGATACAGTTAATAAAGAAACTAAAAAGAAAAAGGGCCCATTCTCGTGAAACGGTCCAATGTGCAACATTGGAGTTCACTGTTTTCCCGTCTGTTTGTTCTCCATTGATTTCCCCCCCCCAACCCCAGGTGTCAACTTCCGACCCCATTCCAGGTCCGCATCGTCCTGCTGTCTACGACTTCCCCGTTCTGGCATCTTTTCTCTCCATCTTCCATGGAACAAAAGACCGTAAAACCTTCCCTCAGGCACACTAGAAAGAAAACCATCTTCCCTCATTGGCTGGCGCGCATCCCAAAGCCCCCGTTATCTCCGGTCATCACCCAAACACTGCACTACAGAGAAACCATTATGTTAGCAGGGAAACCTTTCCCATATCATTACAGTTATATAGACCAAAAGAAACAGGAGCAGAATTAGGCCATTCAGCCCATCGAGTCTGCTCCGCCATTCCATCATGGCTGATCCCGGATCCCAATCAACCCCATTCCATCATATCCTTCAATGCCTTGACTGATCAGGAAACGAATCAGTTTTTGCCTTAAATATACACACAGACTTGGCCTCCAACGCAGACTGTGGCAGAGCATTCCACAGATTTATTACTGTCTGGCTGAAAAAGTTCCTCCTTACCTCCGTTTTAAAAGGTCGCCCCTCAATTTTTGAGGCTGTGCCCTGTAGTTCTGGATACGCCCTCCATGGGAAGTATCCTGTCCATGTACACCCTAACTAGTCCTTTCGGCCTTCGGTGGGTTTCAGTGAGATACCCCTGAATTCTTCTAAATTCCAGTGAGTACAGGCCTAAAGCTGCTCAACACTCCTCATATGTTAACCCCTTCATTCCTGCAATCATTCTTGTGAACCTCTTCTGGACTCTCTCCAATGACAACACATCCTTCCTGAGATATAAGGCCCAAAAGCATTGACAATACTCCAAGTGCAGCCTGACTAGTGTCTTATGAAGCCTCAGAGTTATCATCTGCTTTTATATTCTATTCCCTTTGAAATAAATGCCAACATTGCATTTGCCTTCTTTACCACAGACTCAACCTGTAAATTAACTTTCTGGGAGTCTTGCATGAGAACGCTTAAGTCCCTCTGATGTTTGGATTTTCTGCCCATTTAGATAATAGTCCACACTATTGTTCTTTCTACCAAAATGCATTATCATACATTTCCCAACACTGTATTCCATCAGCTACATTTTTGCCCATTCTTCTAATTTGTCTAAATCCTGCTGCAATCACATTGCTTCCTCAGCACTACCTACCCCTCCACCTGTTTTTGTATCATCCACAAACTTTGCCATAAAGTCATCAGTTCCATTATCTAAATATTGCCAAATAATGTGAAAAGCAGCGGTCCCGATACTGACCCCTGAGGAACTCCATCGGTCAGTGGCAGCCAAGCAGAAAAGGCCTCTTTTATTCCCACTCACTGCCTCCTGCCTGTCAGCCATTCCTCTATCCATGCCAGTATCTTTCTTGTAACACCATCGGATTTTATCTTGTTAAGCAGTTTATCATGTGCGATACCTTATCAAAGGCCTTCTGAAAATCTAAGTGAATTTTGTTCACTGCCTCTCTTTTGTCCACCGTGCTTGTTACTTCCTCAAAGAACTGTATCTGTTTGACAGGCAAGATTGCCCTTTACAGAAACCATGCTGACTTTGACTTAAATTATCATTAGTCTCCAAGTTCCCCGAAACCTCATCCTTAATAATAGACTCCAACACTATTCGAACCACTGAGGTTAGGCTAACTGGCCTATAATTTCCTTCCTTTTGCCTTCCTCCCTTCTTAAAGAGTGGAGTGACATTTGCAATCTTCCAGTCCTCTGAAACCATGACAGAATCAAGTGATTTGAAAGATCATGACCAATGCATCCGTTATCTCTGCAGCAATCTCTGTCAGGACTCTGGGAGGTAGTCTGTCTGGTCCAGACCTTAAGACTTTCGAGTTTGTCTAGCACTTTTTCCTTTGTAATAGCAATGGCACTCACTCCTGCTCCCTGACACTCACGGACCTCTGGCACACAGCTAGTGTCTTCCACAATGAAGGCAGATGCAAAGTACCCATTAAGTTTGTCTGCCATTTCTTTGTCCCCCATTACTACCTCACCAGTATCGTTTTCCAATGGTCCAATACCAACTCTCACCTCCCTTTTACTCTTTATATAAATGAAAAAAAACTTTTGGTATCCTGCTTTATATTATCGGCTAGTTTGCCCTCATATTTCATCTTTTCCCTTCTTCTAGCTTTTTTAGGTGCCTTTTATTGGATTTTAAAAGCTTCACAATCATCCAACTTCCCACTTACTTTTGCTATGTTATATGCCCTTTCCTTGACTTTTATGCAGTCCTGAACTTTCTTGACATCCACGATTGCCTACCCCGCCATTTGAGAACAACTTCATCTCTAGAACATCTTTAACCTGAGTCTTGTGAGCTCTTACCAGAAACTTCAGCCATCTCTGCTCTGTTGCCATCCCCACCAGTATCCTCCTCCAATCCACCTGGGCTAACTCCTCTCTCATGCCTCTGTAATTCCCTTTATTCCATTGTGATATCGATACATGCGATTTATGCTTCTCCTTCTCAAGTTGCAGTATGAATTCAATCATATTCTGATCACAGCCTTCTAAGGGTTCCTTTACATTAAGCTCCCTAATAAGATCCGGGTTATTACACAACACCTAACCTAAGATAGCCTTTCCCTGAGTAGGCTCAAGCACAAGCTACTATTTTAAAAAAAGCCACCTCGTAGGCATTCAACAAATTCCGTCTCTTGCGATCCGACACCAATCTGATTTTTCCAATCTCCTTACATATTGAAGTCCCCCAATACAATTGTGTCATTATCCTCATTACGGGTCTTTTCCAGCTCCCTTTGCAATCTCAACTCCACATCTTAGCTTCTATTTGGAGGTCTGTATATGATTCCCATAATGTTTATTTTTAACCCTTATGGTTCCTTAACTCTACCCACAAAGATTTAGAATTCTCTGACCCATTGTCACCTCTTCCTAAAAATGTAGTTCCATCTCTTACTAACAAAGCCACACCACCGCCTATGCCTTCCTGCCTGTCCTTCCAGTACAAAGTGCATCCTTTGATGTTAAGTTCCCAACAATGTCCTTCTTTCAGCCATGACCCAGTGATGCCCACAACATCCTACCGACCAATCTCTAATTGCACCACGAGTTCGTCCACCTTATTTCAAATGCTACGTGCATTTAAATACAGCACCTTCAGTCCGGCATTCTTCGCCCTTTTGAATTTTGCCTCTGTGCCACAGTTTAACTCTTTGCTCTGTCTGCATTTCTACCCAATCATTGGCTTGTCCTTCCTTACATTCATGTTACACCCATCATCTACCTGTAAACCTGCTGGCTCATCCTCAGCTCTGTCATACTGGTTCCCGTCCCCTGTCATATTAATTTAAACCCCTCCCAGAGGGATCATTGACTATTGATCAATACTCTCTGAAAACAATAACTAAAAACAATCTATTACCGTCCTTCTATCACCCCTTGTTCAATCCCTTCCGACCTATGTTCGTGACACTTCTCACGCTCTTAATCTTTTCGATGATTTTAAGTTCCCTGGCCCCCACCGCTTTATTTTCACCATGGATGTCCAGTCCTTATATACTTCCATCCCCCATCAGGAAGGTCTCAAAGCTCTACGCTTCTTTTTGGATTCCAGACCTAATCAGTTCCCCTCTACCACCACTCTGCTCCGTCTAGCGGAATTAGTCCTTACTCTTAATAATTTCTCCTTTTGCTCCTCCCATTTCCTCCAAACTAAAGGTGTAGCTATGGGCACCCGTATGGGTCCTAGCTATGCCTGCCTTTTTGTTGGGTTTGTGGAACAATCTATGTTCCGTGCCTATTCTGGTATCTGTCCCCCACTTTTCCTTCGCTGCATCGACGACTGCATTGGCGCTGCTTCCTGCACGCATGCAGAACTCGTTGACTTTATTAACTTTGCCTCCAACTTTCACCCTGCCCTCAAGTTTACCTGGTCCATTTCCGACACCTCCCTCCCCTTTCTAGATCTTTCTGTCTCTGTCTCTGGAGACAGCTTATCCACTGATGTCTACTATAAGCCTACTGACTCTCACAGCTATCTGGACTATTCCTCTTCTCACCCTGTCTCTTGCAAAAACGCCATCCCCTTCTCGCAATTCCTCCGTCTCCGCTGCATCTGCTCTCAGGATGAGGCTTTTCATTCTAGGACGAGGGAGATGTCTTCATTTTTTAAAGAAAGGGGCTTCCCTTCCTCCACTATCAACTCTGCTCTTAAACGCATCTCCCCCATTTCACGTACATCTGCTCTCACTCCATCCTCCCACCACCCCACTAGGAATAGGGTTCCCCTGGTCCTCACCTACCACCCCACCAGCCTCCGGGTCCAACATATTATTCTCCGTAACTTCCGCCACCTCCAACGGGATCCCACCACTAAGCACATCTTTCCCTCCCCACCTCTCTCTGCATTCCACAGGGATCGCTCCCTACACAACTCCCTTGTCCATTCGTCCCCCCCATCCCTCCCCACTGATCTCCCTCCTGGCACTTATCCGTGTAAGCGGAACAAGTGCTACACATGCCCTTACACTTCCTCCCTTACCACCATTCAGGGCCCCAAACAGTCCTTCCAGGTGAGGCATCACTTCACCTGTGAGTCGACTGGGGTGATATACTGCGTCCGGTGCTCCCGATGTGGCCTTTTATATATTGGTGAGACCCGACGCAGACTGGGAGACCGCTTTGCTGAACATCTACGCTCTGTCCGCCAGAGAAAGCAGGATCTCCCAGTGGCCACACATTTTAATTCCACATCCCATTCCCATTCTGACATGTCTATCCACGGCCTCCTCTACTGTAAAGATGAAGCCACACTCAGGTTGGAGGAACAACACCTTATATTCCGTCTGGGTAGCCTCCAACCTGATGGCATGAACATTGACTTCTCTAACTTCCGCTAGGCCCCACCTCCCCCTCGTAACTCATTTTTATGCACACATTCTTTCTCTCACTCTCCTTTTTCTCCCTCTGTCCCTCTGAATATACCTCTTGCCCATCCTCTGGGTCACCCCCCCCCGTCTTTCTTCCCGGACCTCCTGTCCCATGATCCTCTCGTATCCCCTTTTGCCTATCACCTGTCCAGCTCTCGGCTCTATCCCTCCCCCTCCTGTCTTCTCCTATCATTTTGCATCTCCCCCTTCCCCTCCAGCTTTCAAATCTCTTACTCACTCTTCCTTCAGTTAGTCCTGACGAAGGGTCTTGGCCTGAAATGTCGACTGCACCTCTTCCTATAGATGCTGCTTGGCCTGCTGCGTTCACCAGCAACTTTGATGTGTGTTGCTTGAATTTCCAGCATCTGCAGAATTCCTGTTGTTTGCGTTTATTACCGTCCTTCTTCCATTTCACATTGTTCCATGTTTTCACTACTATCTGTGGTTATTTTTGTATTTTAATTTACAAGTAGTCTCACATTTGCCCTCTAGGGGTTTTGAACTGGCTTTACTGTGATTCACTGCCCTGTATTGTAGGCCTCTTGTATTTAAGCAAATGAAATTACTTTTTAAAAATAAATTATACTTTGGATGCTCAAAATGAAAAGCTCCCTCTCTTCTAATGCACTATTTGCTCATTTAAGCCTTTCTTGCTAACAATATGGTGACACATTCTGTTATTGATCGCTGATTTTTGCCTCACTACAAAAATAGCATCATTCCTTTTCCAGCTGTTATTAGCTGTTATTTTGTGTTCAGTTTACTGGTCAGTGGTGATGTCCTGTCTTCCAATTTTCCCATTTGCTGGTCCCACAGCTAAATCTTGAGCTCATTTGGCTGGTCCATTTAAGTGCTAAACACCTTTTCCACCAGTCTTGTCTACTTGTGACGTCGCTTTCAATAAACTAGGCACTTGTACTCCTAAGTTCCTGTGTTTCAATCCATTTCCCAGTGCCCTACCATTCATCACATAATCCTACCTTGGTATGACTTTCCAGAATGCATCACCTCACACTTGCATTGAAATCCATTTGCCACGCCTCAGCCCACTTCCCTAACTCATCAAGACCCCCCTGTCTATTTACTTAGAGACACAGGGCAGACAGAGCCAGTCTTTCTGGCTCAATGAACCACACGGCCCAGCACTATTTAACACCAGCCTCATCACAGGCAACTTACTGTGACAAATTAACCTACTAACCGGTATGTCTTTGGATTGTGGGAGGAAATCCATGCAGTCACGGGGAAAACATACAAACTCCTTACAGAGCATGCCAGAATTGAACTCTGAGCAAATCTCTCCTCCCTGATAACATCCAGATTTCCAAAGCATATCCACGAGGCACCATGGTAGCATAGTGGAGATGTTTTGGAGATCTGAATGATATCCTAACATTGTCCGAACTCCACATGTAGAACTGACCATCTCAGACTATTAAACCACATGTACAACTGACCATCTCAGACTATTTAACCACATGTAGAACTGACCATCTCAGAGTAGTTCACATGTACAACTGACCATCTCAGACTAGTTGACATGTAGAACTGACCATCTCAGACTATTTAACCACATGTAGGATGACCCTGTCAGACTAGTTCACATGTACCACAGGCTATCTCAGACTAGATCAATCACTGTTTTCAAATCGAACATTGCAATGAGTGATCAGTAAACCCCTTCTGGTCCGGGATTTGCAAGGCATCTGACCGTAAGAAAGGATTGTGATGACTGCTGAAGGATCATCAAGGTCGCTCTTCCACCTATCCAAGATATTTATCAGGAGCACTGCATACGCAGGGCCCGTAGCGTTGTCAGTGATCTCTCCCATCTGTCCAACTATCTCGTTGATCCCCTGCTGTCAGGGAGGAGGTACGGTAGTATTTGGACAAAGACCATTAGGAAGGCAAACAGCTTCTTTGCCCCAAGGCCATGAGAATCCTGAACCTCCTGCCACCACTCGGGTCTCACCAAGTGTGAAGCACCACTGGCATTATGCTGTTTACTTTTCAACTCGTGTTGTAATTATTTGATGATTTATTTTTGGTAATATTACTTTATGTGTTATGCGTGTGAGTTATTTGGACTGTTGGTCCGGAGGAACTTGCGTTTTGTTTTGCTGTGTACGTGTATATGGTTGAATGACAATAAACTGGAACTTGAATTTGAATATTGTTTGGTGATCTTAGTGGACAAATGCTTGTCAGGATGCTGGAGGTTATGGAGAATTTAATTTGTATCAATCTCACTTTCCTTGTCTTTCGCCATTTGCCATCTGCTCTGTTTCTAGTTGCTAAGTGATTGCGATTACACTTAGCTGCAATATTTGCTTCCTGTTTTGAAGGGAAGACAGCAGAGTTTGGATTTTGAGGGCTGCACTTGAGGAATTGTCTCTCTCGGCTCTGCACTCTATTATTGGCACTACGTTGTGAAATTTCTCTGAGGATCGTCACCTTGGCATGGTGGAGAGGCTTGTGAGTTGCTCAGATCCCGAGAGCAATACTGATGATAGCGTGACGGTGAACGGCAAGGGTCCAGACAAACAGCGATCCAAACAAGATCTGCGTGGAGCTGGTGGAAGATGATGAGACATCAGAACAGCAGTGAAGGTGGACGAGGGGTCCCCAGTCACCTTGCATTCTATACCACTGGACCTTGACTCCGACCTGTCCAGGACTGTGTGGGGGCTGCCTCCCCGTGTTAGACAAAGTCACGCACAGGCGTTCACCAGCTACCCTAATATCCTGGATCGTGTCCCTTGGCGATCAGCAAATGGAGAAAGGGGCAGCATTGTGAGGTCTAGAAGCCCTTCAGAGATGTGGATCCCTAATTGGCCTGAGGAATGGACAACCCCTTAGGAGAACATCATACTCGACCTGAGTGATCGCACCACCACCACGACTGGGAAGTTAGAAATATTTCTAAGCCTAGGTTATGAATCAGTCTGCTCAATTCACAGTTATTTATCACGTACATTGAAATGTGTTGTTTTCATTAACAACCAACACACGTGAGGGTGCACTATAGGCAGCCTGCAAGTGCTGGCACACATTCCAGCACCAAGATAGCATGCCCACAACACTCAGCAAAACAACACAGAACGCAGCAACAGAGAATACAACAAGCAACGAAACAACACCAGCAAAACAAACTCTGTTCCTCCCTTCCATTCACCCACATACATAGTCTTCCTTGAACGTAGCAGATTGCGTGTGGCTTGATGTTGTCAAACAGATTGATTTAAATCTCCCTTGAAACCAAGCTTTTTTTATTTAATTAATTGACCAAAAGCTCCCAGCTAATCATTTAAAGTAATTAACAAACATTTAAATTACATCTGAAAATAAAAATTTCTGACTCCTGGTCCTGACTGGAAGAATTAATTGGTCTCATAACCGTAGGATAGAAGGCGGATCTCAGGGTTGTGTGCTGCACACAGACTTTAATAATAAATGTACTTGGAATCTTTCAGACTTGAATCTTTGAGCCTCTGAATCTCATGAAGTATGTGTAGGCATTGAAAAGGGTTCAAAGAAGGTTCACAAGGTTAATCCCGACAATGAGAGTTAATGTACAGGAGCTTTTGATGGTTCTGGGTCTGTATTCGCTGGAGTTTAGAAGAATAGAGGGGGATCTCACTGAAACCTGTCGAATATTGAAAGGCCTATATAGAATGGATGTGGAGAGGATGTTCCCTATAGTGGGGGAGTCTAACAACCTCAGAATAGAGCGATGTTTCTTTAGAACAGCAGTGAGGAGGAATTGCTTTTGCCAGAGGGTGGTGAGTATGTGGAAATCATTGCCACAGACGGCTGTGGATGCCAAGTTCTTGGATATATTTAAAGTGGAGATTGACTGGTTCTTGATTAGTCAGGGTGTCAAAGGTTATGGGGAGAAGGCAGGAGCATGAGGTTGAGAGGGATAATAAGTCAGCCAAGATGGAATGGTGGAACAGACTCGATGGGCTGAATGGTCTAATTCTGCTCTTATGTCTTGTGTCTTATGGTCTAATCTCCAGGTTAACACTCACAACAAGCTGGAGGAACTCAGCAGATCGGGCAGCATCTGTGGAAACGATGAATCGACGTTTTGGGCCGGAACCCTTCGTCAGGACCGACCTGAAACGTCGACTCATTGTTTCCACGGATGCTGCCCGACCTGCTGAGTTCCTCCAGCTTGTTGTGAGTGTTGCTTTGACCCCAGCATCTGCAGATTATTTTGTGTTTACTAATCTCCAGGTTGTTAGCTGTATAAAACTGGATGAGGCAGCAAGATACGTAGACACACTGAATGCAGAACAACTAACACAATTTCAAAATTGAATAAGGTCAGTAGCATGTCTAGGGAATTAAAGTATTTAAGGTTGGTTTCAGTGAAATATTGTGTCTGGGATTATGTGGTGTGAGGAGGTAAGTAATTAGTTTTTGGGATACTAGAACTTTGTTTTCAATGTAGAGGCCAACATCTCTGCATGACAGCAGGCCCTGGTGTTTGAGACTGGAGCTTGTGGGGTTTAACAAAACGAAAGCCCTTCTCGGATAATTGCCTAGTGTGTAGAGGAACAGGCCGGTCAGCCCAGCCGATCCAAGCTGGTGTTTATTCTTCACAAGAACCCTTTCCATCACTTCTCACGATTATGTAAGACCACAAGACATGATGGGTAGAATTAGTTCATTCGGCCCATCGAGTCTGCCCTGCTGTCCGTCATGGCTGATTTACTATCCCTCTCAATGCCATTCTTCTGCCTTCTTTCTGTAACCTTTAACACCCCAAGTCATCAAGAACCAATCTACTTCTGTTTTAAATATAGTCAATGACTTGGTCTCCACAGCTGCCTGTGGCAATGAATTCCACAGGTCCACCACTCTCTGGCTAAAGAAATTCTTCCTCGTCATTGTTCGAAAGTGACCTCCTTGTATTCTGATGTTGTGTCTTCTGGACCTAGACTCCCCCACAACTGGAAATATCCTCTCCACATCCACTTTATCTCGGCCTTTCAATATTCGATAGGTATGAATGAGATCCTGGGTTCTTCTAAACTCCAACGAGTACAAGCCCAGAGCCATCAAACACTCCGTGTACCTTAACCCTTCAGTTCCCGGAATCATTTTCATGAACTCCCCCGGACCTTCTCCAACGCCAGGAGATGTTTCTTAGATAAGGGGCCCAAAACTACATATAATACTCCAAGTGCAGTCCAGCCGATGCCTTATAAAGCCTCGACATAACAACCCTGCTTTTATATTCTAGTCCTGTTGAAATGAATGCTAAAATCACATTTGACTTCTTCACCACCGACTCAACCTGCAAATTAACCTTTAACGAATCCTGCATGAAGACTCCCACGTTCTTGAGTTCCATCGATGTCACCTTTCATTTTCACATTTGTTTATTGGTGTTGTCTTTAGTTCATGTACAGGTGAGCCCGGAATCATGGGGGTGGTCCTGGAGAGAGGACTCAGGTTATCTATAAGCCTTATATGTCACACCTACATTGAAACCTTGAAACATCCAGTGATGTGCATAGTTAGTGTTAAATCAAATCAAATCAGTGAGACTGTGCTGATGAACTTCTAATCCTGATGAGGGGTCTCGACCTGAAATATCGACTATTTATTTTCTTCCTTAGATGCTGCCTGACCTGCTGAGTTCCTGCAGCATTTTGTGTGTGTGTGTGTGTGTGTGTGTGTGTGTGTGTGTGTGTGTGTTGGCGTATGTGTGTTGCTCTAAATTTCCAGCACCTGCAGTTGTGTCCACTTGTGTCTTCAATTTTCAAACTGCTTTTAAATGATCTAAATGCCTGCAATCTATCTTTCTAGTTGTCATTGAGATGGATTGAAGAGTTGGCAGATGATTGATATCTGGATTATTATAGCTGCTAAATTATTTAAACCTGCAATATTGTTAAGTAATAGTGTATGTGGGCGTCACAGTAGCGTAGCAGTTAGCAAAGTGTTCTATAGTGCCAGCAATCGCAATCAGGGTTCAATTCCTGCCCCACTGTCTGTAAGAAGTTTGTACGTTCTCCCTGTGTCTGCATGTGTTTCCAAAATATGCTCCAGTTTCCTTCCATATTGGAAAGGCAGGCAGATTGGTGATGGTTGGTAAGTTGTTGGCACTGGAACACTTGTGAGCTGCCCTCGACACAACCTCAGACTGTGTTGGTCATTCACACAGAATGACCGCATTTCACTGATTCCATGTACAGGTGACAAATAAATCTAATCTAATTGTTAAATATAACCAGTTATATTCTTTAAAACTTTTACTCCAGACCTCTTTTTGTTTACCTTCCTCTTGAAAATGTCCTCTCATTCTAAAGGAGTTTTGTTTCAATGTAGTTGTGACAAATAAAGCTAATCTTTAAATGTTTAAATATTTACTTAGAATATTTTGATCATAAGCCTAATTTTTAATATCAATATTACTGGGACAAGTTACTAAATAGATGTGCGTGGAACTGAGATATCAGAGCTTGGGCTGGCATCTCACCCACTTGACTGCTCAGGATCTGACAGTAGCAACTTGCTGTCCAGAGCAGTTAGGATCCAAAATGATTAGAATTTCTAAATGATAAAGCATTGGGAAGTGGATCAGAATAATTTCTGCACGTGAAATAATGGACAAACACTCGCAAATGCTGGAGGAACTCAGCAGGTCAGGCAGCATCTATGGAGGAGGATAAAGAGTCAATATTTCAGTCCACGATCCTTCATCAGGACTGGCATGTCAGGAATAATGGACAGGGTGTTGAACCCCATTCTGAGTTTTCCTGACGGTCAAACCTGAATGTCAATTGGCACACTGGAGATTGTTTATTTAGGCTCCTTGTAATATTGGAAAAGGAAAGGTAATCAATCACACAATTGGATCAAACGTGATAAAATTTAAATCATGGCAATAATTAATGAAACAACATACATCAAAGTTGCTGGTGAACGCAGCAGGCCAAGCAGCATCTCTAGGAAGAGGTGCAGTCGACGTTTCAGGCCGAGACCCTGACCACACGGAGTATTGTGAGCAGTTTTGGGCCCCTTATCTAAGAAAAGATGTGCTGGCATTGGAGAGGGTCCAGAGGAGGTTCACGAGAATTGTTCCAGGAATGAAATAGTTAATGTATGAGGAGCATTTGATGTCTCTGGTCCTGTATTCTCTGGAATTCAGAAGAATGGATGCAGAAATCTTATTGCAACCCATTGAATAATACAAGGTCTAGATCGAGTGGATGTGGAGAGGGTGTACCCTATAGTGAGGGAGTCTATGAAAAACCTCTGAATAGAGGGACATCCATTTGGAATGGAGATGAGGTGGACTTTCTTTAGCCTGAGGGTGGTGAAACTGTGCAATTCATTGCCACAGTTGGCTATGGAGGCCAACTTGTTGGGTGTGATTAAGGTAGTTATTGACAAGTTGTTGATTAGTAAAGGTGTCACATGCACAGGGAGAAGGCAGGGAATGGGGATGAGAGGTATAATGAAGGCCATAATGGAATGGCAGAGTAGACTCGATGGGCTGAATGGCCTAATTCTGCTCCTATGTCTTATGGTATTATTTTCTTTTCATTCTCGATGGTTAGTTGGTTATTTTCAGTTGCCCTGTGGTGAGGCTAGGGTTAAATAGGTGAGTTGCTAGGCTGCGTGGCTCATTTGGCCGGATTGGCCTGGTCCGCACCGTATCTGCAAATAAACCGGCAATGTGCAACAAGTTTTCTACCTCATTCTTGACTTCCAAAGAGCCTTGGGATCGCAAAACAGCAGGTTGCGACACTACCTTCTCAATTGTTGCTCTACTGCAGGAGAAAATTCAAAAATAACATCATTTCAAATGAAGGAGGCTACAGATAAGCTTGCTTGTCTAATTACTACCTGGCTCAAATTATTTTTAAAATTCCTAATTTGCTAGCATTGTCAAATAAATGGTGCCTGCCATCAGTAACGTGTCATATGTGAATGTTCTGTGAACAAGCTGTCAGCTGAAAAAAGGGAACACTTTTGTTAATTATAATTTAAATATCTCCCTATAAGGGAATGAACAAAACTTCTCTCGAATTCCCAGTGGAAGTTATTTATTTGATTGGATTACTTACTTCTGATCCACTTTAATTAATCTGAGAGTTGATAGTCTTCTATTCAGGGCAGACTACATTGAGTTGATGTATAGTAAATGGTCTAAACTTGACACTTAATCTCGTTACGTACTGAAGTCAACTAATACTACAGATTCAATACTTTTGTAAAACCTTTTATGTTGCAACTGAAGAGCTGCAAGATAATACCTTAGGTGCCATGGTAGTGTAGCGGTTAGTACAGTATTACGGCTTGGGGCGTCAGTGTTCAGAGTTCAGTTCCAGCGTTCTCTGTATGTCTTACCCGTGGAATGCGTGGTTTCCCCCATATATCCGCCTACAGCCCAGCGATATGCCATGTAGGTTAATTGGTCATTGTAAATTGTCCCATGATTAGGCTAGAGTTAAAGCAGGGTTTTGGGGGCTGGAAGGGCCTACTCTACACTGTGCTCAATAAATAAATAGTTATTTATTTACCCTAAATAAATAGTTTCTCAGCTTCATAAAACCCTGGTTCAAGATTCAAGATTTACATTTACTTCTCACACATACGGTGAAGTGCATCATTTGCGTTAACAACCAACACACCCAAGAATGTGCTGGGGGGCAGCCTGCAAGTGTCGCCAACAGTGCCACCGTAGTCTGGTTAGACCACTCTTGAAATGTTGTGTTCAGTTCTGGCCACCTCGTTGTAGGAAGCTTTAGAGAGGGTGTAGAGGAGGTTTAACAGGATGCTGCCAGGGTCAGAGAGCTTGTCTTATGAGGATAAATTGAGCAAGCAGAGGAGGATAAGAGGTGTACGAGATTATGAGGCATAGACTGACTGGACAGCCAGAGACTTTTTCCCAGGGTGGAATTGGTTAATACAACACTCACACGCTGGAGGAACTCAGCAGGTCGGGCACCATCTGTGGAAACGATCAGTCAACGTTTCAGGCCGGAACCCTTCGTCAGGACTGTAGGGGGAAGGGGCAGAGGCCCTATAAAGAAGGTGGGGGGAAGGTGGGAAGGAGAAGGCTGGTAGGTTCCAGGTGAAAAACCAGTAAGGGGAAAGATAAAGGGGTGGGGAAGGGAGGCAGGGAGGTGATGGGCAGGAATGGTGAAGAAGGAATAAGGGAAAGCACAATGGGTAGTAGAAGGAGGAGAACCATGAGGGAGGTGATAGGTGGCTGGGGGAGGGGGCAGAGTGACATAGGGATAGGGGAAGGGAGGGGGAGGGAATTACCATAGAACCATAGAAACTACAGCACAGAAACAGGCCCTTTGGCCCTTCTTGGCTGTGCTGAACCATTTTCTGCCTAGTCCCACTGACCTGCACACGGACCATATCCCTCCATACACCTCCCATCCATGTATCTGTCCAATTTATTCTTAAATGTTAAAAAAGAACCCACATTTACCACCTCGTCTGGCAGCTCATTCCATACTCCCACCACTCTCTGTGTGAAGAAGCCCCCTCTAATGTTCCCTTTAAACATTTCCCCCCTCACCCTTAACCCATGTCCTCTGGTTTTTTTCTCCCCTTGCCTCAGTGGAAAAAGCCTGCTTGCATTCACTCTATCTATACCCATCATAATTTTATATACCTCTATCAAATCTCCCCTCATTCTTCTACGCTCCAGGGAATAAAGTCCTAACCTATTCAACCTTTCTCTGTAACTGAGTTTCTCAAGTCCTGGCAACATCCTCGTAAACCTTCTCTGCACTCTTTCAACCTTATTATATCCTTCCTATAATTTGGTGACCAAAACTGAACACAATACTCCAGATTCGGCCTCACCAATGCCTTATACAACCTCATCATAACATTCCAGCTCTTACACTCAATACTACGATTAATAAAGGCCAATGTACCAAAAGCTCTCTTTACAACCCTATCTACCTGTGACGACACTTTTAGGGAATTTTTTATCTGTATTCCCAGATCCCTCTGTTCCACTGCACTCCTCAGTGCCTTACCATTAACCCTGTATGTTCTACCTTGGTTTGTCCTTCCAACGTGCAATACCTCACACTTGTCAGTATTAAACTCCATCTGCCATTTTTCAGCCCATTTTTCCAGCTGGTCTAAGTCCCTCTGCAGGCTCTGAAAACCTTGCTCACTGTCTACTACACCTCCAATCTTTGTATCATCAGCAAACTTGCTGATCCAGTTTACCACATTATCATCCAGATCATTGATATAGATGACAAATAACAATGGACCCAGCACTGATCCCTGTGGCACACCACTAGTCACAGGCCTCCACTCAGAGAAGCAATTTTCTACCACCACTCTCTGGCTTCTTCCATCGAGCCAATGTCCTATCCAATTTACCACCTCTCCATGTATACCTAGCGACTGAATTTTCCTAACTAACCTCCCATGTGGGACCTTGTCAAAGGCCTTACTGAAGTCCATGTAGACAATATCCACTGCCTTCCCTTCATCCACTTTCCTGGTAACCTCCTCGAAAAACTCCAATAGATTGGTCAAACATGACCTACCACGCACAAAGTCATGTTGACTCTCCCTAATAAGCCCCTGTCTATCCAAATGCTTGTAGATTCTGTCTCTTAGTACTCCCTCCAATAACTTACCTACTACTGACATTAAACTCACCAGCCTATAATTTCCCGGATTACTTTTCGATCCTTTTTTAAACAACGGAACAACATGAGCCACTCTCCAATCCTCCGGCACTTCACCCGTAGACAGCGACATTTTAAATATTTCTGCCAGGGCCCCTGCAATTTCAACACTAGTCTCCTTCAAGGTCCGAGGGAACACCCTGTCAGGTCCCGGGGATTTATCCACTTTAATTTTCCTCAAGACAGCAAGCACCTCCTCCTTCTCAATCTGTACAGTTGCCATGGTCTCACTACTTGATTCCCTCAATTCCATAAATTTCATGCCAGCTTCCTTAGTAAATACAGACGCAAAAAGCCTACTTAAGATCTCCCCCATTTCCTTTGGTTCCGCACAAAGCCGACCACTCTGATCTTCAAGAGGACCAATTTTATCCCTTACAATCCTTTTGCTCTTAATATACTTGTAAAAGCTCTTTGGATTATCCTTCACTTTGACTGCCAAGGCAACCTCATGTCTTCTTTTTGCCCTCCTGATTTCTTTCTTAAGTATTTTCTTGCACTTCTTATACTCCTCAAGCACCTGATTTACCCCCTGTTTCCTATACATTTCATACAACTCCCTCTTCTTCTTTATCAGAGTTGCAATATCCCTTGAGAACCAAGGTTCCTTATTCCTATTCAATTTGCCTTTAATCCTGACAGGAACATACAAACTCTGCACTCTCAAAATTTCCCCTTTGAAGGCTTCCCACCTACCAATCACATCTTTGCCAGAGAACAACCTGACCCAATCCACGCTTTTTAGATCCTTTCTCATTTCTTCAAATTTGGCCTTCTTCCAGTTCAGAACCTCAACCCTAGGACCAGATCTATCCTTGTCCATGATCAAATTGAAACTAATGGCGTTATGATCACTGGAACCAAAGTGCTCCCCTACACAGACTTCTGTCACCTGCCCTAATTCGTTTCCTAACTGGAGATCCAATATTGCATCCCCTCTAGTTGGTCCCTCTATATACTGATTTAGAAAACTTCCCTGAACACATTTTACAAACTCTAGACCATCTAGACCCCTAACAGTATGGGAGTCCCAATCAATGTATGGAAAATTAAAATCCCCTACCACCATAACTTTATGTTCCCTGCAGTTGTCTGCTATCTCTCTGCAGATTTGCTCTTCCAAGTCTCGTTGACTATTGGGTGGTCTGTAATACAATCCCACTAATGTGGCCATACCTTTCCTGTTTCTCAGCTCCACCCATAAGGACTCAGTAGACAAGCCCTCTAATCTGTCCTTCCTGAGCACTGCTGTAATATTTTCCCTAACAAGCAATGCTACTCCCCCACCTTTCATTCCTCTGCCTCGTTCACATCTGAAACATCGGAACCCTGGAATATTAAGCTGCCAGTCCTGCCCCTCCTGTAGCCACGTTTCACTAATTGCTACAACATCATAATTCCACGTGTCAATCCACGCCCTCAACTCATCCGCCTTCGCCGCAATACTCCTAGCATTGAAATATATACACCTCAGAAGATTTTTACCACCACTCACAACCTTTCTATCAGCGGATTTGCTTAAACTTTCAACATCATTTATTTTCACCCCAGCCACACTATCAGCTCTGGCACTCTGGTTCCCATCCCCCTGCAAATCTAGTTTAAAGCCTCCCCAATGGCACTAACAAACCTCCCTGAAAGGATATTGGTCCCCCTGTGGTTCAAGTGTAACCCGTCTCTCTTGTACAGGTCCGACCTGCCCCAGAAGAGGTCCCAATGATCCTGAAATCTGAAACCCTGCCCCCTACACCAGTTCCTCAGCCACTTGTTCCTCCTCCAGAGCATCCTATTCCTACCCTCACTGGCACCTAGCACAGGTAGCAATCCTGAGATTACCACCCTCGAGGTCCTGCTTTTCAACTTCCTACCAAGCTCTCTATACTCACTGTCCAGGACCTCTTCACTCTTCCTTGCTATGTCATTGGTGCCTATGTGCACCACGACATCTGGCTGGTCACCCTCCCACTTCAGAATGTCATGCAATCGATTGGAGACATCCTTGACCCTGGCACCAGGGAGGCAACAAACCATCCTGGATTCTCTGTCACGACCACAGAACCTCCTATCTGCACCTCTAACTATCGAGTCCCCTATCACTACCGCTCTCCTCTTTTTCCACCCTCCCTTCTGCACTGCAGAGCCAGACCCAGTGCCAGAGATCTGGCTACTGCAGCTAGTCCCAGGTAAGTCATCCCCCCCAACAGTATCCAATGCGGTATACTTGTTGTTGAGGGGAATGGCCACAGGGGAACCCTGCTCTGCCTGCCCTTTCCTCTTCCCTCGCCTGACAGTGACCCAATTTCCTGTCCTCTGCTCCTTTGGCGTAACTACCTCCCTGTAGCTACGATCTATAATCTCCTCATTCTCCCGAATGATCCGCAGGTCATCCAGCTCCTGCTCCAGTTCCCTAACACGGTTTGTTAGGAGCTGCAGCTGGATGCACTTCTTGCAGGTGTTGTTGTCAGGGACACCAGAGGTTTACCGGAAGTTGGAGAATTCTATGTTCATACCAAGGGGTTGGAGACTACCCAGACTGTATATGAGGTGTTGCTCCTCCAACCTGAATTTAGCCTCATCATGGCAGTAGAGGAGGCCACGTATGGACATATCCGAATGGGAATGGGAAGCAGAGTTGAAGTGGGTGGTTACTGGGAGATCCTGTCTGTTTTGACGGACAGAGCAGAGGTGCTCGACAAAGCGGTCCCCCAATCTGCGTCGGGTTTCACCGATGTAGAGGAGGCCGCACCGGGAGCACCGGATGCAATAGATGACCCCAACAGACTCACAAGTGAAGTGTTGCCTCACCTGGAAGTACTGTTTAGGGCCCTGAATAGTGGCAAGAGAGGAGGTGTAGGGACAGGTGTAGCACTTGCGCTTACAGGGTAGTACAAGGCCAATACAAGAGGAGGGCTAAAGTTCAGCTGCAGATTGATGGGAGTAGGCAGCTTTAATGGTTTGGCATGCCTTGTTTCTGTGCTCCTTTTTTCTATGACTCTAAAAGGGGAATAACTCTTCTTGGGCTTCCAGCCGAGTACTTGTCTCTAGCTGGAAACCCGAGAAGAGTTTATTTGTCATATATGCCAGGATACATCATATACACTAGATCCTTTTTCACTTGTAAGGTGATTGGAGGAAATGTTGCACAAAGGGTGGTGTGTGGAATGCCTGCTGGGGTGGTGGCAGAGGCAGACATATTAGAGGCTGTTAGATAAACACATAGTTGATTGAAAGATGGAGGGTTATGTAGGAGGGAGGGGTTAGATTGAGTAGGTTAAAAGATTGGCATAACATCGTGGGCTGAAGAGATGTACTGTGCTGTGATTTTCTGTGTCCTATGTTAACGTCACCCCCTTCTCCGCCCAATTCCACCATCTGAGTGTCAGATCTGTTTAATTTTCAGTCATCCTACAATGTTAAAGGGAGTAATAGCTGTTCATTCTTAATGCTTAAAACTGCAGCAAAATTTTTCTCCATTATTTATGGTTCTTCCAATATGTTTGTATTGATCATTATTTTATTGATCATTATATTATTGATCAGTATGTTATTGATCTGAACCAGGTTTATTATCACTGGCATGTGATGTGAAATTTGTTGACTTAGTAGTAGCAGTGCAATGCCATACATAATCTAGAAGAAAAAAATAAAGTAATAATAGATAAATAAGTAGATCTTATTCAATATACTTGATACAGTATACGTATATTGAACAGATTAAAAATTGTGCAAAAAACAGAAATATTGTATATTAAGAAAAAAGGTCACGTCCAAAGGTTCAATGTCCGTTTAGGAATCGGATGACAGAGGGGAAGAAGCTGTTTCTGAATCCCTGAGTGTGTGCCTTCAGGCTTCTGTACCTCCTACCTGATGGTAACAGTGAGAAAAGGGCATGTCCTGGGTGCTCGAGGTCCTTAATAATGGACACTGCCTTTCTGAGACATTGCACCTTGAAGATGTCCTGAGTTCTTTGTAGGTTAGTACCCAAGATGGAGCTGACTAGATTTACAACCCTTTGCAGCTTCTTTCGGTCCTGTGCAGCGGCTGCCCCCCACCCCCATACCAGACAGTGATGCAGCCTGTCAGAATGCTCTCCACAGTACATCTATAGAAGTTTTGAGGTTTTGTTGACATAGCAAATCTCTTCAGACTCCTAATGAAGTATAGTCGCTCTCTTGCCTTCTTTATAGCTGCATCAATATGTTGGGACCAGGTTAGATCCTCAGAGATCTTGACACCTAGGAACTTGAAACTGCTCACTCTCTCCACTTCTGATTCCTCTGTGAGAATTGGAATGTGTTTCTTTGTCTTACCCTTCCTGAAGACCACAATCAGCTCTTTCATCTTACTGACGTTGAGTGCCAGGTTGTTGCTGCGGCACCACTCCACCAGTTGGCATATCTCACTCCTGTACGCCCTCCCGTCACCACCTGAGATTCTACCAACAATGGTTGTATCGTCAGCAATTATAGATGGTATTTGAGCTATGCCTAGCCACACAGTCAGGGGTTTATAGAGAGTAGAGCAGTGGGCTAAGCACACATCCCTGAGGTGCACCAGTGTTGATCGTCAGCGAGGAGAAGATGTTATCACCGATCCGCACAGATTGTGGTCTTCCGGTTAGGAAGTCAAGGATCCAATTGCAGAGGGAGGTATAGAGACCCAGGTTCTGCAATTTCTCAATCAGGATTGTGGGAATGATGGTATTAAATGCTGAGCTATAGTCGATGAGCAGCACCCTGGCATAGGTGTTTGTGTTGTCCTGGTGGTCTAAAGCCGTGTGGAGAGCCATTGAGATTGCATCTGCTGTTGACCTGTTGTGGCGACAGGCAAACTGCAATGGGTCCAGGTCCTTGCTGAGGCAGGAGTTCAGTCTAGTCATGACCAACCTCTCAAAGCATTTCATCACTGTAGATGTGAGTGCTACCGGGCTATAGTCATGGTCTGGAATCTCCGGAGGAGAAGGCCTCGAATCCTCGGCTTTGCTTGTTTCGGCAGCTGGGACGAGGTCGAAGGCGCTCGGCAGAGGATGGCGCTTGAGAGGCTGTATCGGAGGGGCTGGTTGGAGGCTTGAAGTTTTCAGACGGATGGACCCAGTGTCGGCTGTGGTCGGGCGCTTCCAATGCATCGGCAGTTGTCGGTGCCTGGAGGTTTATGGCAGGGAGTTTCTCCCTTTGCAGCCTGCTATCGGGGACTCAGGAGTCGATCGACTCGGGACTTTGAGACTTGTTTTTTACCGTGCCCATGGTCTGTTCTTTATCAAATTATGGTATTGCTTTGCTGTGCTGTAACTATATGTTATAATTAGCTGATTCTGTCAGTGTTAGTCTTTGGTTTGTCTTGTTTTTCTGTGATATCACACAGGAGGAACATTGTATCATTTCTTAATGCATGTATGCATTTCTAAATGACAATAAAAGAGGACTGCGTGTTCTTATAATCTAAAAAAAAATTCTACCTCATTATTTCGCTTTTATGTTATTTAATTTTGTAGCTTTCGTAATTTTAACATCTTTGCTCTATACTGCTGCCATAGAACAACAAATTTGAAGACATAAGTCAGTGATAATAAATCTGATTGTAATTCTCCCACACAAAATGTTGGAGGAACTCAGCAGGTCAGGTAGCATCTATGGAAGGGAATAAACGGTCAACATTTTGGGCTGAGATGCTTCATGAGGTCTGGAAAGGAGGGGAGGGGAAGGAGTCAACCTAGAAGGAAATGGGTGAAACCAGGTGATGAGGAAGGTGAGTGGAAGTCGTTGGGGGTTCAAATAAGAAATGGAGGTGATAGGTGGAAAAGGTAAAGGGCTGAAGAAGAAAGAAGAGGAGGAGAGTGGACCATGGGTGAAAGAGGAGGAGAAGAGGTGATGGGCAGGTGAGGAGAAGAGAATGGGTTAAGCGAGGAGCCAGAATGAAGAATGGGAAAAGTGAGAAGAGGGAAAGGAGCAAAGTCACTGGAAATGAGAGGAATCGATGTCTATGCCATCAGGTTAGAGGCAAGCCATATGGAAAATGACCTCATCATGGCAATAGATGAGGCCAAAGACCGACATAGACCATGTGTGAACACGTGGCCAAGTGGTTAAAGCATTGGCCTAGCGACCTGAAGGTCGTGAGTTCGAGCCCCAGCCGAGGCAACGTGTTGTGTCCTTGAGCAAGGCACTTAATCACACATTGCTCTGTGATGACACTGGTGCCAAGCTGTATGGGTCCTAATGCCCTTCCCTTGGACAACATTGGTGTTGTGGAGAGGGGAGACTTGCAGCATGGGCAACTGCTGGTCTTCCATACAACCTTGCCCAGGCCTGCGCCCTGGAGAGTGAAGACTTTCCAGGCACAGATCCCTGGTCTCGCAAGACTAACAGATGCCTTAAAAGACCGACATATCAAAATGGGAATTGGAAACTGAATTGAAGTGGGTGGCCACTGAGAAATCTTGATGCAACACACATCAAAGTTACTAGTGAACGCAGCAGGCCGGGCAGCATCTCTAGGAAGAGGTACGGTCGACGTTTCGGGCCGAGACCCTTCGTCAGGCTGCGTTCGCCAGCAACTTTGATGTGTGTTGCTTGAATTTCCAGCATCTGCAGAATTCCTCGTGTTTGAGAAATCTTGATACCAGAATAGGTTTGGAACATAGGTTGTTCAACAAAGCCAACAAAAAGGCAGGCATAGCTGGGACCCATACGAGTGCCCATGGCTACACCTATAGTTTGGAGGAAGTGGGAGGAGCCAAAGGAGAAATTATTAACAGCAAGGACTAATTCCGCTAGACGGAGCAGAGTGATGGTAAAGGGGAACTGGTTAGGTCTGGAATCCAGAAAGAAGTGGAGAGCTTTGAGATCTTCCTGATGGGGGATGGAAGTATATAGGGACTGGATGTCCATGGTGAAAATAAAGCGGTGGGGGCCAGGGAATTTAAAATCATCGAAAAGTTTCAGAGCATATGGAACAATCTATGTTCCAAACCTATTCTGGTATCTGTCCCCCACTTTTTCTTCACTACATCGACGACTGCATTGGCGCTGCTTCCTGCACACATGCTGAGCTCGTTGACTTCATTAACTTTGCCTCCAACTTTCACCCTACCGTCAAGTTTACCTGGTTCATTTCCGACACCTCCCTCCCCTTTCTAGATCTTTCTGTCTCTATCTGTGGAGACAGCTTATTTACCGATGTCTACTATAAGCCTACTGACTCTCACAGCTATCTGGACTATTCCTCTTCTCACTCTGTCTCTCGCAAAAATGCCATCCCCATCTTGCAGTTCCTCCGTCTCCACCGCATCTGCTCTCAGGATGGGGCTTTTCATTCCAGGACGAAGGAGATGTCCTCCTTTTTTAAAGAAAGGGGCTTCCCTTCCTCCACCATCAACTCTGCTCTCAAACGCATCTCCCCCATTTCACGCTCATCTGCTCTCACTCCATCCTCCCGCCACCCTGCTAGGAACGGGGTTCCCCTTGTCCTCACCTACCACCCCACCAGCCTCCGGGTCCAACGTATAATTCTCTGTAACTTCCGCCACCTCCAACGGGATCCCACCACTAAGCACATCTTTCCCTCCCCGCCCCCCCGCTTTCCGCAGGGATTGCTCCCTACGCGACTCCCTTGTCCATTCGTCCCCCCCATCCCTCCCCACTGACGTCCCTCCTGGCACTTATCCTTGTAAGCAGAACAAGTGCTACACATGCCCTTACACTTCCTCCCTCACTACCATTCAGGGCCCCAGACAGTCCTTCCAGGGGAGGTGACACTTCACCTGTGAGTTGGCTGGGGTGATATACTGCGTCTGGTGCTCCCGCTGCGGCCTTCTATATATTGCCGAGACCCGACGCAGACTGGGAGACCGTTTCGCTGAACACCTACACTCTGTCTGCCAGAGAAAGCAGGATCTCCCAGTGGCCGCACATTTTAATTCCACGTCCCATTCCCAACCTGATATGTCTATCCACGGCCTCCTCTACTGTCAAGATGAAGCCACACTCAGGTTGGAGGAACAACACCTTATATTCCGTTTGAGTAGCCTCCAACCTGATGGCATGAACATTGACTTTTAAAATTTCCGCTAATGTCCCACCTCCCCCTTGTACCCCATCCGTTATTTATTTATTTATATACACACATTCTTTTTCTCCCTCTGTCCCTCTCACTATACCCCTTGCCCATCCTCTGGGCTTCCCCCTGTCCCCCTTTTCTTTCTCCCTAGGCCTCCTGTCCCATGATCCTCTCATATCCCTTTTGCCAATCACCTGTCCAGCTCTTGGCTCCATCCCTCCCTCTCCTGTCTTCTCCTATCATTTCGGATCTCCCCTCCCCCTCCCACTTTCAAATCTCTTACTAGCTCTTCTTTTAGTCAGTCCTGACGAAGGGTCTCGGGCTGAACCGTCGACTGTACCTCTTCCTACAGATGCTGCCTGGCCTGCTGTGTTCACCAGAAACTTTTATGTGTGTTGCTTGAAATTCTAGCATCTGCAGATTTCTTGGTGTTTGCGTGAAGAAGTAGAAGGGTGGGTTAGTAAGTTTGCTGATGACACAAAGGTTGGGGGTATTGTGGATAGTCTGGAGAGTTGTCAGAGGTTACAGCGGGACATCGATAAAGTGCAGAACTGGGCTGAGAAGTGACAGATGGACTTCAACCCAGATAAGAGTGAAGTAGTTTATTTTGGTTGGTCTAATTTGAAGACAGTATATAATATGAATGGTAAGACTCTTGGCAGTGTGGAGGATCTGAAAGATCTTAGGGTCTGTGTCAATAGGACACTCAAGGCTGCTGCGCAGGTTGACAGAGCTGTTAAGAAGGCGTATGGTGTGTTGGCATTCATCAGCCATAGGACTGAGTTCAAGAGACGTGAGGTAATGTTAGTTATATAAGATCTTGGTCAAACCCCACTTGGAGTACTGTGTTCAGTGATGGTCATCTCACTGCAGGAAAGAGGAGATGTACAAGGATATTGCATGGATTGGGGAGAGTGCCTTCTGAGAACAGGTTGAGTGCTCGCCCTTTTCTCACTGGATGACGAAGGATGAGAGGTGACCTGATAGAAGTGTATAAGATGATGAGGGCCATTAATCTTGTGGATAGCCAGAGGTATTTGCCCAGGGCTAAAATGGCTAACACAAGGGGCATAGTTTTAAGGTGCCAGGAAATCCCCAGGATCCCCCCGGATCAATAAAGTATGACTATGACTATGACTATGACTATGAAATAGGTAACGAGAGGATTTCAGGGGTTAAGTTTTTCACACAGAGAGTGGTGGGTGTGTGGAATGCACTGCCGGCAGTGGTGGTGGAAGCGGACACAATAGAGTCTTTTGAGAGCCTCTCAGGGAGCTTAGAAAAATCGAGGGCTATACACTAGGGAAATTCTAGGCAGTCTCTAGAGTAGGTCACATGGTCGGCACAACATTGTGGGCTGAAGGGCCTGTAATGAGCTGTAGATTTCTATGTTTCTGTGTTAAGAACATAGAATAGTACAGCACGTTACAGGCCCTTTGGCCCACAATGTTGTGCCGACCCTCAAACCCTGCCTCCCATATAAGCCCCCACCTTAAATTCCTCCATATACCTGTCTAGTAGTCTCTTAAACTTCACTCGTGTATCTGCCTCCACCACTGACTCAGGCAGTGCATTCCACACACCAACCACTCTCTGAGTAAAAAACCTTCCTCTAATATCCCCCTTGGACGTCCCACCTCTTACCTTAAAGCCATGTCCTCTTGTATTGAGCAGTGGTGCCCTGGGGAAGAGGCGCTGGCTATCTACTCTATCTATTCCTCTTATTATCTTGTACACCTCTATCATGTCTCCTCTCATCCTTCTCCTCTCCAAAGAGTAAGGCCCTAACTCCCTTAATCTCTGATCATAATGCATACTCTCTAAAGCAGGCAGCATCCTGGTAAATCTCCTCTGTACGCTTTCCAATGTTTCCACATCCTTCCTATACTGAGGCGACCAGAAGTGGACACAGTACTCCAAGTGTGGCCTAACCAGAGTTTTATAGAGCTGCATCATTACATCGCGACTCTTAAACTCTATTCCTCGACTTATGAAAGCTAACACCCCGTAAGCTTTCTTAACTACCCTATCTACCTGTGAGGCAACTGTCAGGGATCTGTGGACATGTACCCCCAGATCCCTCTGCTCCTCCACACTACCAAGTATCCTGCCATTTACTTTGTACTCTGCCTTGGAGTTTGTCCTTCCAAAGTGTACCACCTCACACTTCTCCGGGTTGAACTCCACCTGCCACTTCTCAGCCCACTTCTGCATCCTAGTTGGCAAGGATGCAGGATCTTGTTCTGTAGGCGTTTCTACAGATTGAGTACCCCTTATCCGAAATTCCAAAATACAAAATTGTTTTGAGCACCAACATGACAACACAAGCGGAAAATTCCACAAGTTACTAGGAAGGTTCCTAGGCTATGCACAGGTCTCTGAGGAGTGAACAGAAGTTACTGAAAAATAGAAAATCACTGCATAAAGTGAAAAATGAAGATCTCAATCGTGCATTGAAAGAATGCATTCGTCAGTGTTAGAGTGAACATGCCAATTCACAGTACGCTGATCAAGAAATGAGCAAAGATCTATCATGACGAACAGCACATTGGAGGTAATTGTGAACATTCAGCAGGCAGGTTGCAAAATTGAACAAACAGCACGGCATTAAATTTTTGAAAGATTTGTGGTGAGAAAGTGTCTGCTGATCACAAAGCAGCAGAGAAATTCATTGATGAGTTTGCCAGGATCGTCACTGATGAAAATCCAACACACTGCATCAGTACATGTTATGTGCTTACCAGTAGCACATAAATTCAGAGTCAGAAATGATGGTGATCCCAAGCTATCTCATTAAACACAGGAATGAGATATATCATCTAGTTGAGTGGTGTCGCAGCATCAACCATGCACTCATTGTCAGTAAGGGCAAAGAACTGACTGTGGGCTTCAGAAGGGTAAGACGAGGGAAAACACACTAGTCCTCATAGCGGGATCAAAGTAGAAAGAGTGACCAAGTTTCTGGGTGTCGATATCTTTGAGGATCTATCTGGGGACCAGCATGTTGATGCAGTTACAACGAAGGCATGAGAGTGGCTATATCTCATCAGGAGTTTGAAGAGATTTGGTATGTCATCAAAGACACTTGTAGATTTCTACAGAGGTACCGTGGAGAGCGTTCTAACTGGCTGCATCACCATCTGGTATGGGGTGGGGTGATCAAAATAAGCTGCACAGAGTTGTAAACTTAGCCAGCTCCATCATGGGCACTAGCCTCAGTACATCTACAAGGAGCGATGCCTGAAAAAGGCAGTGTCCGTCATTAAAGAACCCCATCATCCAGACATGCCTGGTCCTCGTAACTACCATCAGGAAGGAGGTACAGGAGCCCGAAGATACACACACAACAATCCAGGAACAGCTCCTTCCCCACTGCCATCTGATTTCTTAATGGACATTGAACCCATGAACACTACCTCACTACTTTTTAATTCTTGTTTTTGCACTAATTTAATTTAACTATTTAATGTTAATACACTTACTGTCATTCACATTTATTATATTATTATGTATTACTTCGCACTGCTGCTGCAAAGATAACTAATTTCATGACGTATGCTGATATTAAACCTTATTCCAAAATCTGAAAAGATCTGAAATCCAAAACATTTCTGGCTCCAAGCGTTTTGGATAAGGGGTACTCAACCTGTGTTTTGAAAAGACAAATGGGAGATTGCAAATCATATTTCTTCTGTTGGTTTGAAAGTAAACATTTGCTATTTTAGTTCAGAACTGGTTCATTTTGTGTTTAACACAATGCAGGACACGTAGGTGCAGATCAGAAGAATTTGGATGCAGCAGAAAAGATGATCACAACATGAATAAATATTGTTTATGAGGCTTATGAAATAGTTTTTTTCCAGAAAATATGAAGCTTGTTATTGAATGAAATCCTTAGCTCAGAACGTTGACTCTTTATTCCTCTCCATGGATGCTGCCTGACCTGCTGCGTTCTTACAGTATTTAGCGTGTGTTACTCTTGTTATTGAATGTTCTGTGATAATTATTTTAGAATCATTTTCCCATGAGGCAGTGTTCAGCTTTGAGGTCTCAGCTGCAAGTTTGTTTACCAGCTCATCCCAGCGGTGGTTTTTAAAAGGTTGTTTATACAATACTAATTAGTTGAAAAACACCTTGTTGAATAAATGAGCTCTTTAGCAGCTTCATTAAACCAAACCTACTGGAGTAATTCGGGATATAGAATCATAGAACACTACAGCACAGAAACAGGCCCTAGTGTGTGCCAAACTATTACTCTGCCTGGTCCTATTGAAATGCACTGAGACCATTGCTCTCCAGACACTTCTCCTTCATGCACCTGTACACGTTTGCGCTGGCAGCTCATTCCACACTCGCACCAGCCGCTGAATGAAGAAGTTGCCCCTCAGGTTCTCCTTAAATATACCACCTTTCACCCTTAACCCACGACCCCTAGTACTAGTCTCACCCAACCATAATGGAAAATGCCCTCATACCCCTCAGTGTAACACCTGCTTAGCCCTCGCTCAGGGTTACATGGAGCCATGAGAGCAGGTGATGGATGATCATATGAACAGTCGGTGCATATCACAAGTCCTGGTTATGTGACCGCTGACGCCAGGCAGACAATCTCTGAAGGGTATTGATAATGGCTGGGGTCACCCGCCTTGTAAAGACACTGCCCAGAAGAAGGCAATGACAAACCACTTGCATAGAAAAATTTGCGAAGATCAAGTGGCTGTGATCACCCATGTCATATGATACGGCACATAATGAACGAACAACTTTTGTGTATCTCTATCAAATCTCCCCTCATGGTCCTACACTCCGGGGACTGAATTCCTAACCTATTCAACCTTTCCCTATATCTCAAGTCCCAGCAACATCCTTGTCAATATTCTCCATACTCTTTCAACCTTATTTACATCTCTCCTCTGGGTAGGTGACCAAAACTGCACACAATACTCCAAATTCGGCCTCACCAACGTCTTATACAACTTCACCATAGCATCCCATCTCCTGTACTCAGTAAGTTGTCACTTAATATGAAACAATGTGTTAATACCTAATTTTTCATTTAGCAAACTGTCATTTTTTTTCCTACATCAGATTTCTGAATAATTCATGAATACCACCTTACTATTTTTGCTTTCTTATTGCACTGTTTATTTGAAAGTACATTTATTAGCAATGTATACGGTACACAACCTTGAGATTAATCTTTTTGCAGATATCCACAAAACAAAGAAATGCCTTTGAACCCATTTAAAGAAAACCCCCACAATTAACAAACAAAACATTAAACATCAAACTAGAGAATCCCCGAAAGTGAGCCCACAGCCACAAGCTGCTGAGACGAGTAAAAGCAGTCCAGCAGACGATGGTCGCGGACAGCGTCTGTTCAGCGCTGTGTCGGTGGCTCCAGGCCACAGCTGCAGATCCAGTTCCGTGAAGAAGCGCCTCGATCAAATCACGCAAGCAGTAAAACGCGTTCAGCACTGAGGACGTTAAACATCAAACCATCACCGAAAGTGAGTCCAAGAGTTATGAGCCAAAAAATATGCGTATGTTAATTTTAATGTATGGCGCTGTACTGCTGTTGCAGAACAACTGGGCGGCACATAGCGTAACCTTAGTGCAGTCGCTAAACAGCGGCAGAGATCATAGATCGGGGTTCAGTTCCCACCGCTGTCTGCAAGGAGTTTATATATTCTCCCCGTGAACGCATGAGTTTCTGCCGTGTGCTCCCGTTTTCTCCACACTCCAAAGCTGCTCGTTTAGGGAGAGTGAGTGATGAGCGTGCCCTGTTGGCGACGGAAGCATTGTGACACTTGTGGGATGCTGATTTGATTTGATTCAAACAGCAGATTTTACTGTGCGTCTCGCTGTACATGTGGCAAATAAAACGAATCAAATTTCATTACATATGCCAGTGGTAATAAGCCTGGTTCTGATTGTTGTATCTTTTACTGAGATGTTTGGTGACCAGTAGCGGGTTATTTTGTGGGAAGGAGGAGCTTTTTCATTGAAAGCAAAGCACATTGCAGACCTGAGGCTTGAGTCCCGATATCTGTGAGACTGTGAGCCCCGGGCCAAGATCTGAAAGCATGAGGTGCTTTATCCTGGGATTGGAGGCTTGTCTATTGGTGGGAGGGTGGGAAAGGGGTTTGCTTTGCTGCTGCTGTTGATTCTGTTGTTCTGCTGAACATGGTGGGTATTCTATGTGTGGCAACACTTGCGGACTGACCCCAGCTCATCGTTGGCTGTGTTGGTTGTTAACACAAGTGGCGTATTTCACTGTATGTTTCAATGTCCAAAAGTCTGAGGCACATATAGCTAGGGAGCCTGAGACTTTTGCACAGTCCTGCGGTGATTTTATGTATTGTGCTGTACTTCTGTTGCAAAAAAAAATCAAAATTTATGAGGTGTGTGAGTAGGGTTGCCAACTTTCTCACTCGCAAACAAGGGACAAAAGTAGCAGTCAAATACAGGACACTTGTGTTTACCCCAAGAAAGACTACCATGACCATGAAGCCTTGCGCAGGCACCTGTGTGCGCATACGTGTATGCGCCAATTTTTTTTCTACAAATCAGTTTTGGCTTAATCTTCCCGATTCTGATACACTGTACATACATTATTTCTACTTTATATAGGCTGTGTATTTATCATATCATTCCTGCTTTTACTTTATGTTAGTGTTATTTTAGGTTTTGTGTGTTATTGGTATGATTTGGTAGGTTATTTTTTGGGTCTGGGAATGCTCAAAAAATTTTCACATATAAATTAATGGTAATTGCTTCTGCGCTTTACGCCATTTCAGCTTACGAACGGTTTCATAGGAATGCTCTACCTTCGCAGGGGAAATACGGGACAAGGGCAGTCCCATATGGGACAAACTAATTTAGCCCAATATAGGGGATGTCCCGGCTAACACGGGACAGTTGGTAACCCTAAGTGTGAGTGATGATAAACCTGATTCTGATATGGGTCTGTATTGTGGACTGAGAGTGGGAAGGGGGCAGGGAGAGGGGAATTATGCTTGGGGAAAAGGGGAAGGGAGAGGGGAGGGAGCAGGAACCACCAGAGATATATTCTGTAATGATCAATAAACCAATTGTTTGGAATAAAATGGCCTTGCCTGGTGTGCCTGCCCCTGTCCCACACCCCTCCTGTGGCACTGTAAAAATATACCTAAGACTTTTGTACACTGCTGTGCATCTTCAACTGAACACTTTACACGTGATAAATAAATCTGAATGTGAAGCGTCACGGTAGATCAGTGGTTAGCACACAATTTACTGTACCAATGGCCCAGGTTCATTTCCCTCCACTGTCTGTAAGTTCTCCCTGTAACCTTGCAGGTTTCCTCTGGGTACTCCTGTTTTCTCCCACAGTCCAAAGACTTTCCGGTTAGTAGGTTAATTGGTCATTGTTAACTGTCTCTTGATTAGGCTGGGGTTAAATCAGAGCAGACATCCCACCTCTCCCGAAAGTTCCAGGAGTCTCCCGCATATTAATAGTGGCTCCCTTATGCCCGCAAATTATATACAATTCCCGGAAATTGATTTTTTTGAGAGCGAGCATGAGAGAACGCGCGAGAAAGAATGAGAGGGCGAGCGCAAGAGCAAGGAAGCAAGCGCGAGAGAGAGAGAGAGAGAGCAAGAGAGTGAGAGCGACCACGAGAGAGAGCACGAGAGCAAGAAAGCAAGCGCGCGAGAGCAAGAGCGAGAAAGCAAGTGCGAGAGAGAGCGACCATGAGCGAGAGAGAGAGAGCGCGCGCCTAAGCAGACTTGTCCCAAATTGGAAAATCTAAAACGTACTTCACCCCAGACTACGCTAAAGTGTACCCCTGCCTAATAGGGGTCAAAAATAATGAGAATGTTGCTTGCACTGTTTGCAACAGTGACTTTTCTATTGCCCATGGTGGATTAAGACTGTAAAGGACATGTTGAGGTGAGTTTAACAGGTGTCATTTGTTCATTAGCATAGCTAACATTATTTAAACTAGCTGGCTACTGCTAAGGAGCTACTCTATTGCAGACATCCCACCTCTCCCGGAAGTCTCCTGCAAATTGACGGTGCTACCTCCCTGAAATGTGCTTTTGCAGGGTGAGATGTCTGTCAGAGGGTTGCTGGCCAGTGCGGCTTGAAGGGCCACAAGGGCCTTTTCTGCACTGTGTCTCAATAAATAAACATGTGTTTTGTGCAGTGAGAAGGCATCCTAGATTTGTAGAATCCTAGAACTGCTTCAGTACAGAGGGGAGTGATTAGGCCATTAATTGGATGCCAGATCCCTGCAGAAAAGTCTAATCAACACCATTCCTCTGTCACCCTTTAAATTACTTCTCTTCGCCTGTCTATCCAATTATCTTTATAAGTCCTGATTGCCTGTGTTTCCTCTGCTCTTTGGAGGCAGCATACTCCCATGTTTTTCACTCAAAGTTTCAAAGTAAATTTATTATCAAAGTGTATATGTATGTCATCATTTACAACCCTGAGTCATTTTCTTGCGGGCAATCACAGTAAATACAAAGAAATACAATAGAATCAATGAAAATCTGCACACAACAACTACAAGCAAACAACCAATGTGCAAAAGACTACCAACGATGCAAATACAAAAAGAGAAAAAAAGGTAGCAATTATATAAGTAAATAAGCAATGGATATTGAGAAAATGAGTTGTGGAGTCCTTAAAAACGAGTCCGTTTGTTGTGGAATCAGTTCAGTGTTGGGTGAGTGTAGTGACCCACGCCACTTCAAGTTGGCTCTGTGTTCCTTTAGTTCTCAGACAATCTGCCTGTGGAAATAGTGCCCCCATATTTGCCCGTTTTGAACCATTGTGATCAGATTGACTTCCACCAAAGATCCTCCCAACTTTCTTGGCTCCCAGGAGTTGCCTGGGACTATACTTACTGGAATTCAGAAGAATGAAAGAGGGTCTTGTAAAATTTTGAAAGGGATAGATAGGATAGAGGCAGGAAACACACACAAAATGCTGGAGGAACTCAGCAGGCCAAGCCTGCTTATTCATTTTATGAAAATGAATAAACAGTCGATATTTCAGACTGAGACCCTTCGTCAGGCAGGAGAATTGTGTCAGCTGGCCTCAAGTGAGAGCACCGTTAGGTGACACAGTAACGTAGTGGTTAGTGCATCACTGTACGGCAAAAGCTCGAAGATCAGGTTTCAGTTCCTCTCGCTGTCCGTAAGGAGTTTGTCTGTTCTCCCTGTGACTATGTACATTCCAAAGATGTACAACTAGGGTTAGCGAGTTGTGGCATGTTATGTTGGCGGTGAAAGCATGGCGAAACTTGTGGGCTGCCCAGCACAATCCTCACTGATTTGATTTGACCCACAAATGACGCATTTCACTGTATGTTTTGATGTACTGTGACAAATAAAGCTAATCTTTCATGTTTAATCTTCTCTATTTTTAAAATTAGGAGACTCCGTTAGTCCGGAAGAAGGGTTTCAGCCGGAAATATCAACATTTTATTCATTTCCATAAAAGCTGCCTGACTTGCTGAGTTCCTCCAGCATTTTGTGTGCATTGCTCTGGTTTTCCAGCATCTGCAGGATCTCACTTACAACTAGAACATAAAGCCTCAAGGTCTGTGGAATTCCCTGCCCAGGGGAGCAGCAGAGGCTACACCTCATGATATACAGTTAAGACACAGTTAGATAAATTTTCACTTAGATCATATTTCTGATGCCTGGTCTGAACAACAACTAAAGCTCTGTATACTGGTGTGCTTTGAGTTGCTGCCACATGATTGGCTGATTAGATAGTTGCAGTAATGAGCTGGTGTACAGGTGTACCTAATAAAGTGGCCACTGAGTGGGTTGAAAGTTAGAAAAATATACAGCGTACATCATTCTGTATTTTCAATGTTCTGTGAGCTTCCTTCAATTTTACCTGAAGCAGGACGTGCCCTCTTCTCAATACTACCATTCAGGGAGGAGATACAGGACATGCAGACACACAATCAAATGTTTCGGGGAAAAGTTTCTTCCCATCCTCCATCAGATTTCTGAACGGACACTGATCCCATCAACACTACCTCACTATTTTTGTTCCCATTTTGCAATCCGGTCAGGGTTAAACATGGATATTGCATCCCAGCTGTCTAGGTGATACACAAGCCAGGGCAGTACGACATGGAGAGGAAGCTGTTCCCCAGTGTAGCAGGCCCCCCCCTCTCCACACAGCTGATGAGTGTAAAGGAGCAGCAGTTTGGCACCAGCAGCGTCGCAGGAGTTAACGGTCAGCATTGAGCTCAATGTAGAACTATATTAGGGGCTTGCATTCTGGATTTTTCCTTGGAGTTTTCTCCTGAAGCCTTCCTCATGAGTGGGTACAGCTGCAAGGCAGCGGAGGTTAGAGATTAGAGTTTGCCTTCTCTTAGATGAGCTGCCAACCACAGCTGATGAGCCCCATGGGTTTTAAGGCGCCAGTAACCCACCTTTGCCCCTTCTCCTCTCAGTAGATTTGGTTCAGCCAGGCTCAGTAACTAAGCCACACGTGAAGGTCAGGAGTTGGACTTAGTTGTCACAGGCTATTTGAGACACATGTCATTGGGAGCATTTAATAGGTAGTGGGAGCTAGTAACCACTACTTGTGACAACCTTAAGGAACTATTTTTGCACTATTAAATTTACTATATTTGACACACTGATACTACAATATTTCTTATTCTTCTCCTCACATGTCTATCACCTCCCTGATGCCCCTCCTCCTTCCCTTTCTTCCATGGTCCACTCTCATCGACCCCCAAATCCCCCCTCACACAAAAACCGAGCAAAACAGATCAAACACGTCGACCCACAAATCCCCCCTCACACAAAACCGAGCAAAACGGATCAGACACATCGACCCACAAATCCCCCCTCACACAAAGCTGAGCAAAACGGATCAGACACATCGACCCCCAAATCCACCCCACACACAAAAAATGAACAAAATGGAGCAGACACATCGACCCCCCCACCAAATCCCCATCCCTGCATGAAAACTGAGCAAAATGAATCAGACACATCGACCTCCAAATCCCCCCGCACACAAAAAAACAGCCAAAAACAGAACAGGTGCTTCGAGACCAGAAGGTGGAAAAACAATGTGTTAAAAGTATTCATGTCTATGCTTTTGCCTAAAGGTTACATGAAATAACGTGTTATAATGGCCTTATAGCCCTGAGTGCAACAGTCCATTTGTTTTCCAATAAGCAGTCAAAGATTGCTGTCAAGTTGCACTTTCACATGTAATGCCACATTCTTTCTACATTTGTTTTTTCCCCAAGTGGTCATTTTTTTTTGCTAAATATTTGTTTTAAAATTTCCATTGTATTCCTCCTTATTGGAATTTCCTCCTTGTTATTACACTGACAGTAGGCCTCCGTTGATCAGGGTTGACCATGGATGTTGCACTCCCGTTGTCTAGATACACAAGCCTGGGCAGTATGATACTGACAGCAAGCTGTTGTCCATGTAGTGGGCTCCCCCTCTCCACGCGTCTGATGAACCCAAAGGAACGGCAGGGACCGATACAGTTGGGCACCAGCAGCATCACAGGAGTTGCCTGTCAGAGTTGAGCTCAACGTCAGATGGCCTTAAAGCTCAGGATTTTACCCTTGGGGGTTTACTCCCAAAGCCTTCCTCATGAGTGGGTACAGCCGCAAGGCAGCAGAGGTGTGAGATCAGAGATTTTTTTTCTCCTAGATGAGCTGCCAACCACGGCTGACAAGCTCCCTCTGCCTGAAGGGAATAGTTTTAAACCACCAGTAACCAGCCTTTACCCTTCTCCTGTCAGTAGACACAGTTGCACTGGGCTTAGTAGCTCAGCCACATGTGAAGGCCAGGAGCTGGACTTGGTTATCAGAGGCCATTTGAGCTACTTGTTACTGGGAGCATTTAATAGGTAGTGGGAGCTTATCCCCGTTACCACCCCTGCCTAAAACAATCTCACTTACTACCCGCTACGATGCTGCAATGAACGTACTTCAACTCTGGTGGTGTTCCGGGCTTCCTTTATCATTCCAGTAGCTTCCTCGGTTTTCTCTACCGCCAATCGTGCAAGGCCTGGGTGGAGACTCGGGAATACCGTTGCACTTGGATGCAGAAGGTTCTTCATCGCTGTTTCCGTAACAGTTCTGTTTGACTGGTCAGGGTTGCTAGCCCTGAGCTGGACACCCAAACTTGGAGGACCAGTGGGCCACTCTTAGTCTGTCCTCTACCCTTTGACCTGTTTGGCATGGGTGACCCTACCAAGAGCCAAGACATGGAGCCCTGATTCCAGCCGACATAGCTGCTCAGGTCATTGAAACACACAAGCCTCCAAACCCAACGACAAGATTGTGGGCAAACACAAGGAAATCTGCAGATGCTGGAATTTCAAGCAACACACATAAAAGTTTGCTGGCTCTGTCCGCCAGAGAAAGCAGGATCTCGCAGTGGCCACACATTTTAATTCCACGTCCCATTCCCATTCTGATATGTCTATCCACAGCCTCCTTTACTGTAAAGATGAAGCCACACTCAGGTTGGAGGAACAACACCTTATATTCCGTCTGGGTAGCCTCCAACCTGATGGCAAGAGCATTGACTTCTCAAACTTCCGCTAATGCCCCACCTCCTCCTCGTACCCCATCCGTTATTTAATAAGCCTTAAGGAACCATATAAACTCTGGTATTGTAGAATTTATCATTCCCTTATTTGGCTTCTTCCTCCTTCCTTTCCAGTCCCGATGAAGGGTCTCGGCTTGAAATATTGACTGTTTATTAATTTCCATAGATGCTACCTGACCTGCTGAGTTGCTTCAGAATTTTGTGTGTGTAGTTTCTTATTGTAGATATTGTTTTTGCTTAATCTTCTTCTCTTTCCAGGCACAAGCACTCTCCCTTTGAACATGGCAACCAGGTGAGATAGAGAGATCCCTGGGAGATGGGAGATGGAAGATGAGGGTAAGAATAAAATTAATGAACCAGAGGTGACACTGAAAACTAAATTGCAGCTTCTTTGCAGAAAATAATTAACAGAGAAAAGATGTGATTTCTTAAATTTCAGACGCTGCTGTGAAATCTTAAATTGTAACATTATTTTAGAGTCACATACATACTAATTTATCACATGTACACCAAATCCTGTAGTGAAATGCATCATTCCTCTTAACAAAATGAATACAGCCCAGGATGTGCTGAGGGCAGCCCGCAAGTGTCTCCACATACTCTATCGCGAACATAACATGTCCACCATGTTCAGCAGGACACAAACAGTAAGTAAGGAGTTTGTATGTTCTCCCTGTGACCGTGTGGGTTTCCTCCGGTTGCTCCAGTTTCCTACCATATTCCAAAGATGTGGGGGTTAGGAGGTTAATCAGTGTGGGCCCATCGGGCCAGAAGGGCCTGTTACCAGGCTTGTCTTGGAATAAATATATAAATCAAAAAAACAGAACACGACAGCAACAGAAAAACACCCACCCAGTTACACACAGGCTGTCTTCCAACCCCAGGACAGACTGCTCCAAGGCCTCTAATACCAGAACAAGCCTCCTCCGGGCCTCTGAAACCAGGAAGGGCCTCCTCTGGGTCTCCAACACCAGGATGGACCTCCGACACCAGGAAGGTGCCCTGTACTTTCAGCCTCACAGACAATTCCAGCCTCCGATCTCCAGACAATTGAGAAATGTCCAACAATTTTTTTTAAAAAAGAAGAATATCAAAAAAAACTGCATTTCTGTAGAGCGGGGGTTCCCAGCCTTTGGTCCACTGATCCCTTGGTTAATTACATTGATCCATGGCATAAAAAAAGGTTAGGAACCCTTGCTGCAAAGACTCACTTGAATATTGATTTAAAATATCAATTCAGCAATTTTAATACAAAAGTGTAGTTTATAATCTACTTTTGTAGATCATAAACCATAAAGTACACACATAACAATCAGTGTGCTCAGTGTATGATCCTGGAAAGTACACCTGCAGATTGAAATTCATGTTGCTAGCACCTGGAGTCGGTTGGTTATCATAAGAGGGAAGGTTGGATTGGCAAGACGTATACCTGTTGGTGTTCAGAGAAGTGAAAAGGCATTTGACTGAAACATGAGAAGCTCTGAGGGGTCATGACAAAGTGGATGTGGAAAGGATTTTTTTTCCTGTAGGAGAAACTAGTACTTTTTTTTAGAGCGAGATGATCAGTTAAGGCACACAAGGCAATTTTTTTCTGAGTGCCTAAGTCTTTTGAACTCTTCCTTGACAAGCTGAGAAAAAGGAGACAGAATAATGTTAAGGAAGAGACATTGGGTACATGGAGGAGAAATGTTACCATGGATACAAGAGAATGTACACTTGCGTTTGAACCATGGCCTCCTGAAATGTGGGTTAGGCTTGGGCGATTGTTCAACTTACTCAGAACATGGAACAGTGTAGACTGGGAACAGGCCCTTGGGATCACCATCTCCGTGCCAAGCATGATACCAGTCTAAACTAATCCCATCAACTTCTCCCGTCCTGTTCAAGTGCTGGCACCTCCCTGGCAGGATACTTTAGTCATCTGTGGTGTTATGGTAGCATCATGGTTGGTGGAATACTATTAAAGCACCAGCTGTAACACCTGCCGCTATTTCGAAGGAGTTTGTACGTTTTCCGTCACCGCGTGGGTTTCCTCTGGGTGATCTGTTTTCCTCCCACATTCCAAGGTTGTATGGATAGGGTTAGTGAGTTTAGGCGTGCTGTGTCACTGCTGGAAGTGTGTCAGTACGTGGGCTGCCCCCAGCACAACCCTCGCTGCTTTGATTTGATGCAAAGACTGTACGTTTCCATATACATGTGACAAAAAAAACTAATCTCTTTTTTTAAAAATTGCTTTGTAAATCTCCTTTCAGCTTTTCCTTTAAGCAAATGCCCTCTAGTATTTGACATTTTCACGATGGGGTAAATACTCTGACTCCAGTTATATACAAAATCAGCTTGCCATAATAAACTACACTTCAGCACCTAAATTATATGTTTGCATAACAGCTTGTGCTTTAGTTGTGTACAGTATGTCTTAATTTATTTAGAGCTACAACAGTGACAGGCCCTTCCGGCACCGTGAGCCCACACTGCCCAATTACATTTATGCAACCAATTAACCTACTAACCCATTCACCTTTGGACTATGGGAGAAGTTAACCTACCAACCCTTTCACCTTTGGACTGTGGGAGAAATTAACCTACTAACTCATTCCCCTTTGGACTGTGGGAGAAATTAACCTACTAACCCATTCACCTTTGGACTGTGGGAGGAAACCAGAGCACCGGGAGGAAGCCCACGTGGTGACGGGAGAAAACGTACGAACTCCTTACAGACGGCAGTAGTAATTGAATTTGGGTCTCTGGCGCGATAATAGCATTATGCTAACTGCTACACTGCCATGCATCCCAAATTTATGCTGATATTTTGTGCTTTTTCATTAATTGTACATGAAGTCTCAATTTGTTAAGCATTTGTTGGATATTCATCCTGGATTATTTGTGCAGATAGTGGAGAATGGGCAGAGTCTTGTAACTCCTTTTACTGTAATTCGATTGAAAGTACTTGAACTGAATTCTGCAAGTGGCCAACTACTTGTATATTGTGTGTATTAATGCAAGGGCAAAATTCCTCTTATTTAACCAAAAGAAAGCCTTTATTTATATTGCAGGCTTCATACATCTTTTCAGAAACATGGATGGGAGCTGAATTAAAAGTGATTATTGAGCAGTGACTTCCTCTGAAAAGCTCAGAAGCAGTGAACAGAGCTGCTGCTCGTTCTGAAACCCATCACCACTACTGGGGCACAGGCCACCGACAGCAGCTCACCAGCGTCCTCTGTCCTGGGCCAGTCTTTCAGATTGTACCAGTATTTGCCCATCTTCGAAGGTCCTTCCTCACCCAGTGATGAGGTCTTTGGAGCGTCAATTGGCTTTTCTGTGGCTCTTGGTTTTACGGGATGGGACTGCTAGCCCCATGTCCAACCCTCCTTTCACAACCGAGCTTGGGACGGAAGTTAATAAGCAGTGCTCTACATGTGGTGTTTTGTGGCTCTGGGTTTTTAACGGGATGGGATTGCTAGCCTAACCCACCTCCTTTTGCACCTGGGCTTGGGACAGCCCATGGCAGAATTAATAAATGGTGCTGTAGCTGTGAAATCTGTTTAGGGAATGATGCTGCTTGTACCTCCGATGTGATTGCTGCAAATCTGTTTTAGATTCCTAGAGACAATCAGTTAGATTATCCTGTCGAAGGAAAATGGCACTTCTAAAAATTATTAATTTTTTTATTGCAACACCAACAAATTACCTTCAATAGGAAAATGGCACTTTAAAAAATTATCACTTCAACGCAGCTCCCTACCTATAATGTTTTCATGCTCCCTCGATGTTTTTGTGCATAAAGTTCATGGTGTTGTGAATTTTTGAGCTGTTTAAATGAGATCATGTATTCTCCTGTTGATGCTGGTAAGTCAGTAAGCATTAAAGAAAAACGCCCCAATGGTTGTAATCAGAAAGGAGTTTATTATCACTGACAAATGTGGCAAGAGCACAGTGCAAAGGCACAACAGAATTACTGTAAGAAAATATAAAGAAAAGTAATGCAAAAAGAAAGCAAAATAGGTTAGTTAGTTAATGCTCATGGGCTGTTCAGAAATCTGATGGCAGAGGGGAAGAATCTGTTCCTAAAATGTCTGTCTTCAGTCTCCTCTACCTCCTCCCTGAGAAGAGAGCATGTCTGGGATGCTGAGGGTCCTTCACGAAGGATGCCACTGTTCATTTATTTGTAACGTAGTAATTTTTGTGTCTTACACTGTACTGCCAGCACAAAGGCACAATAAATGTGAATACATAGGATAGCATATATAAGTAGATTGATTGTATGTATAGTACATAAAGTGAGTCTAGACTGCACATAAGGTGACTGACGGGATGTAATAAAGTAGTGGTGGAGTTAGTGGGTGGAGGTGTTGATCAGCCTTACTGCTTGGGGAAAGTAACTGGTTTTGAGTCTGGTGATCCTGGCGTGGATGCTACGCAGCCTCCTCGCTGACGGGAATGGGACAAAGAGTCTAGGAGCAGGGTGGGTGGGATTCCTCATTATGTCACCGACCCTTTTCCACCGCATTTCTGTGTACACGTCCTTGATGGTAGGCTAGTGCTGGTGATGCTTTGGGCAATTTTGACTACCAGTTGTAGATCCTTCCTGTCAGCCATTGTGTAGTTTCCGTACCGAGCAGTGATGCAGCTTGTTAGGATGCTCTTTACTGCGCATCTGTAGAATGAGGTGATGAGAGATGTCCAAAGTCCAGCTCTCTTCAGCCTCCTCAAAGTAAAGAAATTGTTGAGCTTTCTTGGCTATGTAGGATGTGTCCTGGGACCATGAAACTGTTCGTAGTTTCCACTGCTGTGCCACTGATGTAAAGGGGGGTGTGAGTGATGTGAGTTCTCCTAAAGTCAATAACCGTTCTCCTTTGTCTTGTTGACATTAAGAGAAAGGTTATTTGCCTGACGCCAGTCCTCGAGCTCTTCCACCTCCGCTCTGTCGGCCGTCTCATCATCGTTGTTAATGAGCCCCACCACTGTCGTGCCACCAATGCAGCTGACTATGTGTGTGGCCGTATAGCCGTGTGTGATCAGACTGTACAGCAAAGGGCTCAACACGCCCTCAGTGAAGATGTCGGGGAGGAGGAGCACTTGTGCATCCTGACTATCTGAGGCCTGTTGTTTAGGAAGTCCAAAACCCAGTTGCAGAGTGGTGTATTCCGACTGAAGAGAGGGAGTTTATTTACAACGATCTGTGAGACAATACTGTTGAATGCTGAACTGAATTCCAGAAACAGCATTCTGACATAAGTGTCCCTGTTTTCTTGGTGTGTCAGGGCCAGGAGCATAGAGCAGTTTTGTCGGTAAACGTACTGGTGAGTCTCCAGTGTGGCAGCAATGGAGTTTTGATACGTACATTTATCAGCTGTTCGGAGAACTTCGTGATGATTAGTGTCATTGCCACCAGACGGTAGTTGTTTAGTTCTGAAGGTGTAGAATTTGATGATGGTGGCTGATTTGAAGAATGTGGGACAGCAGCCTGGATGAGTGAAGTGTTGAAGATGTCAGTGAGCTGGTGTGCACACTCCCTGAGTACTCAGCCTGGGATGTTGTCTGGCCTGACGGCCTTATGGGAGTGAGCTCTCTGCCGAGTCTCCTCACGTCTGCTGCTGTGTCAGACAGTGGCTGCTCACCGGGGGGGGGTTAGCTTTCAAGGCTGGTGTTGTGTTGCATGCCTCTAAGCATGTATAAGAGTGTTTTTGAGTGTCAGGAAGAGAAGCATCACTGGTACAGTCAACACTGCTTTTCCTTGCCGAGTCAGTAATGTCCTTGATGCTCAGCGACGTACACTGGGGGTCACCATCAGATGTGAATTTTTCAGACATCATCTGTTCCTGCATTGTTTGAGCACAGCGGTCTTTGCCCTCCTGATGCGTAAGATGTAGTGTCTCCTGGCTTTAGTAGGGAGTGCACCTCTGTATCAGTTCCTGCGACTCTGCATGCTGCCATCTTAGCAGAGAATGGTTTAGTTCAATGACTTTCAAATCAGATTTTGTGGTCTGAAGATGGTTTGCTTGATAAAGATTTATGTTTTATGTGCGACTGTTGCAGTGAAGAGTGGTGATTTCATTATCCTCTCTGTTCTGTGGGATTGATAACTACTCCACCGGCTCGAAACTGGAACCGTGGTACCTGGTTTAAAGTAGGGACAGGGCCTCCATGGGGCATTTAAATGGTGACTTAATACAAACCTGCTCTTTTAGCACAATATAGTCCATTATAATAAAATATTTTTAAAAGATTAATTTTACAATTCCTTCTAATAGCTCATTATCTCTTCTATCCATTCTGAATTTACATGCACCCACTCTAACCCACAGCTGTCAGATTTCTACCTTCTCACTCTGTCTGGGAGGCAGATTGACTATTGATGACCCTCAGACACACTTCAGATGTGGTTTCAAGATTAAAGCATCATATCAGAATCAGGCTTATTGTCACTGACATCTGCCGTGAAATTTGTTTTTGCGGTAGCAGTACATAAGATAAGACCATAAGATATAGGAGCAGAAGTAGGCCATTTGGCCCATTGAGTCTGCTCCGCCATTCAATCATGGGCTGATCCAATTCTTCCAGTCATCCCCACACCCTTTGATGGCCTGGCTATTCAAGAACCTATCTATCTTTGCCTTAAATGTACCCAGTTACTTGGTCTCCACAGCCACTCGTGGGAACAAATTCCACAGATTTACCACCCTCTGACTAAAGTAATTTCTCCACATCTCTGTTCTGAATGGACATCCTTCAATCCTGAAGTTCTGCCCTCTTGTCCTAGACTCCCCTACCATGGGAAATAACTTTGTCATATCTAATCTGTTCAGGCCTTTTAACATTCGGAATGTTTCTATGAGATCCCCCTTCATTCTCCTGAACTCCAGGGAATACAGCCCCAGAGCTGCCAGACGTTGCTCATATGGTAACCCTTTCATTCCTGGAATCGTTCTTGTGACTCTTCTCTGAACCCTCTCCAATGTCAGTACATCCTTTCTAAAATAAGGAGTCCAAAACTGCACACAATACTCCAAGTATGGTCTCACGAGTGCCTGATAGGGCCTCAACATCACATCCCTGCTCTTATATTCTATACCTCTAGAAATGAATGCCAACATTGCATTTGTCTTCTTCACCACTGACTCAACTTGGAAGTTAACCTTTAGGGTATCCTGCATAAGGACTCCCAAGTCCCTTTGCATCTCTGCATTTGGAATTCTCTCTCTATCTAAATAACAGTCTGCCTGTTTATTTCTTCCACCAAAGTGCATGACCATACACTTTCCAACATTGTATTTCATTTGCCACTTCTTTGCCCATTCCCCTAAACTATCTAAGCCTCTCTGCAGACTCTCTGATTCCTCAACACTACCTGCTCCTCCAGCTATAATTGTATCATTGGCAAATGTAGCCACTAATCCATTAATCCCATAGCTCAATTCATTGACATACATCATAAAAAGCAGCGGTCCCAACACCGACCCCTGTGGAACTCCACTGGTAACTGGCAGCCAGCCAGAATAGGATCCCTTTAGTCCCACTCTCCGTTTTCTGCCGATCAGCCAATGCTCCGCCCATGCTGGTAACTTCCCAGTAATTCCATGGGCTCTTATCTTGTTAAGCAGCCTCATGTGTGGCACCTTGTCAAAGGCCTTCTGAAAATCCAAGTACACCACATCTACTACATCTCCTTTGTCTACCCTGCTTGTAATTTCCTCAAAAAATTGCAGTAGGTTTGTCAGGCAGGATTTTCCTTTCAGGAAACCATGCTGGCTTTGACCTATCTTGTCATGTGCTTCCAGGTACTCCATAATCTCATCCCTAACAATCGATTCCAGCAACTTCCCAACCACAGATGTCAGGCTAACAGGTCTATAGTTTCCTTTTTGCTGCCTCCCACCCTTCTTAAGTAGCGGAGTAACCTTTGCAATTTTCCAGTCATCCGGTACAATGCCAGAATCTTTCGATTCTTGAAAGATCATTGTTAATGCCTCCGCAATCTCTCCAGCTACTTCCTTCAGAACCTCAGGATTTATCCACCGTCAGACCGTTAAGCCTGAGCACCTTCTCAGTCGTAATTTTCACTGCACATGTTTCACTTCCCTGACACTCTTGAATGTCCAGTATACTGCAGATGTCTTTCACCGTGAAGACTGATGCAAAATACGCATTCAGTTCCTCCGCCATCTCTGCGTCCCTCATTACAATATCTCCAGCGTCATTTTCTATTGGTCCTATATCTACCCTCAACTCTCTTTTACCCTTTATATACTTAAAAAAGCTTTTAGTATCTTCTTTGATATTAGTCACCAGCTTCCTTTCATAATTCATCTTTTCCTTCCTAATGACCTTCTTAGTTCCTTTTCTGCAAGTTTTTGAAAGCTTCCCAATCCTCTGTTTTCCAAGTAGCTTTGGCTTCCTTGTATGCCTTCTCTTTTGCTTTTACTTTGGCTCTGACTTCACTTGTCAGCCACGGTAGTGTCCTTCTCCCATTCAAAAATTTCTTCTTATTTGGAATATATCTGTCTTGCACTTCCCTCATTTTTCACAGAAACTCCAGCCATTGCTGCTCCGTTATCCTTCCTGCCTGTGTCCCCTTCTAGTCAGCTTTGGCCAGTTCCCCTCTCATGACATTGTAACTTCCTTGAAATACTGACACATTGGAATTTAATTTCTCCTTCTCAAATTTGAAAGCGAACGTGATCATATTGTGATCACTGTTCCCTTAGGGTTCCTTAACCTTAAGCTCTCTTATCACCTGCAGATCATTGCACAACACCCAATCCAGCCCAGCTGATCACCTAGTGGGCTGAACAACAAGCTGTTCTAAAAAGCCATCCCTTAGACATTCTACAACATTGCAACACATAAAATTACAATATATAAATTACAATAAGAAATGTTTAATTGAGATTTTATGTACAATTAACGAATAACCACAAATTATCAGCATAAATTTCGGGATCGGGACTACAGAGCGTCGTGGGAGCTGAATTCTGAAGGAAGGCAGTTTTTTTAAAAACTTCGAGTGCAAGAAGGGCGAGTCTGCGCAGGTGCGTGACGTCAACAGGACCGCGTGGAGAGTTTAAAAAGGAGACCACCCTATACAGCGGGCAGCGGAGTAAGTGGTAGCAGAGTGTAGGGCTTTGGCTTCAACGGGCTTCAGCGGTAAACGGGAAGAGGCGAGAGCGAAGCACCAACTCTTTTTTTCTCCCCCCGCCCCATCCCTTTCGTGAATCGGCCTGTACAGACAGGAACAGCAGGGCTCTCACAGCTAATGGTACGAGCTAACGGTTTAAAAAGTTCGTCTGTTTGGCGAGGTAAGTGGGTGAGTAGACTTATTTTTCCTGTTTCATTCCTGCAGAATTAGATAGCATGCCTGCAGGGTTAGTGCTTTGTTCAGGGTGCCAGATCTGGGAATCCTGGGAGACCTCCAGCCTCCCTGATGACTACATCTGTGCCAGGTGCACCGAGATGCAGCTCCTCAGAGACCGTGTTAGGGATCTGGAGCTGCAGCTTGATAACCTACTACTTATCAGGGAAAGTGAAGAGGTGATAGACAGGAGCTACAGGGAGGTAGTCATCCCTAGGTTACAGGGGTCAGAAAACTGGGTCACTGTCAAGAGAGGGAAGGGAAATGCCCGGATAGTGGAGAGCACATCTGTGGGTGTCCCTCTCAGCAACAAACATCTTGTTCTGGATGCTGCTGAGGGGGATGACCTGACAGGGGACACCCACAGTGACCGGGTCTCTGGCACTGAGCCTGGCGCTGTTGTGCAGGAGGGAAGGAGGGAGAAGAGAAATGCGGTAGTCGTAGGGGATTCCATAGTCAGAGGAACAGACAGGAGATTCTGTGAGCCTGACAGAGATACCCGCATGGTGTGTTGCCTCCCAGGTGCCAGGGTACGGGATGTCTCGGATCGGGTCCTGAATATTCTAAAGGGGGAGGGTGAGCAGCCAGTTGTCTTGGTACATGTTGGTACCAATGACATAGATAGGACAAAGGAGGAGGTCCTGAAGAGAGATTTCCAGGAGTTAGGAAGGAAGCAGAGAAGCAGGACCTCCAGGGTAGTAATCTCGGGATTGCTACCTGTGCCACGTGCTAGCGAGGGCAAGAATAGTCGGATCAGGCAGATGAATGCGTGGCTGAGGGACTGGTGTAGGGGGCAGGGCTTCAGATTCTTGGATCATTGGGATCTCTTCTGGGGGAAGTATGACCTGTTCAAAAAGGACAGGTTACACCTGAACCCGAAGGGGACCAATATCCTGGCGGGAAAGTTTAATAGAGTTGTTAGGGAGGGTTTAAACTAATTTGGCAGGGGGATGGGAACTGGAATGATAGAGCGGAGGAAGGGGAAAACAGAAATAAATCTAAGATAGTGAGCAGTAAAGATGTCAGGAAAGACAGGCAGGTGATGGGGCAAATTTGTAGCCATTGGGATGAGTTGCAGTGAAATCAAAGCAAAAAGTATCAAATACTGGTCTTAAGGTGTTATAGTTAAATGCACGCAGCATAAGAAATAAGGTGGATGATCTTGTTGTACAGCTACAGATTGGCAGGTATGATATTGTGGCCATCACTGAGACCTGGCTAAAGGATGCATGTCTCTGGGAGCTGAACGTCCAAGGATACACGGTGTATCGGAAGGATAGGAAGGTAGGCAGAGGGGGAGGCGTGGCTTTATTGGTAAGAAATGATATTAAATCATTAGAAAGAGGTGATATAGGATTGGAAGGTGCAGAATCTTTATGGGTTGAGCTAAGAAATAGCAGGGGTAAAAGGACCCTGATGGCAGTTATTTATAGGCCTCCAAACAGCTGCAGGGATGTGGACTACAAATTACAACTGGAAATAGAAAAGGCTTGTCAGAAGGGCAGTGTTATGATAATTGCGGGGGATTTTAACATGTGAGTAGATTGGGAAAATCAGGTCAGCACTGGATCTCAAGAGAGAGAATTTGTAGAATGTCTATGAGATGGCTTTTTAGAACAGCTTGTTGTTGAGCCCACTAGGGGATCGGCTGTACTGGATTGGGTATTGTGTAATGAACCGGAGGTGATTGGAGAGATTGAGGTGAAGGAACCCTTAGGAGACAGTGATCATAACATGATTGGCTGCACTGTGAAATTAGAAAAAGAGAAGCCGAAATCTGATGTGTCGGTGTTTTAGTGGAGTAAAGGAAATTACAGTGGCATGAGGGAGGAACTGGCCAAAATTGACTGGAAAGGGACACTGGCAGGAAAGACAGCAGAGCAGCAGTGGCTGGAGTTTATGCGAGAAATGAGGAATGTGCAAGGCAGGTATATTCCAAAAAAGAAGAAATTTTTGAGTGGAAAAAGCATGCAACCATGGTTGACAAGAGTCAGAGCCAAAGTTAAAGCAAAGGAGAGGGCATACAAGGAAGCAAAAATTAGTGGGACGACAGAGGATTGGGAAGTTTTTAAAACCTTACAAAAGGAAACCAAGAAGGTCATTAAGAGAGAAAAGATTAACTATGAAAGGAAGCTAGCAAATAATATGAAAGAGGATACTAAAAGCTTTTTCAAGTATATAAAGAGTAAAAGACAGGTGAGAGTAGATATAGAACTGATAGAAAATGATGCTGGAGAAATCGTAATGGGAGATAAGGAGATGGCAGAGGAACTGAACGAGTATTTTGCATCAGTCTTCACTGAGGAAGACATCAGCAGTATACCGGACACTCAAGGGTGGCAGGGAAGAGAAGTGTGTGCAGTCACAATTATGACAGAGAAAGTACTCAGGAAGCTGAATAGGCTAAAGGTAGATAAATCTCCCGGACCAGATGGAATGCACCCTCGTGTTCTGAAGGAAGTAGCTGTGGAGATTGCAGAGGCATTAGCGATGATCTTTCAAAAGTCGTTAGATTCTGGCATGGTTCTGGAAGACTGGAAGATTGCAAATTTCACTCCGCTATTTAAGAAGGGGGCAAGGAAGCAAAAAGGAAATTATAGACCTGTTAGCTTGACATTGGTGGTTGGGAAGTTGTTGGAGTTGATTGTCAAGGATGAGGTTACAGAATACCTGGAGGCATATGACAAGATAGGCAGAACTCAGCATGGATTCCTTAAAGGAAAATCCTGCCTGACAAACCTATTACAATTTTTTGAGGAAATTACCAGTAGGCTAGACAAGGGAGATGCAGTGGATGTTGTATATTTGGATTTTCAGAAGGCCTTTGACAAGGTGCCACACATGAGGCTACTTAACAAGATAAGAGCCCATGGAATTATGGGAAAGTTACATACGTGGATAGAGCATTGGCTGATTGTCAGGAAACAGAGCGTGGGAATAAAGGGATCCTATTCTGATTGGCTGCTGGTTACCAGTGGTGTTCCACAGGGATCAGTGTTGGGGCCGCTTCTTTTTACATTGTACATCAACGATTTGGATTATGGAATAGATGGCTTTGTGGCTAAGATTGCTGATGATATGAAGATAGGTGGAGGGGCCGGTAATGCTGAGGAAATGGAAAGTCTGCAGAGAGACTTGGATAGATTGGAAGAATGGGCAGAGAAGTGGCAAATGAAGTACAGTGTTGGAAAGTGTATGGTTATGCACTTTGGCAGAAAAAATAAATGGGCAGACTATTATTTAAATGGGGAAAGAGTTCAAAGTTGTGAGATGCAACGGGACTTGGGAGTCCTTGTACAGGATACCCTTAAAGTTATTCTCCAGGTTGAGTCAGTAGTGAAGAAGGCGAATGCAATGTTGGCATTCATTTCTAGAGGAATAGTGTATAGGAGCAGGGATGTGATGTTGAGGCTCTATGAGGCGCTGGTGAGACCTCACTTGGAGTACTGTGGGCAGTTTTGGTCTCCTTATTTAAGAAAAGATGTGCTGACGTTGGAGAGGGTACAGAGAAGATTCACTAGAATGATTCCGGGAATGAGAGGGTTAACATATGAGGAACGTTTGTCCGCTCTTGGACTGTATTCCTTGGAGTTTAGAAGAATGAGGGGAGACCTCATAGAAACATTTCGAATGTTGAAAGGCATGGACAGAGTGGATGTGGCAAAGTTGTTTCCCATGATGGGGGAGTCTAGTACGAAAGGGCATGACTTAAGGATTAAAGGGCGCCCATTCAGAACAGAGATGCAAAGACATATTTTTAGCCAGAGTGTGGTAAATCTATAGAATTTGTTGCCACGGGCGGCAGTGGAGACCAAGTCATTGGGTGTATTTAAGGCAGAGATTGATAGGTATCTGAGTAACCAGGGCATCAAAGGTTATGGTGAGAAGGCAGGGGAGTGGGACTAAATGGGAGAATGGATCAGCTCATGATAAAATGGCGGAGCAGACTCGATGGGCCGAATGGCCGACTTCTGCTCCTTTGTCTTATGGTCTTATGGTCTAAATTTGGGAGGCACACTGGTGGAATGGTTAGCATAACGCCATTATCGTGCCAGCGTCCCAGGCTCAATTCCTGCCACTGTCCGTAAGGAGCTTTTCATTCTCCCCGTGATCACGTGGGTTTCCCTGGAGTGCTCCAGTTTCCCTCCCATAGTCCAAAGATGTACTGGTTGTTAAGTTAAGTGGTGACTGTAAATTGTCCTGTGATTGGGTTAAATTGGGGGATTGCTGAGCTGTGTGGCTCGGAGGGCTGGAAGGGCCAAGTCTGCGCTGTATATCTCAGAGAATATTAAATCAAACTAAATAATTTAAATACCATAGCCTTCCTATGTTATATCAATGATACCATTCTGATGGCTTGCCATACCTCCACATCAGCCTTTTACAGATAGGGAACGAAGGTTGCCTTTCCTGTAATATATTGCAAATATTTCTAACCCATAATATTTTCATTACCTTAATTTGTTGCCATGGCAGTTCTGACTAAATCTGCAATATTATTAGGTTATGTGTTTTAAACCGCTGGGAAATCTGTTGCATTTGAACTTGCCTGGAAGTGTAAGTTTGCCAAGATTATTGTGCTCAAAGATCAACTTTATTCGCCATATACCTGTGTTAGGAATTTGGGGTGTGTTGGCAAACTACAATATTCAATAATTATAAAGAATTGTACAAAAAACAATGAAGCAGGAAATGCAAATGTTTCTCAAAAGTAATCAATGCATTTTTTTTTGCAGATTGTGAAAGTGTGGAATGCAGTAACCGTCCAGTCAATGGCTGAGGGTCACTATTTGGCTTCTGGAGGAATGGGCTATTTTAGTCCTCGTGTAACGGCCATTACTCATACTTGACCTGATGACCCAGCTACACCTTCTTCCTGTTCTGTCGGTGGTTTATCTATGGGAAAATCATGGTCTATTCTCCATTCCTGACTGAGCATGCAGGAAGCTCAAACAGTACTTATGAACATGCCTCTTTCAACTCTACAGCACGGCCCGTAATTCACAGTGAGATGGAAGTTTCTGTTACTGAAGGGTCAGTGACTTACAAAGCTTCAGAAGGGAACTCTGTGGGAAATAGCACATCGATCCCCTCTCAGTCAGCCTACAGGGGGATGAGCCTCCCCCTGCAGGTCCTTCTCTCTGCGATTATGCTGGTGATAGCTTTAATTTCTTTCTTGGGGAACTTTATCGTCTGCCTCATGGTCTACCAGAAGGCAGCTATGCGATCAGCCATCAATATCCTCCTGGCAAATCTAGCCTTTGCAGACATGATGCTTGCAATAATGAATATGCCCTTTGCCCTGATCACAGTCAACACGACTCACTGGATCTTTGGAGATATCTTCTGCAGGGTGTCCGCCATGTTTTTCTGGCTGTTTGTGATAGAGGGTGTAGTTATTCTGCTTATAATTAGTATTGATCGATTCCTCATTATTGTTCAGCGTCAAGACAAACTGAACCCTTACCGTGCTAAGGTTCTCATTGCTGTCTCTTGGGGAATGGCATTTTGTATGGCTTTTCCCCTTGCAGTCGGTAGTCCAGACTTGCCAGTGCCATCTCGAGCTCCGCAGTGTGTTTTCGGCTACTCTACGGACCCTGGTTATCGGGTGTACGTCCTATTAATAATAATAGTGTTTTTTTTCATCCCCTTCTTGCTGATGTTGTACTCTTTTATGGGTATCCTAAACACTGTTCGGCACAATGCAATCCGGATCCACAGCAACTCAGACAGCATTTGTTTGGGCCAAGCAAGTAAGCTAGGGCTGATGAGCCTGCAGAAACCGTGTCAGTTAACCATTGACATGAGCTTCAAAACTCGTGCCTTCACCACCATTTTGATCCTCTTCATTATTTTCACTTTGAGCTCGGCGCCATTCACCACATACAGCCTTGTCTCTACTTTCAACAAAAGTTTTTACCATAAAGTTAACTTCTTTGAAATAAGCACCTGGTTCCTTTGGTTGAGCTACCTCAAATCTGCACTTAATCCTTTAATTTACTATTGGCGAATCAAGAAGTTTCGGGATGCTTGCATGGAGTTGCTGCCTAAAACCTTTAAGTTTTTGCCTCAGCTGCCTGGACGTACCAGGAGACGGGTTCGTCCAAGTGCCATTTATGTGTGTGGTGAACATCGATCTGTAGTTTGATATGCATGACATGTTTTTTAAGTTTAAATAGATATAGGCACTGCCAATTCAATATTGAATAATTGTTTTGTGCGGGATATTTTCTTTTCTCCAAAATTTTCTTCCTACCTAAGTGAGATCTCCCCAAAATGTCCTAAGTGACATTTCTCCAAAATGTCCCATATGGGATCCCTCCAAAATGTCTCAAATGGTATCCCTCCAAAATCTCCTAAATGATATTTCCCGAAAATGTCTCAAAAGGGATCTCTCCAAAATGTTTCAAATGGGACCTCAGAATCAGAATCAGGTTTATTATCACTGGCATGTAACGTGAAATTTGTTAACTTAGCAGCAGCAGTTCAATGCGATACATAATCTAGCAGAGAGAGAGATCAATGACAGTATGCATGTGTTGAATAGATTTAAAACATGTGCAAAAATGGAAATACTGTATATTTTTTAAAAAGTGAGGTAGTGTCCAAAGGTTCAATGACCATCTAGGAATCAGATGGCAGAGGGGAAGAAGTTGTTCCTGAATCGCTGAGTGAATCTCTCCAAAGTCTCAAATGGGATCTCTCCAGAATCTCCTAATTGACATTCTCCAAAATATTCCAAATAAAATTTCTCCAAAATCTCCTGTCTACCTAAATGACCCTACTATTCTTGTTCGATTGTTCTCCTCATAGGTTATTTAAATGGTGAGTCAGTGTTTCTACAACGTAAATTTGAAAACTATTGCCTGTGCAATTTGTATACTTTTGGATTCCCCGCTGACATCAGGCGGGCTGTGCTTCAAAGCTTGTGAATTGTCGTTTGCTGCTCTGGTGGTGCTGAAGTGGTGAAAGTGTGCAATTCTGTGTTTAGTGTTCTGACCACTAAAAGAAATTAACGGTAGGAGCTAAGCACAATTGACCTCTCAGGCAAATCCGTGAGACATAGCAACTGTAAGCCAATTGCGTGTTATTTTTGTTGGTTGTTGGATAGGGCTTGGGGAAATCTTGGGAGGCTTTTAAATTTTATTTAGTTTACTACTGTATAATGCAGAATTGATGTTTGAAAGTGGTGGTTGTTGGAAAATTACTTTCATGCTTGTTTCCATTGTAACCCAATGAAGAGTTTTATTTTTATTTATACGGGTTGTCTTGATTAATTCCATTGATACTGTATATGATGATGCATGCAGGACACAGAGTGGTACACTCAGGGAATAATGTATTTATTACAATGAATTAGTTGGTGCTTGATTCTGAAGTTCGTTAACTTTGCTTAAGTATATTGTGGTTCGGTAAATTGCTGTAGTAACCAATGATAGTTCTCATAATACAGTCACTTGAAAGCTGCAAAAGAAGATTATGATTTAAAACGTGTTTATATATTTAGATATCGAGTGTAAACATCATCATTGTTAACCAATAGAGTACAAGATAGATTTTAATTCAGCCGCTGATTTACCAGATTATGTTTAAAGCACCATATTTTAAAATATTTATCTGCTGTTTCAGAATGTCAACTTACTGTGGTCAGGAGGAAATGCTCTAGATTCAAGGTGGAAGCAGAATTTGTATATCTGAAGTGCCGAATGCAATCAAATTGTTCTGATATGTTTTAGTATTACTCACTGTATTACTGTGAAGTCCTGGTTGTTCCTTTTAAAACTTACGTAATTCTGTGCCTGTATATATAAGCATAAAATTTTATTCTCAGTTTTGAAAGCTGTGATATATTTGGGTTACATGATCAGATCCTTTCTCAAAAGCAGATACCTTGACCAATCTGTTGAGTTTGAAGTAGTCTGTCTTTTGGGCACTAGTTTTCCAATTCAGAGTTAGATTTATTTATCATATGAACATTGAAACATGCAGTAAAATGCGTCTTTTACATGAGCTACCAACACTGAGGATGTGCTGGGGTCAGCCCACCAGTGTCGCCAACATAATATGCCCACAATGCTTGTCAGAACAACAAAATGGAACCTAGCAAACAACAAAGCAAGCCGTACTCCTCCCTCCCTACGCGCGTACACAGTCCTCTAACCCCAGGATGACTGCCGGTGGGTGTATGCTGGGATGGTAAAAAAAAAACAAAGGATATTAGCAATATGGGCAGCCATACACTATGAGTACAGAGACAAAGTTCACAACATTCCGTTGGTAATAATATCCGATGTGTTGAGAAGTTACAATTTTTATTTAGAGATACAGCTTGGTCACAGACCCTTCTGGCCCAACGAGCCCCCACCACCCATGTGACCAATTAACCTACTAACCCGAACACCTTTGGAATGTGGGAGGAAACCAGAGAATCCGGAGGAAACTCAAGAAGTTTCCCTTCATGTTCCCTTTAAACTTTCCACCTTTTACTCTTAACCCATGACCTCTGGTTGTAGTCCCACCCAACCTCAGTGGAAAATGAGGTTGCATTTACTCTATCTATCTCCCTCATAACTTTGTATACCTCTATCAAATCTGCTGTCTGCTACATTCTAAAGAATACAGTCTTAACCTGTTTAATCTTTCCTTACAGCTCAACACTTCAGATTAGGCTTCACCAATGTTTTATACAAGATTAGGGTTAGTAAGTCTGGGAATGCTACGGTGGCACCCGAAGTATAGCAAGTTCTTGCGGGCAGCCCCAGCACAATCCTCGCTGATTTGATTTGACACAAATGAAACCATTTCACAGTATGTTTTGATGTACGTGTGACAAATAAAGGTAATTTTACAATTTTTATCATTATCATTTCCCTATTGCTTCAGTCACTGATATTCCGGCGAAAGTCCTCTCCAGCTGCATCAACATCTGAGATATCATCATACCGAGATCCCCTGAAAACAATTCAGGTTCTGCAGACGCTGGAAATCCAGAGTAACACACTCACAAAACGCTGGAGGAACTCTGCAGATCAGGCAGCATCTATGGTGGGGATTAAGCAGTAGCTGGTTCAGGCTGAATCCTGATGAAGGGTCTTGGCCCTGAACGTCGGCCATGTATTCTTCTCAGTAGATGCTGTTTGGCCTGCTCAGGTTCTCATATCTCCTAATGGCATCCTCTGAACAGATCCTGCATAATCAAGGGAGAGGGGAATCAGGTTCTCATCGGGTGCTTTAAAAAGATTAACGATTTAGTTCATTGATTGCAAAGTGCCTTGGGATGTTTGAGGAATGTAATTGCACACAAATCAAATTAGTTAGGTTAAAAGGTATGACATTATGGCCATCACCGAGTCATGGCTAAATGATGGATGTGATTGGGAGCTGAATATCCAAGGATACACAGTGTACAGGAAGGATAGGAAGGTAGGTAAAGGGGGTGGCGTGGCCCTGATGGTAAGTAACAATATCAAATCAATAGAAAGAAGGGACATAGGATCAGAAGAGGTAGAATCCTTATGGGTAGAATTAAGAAATGGCAAGGGTAAAAAGACACTAATAGCAGTTATATACAGGCCTCCAAACAGCAGTCAGGATGTGGACTACAAGTTGCAGCTGGAAATAGAAAAAGCGTGTCAGAAGGACAATGTCAAGATAATTATGGGGGATTTTAATATGAAAGTGGATTGGGAAAGTCGGGAAGGTAATGGATCTCAGGAGAGGGAGTTTGTAGAATGCCTACGGGATGGCTTTTTGGAGCAACTTGTCCAGAAGCCCACCAGGGAACTGTCTGTTTTGGATTGGGTGTTGTGTAACGAACCTGAGGCAATTAGGGAGCTGGAGGTAATGGAACCCCTTGGAAGTAGTGATCATAATATGATTGAGATCAGTTTCAAATTTGAAAAGGAGAAGCTGGTATCAGGTGTATCGATATTTCAGTGGAACAGGGGAAATTACAGTGGTATGAGAGAGGAACTGGCCCAAGTCAATTGGAAAAGTAAACTAAATGGAGGGACGGCAGAGCAGAATTGGATGAAATTCCTACAAGAAATAAGGAAAATGCAGGAAAAATATATTCCAAGAAAAAAGAAAATCATGAATGGAAAAATGGCACAAATGTGGCTAACGAGAGAGGTTAAGGCAAAAATAAAAGCAAAAGAAACGGCGTACAAGGAAGCAAAAAATTAGTGGGAAAAATGAGGACTGGAAGACCTTTAAAAACTTACAGAAAGAAGCTAAGAAAGTCATTCGGGTAGAAAAGATGAATTATGAAAGGAAGTTGGCGATTAACATAAAAAAGGATACTAAGAGTTTTTTTAAATATACGAAGAGTAAAAGAGTGACAAGGGTAGATATGGGACCGATTGAAAACGATGCTGGAGTAATTATAATGGATAACAAAGAGATGGCGGAGGAACTGAATGAGTATTTTGCATCAGTCTTCACAGTGGAAGACATGAGCAATATACCTGATAGCCAGAGGTATCAGGGAATAGAATTAGGTACAGTCAAGATAACTAGAGAGAAAGTGCTTGGGAAGCTAAGTGGACTAAGAATAGATAAGTCTCCCGGCCCGAATGAGGTGCACCCACGGGTTCTGAAGGAGGAGGCTTTGGAGATTGTGGAAGCATTGGAAATGATCTTTCAGGAATCAATAGACTCTGGCATGGTTCCGGAGGACTGGAAGGTCGCAAATGTAGTTCCACTATTTAAGAAAGGAAGGAGGCAGCAAAAAGAAAATTACAGACCTATTAGTCTGACATCGGTGGTTGGAAAGTTATTGGAGTCAATCCTCAAGGACGAGGTTATGAAATACCTCGAGGTGCAGGACAAGATAGGCCGAAGCCAGCATGGTTTCATGAAGGGAAGATCCTGCCTTACCAACTTACTGGAATTTTTTGAGGTAATCTCGAATAAGATTGACAAGGGAGAGGCTGTGGATGTTGTGTATTTGGATTTTCAAAAGGCCTTTGATAAGGTGCTGCATATGAGGCTGCTTAATAAGATGAGAGCCCATGGAATTATAGGAAAGATATTGAAATGGGTGAAGCATTGGCTGATAGGCAGAAAGCAAAGGGTGGGAATAAAGGGATCCTATTCTGATTGGTTGCCAGTTACTAGTGGTGTTCCGCAGGGGTCGGTGTTGGGGCCGCTTCTTTTCACAATGTATATCGATGATTTGGATTATGGATTAATTGGTTTTGTGGCCAAGTTTGCAGATGACACCAAGATAGGTGGAGGAGCAGGAAATGTTGAAGAAGTGGAAAGGTTGCAGAGAGACTTAGTCAGTTTAGGAGAGTGGGCAAAGAAATGGCAGATGAGATACAATGTTGACAAATGTACGGTTGTACATTTCGGAAGAAGAAATAATCGGGCAGATTATTATTTAGATGGGGAGAAAATTCAAAAATTGGAAGTGCAAAGGGACTTGGGGGTCCTCATGCAGGATACCCTAAAGGTTAACCACCAAGTTGGATTGGCGATAAGGAACGCGAATGCTATGTTGGCATTCATTTCAGGAGAAATAGTGTATAAGAGTAAGGAGGTGTTGATGAGGCTCTATGGGGCATTAGTGAGACCTCATTTGGAATACTGTGTGCAGTTTTGGGCCACCTATCTTAGAAAGGATATACTGATGTTGGAGAGAGTTCAGAGAAGATTTACGAGGATGATTCCTGGAATGCAGGGGCTAACATATGAGGAGCATCTGTTGGCTCTTGGATTGTATTCATTAGAGTATAGAAGAATGAGAAGGGATCTCATAGAAACGTTTCGAATGTTGAAAGGGTTGGACAGAGTAGACGTGGAAAGGTTGTTTCCCTTGGTGGGTGAGTCCAGGACAAGAGGCCATAGTCTTAGAATTAGAGAGTACCCAGTTAAAACAGACATGAGAAGAAATTTTTTTAGCCAGAGGGTCGTGGATTTGTGGAATTCATTGCCACATATGGCTGTGGAGGCCCGATCATTGAGGGTGTTTAAGGAGGAGATTGATAGGTATCTAATTAGTCAGGGTATCAAGGGATATGGGGAAAAAGCCGGAAATTGGAACTAGATGGGTGAATAGTTTAGCTCATGGGGGAGCTGCGGAGCAGACTCGATGGGCCGAATGGCCTACTTCTCCTTTGTCTTGTGATCTTGTGTCTCTTATCCATTTACTTAAGGAACTGTGACACACTATTGTTTGTCCCTCATGTTCCCCTTCATTATGTAACTCCCTGAGGAAAGAGTTTTGGTAAACTGATCTAAATGATTGAACAGAATCACCTCGAACCAATTACTGGGAAGCTCCCTAGGGTGCAAACTTCCAATCTTCCTATTTAAATAGGAGACTCTGGATATACAGTATCCCAGAGTCTTATCGGCTGACGAGCGGTGCCAACATACTTTGTCCATTCTGGGTCTAGCCAGGGCTAGAATACTTAGTCAGAATTAAGGTTACTACCATTGATGTACAGTGTGTCATGAAATGTGTTGTTTTCTGGTAGCAGTACAGTGTAAAACATTTAAAAATCTGGTACAGAGGGGATAATATATCACTCAAGATTATTTATTGTCATTTCCAGTACACAAGTGTAAAAGAGAAGAAAATAACTTTTACTCCAGATCTGATGCAGCACAAAAAATATAAAGAACATAGTAAATATAAATACAAAATATAGCTTATATGCATTCAGTAGATGGATTGTGTGTCCATAAAGTGACGGTAGGCACAGGAGTGTCTGTACATAAGGTGACTGACTGACAGGAAGTGGTGGTTGGGTGGGTTAATGGGTCCATGGTGGATTAGCAGACCAGACTCAATAAGCCAAATAGCCTCCACTTCTGCTCCAATGCCTTATGGTCTTATAGTCACAGAGAGAGTGCAGTCAGGGAATTTTCAGGTCAAAGAATGTCATGAGAGGTGTCAGAGTCAAAATAATACTTTTTGCTCTCTTTCTGCAGAAGCCACCTGACCAGTTGAAAACAATCTGATTCCTGGAAATATTTAACGTCATCCAAGTTGTTTTGCCCACAATAATATAGAAACTGAACTCCTGGTTGACCCCTGGGGTGGTTCATGGGCACAGGATACCAACCAGCACCCCCCAACATCATCTGAACGACCAGAGTTTGGGTAGATATCATCAGATACAGTGGATGCAAAAGTTTGGGCACCCCTGGTCAAAATCTCTGTTACTATGAATAGCTAAGCGAGTAAAAGATGACCTGATTTCCAAAAGGTATATAGTTAAAGATGACACATTTCTTTAATACTTTAAGCAAGATTACTTTTTATTTCTATCTTTTACAGTTTCAAAATAACAAAAAAGGAAAAGGGCCCGAAGCAAAACTTTGGGCACCCTGCATGGTCAGTACTTAGTAATACCCCCCTTTGGCAAGTATCACAGCTTGTAAATGCTTTCTGTAGCCAGCTAAGAGTCTTTCAATTCTTGTTTGGGGGAGTTTCGCCCATTCTCCCTTGCAAACGGCTTCTCGTTCTGTGAGATTCTTGGGCCGTCTTGCATGCACTGCTCTTTTGAGGTCTATGCACTGATTTTCGATGATGTTTAGGTCAGGGGACTGTGAGGGCCATGGTAAAACCTTCAGCATGCACCTCCTGAGTTAGTCCATTGTGGATTTTGAGGTGTGTTTAGGATCATTATCCTGTTGTAGAAACCATCCTCTTTTCATCTTCAGCTTTTTTTTTACAGGCGGTGTGACATTTGCTTCCAGAATTTGCTGGTATTCAATTGAAATGTTCCCCATGCCACTGGCTGCAACACAAGCCCAAAGCATGATTGATCCACCCCCATGCTTAACAGTTGGAGAGGTGTTCTTTTCATGAAATTCTGCACCCTTTTTTCTCCAAACATACCTTTGCTCATTGTGGCTAAAAAGTTCTATTTTAACTTCATCAGTCCACAGGACTTGTTTCCAAAATGCATCAGGCTTGTTTAGATATTCCTTTGCAAACTTCTGATGCTGAATTCTGTGGTGAGGACACAGGAAAGGTTTTCTTCTGATGACTCTTCCATGAAGGCCATATTTGTGCAGGTGTCACTGCACAGTAGAACAGTGCACCACCATTCCAGAGTCTGCTAAATCTTCCTGAAGATCTTTTGCAGTCAAACGGGGTTTTGATTTGCCTTTCTAGTGATCCTACGAGCAGTTCTCTCGGACAGTTTTCTTGGTCTTCCAGACCTCAACTTGACCTCTACTGTTCCTGTTAACTGCCATTTCTTAATTACATTAGGAACTGAGAAAACGGCTACCTGAAAACACTTTGCCATCTTCTTATAGCCTTCTTCTGCTTTGTGGGCATCATTTATTTTAATTTTCAGAGTGCTAGGCAGCTGCTTAGAGGAGCCCATAGCTGCTGATTGTTGGGACAAGGTTTGAGGAGTCAGGGTATTTATAAAGCTTTGAAATTTGCATCACCTGGCCTTTCCTAACGATGACTGTGAACAAGCCATAGCCCTAACAAGCTAATTAAGGTCTGAGACCTTGGTAAAGGTTATCTGAGAGCTCAAATCTCTTGGGGTGCCCAAACTTTTGCATAGTGCTGCTTTCTTTTTTTTCACTCTCAAATTGTACAAAACAAAAATAATACACTAATCTTGCTTAAAATGTAGAAAAGAATGTTTCATCTTTAACTTTATAACTTTTGGAGATCAGTTCATCTTCTACTCACTTAACTATTCACAGTAACAGAAATTTTGACCAGGGGTGTCCAAACTTTTGCATGCCACTGTATCTCATTGAAAATATTCAGAGGACAAGTTGGGATGAAGGCTATTAGGGTAATGGGTAGAGTAGCTGGTAAAACTGACAAAAAAAAAGACTTGCTATTCAAAAGACTATGATGACTTGAATGTCTTGACCAAGTTCCTGCAATATACGGTGGTGTCTGAAGAGAGGATGCTGTCCAAGTTGCATGCCATCTTGGACAATGTCTCCCATCCACTACATAATGTACTGGTTGGGCACAGGAGTACATTCAGCCAGAGACTCATTCCACCGAGATGCAACACAGAGCGTCATAGGAAGTCATTCCTGCCTGTGGCCATCAAACTTTACAACTCCTCCCTTGGAGGGTCAGACATCCTGAGTCAACAGGCTGGTCCTGGACTTATTTCCTAGCATAATTTACGTATTATTATTTAATTATTTATGGTTTTATTACTATTTAATTATTTATGGTGCAACTATAACGAAAACCAATTTCCCCCGGGATCAATAAAGTATGACTATGACTATACAGTATCTGACAGAATCACAGAACATTATATGGACACCATGGTAGCGCAGTAGTTAGCGTGATATATTAAAACCCGTGTCAGAGTTAGGAGTGCAATTCTGTAAGAAAGTTTGTATGCCCTTTCTGTGTACGTCTGAGTTTCCTCCAGGTTCCCACAAAGGCCTACCAATGAGCAGGGTAATTTGCCATTGTGAATTATCCAATGAAAAGGCTGGGCTTACATAGGTGGGTTGCTAGGCAGTGCGGCTCATTGGGCCAGAAGAGCCTATTCCGCACTGTATCTCTAAATAAAATAAACGTTTACATCTCAAGTCTATTGATTCTTATTGTGCTTGTACTGGTCAAAAAAGATCTGCTCAATTTAATTCCAGTTTGCAAAACTGCATCCCTGGCCCTGCAGCCAATGCCCGTTCAAGAATGTTTTTTGAATGTGAGTGAAGTTTTCTACTTTGAAGAACCGAAGTTCTAGCGGTATGAAGTAGCAATGGGTGGCTCTGTAACAACAGTTAACATAATGCTATAACAGCACCCACAGCCTGGATTCATTCCTGTTGCTGTCTCTGAGGAGGTTTGGACATTCTTCCTGTCACTGTGTGGGTTTCCTCTGAGTGCTCTGGTTTCCTCCCACAGTCCAAAGTTGTACAGGTCAGTAGTTTATTTGGTCACATGGGTGTAATTGGGCTGAAAGGGCCAGTTATTGCACTGTATCACTAAAATAAAAAGAAATCAGCAAAGTGCCTTAGAACTCAAAAGTTCAAAGTAAATTTACTATAGAAGTACATATATTGTATGTCACCATATACAACCCTGAGATTCATGCTCGTGGGCATCCGCAGTAAATCCATAATAGGAGTAATAAAAAACTTCTCGAAAAGAAAAGCCCACCCAATGTTTTCCCAGTAGACTAGGCAAAGGCTGAATTCTTTAAGGTGAGTGTATAAACAAAATCTAATCTGTTATAAGTTGAGTCCTGTTTTGCTGAGATAAGACATGGAACTGTTTTGTGCACATAGATGCCCAAAGTGCCTCTGATCAGTGGAGTTGATTATGACAGACGACTGGAGGCCAAATCAATGAGTATATTGAATGCAGAGGCTGATAGGTTCTTGATTAGTCAGGGTGTCAAAGGTTACGAGGAGAAGGAAGGAGAATGGGATTGAGAGGGATAATAAATCAGCCATGATCAAACGGCAGAGCAGACTCGATGGGCCGAATGGCCTAATTCTGTTTTATGGTCTTATGAATAACACTGCAAGGGAAATGGTACATTTGGTAGCTGGGTCAACAATGCAACCAGTGAGGTCTTCCCTAACTGATGACATTTAGGGCTGGAAAAGAAGGAAAATTAACAACAGATCAGGTATAGTAAGATAAAAGAGCGATTCAAGAGGAGAGAAAGGAGGGGCAGGTGAAGAAGCAACTTCAAAGTCATATTTGAAAAATGTCCAACAATATGAAAACAGAATATAAATCAGTAGTGGATTTTGCAGTTTTCTTTCAGGACGTTTCAAAGTACGTTGTAACAATGAAGTATATTTGAGGTTGTGAATAATTATCAGTACCAACTCCAGGTGGATTGATTGGAATCTAAACCACTGCAGTTAAATAACCAGCTTCATGCTAATAATTAATAGCCTTGAGTTGCAGTTGGTTTAAGTCTTATCTCTTGTGCAAGTGCAAACATTCAGTGCAAGGTATCAGAGTGATGGGAGCAGGATTTCTGATTTCTGTGCTATTTGTGGAAAGGGGCAGCTTTTGGAAATGGAACTTAATTAAGCCTAGCATCCCTACTCGGGTATAGGCCACCAACAGCAGCTTGCCAGAGTCCTCTATCCCGGGCCTGCCTTTCAGGTTCTCTCCAGGTGTAGCCCACCTTCAAAGATCAGTCTGCTGCACAGAATGGCATGCTGGCGAGGAAGGCCCTCCTTCCCGGGGAGCAGGCACTGTCTGGCCGCAGTTGATGTGAGGAAGAACCTAGCCGGGGTCAACCCATGTAAAGCTGCTGAGCCTGATAAACATACCCAGTCAGATGCTGAGAGACAGTGCAGCCCAGTGAACTGCGGAACTGCATAAACATACCCAGTCAGATGCCAAGGGAAGGTGCAGCCCAGTTAACTGCGCTTCTAACAAACATCTTTCCGGAACAGTTCACTGTACTTTCAGGCTTCAAGGTGGCCACCATCATCTTGGTGCCAAAGAGAGTGACAGTAACTTGCCTCAGTGACTACCATCCAGTGGCATTGCCCTCAACGATAGTGAAGTGGTGGATTGCATTAAATTTCATCTTCCTGCGACATTCCAGTCCACCTATTGCTCAAATCAGTCTAAAGATGATGCCATAATTTCTGCACCCCACTCCGTCCAGTTCCACTTGGAAAATGATGCCACAACTACCAGAATGCCGTTTACCATCGTCAGCACAGTGTTTAACACGATCATCTCTCAGAAAACTGGTGGGTAAACTATCCTTGTTGGGTCTCAACACCTCTTTCTGTAACTGGATCCTGGACTTCTTGTCAGACCATGTTGGCAGAAACATCATGCTGAGCACTGGTACTCCCCATGGCTGTGTACTCAGTCCACGACTGTTCACACTGAGCACTGGTACTCCCCATGGCTGTGTACTCAATCCACGACTGTTCACACTGAGCACTGGTACTCCCCATGGCTGTGTACTCAGTCCACGACTGTTCACACTGAGCACTGGTACTCCCCATGGCTGTGTACTCAATCCACGACTGTTCACACTGAGCACTGGTACTCCCCATGGCTGTGTACTCAGTCCACGACTGTTCACACTGAGCACTGGTACTCCCCATGGCTGTGTACTCAATCCACGACTGTTCACACTGCTGGACCCAGTTCGAACCAAATCATCAGGTTCACTGATGACACAATAGTGATTGGCCTCAACAACTGCGACATGACAGTGTACAGAGAGGAGATAGAGCAGCTGGTAGAATGGTGTGAGCAAAACAGCTTCATTCTCAACGTGGACAAGACCAAAGAGATGATTGTGGACTTTAAGAAGGTGCAGGCTGACCTCTCCTTGCTGTGCATAATAGACTCCTCCATGGAGAGAGTTGGGAGCACCAAGTTCTGGGAGTGCACACAATAGATGACTTAACCTGGTCCCTCAACACCACCTCGCTGGTCAAGAAAGCAGAGCGGCATCTCACTTTCTGAGGAGAGAGGCTCCCCTCCCACCCCCATTCTGACCTGCTTTTACAGGAGCACCATTGAGAGTGTCCATAAGACCATAAGACAAAGGAGCAGAAGTAGGCCATTCGGCCCATCGAGTCTGCTCTGCCATTTTATCATGAGCTGATCCATTTTATCCTATTTAGTCCCACTGTCCCGCCTTCTCACCATAACCTTTGATGCCCTGGCTACTCAGATACCTATCAATCTCTGCCTTAAATACACCCAATGACTTGGCCTCCACTGCCGCCCATGGCAACAAATTCCATAGATTCACCACCCTCTGACTAAAAAATTTTTTTCGCATTTCTGCTCTGAATGGGCGCCCTTCAATCCTGAAGTCATGCCCTTTCGTACTAGACTCCCCCATCATGGGAAACAACTTTGCCACATCCACTCTGTCCATGCCTTTTAACATTCGAAATGTTTCTATGAGGTCTCCCCTCATTCTTCTAAACTCCAAGGAATACAGTCCAAGAGCAGACAAACGTTCCTCATATGTTAACCTTCTCATTCCCGGAATCATTCTAGTGAATCTTCTCTGTACCCTCTCCAACGTCAGCACATCCGTTCTTAGATAAGGAGACCAAAACTGCCCACAGTACTCCAAGTGAGCTCTCACCAGCGCCTTATAGAGCCTCAACATCACATCCCTGCTCCTATACTCTATTCCTCTAGAAATGAATGCCAACATTGCATTCGCCTTCTTCACTACCGACTCAACCTGGAGGTTAACTTTAAGGGAATCCTGTACGAGGACTCCCAAGTCCCGTTGCATCTCAGAACTTTGAATTCTTTCCCCATTTAAATAATAGTCTGCCCATTTATTTTTTCTGCCAAAGTGCATAACCATACACCTTCCAACATTGTACTTCATTTGCCAGTTCTCTGCCCATTCTTCCAATCTATCCAAGTCTCTCTGCAGACTCTCCATTTCCTCAGCACTACCGGCCCCTCCACCTATCTTCGTATCGTCAGCAAACTTAGCCACAAAGCCATCTATTCCATAATCCAAATCATTGATGTACAACGTAAAAAGAAGCGGCCCCAACACGGACCCCTGTGGAACACCACTGGTAACCGGCAGCCAACCACAATAGGATCCCTTTATTCCCACTCTCTGTTTCCTGCCAATCAGCCAACGCTCTATCCACGTATGTAACTTTCCTGTAATTCCATGGGCTCTTATCTTGTTAAGCAGCCTCATGTGTGGCACCTTGTCAAAGGCCTTCTGAAAATCCAAATATACAACATCCACTGCATCTCCCTTGTCTAGCCTACTGGTAATTTCCTCAAAAAATTGTAATAGGTTTGTCAGGCAGGATTTTCCTTTAAGGAATCCATGCTGAGTTCTGCCTATCTTGTCATATGCCTCCAGGTACTCTGTAACCTCATCCTTGACAATCGACTCCAACAACTTCCCAACCACCGACGTCAAGCTAACAGGTCTATAATTTCCTTTTTGCTTCCTTGCCCCCTTCGTAATAGCGGAGTGAAATTTGCAATATTCTAGTCTTCCGGAACCATGCCAGAATCTATCGACTTTTGAAAGATCATCGCTAATGCCTCGGCAATCACCACAGCTACTTCCTTCAGAACACGAGGGTGCATTCCATCTGGTCCAGGAGATTTATCGACCTTTAGCCTATTCAGCTTCCTGAGTACTTTCTCTGTTCTAATGTGACTGCGCACACTTCTCTTCCCTGCCACCCTTGAGTGTCCAGTATCCTGCTGTTTTCCTCAGTGAAGACTGATGCAAAATACTTGTTCAATTCCTCTGCCATCTCCTCATCTCCCATTACAATTTCTCCAGTATCATTTTCTATCGGTCCTATATCGGTCCTGATCAGCTGCATCACTGTGATACAGGAATTGCAAGGCATCTGACCACAAGTCCCCACAAAGGATTGTGAGGACTGCTGAGATGATCACCAGGGCCTCTCGTCCACCCATTGGAGATACTTACCTGCTGCACTTCATGCACAGGGCTCTTAGAATTGTCAATGATTCCCCCCCCCACCTGTTCAATAATCTCCCTGACCCCCTACCACCAGGCAAGATGTACTGTAGCATTATCAGTGATCCCTCCCGCCACCACCTGTGCAGCAACCTCCCTGACTCCCTACCATCAGGCAGAAGGTACTGTAGCGTTAACACAAGGGCTGTTAGGATGGGAAGCAGCTTCCTCCCCCTTTCCGTGAGACTACTGTGCAGAGGAAGTCAGAAATCAATCAGCCAATGCCTTGATGATATATAAGTGTTTAATTTTCATTCCATGCTAGTACAGTATGTTTTGAATCTCATCATAACGATCTCATCACATATGAAATGCCAATAGCATTATACCGTTTGTTTTTTAGCTTGTGTCGTATATGCATCTTTTTGTTTGTCGTCATACTGGTCTATGTGTTATGTGTGTGAGTTATGCACTTTGTTCCTGAGGAACATGGTTTCATTTGATGGATTGGAGCTTCTGTTGGCGTTTCGGTAGCTCTGGGTTTTTACGAGATGGGGTTGCTAGCCCTATGCCCAACCCTCCACCTTTCACAGCTGGGCTCGCGACCATCCATGGTGAGTTATTTGGACGTGGAAATTTAACTGGAATTCTGCCCCTGTGGTCAGATGCATGTATAAGGACGAGTGTGTGCCAGCAGCCTCACTGTTAGCTTGACAGCAAAATCTAACCCATATCCCTACGTCTCTGTATCTACCCTATCATTAGCCGGATCAAATCGATTTCTGTCTCTGATTCTAACGACAGCTATGTCTTGTGACCAGGGAGTCAGAAATCAATCAATCCTCGATGATATGAATGTTTCATTTTCAGTACACGATGGTATGTTTATTTTATTTAGAGATAAATCCAGAACGAGGGGTCACAGTTTGAGGATAGAGGGGAAGCCTTTTAGGACCGAGATTAGGAAAAACTTCTTCACACAGAGAGTGGTGAATCTGTGGAATTCTCTGCCACAGCAAACTGTTGAGGCCAGTTCATTGGCTATGTTTAAGAGGGAGTTAGATATGGCCCTTGTGGCTACAGGGGTCAGGGGGTATGGATGGAAGGCTGGGTTCTGAGTTGGATGATCAGCCACGATCATAATAAATGGCGGTGCAGGCTCGAGGGGCCAAATGGCCTACTCCTGCACCTATTTTCTATAACACACAGAACAGGTCCGTCCTTCCCTTTGAATTGTGCTGCCCAGCAAACCCTGAATTAGCCCTGTCCTAATCATAGGACAATTTACAATGATCAATTAATCTATTAACCCAGGGGTTCCCATAGATTCATCTTTGGACTGTGGGAGCGGTAATGAGGTTGTTGTCACATACTAGTGCATGGAACAGGCTGCTGGCGGCGATGTTGGAGGTGGATATGATAGGGTCTTTCAAGAGACTCCCGGACAGGTACATGGAGCTTAGAAAAATAGATGGCTATGGGTAACACTAGGTAATTTCTAAAGTAAGTACATGTTCGGCACAGCATTGTTCTGTAGGTTTCCTATGTTTCTATAATCCTTTGGGAAAGCAATGGATGTTAATTTTCACTCCAGAATTCTGAAGTCTGAATTTTGATACAATTTTAATTTAAATTCAACTATTGGTAAAAGCATTATACCTTGATGCTTTAAGGGGCTAAGAATAGATGGTTTACCAATTGGCACTGGGTGCCTATCTGATTTTGTTCCTCTAGAGTCAATCAAACAAACATGGTAGCGTACAATGGATAAATTCATCTGTTGTTAACTATTAGGAACCAATACACCGTTTTATAGAATTGGTAGAGTTCCAATTTTTCCCTTAATTCATTTAAACACATAATTTGTTACTCATTTTGTCTCTTTCATGCCTTTTTAACTACAAAGTTTGTATTTCCATTGGCTAATTGAGGTGGTCACTTAATTGGGCCAAAATGCACTGGCCCAAAATGTCCCAATTAATTGGAATCTACTGCATATGGTATGATAATGAAATAATAATTAGAATGTTAGCATACCTTGGTCACAATATCCAAGTTACTGAACATGCAGAGACTATTTATGCATGCACTTTAAAGCTTTCTTGGAAAGAACAACTATTTAATGTTCTTAATGGAGATACGTGAGGTAAAGGAATTACAGTCTCAAATGTTCTGTATCTAATATTTTGCTACTTCTTTTCTTCCCATTCATCAGCGTTAAACCCAAGAATATATAAATACAGGAGATTCTGCAGATGCTGGAAAACCAGACCAACAGGCACAAAATGCTGGAGGAATTAAACAGGTCAGGCAGCATCTGCAGATTTTCTCTTGTTTGTGAATAAGCAGTTGATATTTAGGCCCGAGTCCTGATCAGCCTGAAACATTAACTCTTAATTCCTCTTCCATAGATGCTGCCTGACCTGCTGAGTTTCTCCAGCAGTTTGTGTGTGTTACTCAAGAATACATAATTTGGTTAGAGTGCAATTGACATAAAAATACCGAACTCCATTTTGTTGACTGACAAAAAAATACATTATTTTACTACAGAATTGCTTTGAAAATACATCATATTTTGGTGTGTTGGCACTTTAGGTTAATGAGTTGGGGATGAGCTTTCATTGCGAATGAATATAGATCTGGCATTTTAGTCGTTGAACTGAAATATTTTGTATCTGTGCTGCTTAAATCTTGTAGTTTACATGAATAATTCATTCAGATGTTACAAACAAAAGAGACCAAGTTGCATGTAATATCATTATTTTGATGAATTGTTTCTGTAACTTAAAATAAAAAGTGATATTCTGCAATTACTGCTGCTTGCATTTCTTCATCATGTTATAAATATAAGACCATAAAACCATAAGATATAGGAGCAGAATTAGGCCATTTGGACCATCAATTTTGCTCCACCATTTCATCATGGCTGATCCATTTTCCCTCTCAGCCCCAGTCTCCTGCCTCCTCCCTGTATCCCTTCATGCCCTGACTAATCATAAATCTATCAACCTCTGCCTTAAAGATACCCAATGACTTGCCCTTCACCACCTCCTGTGGTAACAAATTCCACGGATTCATCATTCTTTAGTTAAAAAATTCCTCCTCATCCCTGTGCTAAAAGGATGCCACTCTATTCTGATGCTGTGTCCTCTGGTTTTACGATTTCCCTACTATAAGAAACATCCTCTCCTCATCCACTCTATCAAGGCCTTTCACCATTCGATCGGTTTCAATGAGGTCACTCCTCATTCTTCTGAATTCCAGTGAATACAGGCCCAGAGCCATCACACGCTCCTTTTAATCCTAGAATCATTTTCATGAACCTCCTTCGAACCTTCTCTAGTGTCAGCATATCCTTTCTTAGATAAGGGGTCCAAAGTGAATGAAAAGAGCATTGAGAATGTTTAACTTCCCTATCCAGTTATTTATTAAATAATTGGCTCTTCTACTTTACTAAGATCCCTCTGTTAGCAACTTGCTGCCATTATTTCTGTATTTCACACTGGCTCATTTGAAATTATATTTCCTTATTCTATGTTCACAGTTTGAGATAATTTTCTGAATGTGTTACTTCTATAGAACAGCACAGTACAGGCTCCCCGGCTCACAATGTTGTGATGACCTTTAAATTTTCTCCAAGGTCAATTTGCCTACTTTTACCTCACAGTTATCTCCATCCAGGAGAGAAAAGGGTGGCGTTACTTTGTTTTTATCCTATACAGTTTTCTGATGTGGAATTATATAGAAGACTACAGCACAGAAACTGTCACAAAATGCTGGAGGAACTCAGCAGGTCGGGCAGCATCCGTGGAAAAGATCGGTCGACATTTCGGACCGGAACCCTTCGTCCTGATGCTGCCCGACCTGCTGAGTTCCTCCAGCGTGTTGTGAGTGTTGCTTTGACCCCAGCATCTGCAGATTATTTTGTGTTTACGAGCACAGAAAGTGGTCCTTTGGCCCATCGAGTTCATGCCAAACCAATTAAACTACATAGTTTAAATGACTATAGCCCTGCATACCCCTCCTATCCATGCATCTATCCAAACTTGCGACTCTTTTCTGAAATATATCGGGAGCATCAGGGCCTCTGAGTCTGCCTGCTTCCAACCCTTCGAAGTTCAAAGTAAATTTATCATGTGTCACCATATACAACCCTGAGATTCACTTTCATGCAGCCATTCACTGGAGAACAAAGAAATCCAATAGAATCAATGAAAAATTACCCACAAAGACCGACTAACAACCAATGTGCAAAAGAAGACAAACTTTGCAAATACAATAAATAAATAAAACTGAGAACATGAGTTGTAGAGTTCTTGAAAGTGGGTCCTTTGGTTGTGACCCTTTCAAAACAATTGGTCTTGGAGGTTGTAAGTGCTACAGGACAATAATCATTGACACAGACACCATGCTGTTCCTGGGTACCGGTGTGACTGGAGCCTGCTTGAAGCAGGTGGGTACCTCAGACTGCCAAAGTGAGAGATTAAGGATCTCGGTGAACACTCCAGCCTGTCGATTACTCTGAACCAGAGCGAAAGTAATGAGCCAGTTTTACTCTAGCTCATATGAGACTATATTTCCTTATTCTACTTTCACTGTCTGAGATCATTTACTGAATGAGTCACTGTCGTAGAACACAGAACATTATTGACGTAATTTAGTGAATGGTTCACTGTCATAGCACAGTACAGATCCTTTGGCCCACAATGTTGTGCTGACCTTTTAACCTACTTTTACTCCACAGTGACTTACTCCAGAGGAGAGAGGAGTGAAGTTTCTCCTGTTTTACCCCGCACGGTTTGGTGATATGTCACACTTTTCTGAAGTATCTGTGCTTTCACTTTGCCTCTTTACCTCACCTGACAGGCAATACGATATGCCTAGGGCTGAATGGGGCACTCAAAACTCCTCGGGTTGTTCTCCATAGTAAAATAGAACTATTTTCTTTCTACTGAAAGAGAGATAATCCTGTGTGGCACTGAATTCAGAAAATGGGAAATCAAAACCAAAATATCACTAATTATGGATGGAAATCTGAAATAAATAAATTGACATTGATTCTAATTAACATTGATTCTAATTAACATTAATTAAAAGAACTGAAATTGTTTCTCTCTCCATGAATGCTATATAAACAATTCAATTATTCCACAGAGAATTCGCACAACAAAGAAAATCAAAACAATGTTGCTTTTACCTTATATTTTATAAAATTCAAAGTAACAATCACAACACCACAAGAAATTAAAGCAGAAATTCAAAAGTTATAAACATCTTTTTAAAATCTATTGAATCCTGAGGTATTTAACCAAGAGGACAAAACACTCATCAGAATCGGGTTTATTGATCACTGATATACGTTATGAAATTTGTTGTTTTGCAGCAGCAGTACAGTGTAAGACAAAAGGTTACCTACAAGTGACAATAAGAAAGAAAGAAATCGTGCAAGAGGGGAATTGTAAGGTTTGTTCTCGTGTTCACTGTCCATTCAGAAATCTGATGGCGGAGGGGAAGAAGCTGTTCTTAAGACATTGAGAGTGCGTTTTCCGGCTCCTGTACCTCTTCCTTGATGGTAGAAATGAGAAAGGGGCATGTCGATGAAGGTGACAGTCCTAACAGTGGATACTGCCTTGATGAGCCACTGTCTTTTCAAGATGTTCTTGATGGCAGGGAGGGTTGTTCCTCTGATGGAGCTGGCTGAGTTTACACCCCTTCGCAGCTTTTTCTGATCCTGTGTAATGGCACCTCCATAGCAGAGGGCGATGCAAATAGTCAGAATGGTTTCCAAGGTACTGATAGAAACCATAGAAACATTACAGCACAGAAACAGGCCTTTTGGCCCTTCTTAGCTGTGCCGAACCATTTTCTGCCTAGTCCCACTGACCTGCACACGGACCATATCCCTCCATACACCTCCCATCCATGTATCTGTCCAATTTATTCTTAAATGTTAAAAAAGAACCCGCATTTACCACCTCGTCTGGCAGCTCATTCCATACTCCCACCACTCTCTGTGTGAAGAAGCCCCCTCTAATGTTCCCTTTAAACTTTTCCCCCCTCACCCTTAACCCATGTCCTCTGGTTTTTTTCTCCCCTTGCCTCAGTGGAAAAAGCCTGCTTGCATTCACTCTATCTATACCCATCTTAATTTTATATACCTCTATCAAATCTCCCCTCATTCTTCTACGCTCCAGGGAATAAAGTCCTAACCGATTCAACCTTTCTCTGCAACTGAGTTTTTCAAGTCCTGGCAACATCCTTGTAAACCTTCTCTGCACTCTTTCAACCTTATTAATATCCTTCCTGTAATTTGGTGACCAAAACTGAACACAATAGTACATCTGTAGAATTTTGCTAGAGTCTTTGGTGATGTACCAAATGTCCTCAAACTTCTAATGAAGTAGAGCTGCCGACGTGCCTTCTTTGTGCTGAAGACAATTTGGAATTTTGTGCATTAGGTGCCACACTTCGTGGAATGAGAGGCAGGATAGACAAGGGTATGATGTAAATGTGGTTTCTGAAGGTTGTTATAGGCAGGCATGGTAATGGGGATGAGCTCCCACTATCTACTGAATACTCCCATTGTGTGCACCTCAAGTAGCCTCTGACAACCAAGTCCAGCTCCTGACTTTCACGTGTGGCTTAGCTACTAGGTGCGGCAGAACCGTTTCTACTGACAGGAGAAGGGCAAAAGTCAGAATTACTGGTGCCTTAAAACCAATCACTTTGGGCAGATGGTGCTTGTCAGCCATGATTGACAGTGTATCTAGGAGAAGGAAAAATCTGATCTCAAACTTCTACTTCTACTTACACTCAACACACTCGACAACTTCATGCCAAAGAAACAGCTTTATCTCCAACGTCAAAACCAATATGTATATACAGAGGCTTTCACAACCTGTACAGCATGGCAGGAACACTATATACAAGCACACCAGAAGTAAAAGAATGGAAGTAAAACACCCTCCCACCCTATTATCCTAATTAGTATTAACTTACTTTTAATAATCCTCACATTACAACATTTCTCCCCCTTTAAAATCCAATATTCCCCAAACGTAAAAACTAGGAAATAAAAATCGTAAATCCATGCTGACTCGGACCGATCCTGTTACTGCTATCCAGATGTGCCATAATTTTATCTTTTATAATTGACTCCAGCATCTTTCCCACCACCGACGTCGGGCTAACCGGTCTATAATTCCATTTCCTCTCTTCCTTCCTTCTTGAAGAGAGCAACAACATTAGCCAGGATAGGTCCGAGTCAGCATGGATTTATGAAGGGGAAATCGTGCTTGACTAATCTTCTGGAATTTTTTGAGGATGTAACTATGAAAATGGACAAGGGAGAGCCAGTGGATGTAGTGTACCTGGACTTTCAGAAAACCTTTGATAAAGTCCCACATAAGAGATTAATGGGCAAAATTAGGGCACATGGTATTGGGGCAGAGTACTGACATGGATTGAAAATTGGCTGGCTGACAGAAAACAAAGAGTAGCGATTAACGGGTCCCTTTCGGAATGGCAGGCGGCGACCAGTGGGGTACCGCAGGGTTCAGTGCTGGGACCGCAGCTGTTTACAATATATATTAATGATTTAGATGAGGGAATTAAAAATAACATTAGCAAATTTGCCGATGACACAAAGCTGGGTGGCAGTGTGAAATGTGAAGAGGATGTTATGAGAATGCAGGGTGACTTGGACAGGCTGGGTGAGTGGGCAGATGCATGGCAGATGCAGTTTAATGTGGGTAAATGTGAGGTTATCCACTTTGGTGGTAAGAACAGGAAGGCAGATTATTATCTAAATAGAGTCAAGATAGGAAAAGGGGAAGCACAATGAGATCCAGGTGTTCTTGAACATCAGTCACTGAAAGCATGCATGCAAGTACAGCAGGCAGTGAAGAAAGCTAATGGCATGCTGGCCTTCATAACAAGGGAAATTGAGTATAAGAACAGAGAGGTCCTTCTGCAGCTGTACAGGGCCCTGGTGAGACCACACCTGGAGTACTGTGTGCAGTTTTGGTCTCCAAATTTGAAGAAGGACATTCTTGTTATTGAGGGAGTGCAGCGTAGGTTCACAAGGTTACTTCCCGGGATGGCGGGACTGTCATATGTTGAAAGATTGGAGCGACTGGGCTTGTATACTCTGGAATTTAGAAGGCTGAGAGGAGATCTTATTGAAACATATAAGGTTATTAAGGGATTGGACACGCTGGAGGCAGGAAGCATGTTCCTGCTGATGGGTGAGTCCAGAACCAGAGGCCACAGTTTAAGAATAAGGGGTAGGCCATTTAGAACGGAGTTGAGGAAAAACTTTTTCACCCAGAGAGTGGTAGATATATGGAATGCTCTGCCCCAGAAGGCTGTGGAGGCCAAGTCTGTGGAGGCCAAGTCTCTGGATGCCTTCAAGAAAGAGATGGATAGAGCTCTTAAAGATAGTGGAATCAAAGGTTATGGAGATAAGGCAGGAACTGGATACTGATTGTGGATGATCAGCCATGATCACAGTGAACGGCGGTGCTGGCTCGAAGGGCCAAATGGCCTACTCCTGCACCTATTGTCTATTGTCTATTGAAAAGGGAAGAGGTCCTGAAGAGAGATTTCCAGGAGTTAGGAAGGAAGCAGAGAAGCAGGACCTCTAGGGTAGTAATCTCGGGATTGCTACCTGTGCCACGTGCTAGCGAGGGCAAGAATAGTAGGATCAGGCAGATGAATGCGTGGCTGAGAGACTAGTGCAGGGGGCAGGGCTTCAGATTCTTGAATCAGTGGAATCTCTTCTGGGGGAAGTATGACCTGTTCAAAAAGGACAGGTTACACCTGAACCCGAAGGGGGCCAATATCCTGGCGGGAAGGTTTAATAGAGCTGTTAGAGAGGGTTTAAACTAATTTGGCAGGGGGATGGGAACCGGAATGATAGAGCGGAGGAAGGGGAAAACAGAAATAAATCTAAGATAGTGAACAGTAAAGATGTCAGGAAAGACAGGCAGGTGATGGGGCAAATTTGTAGCCATTGGAATGAGTTGCAGTGCAATAAAGTTGCAGTGAAATCAAAGCGAAAATTACAAAATACTGGTCTTAAGGTGTTATACTTAAATGCACGCAGCATAAGGAATAAGGCGGATGATCTTGTTGTACAGCTACAGATTGGCAGGTATGATATTGTGGCCATCACTGAGACCTGGCTAAAGGATGCATGTCTCTGGGAGCTGAACATCCAAGGATACACGGTGTATCGGAAGGATAGGAAGGTAGGCAAAGGGGGAGGCGTGGCTTTATTGGTAAGAAATGATATTAAATCATTAGAAAGAGGTGATATAGGATCAGAAGGTGCAGAATCTTTATGGGTTGAGCTAAGAAATAGCAGGGGTAAAAGGACCCTGATGGCAGTTATACACAGGCCTCCAAACAGCTGCAGGGATTACAACTGGAAATAGAAAAGGCTTGTCAGAAGGGCAGTGTTATGATAACTGTGGGGGATTTTAACATGCGAGTGGATTGGGAAAATCAGGTCGGCACTGGATCTCAAGAGAGTGAATTTGTAGAATGTCTGCGAGATGACTTTTTAGAACAGCTTGTTGTTGAGCCCACTAGGGGATCGGCTGTACTGGATTGGGTATTGTGTAATGAACCGGAGGTGATTGGAGAGATTGAGGTGAAGGAACCCTTAGGAGGCAGTGATCATAACATGATTGAGTTCACTGTGAAATTTGAAAAAGAGAAGCCAAAATCTGATGTGTCGGTATTTCAGTGGAGTAAAGAAAATTAGTGACATGAGAGAGGAACTGGCCAAAGTTGACTGGAAAGGGACACTAGCAGGAAGGACGGCAGAGCAGCAATGGCTGGAGTTTATGCGAGAAATGAGGAATGTGCAAGACAGATACATTCCAAATAAGAAGAAATTTTCGAATGGAAAATGGATGCAACCGTGGCTGACAAGAGAAGTCAAAGCCAAAGTTAAAGCAAAGGAGAGGGCATACAAGGAAGCAAAAATTAGTGGGAAGACAGAGGATTGGGAAGTTTTTAAAAGCTTACAAAAGGAAACTAAGAAGGTCATTAAGAGGGAAAAGATGAACTATGAAAGGAAGCTAGCAAATAATATCAAAGAGGATACTAAAAACTTTTTCAAGTGTATAAAGAGTAAAAGACAGGTGAGAGTAGATATAGAACTGATAGAAAATGATGCTGGAGAAATTGTAATGAGAGATAAGGAGATGGTGGAGGAACTGAACTAGTATTTTGCATCAGTCTTCACTGAGGAAGACATCAGCAGTATACCGGACACTCAAGGGTGGCAGGGAAGAGAAGTGTGCGCAGTCACAATTATGACAGAGAAGTACTCAGGAAGCTGAATAGTCTAAGGGTAGATAGATCTCCTGGACCAGATGGAATGCACCCTCGTGTTCTGAAGGAAGTAGCTGTGGAGATTGCAGAGGCATTAGCGATGATCTCTTAAAAGTCAATAGATTCTGGCATGGATCCGGAGGACTGGAAGACTGAGAATTTCACTCCGCTATTTAAGAAGGGAGCAGACATCAGTGGTTGGGAAGTTGTTGGAGTTGATTGTCAAGGATGAGGTTACGGAGTACCTGGAGGCATATGACAAGATATGCAGAACTCAGCATGGTTTCCTCAAAGAAAATTCCTGCCTGGCAAACCTATTACAATTTTTTGAAGAAATTACAAGTAGGTTAGACAAGGGAGATGCAGTGGATGTTGTATATTTGGATTTTCAGAAGGCCTTTGACAAGGTGCCACACATGAGGCTGCTTAACAAGATAAGAGCCCATGGAATTACAGGAAAGTTACATACGTGGATAGGGCATTGGCTGATTGGCAGGAAACAGAGAGTGGGAATAAAGGGATCCTATTGTGGTTGGCTGCCGGTTACCAGTGGTTTTCCACAGGGGTCCGTGTTGGGGCCGCCTCTTTTTACGTTGTACATCAACGATTTGGATTATGGAATAGATGGCTTTGTGGCTAAGTTTGCTGATCATATAAAGATAGGTGGAGGGGCCGGTAGTGCTGAGGAAACAGAGAGTCTGCAGAGAGACTTGGATAGTTTGGAAGAATGGGCAAAGAAGTGGCAAATGAAATACAGTGTTGGAAAGTGTATGTTATGCACTTTAGCAGAAGAAATAAATGGGCAGACTATTACTTAAATTGGGAGAGAAGATTCACTAGAATGATTTCGGGAATGAGAGGGTTAAGATATGAGGAACGTTTGTCCGCTCTTGGACTGAATTCCTTGGAGTTTAGAAGAATGACGGGGGACCTCAGAAATATTTTGAATGGTGAAAGGCATGGACAGAGTGGCAAATTGGTTTCCCATGATGGGGGAGTCTAGTACGAGAGGGCATGACTTAAGGATTGAAGGGCGCCCATTCAGAACAGAGATGCAAAGACATTTTTTTAGTCAGAGGGTGGTAAATCTATGGAAATTGTTGCCACGGGTGGCAGTGGAGACCAAGTCATTGGGTGTATTTAAGGCAGAGATTGATAGGTATCTGAGTAGCCAGGGCATCAAAGGTTATGGTGAGAAGACGGGGGAGTGGGTCTAAATCAGAGAATGGATCAGCTCATGATAAAATGGTGGAGTAGACTCGATGGGCCGAATGACCGACTTCTGCTCCTTTGTCTTATGGTCTTGTGGACAACTGCTGAAGCTCGGCCACAAAATTGGCCACAGACTGACCTGGCTTCCTGAAACGGCTGTGAGACTTACACCGTTGGACTTTTCACAGAAGGTTTCAGATTGTAGTGGTTCCCCACGAGCTTGACTAGTTCCTCATATGGAATGTCTCCCGGTTTCTGCGGTGTGGCTAAATTTCTTATTAGCTTGTAAGTCTTTGCCCCACACGCACTCAGGAGAATAGAGCGCTTCTTAGCCTCCTCAGTAATTCCATTAGCACAGAAAAAGTGTCCCAACCTTTTCTCATACTCCAGCCAGTCCTCCGTCACGTCCACAAAATCAACGATAGTTCCAAACGTAGCCATCCGAACATAAGGCCCCTTATCAGCACTGCTACTCTCGCTCGAAAAGTGCCGTCACATCTACAAAACCAGTTCACCTTGTCGCCAAAAATATGTGGTAACTTCTACTTTGAAAAAGGCACACTTGACAACTTCATGCCCAAAGATACAACTTTATCTTGAACTTCAAAACCGATATGTATACACAGAGGCTTTTACAACCCGTACGGCATGGCAGGAACACTATATACAAAGCACACCAGAAGTAAAAAGAACAGAAGTGAAACCACCCCCTCCATTATCCTAATTAGTATTAACATACTTTGAATAATGCTCACATTACAACAGTAGCGGCAAGTACATTGGAAGCTTTTAAGAGATATTGGATAGGCACATGGATGTGAGGAGGATAGAGGGATATGGACATGGTGTAAGCAGGAGGGATTTCTGCTTGGGTGTTTTTGATTTGCTTTTTAGCTGGTTCAGCACAACATTGTGGGCCGAATGGCCCGTTCCCAGGCTGTACTGTTCTCCGTTCTATGTTTTATGTTCTATATTTTCTGTCCATTAATCAACCTAACCCTATGCCAATGTATTACCTAATGAGCAGATCTTTAGAAAAATCAAACATCGTCTTGGTGGTAGAAGCAGATAGATTAGAGACTTTTAGGAGGCAGATAGGCACATGAATGTGAAGAAAATGGACATTGCATAGGCAGAAGGGGTTAGTTTAATTGGCTGTTTGATTGCTAATTTTAATTGGTTCAGCATAGCAGGGTCAAAGGGCCTGTTCCTTTGCTGTACTATTAGATGGTTCCAGACAATTCATGAAACTACTTCTTTCACTTTTTTTTTCTTTCAAATGTGGTTGTGCTTCTGTTGGAACCTGTAACTTACATTTTGGTGGTGTGTTCGAATGAATTTTGTGATTTTAGGACCCCGATCCATTTGTCAATGCCAGTAATGTATCTCAGTGTGGGGATAGACCCGGGTGTGTTATATAACAGTAATGTATCTCAGTGTGGGGATAGACCCTGGTGTGTTATATAACAGCCTATCTGGGGGTTTTCTGACTCTCTGAGACCTCATTATCTCATCTTCAGCTTCTTGAGTTTCAACCACTCCTTCTGACACTTTTAGTCTACCAGAGGATGCCTCCCCTGTCTAGGACTCACACCTTCTGGCACCTCAGGAACCCCACTCCGTGACTGAACTCAGCTTGCTTCAGCTTAAGCAGGTGCTGTTGAACATCTTCAACCTCTGCTGGTGCTAACTAGTGAGACCCCTCTTGGAAATGGGTATCCTCAGTCACTCTGATAGTGTGGCGCGTACATTTGGAGCAAACAACATTAGGCTTGCCAGTAGAAATGGCACCTTTGGGTTCCAACATCTTTGCAGTTAATCTCCTTTTCCATTTCTCAGGCATTGGTGAGTCACCCAAGATGCATGACTTCAATGTTGACTTCTTCAATCCAGGAGACTCTTTCTCTTCCACTTCTCTTGAAAAAACAGACACTACTGTCACAGAAAGAAGAGGGACAATTGACACCCCATGTCTGAGGGTAACATTTCTTTCTGAAGTGTTCCTGCTAATCACTGTCATCACATTTGTGTAGACAACCGAAGATTTCTACAGTTCAGCTTTCACCAGCACTCCTGCAGATAAGTGTGACTTTTCTTACAGGCTATTAGGGCTTTGGGCATTCTGGCAGATTTGGGGGTTACTCTTCCAGGACATAATATAACTGTGTGTGACCGGGTGCACCACACAGTCCCACATTTCTGCTCATCACCCTGCCTAAGAGGAACTTGTACCTCCTCAAAATCAGCCCTAAACACCAGGCGAATGGACAAGTTTTCAAAAGGTTCTTTTGTGAGTCATTTGAATATGTAGGGTAATCACATCATGTGACAGCAACTTGCTCCATTCGCAAGCAGTTTCTCTCAGACAGTTGAATGCCCCCTTTGTGGCACAGACAATGGAGCTGCTTCTCCAACCTGAAAATGCAGACAGACAACTTCTTTTCCTCCTCCTGGAATGTGTGCCTAAACTTCATCATCAGACCGGCTGCCCTTTCACCAGTGCCAGAAGCATCTTCCAGAGTGTACAGGCACATAGCTGACATGGCTGATGGGTTTTCTGCCTTGGGGAACCCCACTATATCGGCCGCCAGGCCCTTTAAGCTCTCTACCAGTCTCAGTTTTTTCACATTATCTGAACGCTGCCATTCACCCAGTAACTGAGATGCCTGCCCAGCCCAAGCCTCATATTCTTCTTCCCCATTGGGTGTGAGCTTGACTTTAGAGAACACACCCAGCCAGCGATAGCTTTGTCTGTCCACAGATACAAGTATGTGTTTAACAGCCAATGATATAATCGCCAAAATGAGCTCAGAATTTTGAATCAACTGCTGAAGGATGCTTTAGACCTTTCACATCAAACAACTCTTTTCCCTCACTTTGCAGAAATGAGAACAACATCTTCGCCCTCAGCTACATGACCCCCTTCTCTAAAAATATGGACTGCCCATGGCCCCACCTCTCCAGGGTCTTCTGACCTGTCGCACAGTGTGACTTCAGTCACGTCACTGCTAGTCTGGACTAAAACAACGTCCTTACCAGCCATTGGTCAAAACACTGTTCAATCAGCATAACTTGCCCCAAAACTTTTACAGAACTCAGCACTCTGAATAACAGCTGATTAGGAATTCAGACATCCATCCTGCTCAAAATACAAGCGTTATTTGTGGATAATCTCTTTGAATCGGACCAAAACTTATTCCCTACAGCATCCATAATGAAGTACCTTAGTCACTTTCCTCGACACTAATTTAAACACACAAACCAGTTAATCAATTCTTATTAGCAATTTAAACACAGTGAACCAGCGGACTAGAGACAATAAGGGAAACGTGTGTAAAGGATTGAGAGACATTGAATGGTTTATTGTATATAATTTTATTTTTGAATAAAGTATATTTCGAAATTAAAAAAAATTCTGTGAATTCTCAGACAAAAGCCCCACAGTTGTAACCTCACCTCCTCCAGCAGGCTTGTATGCAAACGTGGCTCATAAAACAACTCTTCGAACAGCCCCATGGCCCAGCAGCCAGAAGGCCACCTTTCATAAACAATATATGTCTACGGTCAGGATGATTTGGGGTTCAACGTGATGTTCCGATTAAAGAAACCTCGATTTGAGTGAATACTGTATAAATACTGCCCATCCACAGTGGTCAGTCAGCAAGAAATAACAGATTGTATATCACATAAGATCATAAATATTCATTCTCTCTCTCTCTCTCTCTCTCTCTCTGCTTTTTGTAATTGTTCTTTTTTTCAGTTTTATATCTTTTTGATGCCACTTATTGCAATATTGTGGAGGTATGGTCTTGTGTACACCATCAAGTTCAGGAACAGTTATTACACTTCAACCATCAGGCTCCTGAACCAGAGGCGATAACTTCATTCAAATTCACTTGCCCCATCACTGAGCTGTTCCCTCAACCTATGGACTCACTTCTAAAGACCCTACAACTCATGTTCTCAATAATTATTGTTTATTTGTTTACTTATTATTATTGTTTTTCTTTCCTTTTGGTGTTTTCACACTCTGTTGTCCTTTGCACATTGGTTGTTTGTCCGTCTCTCTCAGATGGAGATTTTCATTGATTCTATGCCCACAAGAAAAAGAATCTCAGGCAGTATATCGTGACATATCAAGGTTCAAAGTTCAAGGTACATTTATTATTGAAGTATGTATATGATATACAACCTTGAGATTCGTCTCCTTACAGGTAGCCACAAAACAAAAAATGTGAGCCCATTGTCGTTTGTCATCTATATCAGTGATCTGGATGATAATGTGATTAACTGGATTAACAAACTTGCAGATGGTCCCAAGATTGTGGGTGTAGTGGACAGCGAGGAAGACGATCAGAGCTGCAGCAGGATCTGGACCAGCTGGGAAAAGGGCTGAAAAATGCCAGATAGAATTTATTGCCAACAAATGCAAAGCTTTGCACTTGGAAGGATCAACCAGGGTAGGTCTTACACAGTGAACGGTAGGGCACTGAAGAGTGTGGTAGAATAAAGGGATCTGGTAATGTAGATCTATAATTCCATAAGACCCTAAGACATAGGAGCAGAATTAGGCCACTTGGCCCATCAATTCTGCTCCTCCATTCAATCATGGCTGATCCTTTTTTTCTCCTCCTCATCCCAGTTCCCAGCCTTCTCCCTGTAACCTTTGATGCCATGTCCAATCAAGAACCTATCAATCTCTGCCTTAAATGTACCCAATGACATGGCCTCCACAGCTGCTTGTGGCAACAAATAATTCCAAAAATTCACCACTCTTTGGCTAAAGAAATTTCTCTGCATCTCTGTTTTGAAAGGGTGCCCCTCTATCCTGAGGCTGTGTCCTCTTGTCCTAGACTCCCCCACCATGGGAAACATCCTTTCCACATCTATTCTGTCCAGATCTTTCAACATTCGAAGGGTTTCAGTGAGATCCCCCCAAATCCATTTGAATTCCAGTGAGTACAGACCCAAAGCCATCAAATGTTCCTCGTACCATAACCCTTTCATTCCTAGAATCATCTTTGTGAACCTCCTCTGGATCCTCTCCAACGCCAACACATTTTTTCTAAGATGAGGGGCTCAAAACTGTTCACAATACTCAACGTGAGGCTTCACCAGTGTCTTATAAAACCTCAGCATTACATCCTTGTTCTTGTATTCTAGACCTCTTGAAATGAATGCTAACATGACGTTTGCCTTCCTCACCACCTACTTGACCTGCAAGTTAACCTTTAAGATGTTCAGCACAAGGACTCCCAAGTCCCCTTGTATCTCACATTTTTGGATTTTCTCCCCAAAGTTCATTGAAAGTGGTCATGGGTTGATAGGTTCATAAAGAAAACTTTAGGCCCATTGCCTTCATAAGTCAATGTACTGAGTAAGGGAAATGGGATGTAATGCTAAAGTTGTATAAGACATTAGTGAGGCCTAATTTGGAGTGTTGCATGTAGTTTTGGTCACCTATCTACAGGAAAGATGTAAACAAGGTTGAAAGAATGCAAAGAAAATTTACAAGAATGCTGTTGGGTTTGGAGGACCTGAGTTATAAGGGAAGATTGAATAGGTAAGGACTTCATTACTTGGAATGTAGAAGATTGAGAGGAAATTTGATAGAGGTATACAAATTTGTGAGGGGTAGAGATAGGGTAAATGCAAGGAGACATTTTCACTTAGGTTGGGTGGGACTACAACTAGAGATCATAGGTTAAGAGTGAAAGATAAAAAGTTTAAGGGGAACATGAGGGGAAACTTCTTCATTCATAGGGTCGTGAGTGTGTTGAACGAGCTGCCAGTGGAAGTGCTCTATGCAAGCTGGATTTCAAAGTTTAAGAGAACTTTGGATAGGTATATCAGGTCGGCACTGGATCTCAAGAGAGAGAATTTGTAGAATGTCTGCGAGATGGCTTTTTAGAACAGCTTGTTGTTGAGCCCACTTGGGGATCGGCTGTACTGGATTGGGTATTGTGTAATGAACCGGAGGTGATTGGAGAGATTGAGGTGAAGGAACCTTTAGGAGGCAGTGATCATAACATGATTGAGTTCACTGTGAAATTTGAAAAAGAGAAGCCGAAATCTGATGTGTCGGTATTTCAGTGGAGTAAAGGAAATTACAGTGGCATGAGAGAGGAACTGGCCAAAGTTAACTGGAAAGAGACACTGGCAGGAAAGACGGCAGAGCAGCTGTGGCTGGAGTTTATGCGAGAAGTGAGGAATGTGCAAGACAGGTATATTCCAAACAAGAAGAAATTTTCGAGTGGAAAAAGGATGCAACCGTGGTTGACAAGAGAAGTCAAAGCCAAAGTTAAAGCAAAGGAGAGGGCATACAAGGAAGCAAAAATTAGTGGGAAGACAGAGGATTGGGAAGTTTTTAGAAGCTTACAAAAGGAAACCAAGAAGGTCATTAAGAGAGAAAAGATTAACTATGAAAGGGAACTAGCAATTAATATCAAAGAGGATACTAAAAGCTTTTTCAAGTATATAAAGAGTAAAAGACAGGTGAGAGTAGATATAGGACTGATAGAAAATGATACTGGAGAAATTGTAATGGGAGATGAGGAAATGGCAGAGGAACTGAACAAGTATTTTGCATCAGTCTTCACCGAGGAAGACAGCAGGATACCGGACACTCAAGGGTGGCAGGGAAGAGAAGTGTGCGCAGTCACAATTACGACAGAGAAAGTACTCAGGAAGCTGAATAGGCTAAAGGTCGATAAATCTCCTGGACCAGATGGAATGCACCCTCGTGTTCTGAAGGAAGTAGCTGTGGAGATTGCGGAGGCATTAGCGATAATCTTTCAGAAGTCAATAGTTTCTGGCATGGTTCCAGAAGACTGGTAGATTGCAAATGTCACTCCGCTATTTAAGAAGGGGGCAAGGAAGCAAAAAGGAAATTATAGACCTGTTAGCTTGACGTCGGTGGTTGGGAAGTTGTTGGAGTCGATTGTCAAGGAGGAGGTTACAGAGTACCTGGATGCATATGACAAGATAGGCAGAACTCAGCATGGATTCCTTAAAGGAAAATCCTGCCTGACAAACCTATTACAATTTTTTGAGGAAATTACCAGTAGGCTAGACAAGGGAGATGCAGCGGATGTTGTATATTTAGATTTTCAGAAGGCCTTTGACAAGGTGCCACACATGAGGCTACTTAACAAGATAAGAGCCCATGGAATTACAGGAAAGTTACATACGTGGATAGAGCATTGGCTGATTGTCAGGAAACAGAGAGTGGGAATAAAAGGATCCTATTCTGGTTGGCTGCCGGTTACCAGTGGTTTTCCACAAGGATCAGTGTTGGGGCTGCTTCTTTTTACATTGTACATCAACGATTTGGATTATGGAATAGATGGCTTTGTGGCTAAGTTTGCTGACGGTACGAAGATAGGTGGAGGGGCCGGTAGTGCTGAGGAAACGGAGAGTCTGCAGAGAGACTTGGATAGATTGGAAGAATGGGCAGAGAAGTGGCAAATGAAGTACAATGTTGGAAAGTGTATGGTTATGCACTTTGGCAGAAAAAAATAAATGGGCAGACTATTATTTAAATGGGGAAAGAATTCAAAGTTCTGAGATACAACGGGACTTGGGAGTCCTCATACAGGATTCCCTTAAAGTTAACCTCCAGATTGAGTCAGTAGTGAAGAAGCGAATGCAATGTTGGCATTCATTTCTAGAGGAATAGAGTATAGGAGCAGGGATGTGATGTTGAGGCTCTATAAGGTGCTGGTGAGACCTTACTTGGAGTACTGTGGGCAGTTTTGGTCTCCTTATTTAAGAAAGGATGTGCTGACGTTGGAGAGGGTACAGAGAAGATTCACTAGAATGATTCTGGGAATGAGAGGGTTAACATATGAGGAACGTTTGTCCGCTCTTGGACTGTATTCCTTGGAGTTTAGAAGAATGAGGGGGGACCTCATAGAAACATTTCGAATGTTAAAAGGCATGGACAGAGTGGATGTGGCAAAGTTGTTTCCCATGATGGGGGAGTCTAGTACGAGAGGGCATGACTTCAGGATTGAAGGGCGCCCTTTCAGAACAGAAATGCGAAAAAATTTTTTTAGTCAGAGGGTGGTGAATCTATGGAATTTGTTGCCACGGGCAGCAGTGGAGGCCAAGTCATTGGGTGTATTTAAGGCAGAGATTGATAGGTATCTGAGTAGCCAGGGCATCAAAGGTTATGGTGAGAAGGCGGGACAGTGGGACTAAATAGGATAAAATGGATCAGCTCATGATAAAATGGCGGAGCAGACTCGATGGGCCGAATGGCCTATTCTGCTCCTTTGTCTTATGGTCTTATGGTCTATATGGATGGGAGAGGAGAGGATAGGTACATGGATGGGAGAGAAGTTTGGATAGGTACATGGATGGGAGAGGAGAGGATAGGTACATGGATGGGAGAGAAGTTTGGATAGGTACATGAATGAGAGAGGAGAGGATAGGTACATGAATGAGAGAGGAGAGGATAGGTACATGGATGGGAGAGGAGAGGATAGGTACATGGATGGGAGAGAAGAAGATAGGTACATGAATGAGAGAGGAGAGGATAGGTACATGAATGAGAGAGGAGAGGATAGGTACATGGATGGGAGAGGAGAGGATAGGTACATGGATGGGAGAGGAGAGGATAGGTACATGGATGGGAGAGAAGTTTGGATAGGTACATGGATGGGAGAGGAGAGGATAGGTACATGAATGAGAGAGGAGAGGATAGGTACATGAATGAGAGAGGAGAGGATAGGTACATGGATGGGAGAGAAGTTTGGATAGGTACATGGATGGGAGAGGAGAGGATAAGTACATGGATGGGAGAGGAGAGGATAGGTACATGAATGAGAGAGGAGAGGATAGGTACATGGATGGGAGAGGAGAGGATAGGTACATGGATGGGAGAGAAGTTTGGATAGGTACATGAATGAGAGAGGAGAGGATAGGTACATGAATGAGAGAGGAGAGGATAGGTACATGGATGGGAGAGAAGTTTGGATAGGTACATGGATGGGAGAGGAGAGGAAGGCTATGGTCCGGGTGCAGGTAGATGGATAAGATAGTAAAGTGGTTCTGCATGGACTAGATGGACTGAAGGGCCTGTTTCTGTGCTACAGTGCCCTATGACTCTTTGACAATAGAACCCATTAAAAAAGACTGTCAAACACTCAATGTGCAGAAGAAAAAACAGTGCAAACAGCAAAAGCAAACAACAGAAATTCATGAAAGTGACTCCACAGCCGTGAATCAGTCATCACTGTAGCCCATTAGTTGCAGGCCATAGTCTAATTCAGCGCAGAGATGAGAAAACCTCACCAAGTACTGAGCTGAACCGGCCCGGCCCTTGGCTCCGGCCCCGATACCCTGACATTTTCAATCTGGCCCAGCACTTAAACCGCCCAAACTTTGCATTGTTCCTCGCTCGCGGACTCAGGCTGATACATTTATTTTGAACTTTGAGATGTTGCATTATGGTAGCTCGTCCATAAGTCAAGTAACCATAAACTATAACCTGGGGGAAGTCCACATTACAATGCTTTGCACCCTGTATAAAAGTATAACCAGTTACTGTCCCTCAGGCTGAGAACCTTTCACTCCAGACCTTTTGTTGTCTTTTTCCCTTTTGAAAATGACAACACTTACTTGAGGGTTTCTCATGCTGTTTGCTGTCTGGGATCAAACGTCTCCATGCATAAGCCTGGGCAATTGAGTGCTAGAAACCAATTGAACTGTAAAGAGCAGAAGCAGCTTGTCAAAGTCTCCCAATATAAACCAGTAGGTAGCCTCGGCATCTCAAATTTATCCTGAAATATACATTCAAGGAAGATGCCATTCAGTAAACCACTGGAGACAAAGATGAATAGCTAATTACCCCTGGAGACCAATAAAGAACAAACAATTATGACAGATGCTTCTCTTACCTTCCAATCACTTCTCCGATGACACATTATTTGCGAAGCATGAATACCTCAGAGAGACTTTCTGACAGATCAGGAGTTTCGTTGCAGTTATGCATCAGCAGTCTGATGGAAATGAATTCTAGATTCATCATACATACAGAAGTAATTTAGTGCAATCTATTTCAAATGGCAATGCTGGGACTTTTAAATCTAGTATTCACTTAACTGATCACCTACTGCTTATTATGCAGAGAAAGAGATGTCTCTGTTTCACAGCAAGAGGGGAGACATAACAAACAACTCAATGGTTTACGATGTTAAAAGTCCATTGCGTCGCTTTCTCCAAGCTCTGTGCCCAAAGATCGTGGGTCTCTGGGCACACAGCCAGAGATCTTCCAACTCCCACGACACACCTGTCTTCTGTCTGGACACCGACCTCCGATTCCCCCGTCTCCAGAGCCATGAAAACTCGAAGGTGAATGGAGCTCTTAGGCCGAGCCCTTGGCATGCCGAACAATAGCCAGTTGTGAAACCTCGAGAGCGGGTCCCATTCCCACAAAGAACTGAAGTCAGCATGTGACTCCAGATCAGGGTCTTCAAAAGAACCCTGGAAAGGAAAAATAGAAATGTTAAAGATGGAAATGGAGCTGCTTCCGAAGATGCAAGGAGTTGCCGTTACGCACCACTAACCTGCCTAAGCTCTGCCTTCTTGCGGGCATACTCTACAAATCTATAGAATAATAACCATAATAGAATCAACAGAAGATTAGGGCATTCAACTGGAATGCAGAAGACAACAAACTGTGCAAATACAAAAAGAAATAATAATGCATAAATAAGCAATAAATATGAAGAACATGCGTTGAAGAGTTCTTGCAATTGAGCCATTGGTTGTGGGAACATTTCAATGATGGGGCAAGTGAAGTTGAGTGAAGTTATTTCCTTTGGTTCAAAAACCAGATGGTTGAGGGGTAATAACTGTTCCTGAACCTGATGGTGTGGGTCCTGAGGCTCCTGTACCTTCTTCCGGACAGCATCAGTGAGAAGAGAGCACATCCTGGGTGATGGGGGCCCCTGATGGTAGATGTTGCTTTCTTGCTACAGTGCTATGTGTTGATGTGCCTCATGATTGGGAGTGATTTACCAGTGAGGGCCATATCCTGTATTTTTGTAGGATTTCCTATTCAAGGGCATTGGTTTTCCATACCAGGCTGTACTGGGGTTAATAAACTTGATCCTGAGAAGAGAGTCTCTCGCTCTCCATTTTACCCATGTATCTCTGTCAAATAGCCTCTCATCCTCCTTCACTCCAAAGTGAAAAGCATTAGCTTGCTCAACCCTTCAATAAGAGACATGCTCTCTAATCAAGAAAAATCACCTCTGCAGACTCTTTAAAGCTTCTACATCCTTTCTGTCATAGGACGACGAGAAATGAACACAATACTCCAGGGGTGGTCAAACCAGAGTTTAGTAGAGCTGAAACACAAGAGTTTTTTGAGGATATAATGAGTGCATTGAATAGAGGGGGACAAGTGGAAGTTGTATACTTGGAGTTCCATAAGGCATTCAATAAAGTGCCACACAAAAGACTTATCCATAAGCATGGAGTTTGAGGTAATATGAGGGCATCCTTCAGTCAGGTTGACCCTGGATGTTGTATACTAGCTGTCAAAATATGAAAGGAGTTGCCAGTCCACGTTGAACTCAATGTAGGACTGCCTTAGGGACTCCAGCTTGGATTTTTCCTTGGGATTTATTCCTGCAGCCTTCCCCATTAGTGTGTATAACTGCAAGGCAGCGGAGGTTTGAGATTAGAGTTTGCCTATTCCTAGATGAGCTGCCAACCACGGCTGATAAGCCCTATCTGCCCAAAGCAACTGGTTTTAAGGTGCCAGTAACCCACCTTTGCCCCTTCTCCTGTCAGTAGAAACGGTTCCAGCGTGCTGAGTGGTTAATCCACGCGTGAAGGCCAGGAGCTGGACTTGTTTGTCAGAGGCTATTTGAGATAAATGCCATTAGGAGTGTAACGCTCAGTTATATTGGCTTGTATATGTCTAGGAGAAATCCCACCCAGCACCTGCCTCAAAGCTTCCCACGGAGTCGGTTGCCGCCCGAATCAATCCCAAACATCAATCATCAGCCAGCACACCCAGTACGTTTTACCAAGTACACTTTCTAGATATTACTAACTCTATGTCAGTAATATAAATTCGATACAGAAAAGGAAGTAATGGGAAAAAAGGTGCCAACACTTATCAAAGTCCAAGTTCTTCGCACGCTACCGTTGGAGCTCAATCGAATCCGGACGATCACCCGAATCCTGTCGACTCACAGCTCGGGATCGCCTGGAGTGATCGACCGGAGACTTTCGCACGTCCGCGATCCTCCCCGTCTCTCTGCCGTCCTCCCCGTCTCTCCGCCGTCCTCCCCGTCTCTCCTCCGACTCCCCACCTCCCCTCCGACTCCCCGTCTCTCCTCCGACTTTCCGCCAAAAACCCCGTCCGCCGTCCTCCTCGTCTTTCCTCCGACTCCCCATCTCTCTGCCATCCTCCCCGTTTCTCCTCCGACTCCCCATCTCTCCTCCGACTCCCCGTCTCTCCTCCGACTTCCCACCAAAAACCCCGTCCGCCGTCCTCCCCGTCTCTCCTCCGACTCCCTGTCTCTCCTCCGACTCCCCGTCTCCCCTCTGACTCCCCGTCTCTCCACTGTCTTCCCCGTCTCTCCTCCGACTTCCCACCAAAAACCCCATCCGCCATTCTCCTCGTCTCTCCTCCATCCTCCCCGTCTCTCCTCCGACTCCCCGTCTCTCCTCCAACCCCCTGTCTCTCCTCCGACTCCCCGTCAAAAACCTCCGCACGTCCGCCGTCCTCCCCATCTCTCCACCGACTCCCCATCTCTCCTCTGACTCCCCGTCTCTCCGCCGTCCTCCCCGTCTCTCCTCCGACTCCCCGTCTCTCCTCCGACTCCCCTCCAAAAACCCCGTCCACCATCCTCCCCGTCTCTCCTCCGACTCCCCGTCTCTCCACTGACCGCCCGTCTCTCCTCCACTTCCCCGTCTCTCCACCGTCCTCCCCATCTCTCCCCCGACTCCCCGTCTCTCCTCCGACTCCCCGTCTCACCACCATCCTCCCCGTCTCTCCTCCGTCCTCCCCGTCTCTCCCCCGACTCCCAGTCTCTCCTCCGACTCCCTGTCTCTCCACCATCCTCCTCGTCTCTCCTCTGACTCCCCGTCAAAAACCCCGTCCCCAGTCACATGATACAGCATTGTCATCCGAAAACAAAACGATACATGACCCCCCTTTGGCTAATAGCACCCTGCTGTCTGTATTAACCCAAACAAATGTCTAGCTAGAGACTGTCTCAGCATTTAACATAACAAAGAAGCATTCTCCAGTATAACATAACAAAGAAGCCATTTTAAATTTAACATACAAAAAAGAAAGACCCCATACAGGAGCATTTAGTAGGTAGTGGGAGCTTGTCCCCATTTCCTCCCCGGCTATAACAACCTTAAGGAACCTGAGGTGATGTATTAGCAAAGATACAGACTTGGTTAACCAATAGAAGGCATTGAGTTAGAGTAAATGGGTGCTTCTTGGGTTGGCTGTCAGGGGTGAGCGGTGTGCCACAGGGGTCGGTGCTGGGCTCGCAACTGTTCACAATGCACATTAACGATCTGGAAGAGGGAACTGAGTGGGGAGTATCTAAGTTTGCTGATGACATTAAACTGAGTGGAAAAGCAAATGGTGCAGTTGATGTGGAGAGTCTGCAGAGGGATATAGATAAGTTAATTGTGTTGTTTCTAATTATCTTCAGATCCAGTGTTGAGAGGGGTTTTGGAGTGGGCTGGTGGCATCTAAAACTTTATAGTCACGATTACCATTTGAAGTTTGAGGAAACTTGTTACGTCACCAGAGACTCCAGAAAACTTCTACCAATGTACCATGGAGAGCACTCTAACTGGTTGTATCACTGTCTGTACGGAGGGGCCACTGCACAGGATCATAAAAAGGTGCAGAAAGCTGTAAACTCAGCCAACTCCATCGTGGACACTCGCCTCTCCAGCATCCAGGACAGCTTCATAAGGCAATGCCTCAAAAAGGTGTCATTCATCATGAAAGACCCTTACCAGGCAGGGCAAGTCCTCTTCTCATTACCATCATCAAGGTGGAGGTATAGGAGCCTGAAGATGCACACTCAGTTATTTAGGAACAGTTAATTTCTCTCAGCTATCAGATTTCTGAACTGGCCATAAACACTGCCTTACTCACTCTTCCTTCAGTTAGTCCTGACGAAGGGTCTCGGCCTGAAACGTCGACTGCGCCTCTTCCTACAGATGCTGCTTGGCCTGCTGCGTTCACCAGCAACTTTGATGTGTGTTGCTTGAATTTCCAGCATCTGCAGAGTTCCTGTTGTTTGTGTTTAAGCTCACTATTTTACCCTCTTTTTGCACTATTTGTTTTTTTTAATATGCTATTACCATAATTTACAGTATTTTTATGTAGTATACTGTACTGCTGCCACAAAACACCAAATAGCACGATATTGGTCTGTGATAATAAATCTGATTCTGATGCCATGAGATTCTCTGGCTGTAAGTGTCAGTGATCAGATGCTCAGGATTCAGTTCCTGCCGGGGTCAGTGAGTTTACCATTTGAAGTTTGAGGAAATTTGATATGTCACAAGAGACTCCAGCAAATTTCTACAGATATACCATGAACAGCACTCCAACTAAAAGAGAGTTTGTACATTTCAGCTGTGATTATGCTAGGTGACAGATTTCAGAGTGGATGTCAATGTTTAAGTGCAGAAATCTCCTATATTGTTCCCTGCTAAAGTTCAGGTAAAATGATTGCTTGCTGGTTACCCTGGGAGATGTGTTCCTCTGCCTAAAGCCTTTCCCTTGAGTTTCATCTTCGGCTCTCCTCCAACAACTTGCCCATCATCCTGTGTCCTCTGCTTATTCTATCAGATCCTGCTTTATTACAAGGACTGTACACAACAATTCATCCATATCTGGGATCGGATGGTTGGGGCAGAAGCCTTGGTATATCCAGGACATCTTCTAAAGGTGGCATCCATCATTAAGGATCCCCATCACCCAAGACATGCCTGCTTCTCATTGATACCATTAGGGAGGAGGTACCGGAGCCTGAAGATTCACTCTCACTGTTTCAAGAACAGCTTCTTCCCCTCCACCATCAGATTTCTGAATGGACAATGAACCCATGAACACTACCTCAGTAGTTTTTTTTTCTGTTTTTGCTCTCTTTTTTGCAGTACTTATGTAATTTAATTTAATTTAGTTTCTTATTTTAATTGATAGTTTTATCATTATGTGTTGCACTGACTGCTGCTGCAATACAACACATTTCATATCATATGTCAGTGATGTTAAACCCGATTCTGGTTCTCACCTCCGAATGAATCCACCGGTCCACACTGAAAAGCTCGATCTTAGACTAAACCATAAAAATAAAGCAATTCACATAGCTTTACTCACTGTTATTGTAGCTGGTGCAAGATGCAACTGTTGCTAAGCAATACTGGATTTAGTTTGGACTAAAAGACAAGCATCAAACAAGAAATCACAACTGATTAGCCTTGCAATATGATAATGAATTCCAAAAGTACCGTTATGAGATATACACGTTTCCTTTGCAAGCAGATCTGTAAAGCTAATCCTTGGAGTCCATTTACAGAAAGATCATTTAGATCAAACAATTAAACAATACAGTCTTTGATCTTTGGAACACTCTAAGACATTGTCAGGAATGATATCTAGAACACTATAGCTCAGTACAAGAACTTCAGCCCATGATTTTGTGCCAACCTTTTAATCCTTTCCAAGATCAATCTAGCCCTTCCCTCCCACATACCCTTCCATATTTCCATCATCTATGTATCTGCCTCTTCCACCACCTGTGGCAGAGTGTTCGTCCCTCCCACATACCCCTCCATATTTCCATCATCTATGTCCCTATCTAAGATTCTCTTAAATGACTCCAATATATCTGCTTCTTCCACTACCTGTGGCAGGATGTTCCTCCCTCCCCCATAACCCTCCATTTTTCTTTCATCTGTGTACCTATCTAATAGTCTCTTAAATGGCCCTGAAGTTTCTGCCTCTACCTCCCTTACCTATTAACTGCTCTCAGTGGAGTGTGCCTCAAATAGCCTTTGACAACCAAGTCCAGCTCCTGGCCTTCACGTGTGGCTTAGCTACTGTTTCTACTGTCTGGAGAAGGGCCAAAGACGGGCTACTGATGCCTTAAAACCAGTTGCTTCAGGCAGACGGGGTTTGTCAGCCGTGGTTGGCAGCTCTTCTAGGAGAAGGAAAGCTCTGATTTCAGACCTCTGCTGCCTTGTGTCTCTACCCACTCACGGGGAAGGCTTTGTGAGTAAACCCCGAAGGAAAAATCCATATCTGGAGTTCCTACGGCAGTCCTATGTTGAGTTCAATGCTGACTGGCAACTCCTGCGATGCTGCTGATACCAAACTGTATTGGTCTCTGCTGTTTCTTTGGGTTCATCAGCTGCGTGGAGAAGGGTAGCAACATGGAACATCTGTACACTTTACCAGAAAGGAAAGTTGGATAACACATTAAATGAAATGAAAGGTTGGAAGTTGATATCTTAGGTCTGTCAGAAATGAGATGGACCTATGAGGCAAATTCACTAAGAATAGTTCTCTGATAATGTATTCTGAAGGTTAACAGCATATGTATGGAGTTGGAATTATTTTAAACAAACAAGTATCAAAATGTCTTATGGGATATTGGGTGATATCCGATCAGCTGCTTTTAGTTAAATTAAGGGGTAACCCTTTTAACATTAGCATAATCCAAGCCTACGCGCCAACAAGTGATGCGGATAAAGAGGATATCAACAAGTTTTATGAAGATCTCGACAGTGCTTATGAGCAATGTAAATCTCAGTATATAAAACTAGTCATGGGAGATTTTAACGCCAAAGTTGGACAGGAAAGGGTTGATAACATCATAGGACCTTTGGATTAGGGGAGAAAAATGAAAATGGAGAAAGGGTTTACTGAATGGTGTGTCAGAAACAACCAAGTCATCACCAATACTTGGTATAAAAACCAACCACATAGGTTGTGTACTTGGATTAGCCCTGGAGATAGAACAAGGAATCAAATAGATTTCATTACCATCAATGAACGCTTTAGAAATAATATCACAAATTCTAAAGCTACCCAGGAGCAGACTGTGGTTCAAATCACCATCCAATTATAGCTACCATTAAAACAAAATTAAAGAAACTGAAACGTGGAAAAAAGAGAAAGAAATGTATGTTGGGAGAACTTAAAAATGATAGCATACTTAAGCAACAATTCAAAACAGCTATAGAAGAGCACCTCAACGAAAACGAAACAACACCTATTTGGGACAGATTTAAATATGCTATACAACAATCAGCAGAGGAGATAACCCCAGTACAAAAAATCCAACACACCAACAAGGGGTGGATAACCCAAGAAATTCCAGATCTGATGGAACAAAGAAGGTTAGTGAAGAATACTGAAGTACAATACAGACAGCTAGACAGACAGACCAGACAATTGTGCAATATTGCAAAGGAAGAATGGCTGAATCAAAATGCAATGAAGCAGAAGGCCATATTAACAACAGCAAAGAAATGCACAAGAAAATTAAGGAAATTACTGGAATTAAGAAAACCTCCTCTACAGGATGCATAAGATCAGCAGACGGATCCATATTAACAGATCCAGATAAAGTATGTGAGAGGTGGATTCAGTATATAGAGCAGCTTTTTGAAGATAATAGAGAGGAACCCCCAGATATTAAACACCCTAATTCTGGCCCACCTATTATCAAAGAAGAAATAACTAAAGCAATGAAAAGCATGAAACATGGAAAAGCCACTGGACCTGATGAAATTTCAGTGGAAACAATACAAGCCCTAGAAGATCTGGGCACAGATATTCTTTTTGAACTGTTTAATGGCATATATGAGTCTGGTGTATTGCCTGATGATCTTTTGAACTCAGTATTTATAACTCTGCCAAAAATTCCTGGAACTATTGACTGTGAAAACTACAGAACAATCAGTCTTATGAGTCACATAATAAAGATTTTGTTGAGAATTGTTCTGAGTCAAATTAAAAACAAGTTAAGACCAGAAACTTCTAAACTACAATATGAGTTTATTGAGGATAGAGGAACTAGGAACACAATTTTCATACTACAAATGCTTTCAGAAAGGGCAATTGAAACTCAAAATAATGTCTTTTTATGTTTTATTGATTTCACTAAAGCATTTGACAAAGTGCAACATGAAAAATTATTTCAAATTCTCGCTAAACTAAACATTGACAGAAGGGACCAACAATTGCTTCAAAATTTATATTGGAACCAAACGGCGGCGGTAAAAATTGATGATAATACAAGCAGTTGGACTAAAATTCAAAGAGGAGTTAGACAGGGATGCGTTGCCTCACCAGAATGATTTAATACCTATAGTGAAATGATTCTCAGAGAATCAGAAGACCTAAATGGGATAAAAATTGGAGGTGTTAACATCAACAATATCAGATCTGCAGACGATACCGCCCTAATAGCAAGTGCTGCAGAAGACCTACAAATCCTCCTAGACAAAGTAGTACAAACAAGTGCAGATTTTGGTCTAACTATCAACTGTAATAAAACCAAGTGTATGGTAATATACAGCAGGATACTCCCAACATCGGTAACCAAGAGATTGAACAAAAGACCAGCTTTAAATACCTTGGTAGCTTTATATCACAGGATGCTAGAAGTAAAGTAGAAATAAAAAGAAGAATTGCCATTGCCAAAACCAACTTACACAAAATGAAACCCATTTTTACCAACTGACACATTTGTATGACAACAAGGCTTAGACTACTAAAATGTTACATCTGGTCTATCTTGTTGTATGCTTCCAAAACATGGACTATAACACCAGAACTCCAAAGAAACTTAGAAGCAACAGAAATGTGCTTTCTTAGAAGAACGCTGAAAATATCATATAGAGATAGGGTAACTAATGAGTACTCCAACATGCCCATACAAAAACATCTTTAATGAAAACATTAAGTGAGAGGAAAGTTAAATTCCTGGGCCATGTCGTTAGAAAGGGAGAAATAGAATGCCTTACGTTACAAGGCCGTATGCCTGGGAAACGCGATAGAGGAAGACAAAGAAAAAAATATATGGACACTGTGAAAGAACTAACAGATCTAAGTGTGCGAGATATCATTGACGCTGCATGGGATCCTTCGATGTGGAAAGCCACGATCACCCAAGTGTGCAACGCTCAAGGCACATGAAGAAAAAGGTTTAAAATTACGTCCCATGCCGCACAACCTTCCATGATGTTCTTTTGAGGAAACTGCAACAAAGATCTGAATACTTAACATTATGCAGAGACGTGAACACTAGTACAAGTTTGCAAAATCGGGCAATGTCACGGTTGCTACCATCAGTGATGGTGTTCCAGTCTCACCCTAGAGACCCAAGCAGAAAATAAAGATGACACCCTGGGTAGTGCTAAGAGAGTTCTACACTTTGGAGGTAATTCTATCTTTGGTGACAAGTTAAACTGGTGCTCAATAAATGCTGATAAAGAATTGGAAACAGTAAGTACATTCTAGTTTCTGGATATCAACATCTCTGAGGATCTATCCTGGGCCCATCATGGGCACTAACCACCCCAGCATGAAGGCGTCTTTTCCACATTGAATTGCTTGAGGCATTCAAGATTCAAGATTGTTTAATGCCATTTCCTGTAGTAGTAGTTGTCTGTCGTGTCTGACAATGGCAGGATTTCTTAAAGCGCACTGGGGCAGTTCTCTCTCTCAAACCTCAGAAATCCGGGTCCAGTGTCACAAACTGGGATTGTCCTTGGTTGCAATGGATGACCATGACATCTTCTGTACCTTGCCATGTCCTTCGCTCTTCATACAGCATTGCAATATCGCCTTCCTAGCCATTGGAGCTCACTGTAGATCTCGTCTGGCCAGTCCACATAGCTAACTTCACATGCTAGGACACTGGGATGTGAGGCCACTGGCTACCCTCACCTGGTTTAGCGCACCTGTGGAAGCGGTGTACCGGGATGCAGCCACTGTCACATGCAAACAGCTACTTGGAGCCACAGGTGAGAGGTGAGTGTCTGGTGGGGACCAAGGGTGAGTGAGCTGCCCCAGAATGGACACAACAAGCCCCTTCACCAGGGCTGCTACCCCTCCCTGGACACTCCACACACCCCTGTCATTTCCTGCACACAAGTGTAAAGGAGACTAATATAATTGTTTCTCTGGATCCGATGCAGCATTGAGCAAAACACAAAAGATAAAGATCCTAACCTTTCACTCCATTGTCACCCTACTCCAACAAAATTCAAAATTGTTTCATGTCATTTCTAGTAGATAAGTGTAAAGGAATAAGACCATTTTTTTTGCTGCACAACAACAAATTTCATGACAAATATCAGCGATAATAAACCTGATTCTGATTCAGATTCTAATATGGGGACCACGCAGGAAATTATATGATTGGCCATAATCTTACTGAATGATTAGGTTCAAAGGTTGTAAGGCTCAGTCAACACACATAAAAGTTGCTGGTGAACGCAGCAGGCCAGGCAGCATCTCTAGGAGGAGGTGCAGTCGACATTTCAGGCCGAGACCCTTGGTCAGGACTAACTGAAGGAAGAGTGAGTCTCAGTCCTTCTTTTGTTCTTTAAGATTCAAGGTGGTATAGATAGAGTAAATGCAGGCAGATTTTTTCCACTGAGGTTGGGCGGGATAACAAGCAGAGGTAATGGGTTGAGGGTGTAAAGTGAAAATTTGAAGGGGAACATGAAGGGAAACTTCTTCACTCAGAGGGTGCTATGAGTGTGGAATGAGCTGCCAGCAAACACGTGGTGCATGTGAGCCCAGTTTCAACATTTCAGACAAGTTTGGATGGGAGCATGGATGGTAGGGGTATGGAGGGTTATGGTCCCTGAGCATGTTGATGGGACTAGGCAGTTCAAATGTTTCAGTATGGACTAGATGGGCCAAATGGCCTGTTTCTGTGCTGTAGGTTTCCATGGCTCTATGACTATTCAGGATAGTTTATTGTCTTCCTTCAGAACACGGGTGTAAAGGAGCACAAAAGGATTGTTATCCTGATCTGACGCAACCACAATGAGCATAAAAATCACAATAAATATAACTATATAAGACAGCCTATATACATAGATCGATTGTAAATCCATAAAGTGACGCTCTGCACAGGAGTGTCTGTACATAATGTGACTGACAGGAGATGACAAAGTAGTGGTGTTGGGGGTGTGGAGGGGTGGGTTTGTGGGTGGAGGTGTTGATCAGCCGTACTCCTTGGGGAAAGTAACTGTTCTGAGTCTGCTGGTCCTGGTGTGGATGCTGTGTAGACTCTCCCCTGATGGGAGTGGGACAAACAATCCATGAGCAGGGTGGCTGGGATTCTTCATAATGTTACCAGCCCTTTTCCGTCACCTTTCTCTTTGGAATTGATACTTTTTTCAAATCAATGAAAATTGTTTCTTTATTTATTTTAGAAGAAGGTGAATGTGTAGACTAGATTGTTTTCTGCAGAGATCTGTTACTTATTCCAGAAGAAGCTCCAGCACTTGACAGATTGGTGCTTAAGATTTGCCGCCGCACTCTGAAAATAACCACATTTCTATGTGAGCTGAGGTAAAATTTATTTTAAATTCCCCGTACTGGAAAGGGTGTTATTTTGTCCTTGTATAGAAATACCTACGCCTGGACAAATTCTTTCTACCAATGAGCTATGAATTCATTTGCAAGTTTCTTTGGGCTCTGGTTGACAGGAGGAATGCAGGCTGCATTATAACAAAACAAAAAAAATTCCTTTCTTCACGGAAAGGATTCACTCAGTGTTCTCATTTGCAGAGGCATCAGTTTCACTAACACTGCTGGAAATGGACCTGTTGTAACTCAAAGCAGAGAGCCTATCTTAGCAGCAGACAACACAGACCCCGGAACAGAAATAAATCAATGATTCCGGTAGGCAGTATTGGATTTATTTTTGTACATTACCATGATTTCTGTGAGATTACATCATTACATCAGTTTTGCAATTCCATGAGTCCCACTGTTTCAGAACTGTTCCGTTATATCTATTGGATGAATGAAATGTTCATTGGGCATTTCAAAGCATTATCATAAAGTCATAAAACACAATTTCACTAATGGCTACAATGTCATAATTCTACAACCTGTTCCATGCCTTGAGCTTATCCACCTTTCTTACAATACTCCTTGTATAGCTTAGAACATTAGTCCCACCAGACTGAACCTTTTGATTTCTGACCTTGAATGTAGGCTTAACAACATCTGTGTCCACAACCTCTCCACCACCTGTGTCCACAACCTCTCCACCATCTGTTCTGGCCCCCATGGTTTCCATCTCTCTCCAACTCTAGTTTAAACTCCCGCCTCCCCTCCCTTCCCCACCCCAATGCAGCACTACCAAACCTTCCTGCTAGGTTATTAATCTCCTCCCGTTCATGCATAATCTATCTCTTCTGTACAGCTTCCACCTTCCCTAAAAGAGAGCCCAATTACCCATAATTCTAACACTCTCCCTCCTATACCAACTCTTTAGCCACATGCTAAACTGTATGATCTTCCTATTTCTGTCCTCACTGGCACCGTTAGCAATCCCAAGAACACAACCCAGGAGGTCCTGTCCTTTAACTTAGTCAAATGTATCAGTATTACAGTGGAGTAAAGGGAATTACAAAGACATGAAAGAGGGGTTGGCCAGAATTGATTGGAAAAGAACACTGGCAGGGACGATGGCAGAGCAGCAATGGCTGGAATTTCTGGAAGCAATTCAGAAGGCACAGGATATATACATCCCAAAGAGAATAGGTATTCTAAAGAAAAGATAACACAACTGTGCCCAACAAGAGAAGTCAAAGGCAACATAAGAGGTAAAGAGAGGGCATATAATAGAGCAGAAATTAGTGGGAAGCTTTCAAATACCAACAGAAGGCAACTAAAGAAATCGTTGAGTAGGTAAAGATGGAATTCGATAGTAAGCTAGCCAAGTATATTAAAGAGGATATCCAAAGTTCCTTCAGATACATAAAGTTTAAAAGAGAGGCGAGAATGGATATTGGACTGCTGGAGAATGATGCCAGAGAAGAAACAATGGGGGACAATGAAATAGTGGACAAACTAAATAAGTATTTTCCATCAGTCTTCACTGTGGAAGACTCTAGCAGTATGGTGGAAGTTCCAGGTATCAGGGGGCATGAAGTGTGTGAAGTTACCATAACTATAGAGAAGGTTCTTGGAAAACCAAAAGGTCTGAAGGTAGGTAGTCTCCAGCCCCTTGGTATGTATACCGTCTAAGTAGTCTCCAGCCCATTGGTATGAACATAGAATTCTCCAACTTCCAGTAATTCCCTCCCCCTCCCTTCCCCTATCCCTATGTCACTCTGCCCCCTCCCTCAGCTGCCTAGCACCTCCCTCTTGGTTCCGCCTCCTTCTACTACCCATTGTGTTTTCCCGTATTCTTTCTTCACCTTTCCTGCCTATCACCTCCCTGCTTCCCCTCCCCCACCCCTTTATCTTTCCCCTTACTGGTTTTTCACCTGGAACTGACCAGCCTTCTCCTTCCCACCCTCCCCCCACCTTCTTTATAGGGCCTCTGCCCCTTCCCTCTACAGTCCTGACGAAGGGTTCCGGCCTGAAACGTCAACCAATCTTTTCCATGGATGCTGCCCAACCTGCTGAGTTCCTCCAGTGTGTTGTGAGTGTTCCCTTGTTCACAATACTCCTTGCGTTAAAATAGACACATCTCAAACAGTCCGTCAGAGCGCATCCCTTCTCTATCACTTGCCTATCCTCTCTCTCACACTGTCTCCAAGCTTTCTCTATTTGTGAGCCAACCGCCTCTTCCCCAGTCCCTCCAGTTCGGATCCCACCCCCCCCACCCAGCAATTCTAGTTTAAACTCTCCCCAATAGCCTTGGCGCGTGACCAAGTGGTTATGGTGTTCGTCTAGTGATTTGAAGGTCGCTAGTTCGAGCCTTGGCTGAGGCAGTGTGTTGTGTCCTTGAGCAAGGCACTTAACCACACATTGCTCTGCGACGACACTGGTACCAAGCTGTGTTGGCCCTAGTGCCCTTCCCTTGGACAACATCGGTGGTGTGATGGGATCCTGAATTACCCCTATTAACTGTGCTTTTGAAAAAAGAGAGACAGAGTTATTTAACACCAACAACTTGTTTTTAAAAGAGGGAGAGAGACGAAGACTGCTCACAGGTTGTTGATACTCCTCAAGGACAGTCGCCAGCTTGTGCATTTCTTATACAGAGAGAGGAAGGAGGTGTTATTTGAGTGTCAGCTGGTGCTCAGCACGGGAAGACAAAATAGGAGGTCAGATGATAGACCTCAGAAACATGTTTTGGACACTGAATGAGCATTGTTGTGCCCGCAGAAAAAGAGGGTTTTGGAGGATCGATCAGGCGGATTGATTAGTTGCTCTTGCAGTGAAAAGGAAAGGAGTTGACTGGTGGGGAGTTGTCCATGTGTCCACCCTCACCTGGGTGATAGCTCCACCACAGAAAACCGGTCCCCTTTGTTAAAGTCACAGTTGGTGACTTTTAAAGGATTTCAAAGGACAACGAGAAGATCGACGGCGTCAGCTCACCTGAAGACTCAGATCTCTCCCTCTCTCTCTCTCTCTCTCCCTCTCCATCACTACTCAACTTAATACCACGAACTGAGCTGAACTGAACTTTACTTATCATCATAAGACTGTATCTTTTTACTCCTAGACTTAAAGAAGCTTGGGTTTTCATACATATATATTCCACACTTACTTTTACATAATCATTGCTAACCTGTTTGATTTATCTACATTTATATTACTGTATTGCGTAGTTACTAATAAATATTATTAGTTTATAGCAATACTGGATTCCAAAGTGTTTTCCATCTCTGCTGGTTCCTTATTCCCGTCACGGGGTACGTGACAGTGGCAAGGAGAGGGGAGACTTGCAACATGGGCAACTGCTGGTCTTCCATACAACCTTGCTCAGCCCTGCACCCTGGAAACCTTCCAAGGCGCAAATCCATGCTCTCACGAGACTAACAGATGCCTATAAAAAAATAGCCTTAGCAAACCTCCCTGCCAGGATATTGATCCCTCCCTGGGATTCAAGTGCAACCTGTCTTTTTTGTACAGGTCACACCTGCACCAAAAGAAGCCCCAATGATCCAGAAATCTGAATCCCTGCCTCCTGCTCCAATCCCTCACCGGCGCATTTATCCTGCACCTCATTCTATTCCTATACTCACTGTCACGTGGCACAGGCAGTAATTCTGAGATTACTACCTTTGTGGTCCTGCTTCTCAACTTCCTAACTCCCTGTAGTCTGTTTTCAGGACCTCCTCCCTTTTCCTACCTATGTCGTTGGTAACAATATGTACCATGACCTCTGGCTGTTCTCCCTCCCACTGCAGGATATCGTGGACGTGATCTGAAACATTTCAGAGCCTGGCACCTGGGAGGCAAACTACCCTCCGAGTTTCTTTCCTGTGTCCACAGAATCACCTGTCTGACCCCCTAACTATAGAGTCCCCTATCACTGCTGCCATCCTCTTCCTTTCCCAACTCTTCTGAGCCATAGGGCCAGACTCTGTGCCAGAGGCACGGCCACTGTTACTTCCCCCAGCTAAGCCGTCTTCCCCAACAGTACTCAAACAGGAGTACCTATTGTTAAGGGGGACAGCCACTGGGGTACTCTCTAGTATCTGCTTCTTGCCCTTCCCTCTCCTGACCGTTACCCACTTGTCTGTCTCCCGAGACCCCAGAGTGGCTACCTGTCTATAGCTCCTTTCTATCACCTCCTCACTCTCCCTGACCAGACAAAGGTCATCGAGCTGAATCTCCAGTTCCCTAATGCGGTCCTGAAGGAGCTGCAGCTGAACACCCCTTGTGCAGATGTGGCCTTCTGAGAGGCTGGGAGTCTACAGGACCTCCCACATCTGATACCGAGCACAGAAAACCGACCTCACACGTATACTTCCTGCCTGTAATCTACACGTAACGAACCTCGCCTCGACCCGTTATCGCCTAAGCCCCGTTGAGCCAAAACCTTCCTACTCTGTCTCTCACTACTGTAACACCCGCTCTGTAAAGCTGTCTTCTTTTTAAACTCTTGCCCCGTTCTCACTGGCCTGCGCAGTCGTGCCCCGTTCAAACCGCTAAAGAAATAACCGTCACCTTTTCAACTCTGCTCGCTTTTAGACTCTTCCTGCTGTTGTCACTGGCCAACCTCCACGTGCTTGAGCAGTCATGCCCCGTTCATCGCTGAAGAAATAACCATCACTTTTTCAACTCTGCTCACTTTTAAACTCTTCCCCCTGTTCTCACTGGCCGATCACCACGCGCTTATGCAGTCATGCCCCGTTCAAATCGCTGAAGAAAAATATGGTGATATAGTGGTTGAAAGAAATAAAAGATAAAGAAAAAGAAAAATGAAAGGGAATTAGAGCTTTGTGTAGGAGGGAGGGGATAGATCATAGATTAGGTTAAAGGAGCAGCACAACATCATGAAAGTCTGAACTATGCTGTTCTATGTTCGATGTAAGGGGTTCGGAGTCTGCTGGGAATGAGAGATGTGTGTGGGCCATGTGTCAGGAATGGGAGATATGGACCATCTACCTGTACAGGGAATGAGAGATGTGGACCATGTGGAGGGAATGAGAGATGTGGACCATGTACAGGGAATGAGGGATTTAGACCATGTACAAGGAATGAGAGATGTGGACCATGAACAGGGAATGAGAGATGTGGACCATGTACAGGGAATGAGGGATTTAGACCATGTACAGGGAATGAGAGATGTGGACCATGAACAGGGAATGAGAGATGTGGACCATGTGCAGGGAATGAGAGATTTAGACCATGTACAGGGAATGAGAGATATGGACCATGTACAGGGAATGAGGGATTTGGACCATGTACAAGGAATGAGGGATTTAGACCATGTACAGGGAATGAGGGATTTAGACCATGTACAAGGAATGAGGGATTTAGACCATGTACAGGGAATGAGGGATTTAGACCATGTACAGGGAATGAGAGATATGGACCACGTGGAGGGAATAAGAGAAGTGGACCATGTACAGGGAATGAGGGATTTAGACCATGTACAAGGAATGAGGGATTTAGACCGTGTACAGGGAATGAGGGATTTAGACCATGTACAAGGAATGAGGGATTTAGACCATGTACAGGGAATGAGGGATTTAGACCATGTACAGGGAATGAGAGATGTGGACCATGTACAGGGAATGAGGGATTTAGACCATGTACAAGGAATGAGGGATTTAGACCATGTACAGGGAATGAGGGATTTAGACCATGTACAGGGAATGAGAGATGTGGACCATGTACAGGGAATGAGAGATGTGGACCATGTACAGGGAATGAGAGATGTGGACCATGTACAGGGAATGGGAGATGTGGACCATGTACGGGGAATGAGGGATTTAGACCATGTACAGGGAATGAGGGATGTGGACCATGTACAGGGAATGAGAGATGTGGACCATGTACAGGGAATGAGAGATGTGGACCATGTACAGGGAATGGGAGATGTGGACCATGTACAGGGAATGAGGGATTTAGACCATGTACAGGGAATGAGGGATTTAGCCATGTACAGGGAATGAGGGATTTACACCATGTGCAGGGAATGAGATGTTTAGACTATGTTATTTCTCTGTGGATAAGAAGGCATACAGTGTATTGGCCTTCATCAACTGTGGGATTGAGTTTAGGAGTCTCACAATTCTGCTACACCTCTCAACATATTGGCATGCACTCAGAGATCCAGGCTAATTAATGTCAGTTAAATACATCTCATCACTGGCTTCTAACTGAGCAAATCTGGTCCTCCTGGCTGAAGTCTGTTCTTGCCAATAGATGGAAACTCAGGAAGAGAAGGAGGTAAGGAAGTTCAAGCAAAAAAAGAAAATAAAGTTAGCTTCCACTGACAGCTTATAGTATTATACTTGGCAGACCATTGTTAACCAAAGCTGTGGTTTATGCAGTACTGTGCAAAGGTTTTAGGCACATAGGTATAGCTAGGGTGGGAAGATTTTTGCACAGTACTGTATCTGTCAATGTGGAGTGGAGAGTGAGTTTGTAAATCTGGCGGGAGCAAAGGATGTTGGAATAGTGAGGGTGGAGCGCTGCAGGAGGGGTGTGGACAGGTGGCAGAGATGGAGTGCCATGGGCAGGGGCTGGCACGGATGCAGACACACCCAGCCCTGAGACACCAGACGAGGTCATTTGATTCCAAACTATTGTTCCAAACTATTCCAAGCTATTGGTTTATTGATTATTGCAGTTTGATTCTCACTGGTGCTTTCCACTTCCTCTCCTCTCCCTTCCCCTTTTCCCAAACATGATTCCCCTCTCCCTGTTCCCTTTCCACTCTCAGTCCAACAGAGACCCATATCAGAATCAGGTTTATCTTCACTCACGTATGTCATGAAATTTGTTTTTTATTATGGCAACAATATAGGGCAATACATAAAATTAGTACAGTACAGTGCAAAAGTCTTAGGCATCCGAAGGCTTTTGCACAGTATAATTTCCGAAAGGTAGTTCCTTATTTTTAACTGTATAATAGGTAAAAATTGAGGCATTGATGAAATTGGGAGCTAATTAGCAGATTTTAATGTGATTTTATTTGCTGAATTAAGAAGCTGGAAGGTGATAGGTGGAATTGGTAAAGTACTGAAGAAGAAGGAATCTGATTGGAGAGGAGAGTTGACCATAGAAGAAAGAGGAAGAGGAGGGGAACCAGAATGGAGTATGAAAAAGAAATAGGGGTGGGGAGGGGGAAGGGGAAGGAAGGAGGATTTGCAGTTTATTGTACCAGATGAGTGCTATCAATAGATTTATCTGCTTTGTTTTTTGATATTGACTTTATACTTTATTGTCGCCAAACAATTGATACTAGAGTGTCAATCATCACAGCGATATTTGATACTGCGCTTCCCGCTCCCTGGATTACAAATCGATAGTAAATATTAAAAATTTAAATTATAAATCATAAATAGAAAATAGAAAAATGGAAAGTAAGGTAGTGCAAAAAAACGAGAGGCAGATCCGGATATTTGGAGGGTATGGCCCAGATGTGGGTCAGGATCCGTTCAGCAGTCTTATCACAGTTGGAAAGAAGCTGTTCCCAAATCTGGCTGTACGAGTCTTCAAGCTCCTGAGCCTTCTCCCGGAGGGGAGAGGGACAAAAAGTGTGTTGGCTGGGTGGGTCGTGTCCTTGATTATCCTGGCAGCACTGCTCCGACAGCGTGCGGTGTAAAGTGAGTCCAAGGACGGAAGATTGGTTTCTGTGATGTGCTGCACTGTGTTCACGACCTTCTGCAGCTTCTTCCGGTCTTGGACAGGACAACTTCCATACCAGGTTGTGATGCACCCTAGAAGAATGCTTTCTACGGTGCATCTATAAAAATTAGTGAGGGTTTTAGGGGACAGGCCAAATTTCTTTAGTTTTCTCAGGAAGTAAAGGTGCTGATGGGCCTTCTTGGCAGTGAACTCTGCTTGGCTGGACCAAGTCAGGTCATTTGTGATATTGACCCCGAGGAACTTAAAGCTTCTGACCTGTTCCACTTGCGTACCACCGATGTAAATTGGGTCGTGCGGTCCGCTACTCCTTCTGAAGTCAACAACCAATTCCTTCGTCTTGCTGACGTTGAGGGATAGGTTATTGTCTTCGCACCATGCCACCAGGTTCTTAATTTCCTCTCTGTACTCAAACTCATCATTACCCGAGATATGGCCTACAATTGTTGTGTCATCAGCAAACTTATATATTGAGTTTGATGGAAACTTGGCTACACAATCGTGGGTGTACAGTGAGTACAGCAGGGGGCTGAGTACACAGCCTTGTGGGGCACCGGTGCTCAGAGAGATTGTAGAGGAGAGCTTGTCCCCTATTTTTACAGCCTGGATCCTGTCTGTGAGCAAGTTGAAGATCCAGCTGCAGATCTGAGTGTTAAGGCCCAGGTTCCGGAGCTTAGGAACCTGGTGCTCAATAAGTGTTCAAGTTTCTAACCTATATTTGCCTAAGGCATAGTAGAATTTTCATTTCCATTTTGAATAATATTAATGTGATGTTTAGACATTTCTAGATGCAATCTCTCTCTCTCTGTCTCTGCATGTGTGATATCTGTGCTGAAGGTTTGCAGAATGAAAATTTACTTCTCACTGGTTTCTCCATTTAGATGCAACACAAACACTCCCTTGTGGGAGATGTTGCTTTGCCAGGTTTCGCATTTCAGGTTGATGAACTTTAGTTTTTAATATATTTTCTGATATCATGGAAATTGTTGAGCCTATGCTGTTTCTTCTGGGCAATCCCACTAGACCCATTGCCCCAATTATGTTTCACTTTAGCCTCTTCTCTCATGCATGTCAATCTAATTTCCCACCCAGCTCTCCTGTTATCCACCTACATGAGGGGAAATTTATAGTAGGCAGTTAATCTACGTACAAAATTTATGATCTGAACTGGGAAATTTTATTGATAAAAATTGTTTTGGTCTGAATAGAAAATGAGGAAGAACAGGGAGAACTAAAGAGAATGTTTGTTATAGGATGTAGATGAAGGGTGGTTTTGGCTGAAAGATGCTGTAAAAGTTTGTGAATGATAAAAGATGCATAAGGACAAGCAGTGTTGAAGGAATAAAGGAAATTTCAGATTACTAGTAGAGGAAAAAAGAGGAAATGATACAAGACTGAAATTTCTTTCTCTTCTCTCTTTTTTCTTTTTCCCTCTCCCATTTTAGTCCCCCCCTCCTCCTCTCCTTTCTCCCATGGTCCACTGTCCTCTCCAATCAGATTCCTTCTTCTTCAGCCCTTCACCTCTTCCACCTATCACCTTCCAGCTGCTTATTTCATCCTCCATTCCCATCCACCCAACTTCCCTTTATGTCTGGAGGTACATTGTTTGTAAGTCCAAAACATAAAAGCTAATTGAAAGGAAAACGAGGGAGTCAGGAAATAACTTCAGTTCATTCATTTTCACTTCATGTGAGGTCTGAATGAAGACATGTAGGCATGACGACGTATATCATTTATGTGCTTTTAGATATAACCCTTAATGAATGATTTATATGAACAAGAATGCTTAATCAAACAATATATTTGTAATGACACTCAAATATTACTGACATATTAAGCACACAACACCCCCAGCTTATTCGGGCTTCTTCTCCCTTCCTTTCCAATGCCGATGAAGCGTCGCGGCCGAAACATTAACTGTTTATCCCCTTCCATAGACATAGTGTGTTGCATGACTGAATTGCTTGGTTATGTGTAATTGTTGAGTTCTGAAAGCTGCACTGTTAATGGACATGAAGTGATCAAAATGTGATGCTTTCTACATTAGAGAAACTGAATGCAAATTGAATATAAAAGCAAGGATGTAAAGCTGAGGCACTGGTCAAGCCTCACTTGGAGTATTGTGAGCAGCTTTGGGCCCCTTATTTGAGAAAGGAGGTGCTGACATTGGACAGGATTCAGAGGAGATTCAGGAAAATTCCAGGATTGGAAGGCTCATTGCATGAGGAGTACTTGATGGCTCCGGGCCTCTGCTCATTGGAAATAAGAAGAATGATGGGGAACCTCATTGAAACCTATTGAATTTTGAAAGGCCTAGATGTAAAGAGGATGTTTCCTTTGGTGGGGGAAGCTAGGAACAGAAGGCACGGCTTCAAAATAAAGGGCTGTCCATTTAGAACAGAGATGAGGGAGAACTTCTTTAGCCAGAGGGTGATAAATCTATGGAATTTGTTGCCACAGGTGGCTGCAGAGGCCAGGTCATTGGGTGTATTTAAGGCAAAGGTTGATAGGTTCTTGGTTAGTTAGGGTGTGAAGGGTTATGGGAATAAGTCAGGAGAATGGGGTTGCGAGGGAAATAGATCAGCCCTGATGAAATGGCAGAACAGAATCAATGGGCCAAGTGGCTTAATTCTGCTCCTATGTCTTATGGTCTTATGGTCTACTTTGTGGAGCACCTGTGATTAAGTCTGCAGGACTGTTCTGCACCTACCAGTACTATACGCCATCACTCTCCTACATGTGTCTGTAGCCTCAAGCAATGTCCAAAGCCAGCTCAGGAAAGCCACCTCATCTTCCTGGTTGAAAATAGAATTCATTAACCGAGCAACACACATCAAAGTTGCTGGTGAACGCAGCAGGCCAGGCAGCATCTCTAGGAAGAGGTACAGCCAACATTTCAGGCCGAGACACTTTGTCAGGACGTCCTGACAAAGGGTCTCGGCCTGAAACGTCGACTGTACCTCTTCCTAGAGATGCTGCCTGGCCTGCTGCGTTCACCAGCAACTTTGATGTGCGTTGCTTGAATTTCCAGCATCTGTGGAATTCCTGTTGTTTTTATTAACCGAGAGCAAGTTGTTTTTACTGTCTCTTACAGAATTAGTCACTTTGTGCTGTAACCCAGCCACCTCTGATATTGGTTCAGTCGTCTCTCCTGTAGCCTGATCCGTCAGGGCAGAGCCCACAGATCCTCTGTTTCAACACATTGACACAGGTTTGTCTCAACACTTAACATGCTTGACTGGATCCATTAAAAATCATTGCCACAGTGAGGGTGGCCTTGGTTTAGCAAGACTTTTCTTTCACTACATTCCTCCTGGTATGATGTGAAGCGCCTGCATGATGATTTTTGATATTTGCTATAGGCAATTAACTATATTTAAATCCTACAACTACCACCAGTGGGATTTGAACTCTGGATTGCCAGTCCAGGGCACCGTGGCATGTCCCACAGATATGCTGTTAGAGCACATTAACACTGGGTTGAGTCTTTGTCTGCCTATTGACATATTCGCCTGGGCTCCCCTTACAATTCATTGCCATAGTAAAGCTGGTCTTGGCTAAATACTTCACATCTCTGCCCTTATATCCACTTCTTCCTCATTCAAATGCCTATCACCCCTCACCCTTCCTCCATCTCCCTATCCCTGCTCAGCCTCCATTTCCCTATCACACTTCCTCCACCTCCGTATCACCCCTCGCCCTTCCTCAATCTCCCTATCATCCCTCACACTTCCTCCGTCTCCCTATCACCCCCTTCACCCTCCCTCCACCTCCATATCATCCCACACCCTCCCTCCATCTCCCTATCCCTGCTCAGCCCCAGTCTCCCTATCACCCTCACCCTCCCTCCATCTCCCTATCGCCCCTCACCTTCCCTCCATCTCCCTATCAGCTCTCCCTCATCCTCCACCTCCCTATCACCCCTCACCCTTCCTCCATTTCCCCATCACCCCTTACCCTTCCTCCATTTCCCCATCACCCCTCACTCTCCCTTCATTTCCCCATTAGCCCTCACCCTCCCTCCACTTCACTATCATCTCTCACCCTCCCTCCATCTCCCTATCACCCCTCACTCATCCTCCAGCTCCCCATCACCCCTCACCCTCCATCTCCCTATCATCCTTCACCCATCCTTCATCTCCCTATCACCCCAAAGCCTTCCTCAATCTCCCTATCACCCCAAAGCCTTCCTCAATCTCCCTATCACCCCTCACATTTCCTCCAGCTCCCTGTTATCCCTCACCCTCCATCTCCATATCATCTCTCACCCTCCATCTCCATATCACCCCTCACCCTCCCTCCATCTCCCTATCACCGTCCATCTCCCTGTCACCCCTTACCCTTCCTCTATCTAAATTCCTCTACCATTGCTCATGGCTTTGAAAGTACTGAAAAAGAGAAATCATTTTTGGTAAGTTTCCATTGAAGACAAGAGTGGAAAAATAAGAGATAGGAGCAGAATTAGGCCATTCGACCCATTAAGTCTACTTCACAATTCCATCAAGGCTTACTTTACTTTACTTTATTGTCACCAAACAATTGATACTAGAGTGTACAATCATCACAGAGATATTTGATTCTGCGTTTCACGCACCCTGGAGTACAAATCGATAGTAAATATTAAAAATTTAAATTATAAATCATAAATAGAAAATAGAAAAGGGAAAGTAAGGTAGTGCAAAAAAAAACCAAGAGGCAGATCTGGATATTTGGAGGGTACGGCCCAGATCCGGGTCAGGTGATTAATTATCCCAATCCACCCCATTCTCCTGCCTTGTCCTGTAACCTTTTGATGCCCTTACCAATCTAGAATGCATCAACATCCACCTTAAATATACTTGGCCTCCACTGTCATCTGTGGTAATGAATTCTACAGATTCACCACCTTCTGACTGAGGAAATTCCTCTTCATCTCCATTCTAAATGGACATCCCTCTACTCTGACACTGCGTCCTCTCTTCCTAGACCCCCTGCCCCCCCACTATAGGAAGCATCATCTCCACATCCATTCTATCTAGGCCTTTCAACATTTAATAGGTTTCATTGAGATCACCCCCCTCATTCTTTTAAACTCCAAATATATGTGCCAGAATGTAGGCATTTAATAATGGATAACCTTTGTTTGTATCATGAAAGGTCTAACGATGGGCATTAGCAGATTCCACGGTCTCCTAGGAGACGCATAATGAAGTAATTGAAGAGCACAAAATAATCAGACAGCAGATGTATTCATCTCACTTTCTTTTGATCCACATGCATTATGTGATAAGATTAATATTTGTGATATTATGACATTTGCTGTCATTATAAACAGGTTGATAAATCTTTTGTGAAGTTTCCCAACAGACTCAAAGTGATCATTTTCGTTTTATATGCTTTTTCTGCTTGGTCTGGAGTCATGTAATTGCTCGTTAAACTGCACTGTTTGCAATCGTTAGTATTGGAATCGGGTTTATTACCACTGACATTATCATTGGACACTTTGTTCGGTGCCTCCAGTCCTCCTGTATCTAAGAAAATGGCCACGGAGTGTAGCCCATCCCCTCAAGGTTCGACGTGTTGTGCATTCAGAGAAACTCTTCTGCACACCCCTGTTGGAATGTGTAGTTGTCTGAGTTACCTTAGCCTTCCTTTGGGTGGCTGGGTGCGAATACGTCTTAACAAAGGAGGTGTAAGGCGCTCCTTCCCTCTGCTAGTCTGCAGGTCACCGTGGCGAGGTCTAACACCTGCATAGCCCCTGACCAGGGGCACATGAAGCCATGGGAACGGGGTGGATGGTCATGAGAGCATACAACATGGCACATAACGAACGAAGGAACATGTGCTTTAGAAATGGTTTGCTTTTGAAAAATGGTTCGAATGGTAGGCATTGGCAGCCAACCTCACCATGGAGACTCAATAGGGAAGTAAACTACTCCGCGAACATTGGGTATTACAGTATAATCTCCCTTTAGTGAGAGTACTTGTGGCTATTTATGCCCAATAGGTCTTAATGCCTTTGTTTGAATTTAGAACTTTATGGTTCATAAACTCAATATCATCACACCATTGGTGAACCCGCTATTAACGGGAAATCGCTTGAATGAAGAGAACTGTGCTGTAAACAGAGACCGCGGGGCAGGGTGGGGTGGGGGGGGTGGGGTTCGAAGCTTCCGTCACATGTAACAAAAGTGATGTCAGACCCTAAGACAATAAGATCAAGGAGCACAATTAGGCCATTTGGCCCATTGAGTTTGCTCTACCATTTCATCATGGCTGATCCAATTTTCCTCTCAGTTCAAATCTCCTGCCTTCTCTCCACATCCCTTCATGCCCTAACCAATCAAGAACCTGTCAACCTATGCCTTAAATATACTTTAAAACTTCGCATCCATAGCTGCCTGTGACAATGAATTCCACACATGCCCTCTGGCTAAAGACATTCCTCTTCATCTCTGTTCTAAAAGGACACCCCTCTGTTCTGAGGCTGTGTCCCCTGGTCTTAGACGTCCCACTGTAAGAAATATTCTCTCCACCTTCACCATTCAATAGGTTTCAATTAGGTCATCCTCCATTCTTCTAAGTTTCAGAGATCACAGGCCCAGAGCCATCAAGTGTTCTTCATATGACAAGCCATTTAATCCTGAGATCATTTTCGTGAACCTCCTTTGAACCCTCTCCAGTTTCAGCACATCCTTTGTAAGATAAAGGGCCTAAAATTGCACGCAATACTTCAAGTGAGGCCTCACCAGTGCTTTATAAAGTTTCAGCATTACATCCGTGTTTCTTGTCCTCTTGAAATGAATGCTCACATCACATCACATGGCCTTCCTCACCACAGACGTGAGGCTGCTTGTTAATCTTTAGGGAATCCTGGACAAGGACTCTCTGGTCCCTTTGCATCTCATTTTTTTGTATTTTCTCTCCATTTAGAAAATAGTCAACCCTTTTATTTCTTCTACCAAGGTACATGACCATATACTTCCCAACACTATATTCTATTTGCCACTTCTCCTAATCTGTCTATGTCCTTCTGTAGTCTCTTTACTTCCCCAAAACTACCTGCCCCTCCACCTATCATCATATCGTTTGCAAACTTTGTAACAAAACCATTAATTCTCTTTAGAGCACTTAAAGATAGTGGAATCAAAGGTTGTGGGGATAAGGCAGGAACTGGATACTGATAGTGGATGATCAGCCATGATCACAGTGAATGGTGGTGCTGGCTCAAAGGGCCGAATGGCCTACTCCTGCACCTATTGTCTATTGTCTATTGTCTATTGTCTATTCCATCATCCAATCATTGGCATATGACATAAAAAGAACTGGTCCCAACACAGAACCCTATAGAACACCACTAGTCACCAGCAGTCAGTCAGAAAAGGCTCCATTTATTCCCACCCCTTGCCTCCAGCCAATCAGCCTCTGCTTTATCCATGGTAGAATCTTTCCTGTAATAGCATGGTCTCGTAACTTGCTAAGCATCTTCATGCGTGGACCATAAGACATAGAAGCAGAATTAGGCTATTCTGTCCAATGAGTCTGTTCTGTTATTCCATCGTGGCCAACTTATTGTCTATCTCATCTGCCTCTTACCTGCCTTCTCCTCATAATCTTTGAAGCCCTTATTAATCAAGAAGCTATCAACCTCTGCTTTAAATATGCCCAGTAACTTGGCCTCCACAGACAGCTGTGGCCATGAATTTCCAGATTCACCACCCCCAACTGAAGAAATTCCTCCTCATCTCTCTTCTTCTATTCTGAGGCTGTGTCCTGTGGTCCTTGATTTTCCCATGATTGGAAACATCATCTTCACATCCACTCTATGGAGGACTTTCAATATTCGGTAGGTTTCAATGAAATTTCCCCCCTCATTCCTCCAGCAAAAATGAGCCAGGAGCCATCAAATGCTTCTCATGCATAAACTATTTAATTCCTGTGATCAGTCTTGAGAACCTCCTCTTGTGGACTCTCTCCAAAGCCAGTACAATCTTTGTTAGATAATCTGACCAATGATTTATAAAGCCTCAGCATTACATCCTTGCTTTTATATTCTGGTCCTCTTGAAATGAATATTAACATTGTATTTGCCAGCCATAAAACTCAACCTGCAAGTTAACCTTTAGGGAATTCTGCACGAGGACTCCCAAGTCCCATTGCACCTCTGATTTCTGAATCCGCTCTCCATTCAGAAAATAGCCCACACCTTTATTCCTGCTGCCAAAGTACATGAACATACACATCCCAAGACGGTATTCCATCTGCGAAGCTTTTAATACTTTCATTCTCAGGGTCATTCTTGTGAATCTCCACTGGACCATCTCTAATGCCAGAACATCGTTTCTTAGCTATGACTAGATTAGATTATAGGGACACTCAGTCCTCGTTTATTGTCATTTAGAAATACATGCATTAAGAAATGATACAGTGTTCCTCCAGAGTGATACCACAAAAAAAGGACAAACCAAAGACTAACACTGACAAAACCACATAATTATAACACATAGTTACAGCAGTGCAAAACAATACCATAATTTGATAAAGAGCAGACCATGGGCACGGTAAAAAAATGTCTCAAAGTTCTGATCGACTCCCGATAACCCCGATAGCAGGTGGCAAATGGAGAAACTCTCCCTGCCATAAACCTCCAGGCGCTGACAACTTGCCGATGCATTGGAAGCACCCGACCACAGCTGACTCTGAGTCCATCCGAAAACTTTAAGCCTCCAACCAGCCCCTCCGATACAGCCTTCCGAGCACCATCCTCTGCCGAGCGTTTCGAACACGCCCCTGCCACTGAGCAACAAGCGAAGCTGAGGGCTCAGGGCCTTCTCCTCTGGAGATTCTGGATCACACAGCGGCAGCGAGGCAGGCATTTCAGAAGTTTCTCCAGATGTTCCTCTGTGCTCTCACGTCTGTCTCCATCAAATCAGGATTGTGCACGGCACCCTTCTTGGCAGATAACAGCTATCATTCACCGGAGTGGCTGCTGTGAGCCGCGTCGCGCCGCCATCTTCTCCTCCTGGGGCCAAAAATGTAGTGTCTGGGTAGGTTGTCCATGTGTGACGCAGTTAGTGCCTGTATCCAGCAACTGGTCATCTGCCCCTACATGGCCACTACCAGCCCTCTCGGAGAACCTGAGCTGGACTGCTGTGGCACGGTTCTTCATGCTGCCGGAGTGCTGGTGGAAAGCCCGATTTCTGCCTGCTCTCGGCACTTCAGCGGGTAGGGCAGGGTTTCACAGCAGCTTCCCAGAGTCACTCTAAGTATTATGATTCAATTAGCACTGGTTCCATTAGCAGTCTTGTTCCTGTGAATGCATCCCAAGTGCTAAGTGAAATATCAGCGTGAGTGAAATAGGTGAATAAAAACATAGTATGGTTTGATATTTACAGGTTTGGATTGAGCTCACTAGGTGGTGGGATGGAGATGTGACTCTACCAAAGGAGGTGTAAGGTGCTCCTTCCCTCCGCTAGCCTGCAGGTCAGCCTTGGGCAAGGTGTCGCATCTGCTCAGCCACATGAATCCATGGGAGCAGGTGGTGGATGGTCATACGAGTGGCTGGTGAATATCACAAGTCCTGCTTATGTGACCACTGACACCAGGCAGACAATCGCTGAAAAGTATTGATCATGGCTGAGGTGACCCATCCTGTAAAGACACCGTCCAGAAGGAGCAGCTCACACCTCCGTTGCTAGAGACGTACCTCACCTTGTCGCCCGAATAAACCGACACCAACACCAAAATTCAGCAGACAAAAGTAACTTTAGACACAGAGGTGGTAGCTTGAATTTGTTCTGAGGCATTTGAAAATTATTTTTATTTCTGGTCCCTCGCTATGTTGGAATAATGATGAAAGTGGACAGGTGTCGGAGATCTTCAGTATGTTGTTGAAGGTTAGAGCATTTAAAATCTCCTGAACATCGGCTATACCCATGAGATGGTATCTACCGTACTCCTCACAAATGCAGACTGACGTCCAGGATCATACAGTTCTCACCTGCTGACGTACACCCTCTTCTCCCGGAGTGATTAATAACTTTTGATGGCTTCACTTCCTATCTATTTTCTGAAAAGAGTTGGGTGTGGATGTCTGGTGTTCACCCAGCTTGCATCAGCTGTTGGTAAATGCGGGCTGACGATAATAGAATAGATATGATATTGCTCTATAATTATTGATGTGTGAATCAGTCATTAAAATGAATTACTCAGGTGAATACATAATAAATAAAAATACTGTACGTTGTGGGTTACACTTCTCCTGGTTGTGCACTCTGAACATGCCTTCTCAGTAGTGTGATCGCTCCAATCGAGTACGATATTCTCCTAAGGGGTTGTCTTTTGGTGGGTCCTCAGGTGCCTGTAGATGCTGAAAGGCTGATCTGGGATCCACACGTTCTGGTGCAGTGTGGGCAGCTGTGGTTCGTGGTCGGGTCTTTTGGTTGTTCAGTCCCTCCTTTGTCAGCTGCTGCTGGTTCTCTGCGGCACAGCAGATGTCGTTTTCGTGCAGAGCAGCTCCCTCCAGTACAGATCTCCTTCAGGCGCATCTATTGAGTACAATGTCTTCCCGGGTGTTAGCTGGAACATTGAATTTCTTCAGGCTGATTTTGATGTTATCGTTGAAGTGTTTCCTTTGCCCACCAGGGGCTCGTGGTCCTTCCTTCAACTGGGAGTGAAGGATCTGTTTGGGGAGACACGAGGTACACACCCAGACGACATGACCCATCCACTGGAGTTGGTGTTACTCTACTGTGGATGATCTTCTGAGTATAAGAATAACACACATTAGTGGGAAGGAGTTCAAAAGTCAAGTCAAGTAAAGTTTATTGTCATTTAACTATATACATTTATATAAGATATATATATATATAAAACCATATAATGTGTATAGAAATCAGGCAATGTTTCTTTGAACCAGGATGTAAAGCACAGTAGTACACAATGCACAGGAAGAGAAGGATAACATCTACAGGTGAATCACACATAAATAACAAACTAAAATGCATTAATGTTAAATATTGTAAGATACAGAATGGATTAACCAGTGACACTTTGATTTCGATGCGGCTGGGATTTCGGAAACCTAATGGTCTGAGGGAAGAAACTGTTTCTCATCCTGACCGTTCTTGCATCAGAGTCTCCTGCCTGATGGTAGGAAGTCAAAGACAATCCTGGATGGATGGGTGGGATCCTTAATAATACTAAGGGCCCTGCATATGCAGCGCTCCTGATAAATGTCCGTGATGGATGGTATGGAGACCCCTATGATCCTCTCAGTTGTTCTCACAGTCCTTTGTAGGGACTTCTGGTCCAATGCTCCACTGCTCCTACTCCAGATGGAGATGCAACTTGTCAGGACGCTGTCAGTGCTGCTACAGTAAAATGCAGTTAAGATGTTGGATGAGGGTGTGGAAGCTTTGCTTGCCTCAGTCTTAGGAAGTGCCTTCTTGTTCAGGGAGGCGATATGAGGTTATCTGAGATGGAGGAGCCATGTGTTTGCAGAGGGGGTAATGGTTTGTCTGCGCCCTCCTGAAGTCCACAGTGATTTCCTCTGTCTTCTCCATTGTTCAGGCTTGGGTTGTTCTTCTCACACCAATCCACCAGCCACTCCACTTCCTCTCCATACTTTACCTCATCGTCGTTCTTGATAAGGTCAGCCACTGTTGTATCATCTGCAAACTAGATGACACAGTTTGAGCTGAATCCTGTGACATGTATTATTATATCTGCACAGTTATTATGGATTGTCCTGTCTGTAATCACTGACTCAAAAACTGGATTGTATTTATAGTAAGGTGTGATTTCATTTATGAGATTGTATTTTAAAGCAGGATTCTGGTGAATGATGTTTGCCATTTGATCGTGCCTCTGTAAGTAATCAGATTGAGTTAAACTTTTGTAGGATCCTATAATGTGTTGGATTGTTTCTGGTTTTCTCAGCATTTTCTACATTTATCATCTCAAATTTGTTCATCTCTTATTGTGTATTTTTTATTAATATCATCAATTTTTTCTTCTATGTTTGCACAGTTTGTCATCTCTTGCACACTGGTTAAACACTTGTTCATTGATTCTATTATGAAATTATTGCGAATGCCTGCAAGAAAATAAATCTCAGCATTATATATTATGTATGTACCTTGAATTTACTTTGAACTTTGAATTTCATCGCCTGTCAGTCACCTATTTACAGCTTAGCTTCACTTTCTGGACATAAAATCCATCAATTTATATAAGTTATCTGATGTATTTATAGTTATTGTGTTCTTTATCTTATTGTATATTTTGTGATCCATTGGACCCAGAGTAGCAATTATTTCATTCTCCTTTAGACTTGTGTACAGGAAATGGCACTAAGTGATCTTGAATCTTGAACTGAATTGCTGCCACATGATTGACTGATTAGATATTTTCATTATAGAAACATAGAAACATAGAAAATAGGTGCAGGAGTAGGCCATTCGGCCCTTCGAGCCTGCACTGCCATTTATTATGATCATGGCTGATCATCCAACTCAGAACCCTGCACCAGCCTTCCCTCCATACCCCCTGACCCCCATAGCCACAAGGGCCATATCTAACTCCCTCTTAAATATAGCCAATGAACTGGCCTCAACTGTTTCCTGTGGCAGAGAATTCCACAGATTCACCACTCTCTGTCTGAAGAAGTTTTTCCTAATTTCGGTCCTAAAAGCCTTCCCCTTAATCCTCAAACTGTGACCCCTCGTTCTGGACTTCCTCAACATCGGGAACAATCTTCCTGCATCTATCCTGTCCAATCCCTTTAGGATTTTATACTTGTCAATCAGATCCCCCCTCAATCTTCTAAATTCCAACGAGTACAAGCCCAGTTCATCCAGTCTTTCTTCATATGAAAGTACTGCCATCCCAGGATTCAATCTGGTGAACCTTCTTTGTACTCCCTCTATGGCAAGGATGTCTTTCCTCAGATTAGGGGACCAAAACTGCACACAATACTCCAGGTGTGGTCTCACCAAGGCCTTGTACAACTGCAGTAGTACCTCCCTGCTTCTGTACTCGAATTCTCTCGCTATAAATGCCAGCATACCATTCGCCTTTTTCACCGCCTGCTGTACCTGCATGCCCACTTTCAATGACTGGTGTATAATGACACCCAGGTCTCGTTGCACCTCCCCTTTTCCTAATCGGCCACCATTCAGAAAATAATCTGTTTTCCTATTTTTGCCACCAAAGTGGATAACTTCACATTTATCCACATTAAATTGCATCTGCCATGAATTTGCCCACTCACCCAACCTATCCAAGTCACCCTGCATCCTCTTAGCATCCTCCTCACAGCTAACACTGCCGCCCAGCTTCGTGTCATCCGCAAACTTGGAGATGCTGCATTTAATTCCCTCATCTAAGTCATTAATATATATTGTAAACAACTGGGGTCCCAGCACTGAGCCTTGCGGTACCCCACTAGTCACTGCCTGCCATTCTGAAAAGGTCCTGTTTATTCCCACTCTTTGCTTCCTGTCTGCTAACCAATTCTCTATCCACATCAATACCTTACCCCCAATACCGTGTGCTTTAAGTTTGCACACTAATCTCCTGTGTGGGACCTTGTCAAAAGCCTTTTGAAAATCCAAATATACCACATCCACTGGTTCTCCCCTATCCACTCTACTAGTTACATCCTCAAAAAATTCTATGAGATTTGTCAGACATGATTTTCCTTGCACAAATCCATGCTGACTTTGTCTGATGATTTCACCGCTTTCCAAATGTGCTGTTATCACATCTTTGATGACTGACTCCAGCAGTTTCCCCACCACCGACGTTAGGCTAACTGGTCTATAATTCCCCGGTTTCTCTCTCCCTCCTCTTTTAAAAAGTGGGGTTACATTAGCCACCCTCCAATCCTCAGGAACTAGTCCAGAATCTAACCAGTTTTGAAAAATTATCACTAATGCATCCACTATTTCTTGGGCTATTTCCTTAAGCACTCTGGGATGCAAACCATCTGGCCCTGGGGATTTATCTGCCTTTAATCCCTTCAATTTACCCAACACCACTTCCCTACTAACATGTATTTCGCTCAGTTCCTCCATCTCACTGGACCCTCTGTCCCCTACTATCTCTGGAAGATTATTTATGTCCTCCTTAGTGAAGACAGAACCAAAGTAATTATTCAATTGGTCTGCCATGTCTTTGCTCCCCATAATCAATTCACCTGTTTCTGTCTGTAGGGGACCTACATTTGTCTTTACCAGTCTTTTCCTTTTTACATATCTATAAAAGCTTTTACAGTCAGTTTTTATGTTCCCTGCCAGTTTTCTCTCATAATCTTTTTTCCCCTTCCTAATTAAGCCCTTTGTCCTCCTCTGCTGAACTCTGAATTTCTCCCAGTCCTCAGGTGATCCACTTTTTCTGGCTAATTTGTATGCTTCTTCTTTGGAATTGATACTATCCCTAATTTCTCTTGTCAGCCACGGGTGCACTACCTTCCTTGATTTATTCTGTTGCCAAACTGGGACGAACAATTGTTGTAGTTCATCCATGCAATCCTTAAATGCTTGCCATTGCATATTCACCGTCAATCCTTTAAGTGTCATTTGCCAGTCTATCTTAGCTAATTCACGTCTCATACCTTCAAAGTTACCCCTCTTTAAGTTCAGAACCTTTGTTTCTGAATTAACTATGTCACTCTCCATCTTAATGAAGAATTCCACCATATTATGGTCACTTTTACCCAAGGGGCCTCTCACGACAAGATTGCTAATTAACCCTTCCTCATTGCTCAAAACCCAGTCCAGAATAGCCTGCTCTCTAGTTGGTTCCTCGACATGTTGGTTCAAAAAACTATCCCTCATACATTCCAAGAAATCCTCTTCCTCAGCACCTTTACCAATTTGGTTCACCCAATCTACATGTAGATTGAAGTTACCCATTATAACTGCTGTTCCTTTATTGCACACATTTCTAATTTCCTGTTTAATACCATCTCCGACCTCACTACTACTGTTATTGAGTAGATGTACCTCATAAAGTAGCCACCAAGTCTGTCTTGAAAACAGCTTATACCCAATGGCCATCTTCTGCTCTGAAAAATGTATTCCTTGTCGATTCATTCTATTCAAATGTGTGTGTGAGAGTGAGAGAATGAATGAGAATACGACGATGATGATGATCCTGGTAACAAAAGCTTCCAGTTTTCATTTCAGATTTATGAAATGCTCCTTATAGTGCAGTGCAAAATAATGGCTGGTAACAAATAGTCATAATCTGCTGTAAGAGTTGTATGAATTCCTTGTAGAGTCATCCTGTTCAAATGACAGAGCCACAGGGGAATAAAACAGTCATTTGCCAATGCTGGATAAGGGTGCTTAAATACACGAGATGATTTGTACATTACGATGATGTTGAATAATTTATGGCCTTGGATTTGCAGTGTGTCATCTTATTTCTACCTGACTCATTTAGTGACACAGTGAGTCTGGTGAGGTGGAGGAATGAGGCAGGAGCTGTTACATTGGCTTTATCTGTTGTGTAGTGTGCAAGTGTTTGAAACAGAGCATCAGCAATGCTTGTGGGTCTCATCGTTTGGCTAATATTCACTAAATCATTCTTGCATTGTGGAAGGAACCAGATTAAAAATTGCAACTTTGGCTGTAATATATTTAGCCACAGGCAGAGGACTTGAGCCAATAACAAGATCAGTTCCCAAGGAGATTTAATACTTTGTTCAAAACTGCTCTCCATTAGTTGCAAGTGTCATATCCTAGCTGTATAAGTCTGTATTTCTCCATGTTCAGTGTGTGAACCCCATCGTTGGTCTGTGTAGTGTATTTAATATTTCAGTAATATTGTAAATATATTGTTGTTTGCATTACATATAACCCATAATGATTAAAAGTACATGAATGTCATACGTCATGTGCGGCACGGTAGTGTAATGGTTAGCACAATGTTTTACAGTACTAGTGACCAGGGTTCAATTCCCGCTGCTCGCTGTAAGGAGTTTGTACATTCTCCCCGTGACTGCGCGGGTTTCCTCCGGGTGCTCCAGTTCTCTGGTTTCCTCCACAGTCCAAAGCCATACAGGGTAGTTGGTTAATTTGTCGTTGTAAATTGTCCTCTAATTAGGTGAGGGTTAAATTGGTGGGTTCCTGGGCGGTGCGGCTCGAAGGGCTGAAAGGGCCTGTTCTGAACAAATAAACAAACAAATGACACCACCTTGTCATGTGTGTGTGTGCCTCATTAAAGTAGAAACTAAGTGCACATGCATCCCCCACTTCCATGATTTTCTTTGGAATAGTTTCTGGAATGGGTGGTGGGGTGGAGATGTGCCTCTACCAAGGGAGGTGTAAGGTGCATCTGCTCAGCCCCAACACCATCAATCAGGGTCACGTGAAGCCATGGGAACAGGCGGCGGACGGTCATCTGAGCAGCTGGAGCAGAACACAAGTCCTGGTTATGTGACCGCTGACACCAGGCGGGCAATCTCTGAAGAGTATTGATAATGGCTGGGTCATCCATCTTGTAAAGACGCTGCCCAGAAGAAGGCAATGGTAAGCTACTTCTGGAGAAATATTTTCCAAGAACACTCATGGTCATGAGACCATGATTGCCCATGTCACAGGACACGGCACGTAATGATGACGCGTTTCTGGAGTTACAAAGCTCAGAAATTATTCAAAACTCCAGAACCTTCCTTTTAATCTGACAGGTCTCCTCTGTCAGATTAACTTCAGCTTGAGCGGAAATTATAACCACAAGGAACTCTACAGATGCTGGAAATCCAAAGTAACACACTCAAAATGTTGGAGGTCAAGCAACGTCTATGGAAATAACAAACAGTTGACGTTTCGGGCCGAGATCCTTCATCAGGAAAATTATGTTGTCAGTCTGTTTCTGTCTTGTTTTGGTGGTCCTTGCTGCAAAATTGAATTGCATCAAACTTCTGCCAAATATCCTCCCTACTTATGACAACACAAAATGTAAAAATAAATAATTCAAAGAGAGAACAAAGCAGTGAGTACATTGTCCATTCACAACTCCGATGGTGGAGGGGGAAGGAGCTGTCCCTGAACGCAATCAGTCCCGTGGTAGGAGGGGTGATGTTCCATTCTCATTTCCCAGTAACACTGCACTATGTTACCCAGCTCCCCATACACTCCCCTTCCCAGTCTTCCGTCTTACACAGCTACTTCTGAAATTAACTGTAAACTTCAGGATTTCAAGATTCAACACTCAAAATTGACTGATGTCATTTCCAGTACACAAGTGTAAAGGAAAACAAAATAATTGTTACTCCAAATCCAATGGAGTACAAAAAAAACAGTATAGGATAAAGAACAAAATAATTTTAAAATCATAAATATAAATCATAAACATTAAATGTAAATCATAAATTGATATCTTATATAAATATAAGATAACTTATATACATTGTTTGTGTGTCCATAAAGTGACACTAGACACAGGAGTGTCTGAACATAAGGTGAATCTGACAGGAAATGAAGAAGTCATGGTTGGGGAGGGGTGGGGTGAGTTGGTGGTGGATGTGTCAATCAGCCTGACTGTTTGGGGAAAGGAACTATTTGAGCCTTTTCTGGCACCTTTTTATATACCAGTCATCAAGGACAGACATGTCCCAGTGCTGTGGTGCGTTGGGCAGCTTTGACTGCACATTGTAGAGTTTACCTGTCAGCCGCAGTGTAGCTTCCGTAGCACACAGTGATGCAGCTTGTTAGGATGCTCTCTACTGAGCGTCTGTAGGATGTGTATAGTCCCGCTCCTCCTCAGCCTCCTCAGGAATGGGGGGCTTGGTCCACCAAGCAGACCTTCCCCTCCCCCCCCACTTCCTGCTTTCGCAGGGATCGCTCCATGCTCAACTCCCTTGTCCATTCGTCCCTCCCCACTGATCTCCTCCTGTGAGCAGAACAAGTGCTACACCTCCTCCCTCACTACCATTCAGGGCCCTAAACAGTCCTTCCAGGTGAGGCATCCCTTCACCTGTGAGTCTGTTGGGGTCACTTATTGTGTTTGGTGCTCCCAGTGTGGCTTCCTGTATATCAGTGAGACCCAACATAGATTGGGAGATCACTTTGCTGAGTATCTACGTTCTGTCCACCAGAACAAGCAGGATCTCCCAGTGGCCACCCATTTTAATTCCACTTCCCATTCCCATTCTCATTCCAATATCTCCATCCATGGCCTCCTCCACTGTTGTGATGAGGCCACACTTGGGTTGGAGGAGCAACACCTTATAGTCCGTTTGGGTAGCCTCCAACCTGATGGCATGAACATTGATTTCTCAAACATCCGGTAACGGCCCCCCCTTCACCATTTCCCATTCCCTTTTCCCTCTCTCACCTTATCTCCTTCCCACCCATTGCCTCCCTCTGGTGCTCCGTCCCCCTTTTCATTCTTCCATGGCCTTCTGTCTCTTTCCCCAATCAAGTTGCCAGTTCTTTACTTCATCCCTTCCCCTCCAGGGTTTCACCTATTACCTTGTATTTCTCCCCCCGCCCACCACCTTTTAAATCTGCTCCTCAGCTTTTTTTCTCCAGTCCTGCTGAAGGGTTTCAGTCCTAAACATCAACTGTACTTTTTCTCATAGATGCTCCCTGGCCTGCTGAGTTACTCTAGTGTGTGTTGTGTGTGTTGCTTGGATTTCCAGCATCTGCAGATTTTCTCTGGTTTGCAACCTATTTCTTTTCCCCTTTCAATGCTCCCAACCATCAGGTTCCCGACTCAGCGTGGATAACTTCACTCACCGCAATAAGCTCATTATCTGATCAATAAGCTCTGAGACCTAGGGTTCACCAGCTACTGCATCCTCGATTTCTCTCAAACACTATATTCTGCATTCTGTTTTCTTTTTCTTTTTGAATCATTCAATACTCGGTGTTCAATACCATTATCCCCTCAAAAATAATCAATAAGCTTCAAGACCTTTGTCTCAATACCTCCTTGCCGCCTTTTGGAGATGTCCTCAATGCTGGGAGGCTAGTGGCCATGATGGAGCTGGCAGTGTTTACGACTTTCTGCACCTTTTTCCAGTCCTGTACAGTGGCCCCTCCATAACAGACAGTTTATTGATTATTGACCACGGGAGGAGGAAACCAGAGATCCTCATTGGAGGATCAGAAGTGGAGAGTGTCAGCAACCTTAAATTCCACATTGTTATCATTCGAAAGTATCTGTGCTGTAAGTGTCATTACTAAAGAAAGCACGGGAGCTCCTCTACTTTCTTCGAAGTTTGCGAAGATTTGGCATATCAGCTCAAACTCTGACAATCTTCCATAGATGTCTGATGGACAGTATCCTGACTGGTCACATTATGGCCTGGTATGGAAATACTAATGCCCTTCGAGGGAAAATCTTACGAAAAGAAGTGGATATGGCCCAATCCATCACAGGTAATAGTCCTCCTCACCATTAAGCACATCTACAAGGAGTGCCCAGGAAAGCAGCATCCATCATCAGGGAGCCCCACCACCCAGGCCATGCTCTCTTCTCACTGCTGCCATCAGGAAGGAGATACAGGAGCCTCAGGTCCCACACCATCAGGTTCAGGAACAGTTATTGCCCCTCAAACATCAGGGTCTTAAACCAGTGAGGAGAACTTTACACAGGCTCCAACTTAGCATGCCCACAACTTACTAACCCTAACCTGTACATTTCGTGGGAGGAGACGGGAGCAAGAAGGAAATTCATGCAGTCATTACAAACTCCGTACAGGCAGCAGAGGGAATTGAACCTTGATCACTGATCGCTGGCTCTACCACTGGGTCATCCAGAAAGTTATTATTTTCATCTTCTGTTACAGAGGCATAGATTGTCAGCTCCCATGAGCAAATGTATGGCTTCAATGTGCCTGTCAATATAATTTGATGGCAAACTAGTGATTTCAGGCAATGAAGAAAGCATTGTGCAGAGGGTGTACCTTATGGATTGCAGGGTATACCTCATGAGAATAGGATGAGTGAACTCGGCCTTTTCTCCTTGGAACGACAGAGGATGAGAGGTGACCAGACAAAGGTGTATAAGATAATGAGGGGGATTGATCATGTGGATAGCCAGAGTCTTTTTCTGAGGGCTGAAATGGTTAACATGAGGGGGCATAGCTTTAAGGTGCTTGGAAATAAGTACTGAGGGGATGTCATGGGCAAGTTTTTCACACAGAGTGGTGGGTGTGTGGAATGCACTGCTGGTGGCGGTGGTGGAAGCAGATACAATGGGGTCTTTTAAGAGCCTCTTGGATGGGTACATGTAGCTTAGAAAAATAGAGGGCTATGCGCTAGGGAAATTCTAGTGTAGGTTACATGATCGATGCAACGTTGTGGGCTGAAGGGCCTGTAATGTGCTGTAGATCTCTATGTTCTATGTTCATATCAGCTCCCGTTTGAGTGGCGTCTTGGGGATCCACTCAAATTTGCCTCCTGAAACAACAGGTCCACAGCAGATGTTACTTCATTGACTCTTCACACAACCCTGGAACATCTGGACAGCAGAAGTGCATACTTCAGGAGGCATTTAACACCATAATTCCTCTAAACTATCAGTAAACTCCTACACCTGGGCCTCAATACCCTCTCGTGCCTTTGGATTCTGATTTCCTTACTTGTGCACCCCAGTTAGTCTGGGTTGGGAAAACCATCTCCCCCACAACCTCCATCAGCACAGCAGCACTGTAGGGATGTGCGCTTATCCCCCTGCTCTACTCACTCTACACACTAGGACTCTGTGGCTAAGCACAGCTCCAACATCATGTACAAGTTTGCTGATGACACCACTGTTGAGGGCTATTTCAAAGGTGATGATGAATCAGCATACAGAAGGGAGATTGAAAATTTGACTGAGTGGTGTAATAACAATAACTCAATGTCAATAAGACCAAGGAACTGATTGTAGACTTCAGGAGAGGGAAACCAAAGGTCCATGAGCCAGTACCCATTGGAGGATCAGAGGTAGAGAGGGTCAGTAACTTTATATTCTTGGGTGTCACTATCTCAGAGGACCTGTCCTGGACCCATCATATAAATATAATTATGTAGAAAGCACAACAGCATCTCTACTTCCTCAGGAGTCTGGAGAGATTTGGCATGTCATCAAAAACCTCGGCAAACTTCTATGGATCTGTGGTGGAAAGTGTGCTGATCGGCTGCATTATGGCCTGGTATGGGAACACCAATGCCTTTGAGTGGAAAATCCTACAAAAAGTAGCAGATTCAACCCAGTACATCACGGGTAGAACCCTCCCGACTATTGAGAATATCTACATGAAACGTTGCTGTAGAAAATCAGCATCCATCATCAAAGATCCTCACCACCCAGGCCATGCTCCTTTCTCGCTGCTGCCATCAGGTAGAAGGTACAAGAGCCTCAGGACTCACACCACCAGGTTCAAGAACAGTTACTACACCTCAATCATCAGGCTTTTGAACAAAACTACACTTATTTAAGGACACTTTTATCTTGTTATTTCAAGCTCGTTTTGTATTGGTATTTATTTATATCTGCATTTGCACAGTTTGTCCACAGTTCCAGATGTTTACAGTTTACAGTTACTGTTCTACAGATTTGCTAAGTGTGCCCGCAGAAAAAGAATCTGAGGGTTGTATGTAGTGATGTGTATGTACTCTGATAATAAATTTTACTTTGAACTTCAAACATGTTGTAAAAGTTACGCTTAAGAAATAATTGAAAAGCCAGGAATTGCGTTTACAAAATCCAAGTTTTTTTCTCAAGATATATATAAAGTTTTAAAATCTGCAGATGTTGGAAATCTGAAATAAAATTAGAAGAGTCAGAAGGCCAGGCAGCATCAGTGGGAAGAGATTTATTAGGGTCAAGCATTGATGTTGCGCCCCAACTGTCTACATGACACGCAGGCCAGTAAGTAAGTCAGGGTACCTTGGTTTTAGAGCAAGCTTTTGCCATTGCAGCAGGCCCTCCCTCTCCATGCAGTTGATCAATCCAGCCTAGACCGAAACAGTTTGGCACAAGCAGATTTACAGAAGTTGCCAGTCAGTGTAGAACTCAATGTAGGACCGTCTTAAGGATCCAGCTCCAGAATTTTCATCCGGCTTTACTCCTGAAGCCTTCCCCATGAGTGGGCATGGCTACGATGCAGCAAAGGTTTGAGATCAGAGCTTTCCTTGCCTAGCTGAGCTGCCGACAAGCTCCATCTACCTGAAGTGTCAGTAACCACCTCTGCCCCTTCTCCTGAAACGGTTCAGCCAGGCTTAATAGCTAAGCCGCACGTGAAGGCCAGGAGTTGGATTTGGTTGTCAGAGGCTATTTGAGATGCATGCTATTGGGAGCATTTAATAGGTAATGGGAGCATTGGAAGTTAGATATGGCCCTTGTGGCTACAGGGGTCAGGGGGTATGGAGGGAAGGCTGGGTTCTGAGTTGGATGATCAGCCATGATCATAATAAATGGCGGTGCAGGCTCGAAGGGCCGAATGGCCTACTCCTGCACCTATTTTCTATGTTTCTATGTTTCTATAACAACTGCAAGAAACCGGGAAGAGAGATCAGTTAATATTTCCATTTGAAAATAATCTTTGCCTTTAACTATTTTTTTTCTCTCTCTGAGTTCTGACGAAAAGTTTTAAGAATATTTTAAGACTAAGAATATTTGTTCTCCCATGGATCCTGCCAGACTTATTTCCAGCAACTTCTGTGTTTATTATCTTCCTCGGGAATCCGTCACAGTCACTATAATTACTATCAGATACAAAACCTTCCAAGCATGGAAGAAACATTAAACCAGCCTCACAGGCAAGAATTTGAAGATTTGAAACCCAGTCATAGCCACTGATATCTGGAGTTTTGGGAATTTACTGGCTGGCTGCTTTAGAAGAAACATTGTAACTTTAGAAACAAATGTATTTATTTGCGCACAGTGATTGGCATTACCTTCAGTGAGACAAGAATGGTCTTGAGTTATGTAACCAGAGTTACAAATGCAAAAAGATTTGATTCCCTTATAGGTTTTATATTGCCAAAGTAAAACACCACAAACTTGGAAAGTGATACTGAGGCATCAGGTGTGAGGTCTTTGGTCTGACCCTGAGAGCACAGGGCTCCCCTCAGCAACGAGTACACCTCATTGGATACTGCTGGGGGTTAATGACAGGTGAGTGGCACAGCATCAGCAGCCAGGTGAGTGGCACGGAGGCCAGCTCTGAGACTCCGAGTCGGCAGGGAAGGGTAAAGTCTGGCAATGAGATAGTCATAGGGATCTGGATAGTTAGGGGGACAGGCAGGAGATTCTTTGGCCGCAAAGGGGACACCAGGATGGTGTGTTGCCTCCCGGGTGCTAGGGTCCAGGATGTATCAGAGCAGCAGCAGGATATCCTCAAGGGGGAAGGAGAGCAGCCAGAGGTTGTGGTGCAGATTGGCACCAATGACGTAGGCAGAAAAGGGGAAGATGTCCTACACAGTGAGCATATAGAAAACACAAAATATACTGTATTTTGGTGTGCAGATGCTGGGGTCAAAGCAACACTCACAACACGCTGGAGGAACTCAGCAGGTTGGGCAGCATCCGTGGAAACGGATCGACTGATCATTTCCAAGGATGCTGCCTGACCCGCTGAGTTCCTCCAGGGTGTTGTGAGTGAGTATATAGAGTTAGGAAACAGGCTGAAGAAATGGGCCTCCTAGGTTCTAATTTCGGATTACTCTCTGTGCCACGGGTAGGTAGGAATGGGGTGATAGTGTGACAAAGTTGAAATCTGTTCAGTTTAGTTGCAAATACTTGTTCAAATAATTTTAAAAAGAATTAAAATAATTTATTTAATGTGAATAACATTTCACATTGAGGAAAAAAAAGGATATTGCTTTAAAAACATACAAATGTGTTTTTGAAAATACTGAGAATCTGTGCAAGGTATTTGTTTACAGTATTGAACACTGAATCTGCCGTTGACTTGTAAGGGCTTGCATTCAATCTTCAGCTGCATGCCTGCCAGAACGCCTGGAGAGTGGCAGTACACGCTGTACTCATTCACCATAAAACGACTGATGCGTGAACGTTACAGCGTTTATGTTTCATTCCTCTCCCCTTTTCTGGGCTGCTGAGATTGGGTGTGCAGGTAGACCATCTCCTTGCCAGACTGAGTTCATTGCAGCCGTTTGTTAATTAGCTAGAGCAGCCGCAGAGTGAGGCAGTTGACTGAGGTGAGTGTGAGGCCGAGAACTGATGGAACAGTGTGTGGACTTGAGACAGAATGAATGCTCGAGGCTGCAGAATCCAGTCAGCAGCAGGGAATCTTACAGTCACCACCATAACTCGCACCACTGCCAAGGGGAAGAGAAAATGGACGTGCTTGGGAATCTCCAAGAAGAAATTAGTGAGAGGGTGTGTGAATTACCTAAAGACCATCTGATAGAACTCAGTAGCTTCCTTCTGCTCTCAGGAGAGGACATAGATAAGAAAACATGTCTGTCTCTCTTTTCCCTAATAAGTCACCATCTGGAAAGAGCGGAGCTGGGAAACCTGGAAAGGACAGTGGCACGTCTGAACTCCTGCAGGTTAGGGACAAGTTAAATGAGTTAGTGGTTGCTACAACTGCTGTGGCTGATGAAACGAAAGAAAAAAAAACAGGGAAATTACAGTAACCCATAGTTCAATACAGAAGCTAGCTCCTAACAAAATGAACTTGAGCGATCCACAATAGTTAGATCAGAGGGAAATTATCACATAGTCATAGCACAAAGACTTTAAAATATCTACTCAGGTTGGTGAGACCAGTCAGAAAGACAAGTTGTTGTTTTCTAGCCTTGTTCGCCAGATAGAAAGCACCCTAAATAGAGGGTGTCCAGAGGAGGAGATGGTCAATGCAGTGATCAGAGCGATTCTGCCTGGGCTCCAGTTGCACAGGTATCCTGAGGGTAAATCAGACTTGAACTTGCCTACCCTGAGACAGATCCTTCACTCACCTTATCAGGGAAAAGGGGCAACTGAACTGTATAGACAGCTGGCAGCAGAAGCCCAACGCAGTACAGCGACATCACAAAGTTTCTTAAGACGTGTTCTTGATCTGAAGCAGAAAGTACTGTTTGCCTCACAGGAAGCGGAGCCTGGTCTGAAATATGATCCAGTTTTAATGCAGAGTACAAACCGGTTTACGGAGTGGTTGTATTCAAAATTACCCTCAGCCATACCTTTTAGATCCCGAAACGCCAGATGAGGTACTATTCAGAGCAAATGAAGTGGCGGAAAAATATAAACAGAAACTAGCTGGTCATCCCACACTGCCTTGTAGAAGGTTATTTACTGGGATGTCGAAGTGAAACAATATGGGTCAGGGTTTACAGGAGTGCATCATAAGCGAGCAGTGGAAAACTAGGCACATATCTGGAGTTAAACTGAAGGATGTTTTGGAGGCAGTAGAGACACCCGAGGCATTACAGCTGGTGGCACCCAATGGTGCAAGCTTGCCATATGTAAGATGGATGAGATCACTTCCAAATTAGCTTCACCTGGTGCAAAAGCATTCATCACACCGGTTCTGGTCCTGAAAGGCAGACCTCTACCCCATCCCATCATTGAATTCAACGTGATTGAACAGATTATCAAGGAGAGGGACAAAAGGGAACCCTTGTATGAAGCAGTAAGAGCTTCATTCCTGAGCCTTAAGAGAAGCAAAATCAAGGCCTTTATCGATCTGATCAGCATTGTGAATCCCTCTGAGTACCAAGTACAGACAACAAAGGGAGAGTTAACATACCAAAACAAACAACAACGCAAGATCAGTGCTATGTACAGTCTCCATTTTGTGAGGGAAGGCAAAATAATGCTCTTTAAACCAGAAGTGAACTCACAGTGGGTAGGAAGCCTTGAACTGCATGAAACACTCCAGAGGGTGCACATCCGTACATTGTTATTGATGTCCATGACAGAACAGACCATGACTCTGCTGCTGGACACCAAATAGAGGATGATATGGGTTAACTCGACTCTGATTTATGGGATCCCCCAGAAATGTGAGCCACCTAAATATATAACAGCAGCAGATCGTGAAGCAAATGCTTCGAGAAGAAAGTCGCTCCTTTTCAAAATCAGACAATGACATTGGATGTATCATATAAACTCATATAAACTCTTCTCCCTCCTGCCATCTGGAAAAAGGCACCGAAGCATTCGGGCTCTCACGACCAGACTATGTAACAGTTTCTTCCCCCAAGCCATCAGACTCCTCAATACCCAGAGCCTGGCTTGACACCAACCTACTGCCCTCTACTGTGCCTATTGTCTTGTTTATTATTTATTGTAGTGCCTGCACTGTTTTGTGCACTTTATGCAGTCCTGGGTAGGTCTGTAGTCTAGTGTAGTTTTTGTGTTTTTTCTTACGTAGTTCAGTGTAGTTTTTGTATTGTTTCATGTAGCACCATGGTCCTGGAAAACGTTGTCTCATTTTTACTGTGTTCTGTACCAGCAGTTATGGTTGAAATGGCAAAAAAAGTGACTTGACTTGACTTGACTCGATCAGGATGTATCAATGACACAGGAAACTGGGTGACAGTCCGGAAGAGGAAAGGGGCAGAGTACCCCCCGTGGCCATCATCCTCAACGACATGTCTATCACTTTGGATACTGTTGTGGGGGATGACCTAACAGAGGAGAGTTACAGTGGTCGGGCCCCTGGCACTGAGTCTGCCTCTGTGACTCAGACGAGAAGGGGAAGAAGAGGCATTCAGTGGTGACAGGGGATTCATTAGTTATGTTACGTAACTGGCAACAATGAATATAAAGACTGGATGAACTGGGCTTGTACTCGTTGGAATTTAGAAGATTGAGGGGGGATCTGATTGAAACGTATAAGATCCTAGAGGGATTGGACAGGCTAGATGCAGGAAGATTGTTCCCGATGTTGGGGAAGTCCAGAACGAGGGGCCACAGTTTGAGGATAGAGGGGAAGCCTTTTAGGACCGAGATTAGGAAAAACTTCTTCACACAGAGAGTGGTGATTCTGTGGAATTCTCTGCCACAAGAAACAGTTGAGGCCAGTTCATTGGCTATATTTAAGAGGGAGTTAGATATGGCCCTTGTGGCTACGGGGGTCAGGGGGTATGGAGGGAAGGCTGGGGCAGGGTTCTGAGTTGGATGATCAGCCATGATCATAATAAATGGCGGTGCAGGCTCGAAGGGCCGAATGGCCTACTCCTGCACCTATTTTCTATGTTTCTATGAGACAGGTTATATAAAAACAACCAAACATTTATTAAACAGGGATAAACAATAAAAAAAAACAAACAAAAACCTTAACCGGAAGTTAACCGTTATGCAGCCGTTCAACAAATCGTCACTCGGCACTGGTTCTTAAAGCATTAAATGCGAAAACAGTTCTTAAAGCGGTAAAGTCAGATATAGTTCTTAAAATGGTAAATTCGAAAGTCCAACAGATTTATACGTTCAATTGGGAGAGACTTCTCTGGAGAAAAGTTTCTTCATAGACACGACTTTCCTGTTGGTTCTGTCCAAAGGATTCATGATGCAGGAAATAAACAGTTTAAAACAACTGACCTTAAATTCTAGAGAACACCTTGCATGAACTCTTTGCTCGTTTGGCAAGAATCATCTTCGATGCAGGTCGCTACTCCTTCAACAAAGACTCAATAAGGTTGATCCCTTGTTAAACTGCCTAACGTACTCCTCTCAATCCTTCGGGTACTGTTCTTTGATAAAGTCTTCACTCTCCCGTATTACTGCTGGAATAAGGTACATCAATACATCTAGCAAAAATTTCCAGTCCAGCACTATTGTACCTTGCAACAGAACGTAAAACTCCGTTTTAAAAAATGAAACTGGGTCATAAAAACAAATACGCAATAAAAACGGAGACACATCAACGTTCTAGCTGGAAAACTAAAAACTAAAAACTAACTGCGTCATCTGGGGTCTCCCCTTATATACCCGTGGTGCCCACGTCATCACATGACCTCACATCTGCGGGAAAATTACATCAGGTGACCTCCAAAAGACCATTACATCATTCTCACAAGATCTCCTTGAGGTATGTAACAGTTATGAGAAATAACAGGAGGTTCTATGGGTGAGAACGAGATTCATTAGTAAGATTATACAATTTAATATGTGGCTAAGGAACTGGTGTAAGAGGGAGGAAATAAGATTTTTGGATCATTGGGTTCTCTTCTAGGGAAGGTGGGACCTGCACAGAAGGGACGATTTGCACCTGAACTGGAGGAGGACTAATATCCTGGTGGGAAGGTTTGTTAATGCCGCACAGTGGGGTTTAAACTAGAGTTGCAGGAAGATGGGAACCAGAATGCCAGACCAGATAGTGGAGAGATTGTGGAGACAGATGTTGGTAAGACCTCAGACAAAGTTAGGAATCAAAAGGTTGAGCATGGTGCAACAAAATCAAAAAGGGTGAGTACAGGACTGAAGGTGTTGTATCTGAATGCATGCTGTATACGGAATAAGGTGGATGAACTTGCAGCACAGTTGCAGATTGGCAGGTATGATGTTGTAGGCATCACTGAATCATGGCTGAAAGATTATGACTGGGAGCTTAATGTTCAGGATACACATTGTATTGAAAGGCTAGGCAGGAATGCAGAGGGGCCAGTACTGCTCTGTTGGTAAAAAATGAAATCAAATTATTAGAAAGAGGTGACATTAGAAAAGGTGCTGAAACTTTGCAGATGGGGCTAAGGAAATGCAAGGGTAAAAAGCCCCTAATGGGAGTTGTATACAGACCCCTAAACAGTAGTAAGGATGTGGCCACAAATTACAATGGGAAATAGAAAATACATACCAAAATGTACCAATAGTCATGGGGGACTTTAACATGCAGATAGATTGGGAAAATCAGGTTGGTGCTGGATTACAGGAGGGGGAATTTCCAGTGTGCCTACAGGCGGCTTTTTAGAACAGCTCATTGTCGAGCCCATGAGAGGATCAGCTGTCCTGGATTGGGTGTTGTGCAATGAACCGGAACTGATTTGAGAGCTTAAGGTAAAAGAACCCTGAGGGGACAATGATCGTAATATAATCGAATTCAACCTAAAATCGGAGAAGGAGAAACTAAAGTCAGATGTATCAGTATTACAGCGGAGCAAAGGGAATTACCGAGGCATGAAAGAGGAGCTGGCCAGAATTGATTGGAAAAGAACACTGGCAGGGTTGACGGCAGAGCAGCAATGGCTGGAATTTCTGGAAGCAATTTGGAAGACAGGATATATACATCCCAAAGAGGAAGAAGTATTCTAAGGGAAAGATGGCACAACCCTGGCTAACAAGAGAAGTCAATGCCAACTTAAAAACCAAAGAGAGGGCATATAATAGAGCAAGCATTAGTGGGAAGCTAGAGGATTGGGAAGCATTTAAAAACCAGCAAAAGGCAACTAAAAAGGTCATTAAGAAGGTAAAAATGGAAAATGAAAGACAGTGCTAGGCAATGATATTGAAGAGGATACCATAAGTTTCTTCAGATACTTAAAGTATTTAAAGAGAGGCAGAGTGGATATTGGACTGCTGGAAAATGATGCTGAAGAGGTAGTAATGGAGGACAACAAAATAGCGGATGAACTGAATAAGTATTTTACATTAGCCTTCACTGTGGGAAACACTAGCAGTATGCTGAAAGTTCCAGCTGTCAGGGGGCATAAAATGCTTGAAGTTACCCTAACTAGAGAGAAGGTTCTAGGGAAACTGAAAGGATCTGAAGGTAGATAAGTCACCTGGACAAGATAGTGCACACCATAGAGTTCTGAAAGATGTGGTTGAAGAGATTGTGAAGGCATTAGTAATGATCTTTTAAGAATCATTACATTCTGGAATGGTTCCAGAGGACTGGAAAATTGCAAATGTCACTCCACTCTTTAAGAGGAAGAAGAAAGGAAGCTATAGGCCAGTTAGCCTCACCTCAGTAGTTGGGAATATGTTGGAGTTAATTACTAAGGATGAGGTCTTAGGGTACTTGAAGGCAAATGATAAAATAGGCCATAGTCAGCATGGTTTCGTCAGAGAAAAATCTTGCCTGACAAATCTGTTGGAATTTTTTGAAGAAGTAACAAGCAGTATAGACGAAGGAGGATCAGTTGATATTACGTACTTGGATTTTCAGAAGGCCTTTGACAAGATGCCACAAATGAGGCTGCTTAACAAGCTACGGGCCGATGATATTACAGGAAAGATTCTAGCAATTAGGCAGTGGCTGATTGTCTGTTGGCAAATAGTGGGAATAAAGGGAGCCTTTCCTGACTGGCTGCTGGCACCTAGTGGTGTTCTGCAGGGTCTGTGTTGGGACCAATTCTTTTTAAGTTATATATCAATAGCTAGAATGATGGAATTGATGACTTTGTTGCAAAGTTTGCAATGAAGATAGTTTTGAGGAAGTAGAGAGGCTACGGAAGGACTTAGCCAGATCAGGAGAATAGGCAAACAGATGGCAGATGCAATGGAATGACAGTGTTGGGAAGTGAATGGTCATGTGCTGAAACTGGAGAGGGTTCAAAGTAGGTTCACGAAAATGACTCCAGGAATAAATGGCTTGTCATATGAAGGATATTTGATGATTTGATGTCTGTGGGCCTGTGTTCACTAGAATTCAGAAGAATGAGGGGTGGCCTCATTGAAACCTATCGAATGGTGAAATGCCTTGATAGAGTGGATTTGAAGGGGATGTTTCCTATGGTGGGGGAGTCTAAGACCAGAGGACACAGCCTCAAAATAGAGGGACGTCCTTTTAGAATGGAGATGAGGAGGGATTTCTTTAGCCAGAGAGCAGTAACCTGTGGAATTTTTGGAAGCAGCTGTGGAAATCAGGTCTTATATGTATGTTTAAGGCAGAGGTTGATAGATTCCTTTTTGGTTAGGGCTTGAAGGGATATGGGGAGAAGGTAGGAGTTTGGGGCTGAGAAGTAAAATGAGTCAGCCATGGTGAAATGGTGGAACTGAATCGATGGGCCAAATGGCCTAATTCTGCTACTATAGTTTATGGTTTATGGTATCAGCTGAGCATCTCTCTCAAAGATGATGAACTGTTGCTCGCTCTTCCAAAACCCCTCCACATCGAAATGAAGGATTACTTACATCTACGGGTGGATTGAGAAATCTAACTCACCTTACGCCTCACCAGTCGTGTGTGCCAGAAAGAAAGATGGAAGCCTTCATCTCTGTACTGATTATATGGGCCTGAATAAGAAGACTATTCCTGACCACCAGCCCATTCCACGAGTGCGAGACACTATGGACAGCTTAGGGAGTAGTAATGTTTGGTTCTTGCTGCTTGGCCAGGGGAGACCATACCAGCAGGGATTCATGATGAAGGAAAGCAGGCCACTAACAGCCTTCATATCCCCTTGAGGCTTGTATGAGTGGGTTTGAATCCTTTTGGACTCATGGAAGCACCCACAGTCTACCGTTTCATGGAGGAGTGCCGTGAAGGATTAAGAGTTGAAGTCTATGTACTGTCACGCACCCCGTGATGGGAATAAAGAACCAGCAGAGATGGAAAACACTTTGGAGTCCGGTATTGCTATAAACTAATAATATTTATTAGTAACTACGCAATACAGTAATATAAATGTAGATAAATCAAACAGGTTAGCAATGTTTATATAAGTAAGTATATCAGTAAGTGTGGAAATATATGTATGAAAAACCAAGCTTCTTTAAGTCTAGGGGTAAAAAGATACAGTCTTACGATGATGAGTAAAGTTCAGTTCAGTTCAGTCCGTGGTATTGAGTTGAGTAGTGATGGAGAGAGAGAGGGAGAGATTTGAGTTTTCAGGTGAGCTGACGCCGTTGATCTTCTTGTTGTCCTTCGAAATCCTTTAAATGTCACCAACTGTGACTTTAACAAAAGGGACTGGTTTTCTGTGGTGGAGCTATCCCCCCAGGCGAGGGTGGACGCATGGACAACTCCCCACCAGTCAACCCTTTTCCTCTTTCCACTGCAAGAGCGATGGATTGATCCGCCTGATCAATCCTCCAAAACCCACTTTTCCTGCAGGCACAACAATGCTCATTCAGTGTCCAGATCATGTGTCTTAGGTCTGTATCATTTGACCTTCTATTTATCTCACCGTACTGGGTACCACTTGACATTCAAATAACTCCTCCTCCCTCTCTCTGTGAAAAAATGCAAGCAGCCGAAAATCCTTGAAGAAAGTGTCAACAACCTGCCGAAAATCATAACATCGAGTGTCCATTTAATAACGCCCTCGGTCACCATAGTAACTTACGAGCTGCTCGTCTGTCTCCAACTCCAACTCAGTAGAAATCCAAAGTTACTTTCAGTGCCTTAAAGTGACAGTCCAACTGTTTATCTTCCTCTCTCTCTCTCTTTTACAAACAAGCTATCGGTGGTAAATAACTCTCTCTCTCTCTTTTCAAAAGCACAGTTAATAGGGGTAAACGAACACAGTTCATAGGGGTAATTCAGGGTCCCGTCACAATACCATACCTGGATGACACTCTGGTGTTCACTAAGACCTTCGATGAGCATGTTGATGCAGTGAGAAGAGTTCCACAGCAAATATAGGTGCGTGGAGTGAGACCTAAACCCTGTCAGGGTGAGTTCTTCAAGACTGTGGTTTGCTCCCCTGGGAGAATTGTGTCTGCAGGGAGAAATTGGATGGATCCTGCAGACACAGTGGCAGCAACAGTACTGAAAGAGAAGAGGTCAGGCACAGTGACAGACTCAGAAAGGTTATGTGTCTATTAAGCTGCTATCAGCAGCAGAGATGACCAAAATCAGCTCAGTAGGGGTCGCACCCGAAAGACAAATAAGAAGAGGAGCTGTGTGCCCTCTTGCAAACCAACCACTTGGACAGAGACACATGAAGTATCTTTGGAGGAGCTGATTGACTGCCCAGTACAGCCACCTGTGCTGTGATTCTCAGACTTTGCACAACCATTCATTCTCCACATTGATGCCTCTAATCAGGGGCTGGGAGCCGTCCCGTATCAAAGCACAATGGCAAATTGAGAGTCACAGCTTTTCACAGACATTGACAAATGCAGAAAAAAAACTACCAATTACACAGCAGGAAATTGGAATTCGTTGTCTTGGCCAATTACTGAAAAATTGAGGGATTACCTGTACTATGCCCCGTCATTCACAGTTTACAGTAACAACAACCTCCTCACGTATGTTGAATGGAACTGGAAATAGATGGGTTGCTGAACTGGCCGATTTCTATCTCACTATCCATTATCGCCCAGGAAAAGAGAATGTTCGTGCTAACTCTTTGTTCTGAATGCTGGTATCCATGGAAACGTCTGTGAGTGAGAAAGACAATGTGGATGCTGGCTCTTTGTCCCGAATGGCAGTAGCCATGGAAACGACAATGAGGGAGTGCACGGAAGCACTCTTGTCCGACTCAGTGGAAGTCACAGTCCAGCCATTGAAGTACGGCAAAGTGCAGTCATTCCTGGTCCATTGCAGTGTCTGTGCGGTTAGACACAGTAAATGTCGACTTGGTGAACACTGTCCAGGAGAGAGATCCGCTAAGCACAGGAAGAGGATGGTGACATCGAAATGATAGTTGATTTTGCACACTCAGGTTTGAAGCCTCAAACACAGACATGAAGAAAGCGAGCCAGTGCTTTCTGCAAGAGCGGGATAAATTAGTATCGGATGAGGATGGCATCCTTCATTGGAAAACTACCAAGTGAAGCTCTGGTAAGACAGAGACTTTTCTAGCCTCACACGTAGAGGGACACTGAGCAGCACTATGCGCTACGAGTGTGTACATGTCTCAAACAAAAGAAACCGTGTCGGGAAACAAGAGATGACTCGAGAGCATTGTGATAATGAACTTGTCTCAGTTGACTTTCTTCACCTAAACAAGTGCAAGGGTGGAGATAAGTACATTCTGGTGATTATCGACCATTTTATACGATTTGCACAGGCATACGCCACGGCCTTGAAATCAGGAAAAACGGTCACTGACCGTCTTTTCGATAAGTTTGCCCTGATGTTTGGGTGTCCATCATGAATACACCATAACCAAGGGGTAGAATTTGAGAACCAGCTCTTCATGTAACTGAGAAAACATAGAGCTGTGACCGTAGAGGGAAATGGACAAGAACTACACCGTACCACCCCCAGGGAAATGGTCAAGAACTACATGTAAACCCACCCCCAGGGAAATAGACAAGAACTACACCGTACCACCCCCAGGGAAATGGCAGACATGCGCAAAATGGAAGAGGTCTGCCCTCACATCATCCACCCTACCACCACACCAGCCTCCACATCCAGCATATAGTTCTCCAGAACTTCTGCCATCTCCAACGGGATCCCACCACCAAACACATCTTTTCCTCCTCCCCCCCACTTTCTGCAGAGATCGCTCCCTACTCGACTCCCTTGTCCGTTTGTCCCTCTCCACTGATCTCCCTCCTGACGCTTATCCTTGCAAGTGGAACAAATGCTACACCTGCCCCTACACCTCCTCCCTCACTACCATTCAGGGCCCCAAACAGTCCTTCCAGGTGAGGCGGGAATTCACCTGTGTGTCTGTGGGGGTCATATACCATGTCCGGTGCTCCCGGTGTGGCCTCCTGTATGCCAATGAGATCTGACATAGATTGGGAGACCGCTTCGCTGAGCACCTTCGCTTTGGCCACCAGAAAAAGTGGGATCTCCCAGTGGCCACCCATTTAAATTCCACTTCCCATTTCCATGCTGAAGTGTCTATCCATGACTCCTCCATTGTCATAGAACCATAGAAACTACAGCACAGAAATAGGCCTTTTGGCCCTTCTTGGCTGTGCCGAACCATTTTCTGCCTAGTCCCACTGACCTGCACACGGACCATATTCTTCCATACACCTCCCATCCATGTATCTGTCCAATTTATTCTTAAATGTTAAAAAAGAACCCGCATTTACCACCTCGTCTGGCAGCTCATTCCATACTCCCACCACTCTTTGTGTGAAGAAGCCCCCCCTAATGTTCCCTTTAAACTTTTCCCCCCTCACCCTTAACCCATGTCCTCTGGTTTTTTTCTCCCCTTGCCTCAGTGGAAAAAGCCTGCTTGCATTCACTCTATCTATACCCATCATAATTTTATATACCTCTATCAAATCTCCCCTCATTCTTCTACGCTCCAGGGAATAAAGTCCTAACCTATTCAACCTTTCTCTGTAACTGAGTTTCTCAAGTCCTGGCAACATCCTCGTAAACCCTCTCTGCACTCTTTCAACCTTATTAATATCCTTCCTATAATTTGGTGACCAAAACTGAACACAATACTCATGATGAGGCCACACTCATATTGGAGGAACAACACCTTATATTCCGTTTGGGTAGCCTCCAATCTGATGGCATGAACATTGATTTCTTGAACTTCCAGTCATGGCCCCTCACCCTCTTCTTTACCGTTCCCCATCCCCTTTTCCCTCTCTCACCTTACCTCCTTGCTTGCCCATCACCTCCCTTTGGTTCTTCTCCCGCCTTTTCTTTCTTCCACAGCCTTCTGTCCTCTCCTATCAGACTCCCCTTTCTCCAGCCCTGTATCTCATTCACCAATCAACTTCCCAGCTCTGTACTTCACCCCTCCCCCTCCCAGTTTCCCCTATCATCTGGTGTTTCTCTCTCCCCTTCTCCCCACCTTTTAACTCGTCTTTTTTTCTCCAGTCCTGCCGAAGGGTCTGGGTTCGAAATGTTGACTACATTTTTTACCATGGATGCTGCCTGGCCTGCTGAGTTCCTCCAGCATTTTGTGTGTGTTGCTGGGAGTTCCAGCATCTGCAGATTTTCTCTTGTTTGTAGCAAGGACTGCAATAGTTTTGGAGTAGAGCATATCCAACCTGCTGAGCAGCAAATGAGAGTTGAGGATTCACAATACTTCCCGGGACGAATGCCTGAGAAGGAACAATTGTTGAGCTCAGCTCTATGTGAACCAGTACTTGTCCCTGTATCTTTACCTGTCCCCGCACCTTCACCCAAACCAAGTGATTTTCCTGCATGTGCACCCATACCAGCTCCTGTATTTACTTCAGTGAATGATAACAACCAGATGGAGCAAAGAAAAGGGAGCTCAAATTTTCCTCGGAGAGAACGACAACCAGCAAAACGCTTTACTTACGATAGGGCTGACCCCACATGTCACAACATACAGACTGTAGACTATAGGCCACATCACTATCCGGCCTTGCCTTATAAGTATGTAACGTCAATGACTTCATGACCACCTGTGCCTCAGTCCCAGTATCAGCTACCCTGTGCCCACCAGAAACCAAAGGAATGTTCTGTAGAAGGAAAGTAGTGATTGCAAGTCTAACACTGGGAGGAGATGTCAGGACAACATCTACATGTGAGGGGGAGTGTGTGACAATGCTGAAATCCGTTCAAATTGTTCAAATAATTTTTAAAACAGTTGAAATAATTTATTTAATGTGAATATGTTGATGAATAAAGGGACATTTATAAACATGCAAATGTGTAGTTGAAAATTCTGAGAGTCTGTGTGTGAGGTATTTGTTCACGGTATTGAGCACTGAATCTATCTTAATACTCCTTAGGAGGCCCAACACTTTCACCTCCTTGACCTCTAAACACCCTAACGTGTTTATACAATCAACACTGACACAAATTTTCCCAGGCTAGTAACGCCATCACTCCTCCATTAATCTTCCAACACACATCAACGTTGCTGGTGAACGCAGCAGGCCAGGCAGCATCTCTAGGAAGAGGTACAGTCGACGTTTCGGGCCGAGACCCTTCGTCAGTGTTTATCCATTAATCTTCCCTGCTCTGTTATGTCTAAAGCAATAGAACACCAAAATATTGAGCTGCCAGTCCCGCCCTTCCTCCAACCAACTCTCAGTAATGGCTGCAACGCCATAATTTCAGGGGCTGATCCGTGCACTGAGGTCATCCACTCATCCATCAATAAGAAAAGAAAATGATGTAAAGCTTCGGAAATTAGCATCAAACAGATCACATGTCAATTATGAAGAGGCCTGAAAAGAACTAAAGAAGGGATTAGAAAAGCCAGGAGGGGCCATGAGAAGTCCTTGGCAAGTAGGATTAATGTCAATCCCAAGGCACTCTCTACATACATCAAGAGCATAAGAAAAGCTAAGGAGGGGTTGGGAGCAGTCAAGGATAAAGGGGGGAACATTTGTTTGGTTGCAGAGAAAGTGAGTGAGGTCTTTAATGAGTACCTTGCTTCAGTATTTACCAAGGAAAAGGATATGGAGGATCAGGAGATCGTGCTGAGTGTATATACACGTAAAGGTGTTTAGAGGTCAAGGAGGAGAAAGTGTTGGGCCTACTAAGGAGTATTAAGGTGGATAAGTCCCCGAGCCCTGATGGGATTTACAACAGGTTATTGAGGAAGGCAAGAGACCAGATTGCTGGGGCCTTGACCAGTATCTTCATGTCCTCTCTAGGCACAGGCGAAGTCCCGGAGGACTGGCGAGTGGCTAAGGAAAATCCTGGAAACTATAGACCAGTGAGTCTTGCGTCAGTTGTAAGGAAATTACTGGAGAAAACTCTTAGGGATAGAATATATGAGCATTTGGAAATCCACAGTAAAATTAGGGGGAGCCAGCATGGCTTTGTGTGGGACAAGTCATGTCTCACTAACTTGATTAAGTTTTTTGACAAGGTGATGGGAGAGATTGGTGAAGGTAGAGCAGCGGATGTTGTCTACATGGATTTTAGTGAGGTGTTTGACACCAATTCCTCATGGGAGGATAATCCAGAATATTAAGATGCACTGGATCCACGGCGAATTAGCTGTTTCAATTCAGAGCTCGCCTGCATACAGAAGACAGAGGGTAATGGTTGAAGGGACTTATTCGAGCTGGAAGTCTGTAATTTGTGGAGTTCCTGAGGGATCTGTGCTGGGACCTCTGCTGTTTGTGATATATATAAATGATCTGGATGAAAATATAGATGGGTGGGTTAATAAGTCTGCCAATGATACCAAGACTGGTGGAGTTGTGGAGAGTGTAGAGGACCAGTAAAGAGTACAGCCCAACGCGGATCATTTGCAGATATGGGCACAGAAATGGTAGATGCAGTTTAACCCAGATAAATGTGAGGTGTTGCACCTTGGTAGGGCAAACACAACGGGACAGTAGAGAGACAATAGACAATAGGTTCAGGAGTAGGCCATTCGGCCCTTCGAGCCAGCACCGCCATTCACTGTGATCATGGCTGATCATCCACAATCAGTATCCAGTTCCCGCCTTATCCCCATAACCTTAGATTCTGCTATCTTTAAGAGCTCTATTCATCTCTTTTTTGAAAGCATCCAGAGACTTGGCCTCCACAGCCTTCTAGGGCAGAGCTTTCCATATATCCACCACTCTCTGGGTGAAAAAGTTTTTCCTCAACTCTGTTCTAAATGGCTTACCCCTTATTCTTAAACTGTGGCCTCTGGTTCTGGACTCACCCATCAGTGGGAACATGCTTCCTGCCTCCAGCATGTCCAATCCCTTAATAATCTTATATGTTTCAATAAGATCCCCTCTCAGCCTTCTAAATTCCAGAGTATACAAGCCCAGTCGCTCCAACCTTTCGACATATGACAGTCCCGCCATCCCGGGAATTAACCTTGTGAACCTACGCTGCACTCCCTCAATAGCAAGAATGTCCTTCATCAAATTTGGAGACCAAAACTGCACACAGTACTCCAGGGTGTGGTCTCACCAGGGCCCTGTACAGCTGCAGAAGGACCTCTTTGCTCTTGTACTCAACTTCCCTTATTATGAAAGCCAGCATTCCATTAGCTTTCTTCACAGCCTGTTGCATGCTTGCTTTCAGTGACTGATGTACCCCTTTTCCTAACTTGACTCCATTTAGATAATAATCTGTCTTCTTGTTCTTACCACCAAAGTGGATAACCTCACATTTATCCACATTAAACTGCATCTGCCATGCATCTGCCCACTCACCCAGCCTGTCCAAGTCACCCTGCATTCTCATAACATCCTCCCCACATTTCATACTGCCACCCAGCTTTGTGTCATCGGCAAATTTGCTAATGTTATTTTTAATTCCCTCATCTAAATCATTAATATATATTGTAAATAGCTGCGGTCCCAGCACTTAACCCTGCGGTACCCCACTGGTCACCGCCTGCCATTCCGAAAGGGACCCGTTAATCACTACTCTTTGTTTTCTGTCAGCCAGCCAATTTTCAATCCAGGTCAGTACTCTGCCCCCAATACCATGTGCCCTAATTTTGCCCACTAATCTCCTATGTGGGACTTTATCAAAGGCTTTCTGAAAGTCCAGGTACACTACATCCACTGGCTCTCCCTTGTCCATTTTCATAGTTACATCCTCAAAAAATTCCAGAAGATTAGTCAAGCACAATTTCCCCTTCATAAATCCATGCTGACTCGGACCGATCCTGTTTCTGCTATTCAGATGTGTTGTAATTTCATCTTTTATAATTGACTCCAGCATCTTTCCCACCACTGACGTCAGGCTAACTGGTCTATAATTCCCTGTTTTCTCTCTTCCTTCCTTCTTGAAGAGAGGGACAACATTAGCCACCCTCCAATCCACAGGAACTGATCCTGAATCTATAGAACATTGGAAAATGATTACCAATGCGTCCATGATTTCTAAAGCCACCTCCTTAAGTCTCCTGGGATGCAGACCATCAGGTCCCGGGGACTTATCAGCCTTCAGACCCTACAGTCTATCCAACACCATTTCCTGCCTAATATAAATTTCCTTCAGTTCATCCATTACCCCAGGTCCTTTGGCCACTATTACATCTGGGAGATTGTTTGTGTCTTCCCTAGTGAAGACAGATCCAAAGTACCTGTTCAACTCGTCTGCCATTTCCTTGTTCCCCATAATAAATTCACCTGTTTCTGTCTTCAAGGACCCAATTTTGGTCTTAACTATTTTTTTCCTTTTCACACACCTAAAGAAGCTTTTACTATCCTCCTTTATATTCTTGGCTAGTTTACCTTCGTACCTCATTTTTTCTCCACGTATTGCCTTAGAGCAGAGAGATCCAAGTTCATAGCTCATTGAAAGTGGTTACACAGGCTGATAGGCTGGTTAAGAAGGCTTATGAAATGCTTGCTTTTATTAGTTGAAGCATTGAATTCAAATGTCAGGAGTTACGTTGCAACTTTATAAAATTCTGGTTAGGCCACATCTAGAGTATTTCGTGCAGTTGAGGTCACCCCACTGTGGGAAGGATGTTGAGGCTTTGGAGCGGAATAACAAGATGCTGCCTGGTTTACAGGGCAGGTGCTGTAATGAAGGGCTGGATAAACTTGGGTTGTTTTCTCTGGAGCTCCAGAGGCTGAGGGGAGATCTGATAGAGGTTTACAGGATCATGAGAGGCCTAGATAGAATAGACAGGGAGTATCTGTTTCCTAGGATAGAAATACCAGAGGGCATGCATTATCGGTGAGGGGGCACAGGTTCAAAGGGGATATGAGGGGTAACATTTTCACTCAGAGTGCTGAATGCATGGAATGCGATGACTGATATGGTGGTAGAGGCTTTTAATAGATGTTTTGATAGACATCTATTAAGGATATGAAGAAGATATAAGATATAAGGAAGATGGAGGGATATATATAAGATATAAGGAAGATGGAGGGATATATATAAGATATAAGGAAGATGGAGGGATATATATAAGATATAAGATATAAGGAAGATGGAGGGATAAGGACATTGAGTAGGTGGGAGGGATTGGTTTTTGGGGCCTTTTGGTTTATTTTTATTCTGGTTCTGGGCCAAAGGTCTGTTCCTGTACCGTGCTGTTCTATGTTCCATGTTCTGGTATACTGATAGCTTGCTGTAACAAAAGGTATTTTAAAATTCGTTCCGTGTTCTTTACTAATTCAGCAATGAGTACTCGCAATCGAAGAAGTCACTGTACATGGGTTAAACCACAAGAAATCACTTCATAGAAAACATGCAACTCAAAAAGGAAAACAAGTGATAAATGAAGTTAGCAGTACAGAAAACAAAAAGTAATTTTTATCATCCACTGATTGAGCTGATTTGCAAAATGCCAAAGGGAACTACAGATCTGAAGTCTTTCATGAAGCCTTCCCTTCTCTCCTCCTCCTCCACCACCCCCTCTCTCTTTCCCTCCCCTCACCATCTTTCTCCCTATCTTCTACAACTGTTAGCATGATGACTGCAGCTTCCTTAGACAACCCTGCATTCATCATGATCTACTCTCCAGTCTGTGAACTTGTACTCCTTTAACTTACTCACAACAATCCCATTCCAGGATAACACAATTTTGTCTTGCAGTCTTCCATTTTATTTCAGCATGTAGCAAGGAGGAATCACATTTTGTTCTTACACTTGCTGACATCTATGGAAATGACTAAGATTATACTGTACGCCACAGTATAAACTGTTTCCTGTTCATTCATTTCCGTAGATGCTGCCTGACTCGCTGAGCTCCTTAAGCACTGTGCTTGTGTTAGTTTATACTGGGGAATACCTTTACAATTATTTATAAAAGTATCATAAATACGAAGTAAAAACACACACATTTTCACTTAACATTTTACTTAAAACGGGCAGCATTTTAAACATGACATTGAATTGAAATGCTCATGTTGTTTTCTTCTCCATACCTGTTTGCTGTCTGACTTACTTCTTCCAACAGTTTGTAGCAAGTCATGTAATCATGCAGGGTCCAAATTGTTTTATGTAATTTCCAGTATGCAAGTGTGAAGCAGAACAAAACAATTGTTACTCCGGATTCAATACAGCTCAAGAAACACAATAATTTAAAAAGACATTAATTTCAAAAAAAGCAATAAATGTAAATACATAATATAGCTTATATACACAGAGTGATTGTATGTCCATGAAGTGACACTAGACACAGGAGTGTCTGTACAAAAGGCGACTCTGACAGGAAATGATAAAGTAGTGGTGGTTGGGGGTGTGGAGGCTGAGATAGCAGGTGGAGGTGTTGATCAGCCTCACTGCTTGGGGCAAGTAACATGTTTTGAGTCTGGTAATCCTGGTGTGGAAGTTATGTAGCCTCCTCCCCGATGGGAGTGGGCACAAACGGTGCATAAGCAGGGTGTGTGGGATCCTGCATAATGTTACTGGCACCTTTCTGTATTTCCAGTATGCCCTTGATGGCGGGCAGGCTGGTGCCAATATTGGTTGTACTAAATTACAGACGGATATCAGTGGTCCATGCCAAAGGTCAAAGCTGAAAGTGAAACTCTGTGGAGACAAAAATGACACCATTTAGAAGAGCGAGGACTTATAGGAGGCTTGCTGGAAACAGCGATAAACTACTGAGCGTAAGATCACAATATACTGTAAATAAATCATTAAAATATCTTATGTTCAGAAAAATAACGACAGTCTTGGAGTGCCTGTATTTGAATAAAGAAGATATGAATTTAATGAGGTGGAAATTATGTAACAACTCTGCAAGCTCCTGGTTAAAACCTTGCTTGTCATGATGTTTAGCTTGAGTACCAAACCTTGGAAGGGAACATTTAAACATTTTTAAAGTTCAGCGTTATTTATCACATATATACTCAATAGCCATGTTAGGTACACGAAGCATATAATAAAGTGGCCACTGAATGTACATTTATGGTCTTCTGCTGCTGTAGCCCGTCCACTTCAAGTATCAACATGTTGCACTTTTGGAGATGTCCCTCTGCACATCACTGTTGTAATGTGAGCTACTGTCACCTTCCAGTCAGCTTGAACCAGTCTGACCATTCTCCTCCGACCTCCCTCATTAACAAGGCATTTTCATCTACAGAACTGATGCTCACTGGATTTTTTTGTTTTGTTTTTCACACCATTCTCTGTGAACCCTAGAGACAGTTGCGTGTGAAAATCCCAGGAGATCAGCAGTTTCTGAGATACTCAACCCACATGGAAATTCATGGTGAGAACGTACAAATACTTTACAGGCCGTGGCAGGAATCAAACCCCTGCTTGCTGGAGCTGTAAAGCGATGTGATATCCACTCTTCTACTGGGACTCTTGTTAGGCCGTTTCTCTACTCCTGCAGAATGCATTTACCAGAATAATATATCGACTCCACGGGTTAAATCATGAGGAGAGATTGAGTTCAAAGTTACAGGTAAAGTCCATATGTCACCATATACAATCCTGAGATTGATTTTCTTGTGGCCATTCACAGTAAATATAAGAAACACAATCGGATCAATGAAAGACCGCCCCAGCAGATTGGATGCACTACCAATGTACAAAAGACAACAAATTCTGCAAATACAAAAAGAAAGAGGAAAAAATAATAATAATAAATAAACAAGCAATAAATATACAGAACATGAGATATTGAGTGAGTCCATAAGTTGTAGGAACAGTTCAGTGATGGGGTGAATGACGTTGAGTTCTCTGGTTCAGGAAGCCTGGTGGCTGAGGGCTACTAACTGTTCCTGCACCTGTTGGAGTGAGACCTGAGGCTCCTGTACCTTCTTCTAGGCAGCAGCAGCGAGGAGACAGCATGGCCTGAGTGGTGGTGGTCCTTCATGATGGAAACTTCTTTCCTGCAACAGCGTTTCATGTAGATGCGCTCAATAAACAGCAAAGTTTAAACGGATGCTGAAATTGATAGCTATTTCAAACTATTAGGGGATTTTTTTTTCCCTCCACCTACCTCGTTTCTGCTGGTTAGAAAACCTGGGACACGGTTGTAGGATTTAAAAATCAGGTCCAGGCTATTCAGCAGGAAACTCAGAGAAGCATCCTTTATGTTTCACCAATCACACTCACTTCCATAAATGGCAATTGACGTGCAATTTGTTGCCATTTTAGACCTGAATCTGATAGTCTTTAAGATGTTTTAGTTAATTAAAATCAAGGTACATCACAGACACTGAATGTGGGAAGTGGTTTCAGGTGTAAGTGATTCAGTTCTCCATGTTCCTGAGATGTGAATTGACCCTTTATGAAGTAAACGGCAGATTTGTGTGATCCAAATAAGTCAAGCTTATATTTATTTTTATATCCTCCAGGATTTTATTACAAAATATAAGTTGCTTGTGATTCCTTCATGACTTGTGTTGTTTGGACGTCAGTCAATGTTATCTCTACGTCATCACTCCTGCTTGTGTACACATGGATTCGGAAGAGGGACTAGGCCACATAGTTATGCAAGTGTTTCTTTCACTTAAGATCACTGTCAGTTTATCAAGAATTTTTTGATAAGAAGGATAATGTGTCACTATCTAAGATTTAAAGAAGAAAGATTAAGATTAGCTTTATTTAACACACATACATTGAAACATGCAGTGAAAATCTTCATCTTGCATCAATGACCAACGCGGTCTGATATTGTGTCGCCATACTTGCAGCTCCAGTGTAGCGTGTCCATAACCTACTGAACCTAACCTGCATGCTTTTGTAATGCGGAGGGTATCCAGTCATTGGCGCTGTAAAGCAATTGCGTTAACTCTATACTATTGTGCCACCTCTGCTGCGATTTACTCTGCAAGCTCATGTTACTTCCTAAGTTATGAACAATCAATCATATTAAATTCTATTCTTTAAGGGGGGATTGTTTCTTACCAGAATGTAGTTATGAACTTATTATATGTATATGGCCTGAGTTATCTGGGAACTATAATTAAATTTCATTCAGATCGAATTCAGATTTATATTTATTTTTTAATCACATGTACATCAAAACAAACCTACAGCCTGTTACACCACTGGTGCTGAGGGCAGCCATGAAGGTCCTCCATCTCTGGCGGTGATCAGGGCTTCATTCGTCGTGTCAGTTGTTTCCTCTCAGTTTTCACTACTGTCAGCCATGCAAGTCCTGTGTGGAGACTCAGGAATACCATCGCACTCAGACGTAGAAGGATTCTTCATTGCTGTTTCTGTAACAATTTTGTTTGACCAGTCAGGGTTGTTAGCCCTGAGTTGAACCCCCGAACCTGGAGGACCGGTGTACCTCTCTTAGTCTGGCCTTTACCCTTTGACCTGTTTGGCATGAGTGACCCTACCAAGAGCCAAAGCATAAACCCCTGACTCCAGCCAACATAGCTCTACAGGTCCTAGGGGCAAGCAAGCCTCCAAACCAAGGCAAGATTGTGGTCCTCTTGGAGGCCAACAAAATATAGAGTGAAATCAATCATTGCATTAGCAACGACACACACAAGGACGTGCCCGTGTTGTCACACATTCCAGTGCCAACATGCATGCCCACATTATCAAAACTTCATAATGCTCTGGAATGAATACATTGGTTTATAATTTTAAGTTTTAGGCTAATAGTCCTCTCCAATACATTAGCAAATATTTCAGCAAATTTCCAGCAGGTACAGTACTGTGCAGAAACCTTAGGCATAGGTATAGGGCGAGGGTTTCTAAGATTTTGCACAGAACTGTATTTGTCAATGTGGAGTGGAGCAAAGGATGTTGGGAATGGTGAGGGTGGAGCACCGCGGGAAGGGTGTGGGACAGGTGGCAGAGAAGGAGTGCTGGGATGGGTGGTGTGGGTGCAGACACAGCCAGCCCTGAGACACCGGGCAAGGTCATTTGATTCTAAACAATTGGTTTATTGATCATTACAGAATGTCTCCCTTCCCCTTTCCCCTCTCCCTGCCTCCTTCCCACTTTCAGTCCACAATAGAGATGCATATCAGAATTAGGTTTATCATCACTCACATATGTCATTAAATTTGTTTTTTTTGCTGCAGCAGTACAGTGCAATACATAAAATTACTACAGGACTGTGCAAAAGTCTTGGGCTCCCTATATATGTGCTTAAGACTTTTGCACAGTACTGTATATGGAAAGATGTATGACCACTTACACTACCGTGCCATGGGAATCGAACCCGGGTCGCTGGTACTGTAAAGTGTTGTGCTGACCACTAGTAATATTTATTTATTTATTGTTATTATTAATTCTCTCTCTCTCTCTCCTTTTTCTCCCTCTGTCCCTCTCACTATACCTCTTGCCCATCCTCTGGGTCCCCCCCCCTTGTCTTTCTTCCCAGACCTCCTGTCCCATGATCCTCTCATATCCCCTTTTGCCTATCACCTGTCCAGCTCTTGGCTCCATCCCTCCCCCTCCCGTCTTCTCCTATCATTTTGGATCTCCCCCTCCCTCTCCAACTTTCAAATCTCTTACTCACTCTTCCTTCAGTTAGTCCTGACGAAGGGTCTCGGCCTGAAACGTCGACTGTACCTCTTCCTAGAGATGCTGCCTGGCCTGCTGCGTTCACCAGCAACTTTTATGTGTGTTGCTTGAATTTCCAGCATACGCAGACTTCCTCGTGTTTGCTAACCACTATGCTGTCGCCTTTAATTTGTAGTGTGTTCAAAATTTGTTTCTCAAAGTCTCACCCTACGTACCCGTTGTGAGAGGTGGAAGCGGGTAAGTCCGGCCACAAGGTCTCTGGTGAAGATGCACAGGCCAATCCCCTGTACAGGGGATACAATGGACTACAGAAACACTGATCAACTCCAACCAGACCATCGACTTTGGACAATGGAGACGGGAGGCCATCAATGGCCTATGCTCCACTGGGAACAATGGGACCGAGAAAAACAAGATGTCTAACTGCATGTCATAAAAAATTTCTACCACCAAAGACTGGTCAAAATTGGGTCCAAGTAATTTCCACATAATAAGTTCTGCGCCATCTGTAGAAAATAACTGTTACTGTTCTCCTGTGTAGAATCTAATCCGCTCAAGTATTAATTGTTTTTTTTCCAAAGGTGGCTCATTTAATTAAACATTCATCTTTTGCTCATTTAAGTAAATCATTATTTCCTTTCTGTGACCAGACTGACATTTAATTCACCGAAATGAAAGGTTCTTTCAGTCACTGGACTGTTAATTTCATAATCCTTCATTACAATTTGTTGAGAAGGTGCAGAGAGTCTTAACCACTTCTTCAATTTGTCAATGCCAGCTAATTACGCTGCAATCTTTTCATCTTTCGACCACTTGCCTTGCAAAAAAATTTAAAAATCTAAATGTTGGGAAGGCAAGGCTGACTAATAGCAGATCCAATTAAAATCTTTGCCGCAGCAAAGTATGACCAAACTAGTGAAGATAAGAAAGAAATTTACATTTTTGAGCAATCCTTCTCATCTTTGAAACATGCCAGAGCACCCGGTCACACAGCAGTTTCAAAGTTTAGCGAAGTCTGTAATGTAGGTGAATGTATCAGCTTGCATGGATTCAGTCAGCAAACACACACAGAGTAATCAGAATCAAGATTACGGTCACTGATGTATATCACAAAATTTGTTGTTACGTGGCAGCAGTACAGTGCAATGTATATAAAATTCCATAAGTTAAAATAAAAATATATAACAGAATCCAAAAACAGAGCAAAAGAGTGAGGTGATGTTCATGGACCATTCATGAATGTACCCCAGGGTAATTAAACCCAAAAATGTAACGCTGGAAAGCTCCACCTGCGGAGGGATGTAAACGAGGTTTAGCAAACTTTAAAAAACAGAATTTGGAGAAAAAACTATGCAAAAATGAGCCGTGGCTGATGCAGGCAGACAAGCAAGAGAAACAGCAAACTGTTAGAAACTAAAGATATAAGCTGTTAAAAGTGGAATTAGTATAGATTATCCCTGCCCTACTTACTTGAAAACCTTAGGGTGAAACCCCTGGAGGGAAGACAATGTCAATAAAAGATTTATTGAAACTACAGCTATAACAAGCAGCAGCTATAACAAGACAATATCAGCAAAAATGAGTGTCCAAGATCCCTACCATGTACCGTGAATTAGTTCTGTTAAATCATACCAAGGGATTTTGAGAATTAAAACTTTTACTCTTCCGAGTGTATAATTTATGTGTGATATATGTTCAGTAGTGTTGCAACTGAGGAATGTTTGGAAATGACAATGTGATATTGAGTTATTTTGAAATAGAAAATAAAATGTGTATAAAAATTTATGATTGTAATCCTGTTGTATACAGGTCAGGTTTTTTTGTATAAGTGTATGAATCGACTTTCCATGGATGATCAACTATTTCATCCAACGAAACCAGAAAAATGATGGTGAGCCGCTCAAGATCGAAGAGCCAGCAGAGAACAAACTGTTTGATGAGGTAGAGGAATTTGATTTATGCAAGAACTGATTATTTTTGCAAAGATTTTGCTAAGTTACTGAATGAGATTTACTTTGTTTGTGTGGGCACGTGGCCAAGTGGTTAAGGCATTGGACTAACGACCTGAAGGTCGTGAGTTCGCACCCCAGCCGAGGGAACGTGTTGTGTCTTTGAGCAAGGCACTTAACCACACATTGCTCTGCGACGACACTGGTGCCAAGCTGTATGGGTCCTAATGCCCTTCCCTTGGACAACATCGGTGTCGTAGAGAGACTTGCAGCATGGGCAACTGCTGGTCTTCCATACAACCTTGCCCAGGCCTGCGTCCTGGAGAGTGAAGGCTTTCCAGGCGCAGATCCATGGTCTCGCAAGACTAACGGATGCCTTTGTTTAAAAGTTGAAATGTTGGAGAATTATCGTGAAAGGAACTAAGCTGAATATTTGAATTTGAATTTGTGGACATACTGACTGGAAATAAAACTGAAGTTCACCATAATACTTAAGAATAGGAATTCAATTAGTGTTCTAACTAACTAGGGATAAATAAAAAGGAAAGGTTAATCTGTAAACCTTTAGATAGGGAATAATACTGGGTCTAATTAGTTAGAGAAATTGGAGTAATAAAGGTAATTCTAATGGATCTTACTGATTCTAACTCAAAAGAAATTTGGTTTTTGTTTGATATCTGAGATTTAGAACCTAAACAGAACATTGGAATTTTGAATTGTTCTTACTCATGTAAATATTTTGTATATTTTGTTTTTTTCATATAAACAAAACTTCCTTCCAGAAGTGTATGTTTTCTATTCACTGCCTCCTTCTAATACCCAGAGCTTCTGATGGCCTAGTGTAGTACTATGCAATTTGATTTTCTCATAAAGAGTGTGAGGAAAAGCACTGCACAGGTGTCCCACAAGGATCTGTTCTGGGACCTCTACTTTTCGTGTTTTTTATTAACGACCTGGATGTGGGAATAGAAGGGTCGGTTGGCGAGTTTGCAGATGACACAAAGGTTGGAGGTGTTGTAGATAGTGTATGTGATTGTCGAAGGTTGCAGAGAGACATTGATAGGATGCAGAAGTGAGCTGAGAAGTGGCAGATGGAGTTCAACCCAGAGAAGTGTGAGGTGGTACACTTTGGAAGGACAAACTCCAAGGCAGAGTACAAAGTAAATGGCAGGATACTTGGTAGTGTGGAGGAGCAGAGGGATCTGGGGGTACATGTCCACGGATCCTTGAAAGTTGCCTCACAGGTGGATAGGGTAGTTAAGAAAGCTTATGGGGTGTTAGCTTTCATAAGTACAGGGATGGAGTTTAAGAGTCGCGATGTAATGATGCAGCTCTATAAAACTCTGGTTAGGCCACACTTGGAGTACTGTATCCAGTTCTGGTCACCTCACTATAGGAAGGATGTGGAAGCATTGGAAAGGGTACAGAGGAGATTTACCAGGATGCTGCCTGGTTTAGAGAGTATGCATTATGATCAGAGATTAAGGGAGCTAGGGCTTTACTCTTTGGAGAGAAGGAGGATGAGAGGAGACATGATACAGGTGTACAAGATAATAAGAGGAATAGATAGAGTGGATAGCCAGCGTCTCTTCCCCAGAGCACCACTGCTCAATACAAGAGGACATGGCTTTAAGGTAAGAGGTGAGAAGTTCAAGGGGGTATTAGAGCAGGGGTTCCCAAGCTTTCTCGCGCTGCGGACCGGTTTAATAGGTGACATTATTCTTGCGGACCGGCTGACCCGGGGGGGAGGAGGCGGGGGGTAGGGTTGCCAACGGACAAGAGTAGCAGTCAAAAAATACGTTGTTTACCCCAGAAAGACTACAATGACCATGAAGCCTTGCACGGGCACCAGTGCGCATGCGTGACCTGCACATGTGTGTACCTGCCGATATTATTCTCTGCAAATCATTTTTGGCGATTCTGTTCGGGGGGTGGGAGGGGGTTAATCACGACCGGAATATCGGTAATAAGGGGCTAATACATTCAATTTCGTTTCTAAGAGGGTTTATCTAACGAACTTAATATTAAACACACAGTGCATATTTTCCTCGCATGAATACAGTGATAAGTCAATCATCAGGAGAGGAGGGTGAGCTTGAAGTAAGTGTTGAACGAACTTCCAGTAGAAGTGGTAGAGGCAGTTTCGATATTATTTAAAGAATAATGGGATAGGTATATGGACAGGAAAGGAATGGAGGGTTATGGGCTGAGTGCAGGTCGGTGGGACTAGGTGAGAGTAGCGTTCGGCACGGACTAGAAGGGCCGAGATGGCCTGTTTCCGTGCTGTAATTGTTATATGGTTATATAAGTCATTTATCAGTCAATAGCATCATAACGTTTTAAGTAATGTTTGGATATTAAACACACGGCACATATTTTCCCCGTATGAACATGTAAAATCATTGCAACACACCAATATCGCTGAATCAGTGGGAGCCCTGGGCTTGTTTTCCTGCAACAAGACGATCCCATCGAGGGGTGACGAGAGACAACGATACTCGAAGGGGGTTCCTTATGTCCAGTCTATTCCACAATTTAGTTTTCGTTGCATTCATTGCAGAGATATGTTGGAAATGGAAGCAATGTTTTCAGTGCTTTCGTGGCTATTTCAGGATATTTAGCCTTGACTTTGATCCAGAATGCCGGCAGAGATGTTATGTCAAACATACTTTTCAGCCCGCCGTCATTTGCAAGCTCGAGGAGTTGATCTCCTTCCTGCGCTGACATGGATGACGCGTGCGCAATGACCTTGCGTGTGTTCAAGCTCAACAGTGGGCGTGACAGGGAATGAGGAAAGATGCAGCTGACTCATATCGCCAAATCATATCGTTTCCTCACGGCCCGGTAGCAAATGCTCCGCGGTCCGGTGGTTGGGGACCGCTGTATTAGAGGAAGGTTTTTTACTCAGAGAGTGGTTGGTGTGTGGAATGCACTGCCTGAGTCAGTGGTGGGGGCAGATACACTAGTGAAGTTTAAGAGACTACTAGACAGGTATATGGAGGAATTTAAGGTGGGGGGGTTATATGAGAGGCAGGGTTTGAGGGTCAGCACAACCTTGTGGGCCGAAGGGCCTGTACTGTGCTGTACTATTCTATGTTCTGTGTTCTATGGCAGAAGGGAAAACGTTGAGTGTGTGTATTTAAGCTCCTGTGCCTCCTCCCTAATGGTAGAAATTACAATACAGTATGCTGAAAGCCTCAATGAAGTGTAAGTGTGAATCAGTGAACAAAGGGTAAGCAATTTTTCTGGAAATCTGAATCAAATTTAGTGTCATAGACAAATGTAATGAAATTTGCTGCTTTGCAGCAGCAGTACAATGCAATACATACAAATTACTATAAATTAAAATATGAATATCTATTGAAGGAAAAAACAGTCAACATTTTGGGCCGAGACCCTTCAGCAGGAGGTACAATTTCCTTGGTTTGTTAGACCATAAGATAAAGGAGCAGAATTAGGCCATTTGGCCCATCGAGTCAGCGCCAGCATTTTATCATGGCTGGTCCATTTCTCTCTCAGCCCCAAACTCCCCGTATCCCTTCATGCCTGATTAATCAAGAATAATTCAGTCTCTGCCTTAAATATACATAAAGACTTGGGCTCCACAGCCACCTGTGGCAACAAATTCCACAGATTAACCACTGTCTAGCTAAAGTCCTTCTCAGCTCTGTTCTAAATGGACACCCATCTGGTCTTAGACTCCCTAACCATAGGAAATGTTCTCTCCAAATCCACTCTATTTACCTTTCCCAGGCTCTGTGTCCAGCACATAATTTATCATAACTTTTACCAACCACAACATGGTCCCACCACCAGTTGTATCTTCCTCTCCCCATCCTGTTTCAGGATCATTCATTTTATCAGCCCGAAACGTCAGCTCTTTACTTGTTTCCATAGATGCTACCTAGCCTGCTGAGCTCCTCCAGTGTTTTGTGTGTGTTGCTAATTCATCTCTCCACATCCCAGGCAGTTTCACATGGAAGGTGTAACCCCTGTCCATATGCCTCTGATCATTAAGAATTTAAACAGCCCTTCCAGGTGAGGCAGAGATTCACGTGCACGTTCTCTAACTCTGATCGTGGCGATTGGTGCTCTTGTTGGGGCCTCCCCTACATCAGTGAGTACAAACGAAAACCAGGGGACCACTTTGCTGGGTGTCATGACCTGCTGGAGCACCCCGTAGTCCGCCGTCTCAACTCTGCTTTCTAGTAGGTCGGTCCATTATTCTGAGGTCCTCTGTTGTGGTGAGGCCAATCTCAGGTTGGAGGAGCAACACCTCGTATTCCACCTGGGTAGCCATGAAGCCATGAATGTCCAGCTTCTGGTAATTCCCCCCCCCACCCTGTCATTCGCTTATTTTCCATTTGCCACTCTGGTTCCCACTCCCCCTTTCTCTTCTCCTCCCTTGCCCATCACTCTTCTCGAGTTCCCCTTCTTCCTTTTCTCCCATGGTCCACTCTCCTCTCCTATCAGATTCCTTCTTCTTCAGCCCTTTACTCTTCCACCTATCACCTCGCAGCTTTTTACTTCGTCCCCTCCTCTTCCACCTGACCACCTTCCCCTCACCTGCTCTCACCTATCACCTGCCAGCTTGTGTTCCTCACCTTCTCCCCAACATTCTTATTCTGGGGATTTTTTCCCTTCCTTTCCAGTCCTGATGAAGGGTCTCGGCAGAAAATATCGACTGTTTATTCATTTCCGTTGATGCTGCCTGGCCAGTTGAGTTCCTCCAGCATTTTGTGTTTGTTACTCTGGATTTCCAGCATCTGCAGAATCTCTTGTGTTTATGATTTCAATTCCCCACTCCATTCCATAAAACCATGAGAGCAGAATGAGCCAGAAACTCATTCCACCGAGATGCAACACAGAGTGTCGTAGGAAGTCATTCCTGCCTGCGGCCATCAAACTTTATAACTCCTCCCTTAGAGGGTCAGACACCCTGAGCCAATAGACTGGTCCTGGACTTATTTCCATCTGGCATAATTTACATATTATTTAATTATTTATGGTTTTATATTGCTATATTTATACTCTATTCTTGGTTGGTGCAAATGTAACAAAACCCAATTTCCCCCGGGATTAATGAAGTATGTCTATCTATCTATCTATCTAAAAGAATTAGGCTCCTTGGCTCATCAAGTCTGCTCCACCATTTCATCATGGCTGATCTATTTTCCCTCTCAGCCCCAATCTCTTGCCTTCCCCCCATATCCCTTCATGCACTGACCAATCAAGAATCTATCAACGTCTACCTTAAATATATGCTTGACCTCCTCTTGAGCTTCCTGTGGCGGTGAATTCCACAGATTCACCACTCTCTAAAGAACTTCCTCCTCATCTCCATTCTAAAAGGACACCCCTCTATGCTGAGACTGTGTCCTCTGGTCCTAGACATTCCCACTATAGGATACATTCTCTCCATATCCACTTTACCAAGGCCTTTCACCATTCAATATGTTTCAATGAGGTCATCCTTCATTCCTCTGAATTCCTGTGAGTTCAGTCCCAGAGCCATCAAGCGCTCTTCAAATGACAAGCCAAATAATCCTGGAATCATCCTCACACCAACCTGTCCATCTCAGGCCTCCTCCACTGTCAGGGTGAGGCAAACCCAGACAACAGCTCATATTGCACCTGGGGACTCTACAACACAAAGACATGAATGTTGGGATCTCCAGTTTCTGGTAACTTGCACCCACTCTCAATTCCTTTCTCTCTCTTTCTGATCCACCAAGGTCCTCTAGGGCTTTTTTCTTTAAAGTGAAGGAGGATGAGAGGTGACTTGGTAGAGGTGTACAGGATGATAGGATGCACAGATTGAATGGAACTAGGGTATCCCCTGTACAGGGATTGGCCTGTGCAACTTCACCAGAGCTCTGGTGGCCAGCCCTACCCATTTCCACCTCTCACAACCGGTTAGACTTTGAGAAGAAAATTTTAAACACACTACAAATTAAAGGTGACAGCACAGTGGTTAGCACAACACCTTACACCCTGCCTTTGACTTCCCTTGTCAGCCATGGTGCCTCTTCATATCTTTAGAATTCTCCTTCATTTTTGGGTTATATCTTTCTTGCAGCTTCCTAATTTCCTACAGAAACACCAGCCATTGTTGTTCTGCCATCATCCCTGCTAGTGTCCCCATTCCAATCAACATTAGCCAGCTCCTCTTTCATGCCTCTGTAATTCCCTTTACTCCACTGTAATACTGATACATCTAATTTTAGCTTCTCCTTCTCAAACTGTAAGGTGAATTCTATATTATCATCACTGCCTCCTAAGGGTTCCTTCATCTTAAGTTTCCTAATCAAGTCTGGGTCATTACATAACACCCAATTCAGAAATTCTACTCCTCTAGTGTGAACAATTACAAACTGTTCTAAAAGACTATCACAACATTTTACATGTCTTTTTTTACCTTCTGTTGTAATTTGTATGCCACATCCTGGCTACTGTTCAGAGGATTGTATGCAACTCCCATCAGGGTCATTTTACCCTTGCAGTTTCTTAACGTTACCCACAAGGATTCTACATCTTCTATCCTGTCACCTCTTTCTAAAGATTTGATTTGATTTTTTTTACCAACAGAACCACCACATCCACTCTGCCTACCTGCCTGTCTTCTTGATACATCGTGCATCGTTGGATGTTACGTTCCCTACTATAACCTTCTTTCAGCCGCAATTCAGAGATGCCCCAACGTCGTTCCTGCCAACCTTCAACTGCGCCATAAGATCACCTACTTTATTCCATATACTGTGTATCTTCAAATATAACATCCTTTTTGATTTTAGCCCCCTGTTACACTTAATTTATCTCACCGACTGCAATTTTGCCCGAACATCTGCCTGTCCTTCCTCACAATCTCACTACATACTGCATCTGACTTGTTAACCAACTGCCCATCCTCAGCTCTGTCACTCCAGTTCCCATTCCCCTGACAAATTAGTTTAAACTCCCCCCTGCAGTTCTAGCAAACCTACCTGCAAGTATATTAGTCCTCCTCGGGTTCAGGTGTAAACTATCCTTTTTGTACAAGTTGTACCTTCCCCAGAAGAGATCCCAATGATCCATAAACCTGAACCTGCCCCTAGCATCAGTTTCTCAGCCGCATTTTTATCAGTCAGATCACCCGATTCTTACCCTTACTGTGGCACAAGCAGCAATCCAGAGATTGCTGCACTGGAGGTCCTGCTTTTCAGCTTTCTGTCCAACTCCCTACATTACCTCTTTAGGACCTCCTCCCTTTTTCTGCCTATATCACTGGAGCAAATATGTATCATGACTCCCAGCTGTTCACCCTCCCCCTTCAGAACGCCATGGACCCGACCCAAGAAATCCCTGACCCTGGCACCTAGGAGGCAACATACCGTCCAGGTGTCTCTTTCATGTCCACAGAATCTCATGCCGACTTGTCTAACTATGGAAGCCCTTAATTTACTGCAGTCCTCTTTCCCCTCGTCCCTTCTGAGCCACCGAGCCAAAGACCTGGTTGCTGTGGCTTCCTCCTGGAAGGTTGTCAGCTCAGTTTATTGTTGAGGGAAACTCTGCACTGGCTCTTATTCCCTTTCCCCCTCCTCACAGTCACCCAGGTACCTTCCGCCTGTAATTTAGGAGTGGCCACCTCACTCTCGCTCCTATCTATCACTTCCTCATTTTTCCGCAGGAGCTGAAGGTCATCGAGCTGCAGCTCCAGTTCCTTAGCATGGTCTCTAAGGAGCTGCAAATCGGTGTAGTTATTCGGGAGACTGGAGGTTCCCCAGAGTTCCCACATCTCACCCAGGGAACATACCACTTTCTCGGAGCCTTCTCAGAGAACTAGCTAAGTACTAATAGAAAAAAAAACTTAATAGAAACTTTCTAACTTACTTAGAACCTCCGCCTGTGCTCGCCCAAGCCTGCTCTCACATTAGTCTGTTAAGCCAAAGCCAGACCACACTTATATCGGCCCTTGCCAACAATAGCCACTCCACTTACACCTCCTTTCTTTCCATTGGCCCCACCCTGATTGCTGCCTGCAGACAAAAAAGCCGAAAAGCTCCCAAGCTCTTTTTATACCTTACGCTGCATCACCAACGAACAATATTTCACAACTAAGACAACTGAGAAAGAAAGAAAAATTCTGTCTCCACTTTACTCTAAGATATTCCACAGTGTCCTACAACATGCTGAACTTGTATTTGAAAACAAATGTACAAGGGTCCCAGAAAGGAACTGCATTCACTTGACTATACGATATAGGACCAGAATTAGCCATTTGGCCTATCGAGTCTGTTCTGCCATTCCATCAGGGCTGATTTATTGTCCTTCTCAACCCCATTCTCCTTGTAACCTTTAATACCTTTATTGGTCAAGAACCTATTAACCTTTGCTTTAAATATACCCAATGACTTGGCCTCCACAGCCATCTGTGGCAGTGAATTCCACAGATTCACCGCCATCTGGCTAAAGAAATTCCTCACTATCTCTGTTCTAATGGGATATCTTTCTATTCTTCAGCCATGCCCTCTGGTCCTAGATTCCCTCCGATTACAAGAAAATCTATTATTATCATTATTATTATTATTACTATTATTAGTAGTAGTATTTTGTATTTGCACAATTTGTCTTCCTTTGCACATTGGTTGCTTGTCAGTCTTTGTGTGTAGTTTTTCATTGATTCTATTGTTTTTTTTGTTCTACAGTAAAATCCTGCAAATGAATGGATCTCAGGTTAAGATATGGTAATATATACATTCTTTGATAATACATGTACTCTGAACTTCAAAGTTTGAAGTTTGAACGTTCCCTCCAGTTCACTCTATCTATGCCTTTCAAAACTGGGCGGCCAGCAGTGCCGTGATTAGCGCGATGCCATTGCAGCTTGGGATGTTTCCAGAGTGTTTAGTTCAATCCTGGTGTGTTCTGGAAGGAGTCTCTGTACGTCCTCCCTGTAGAATGCATGTGTTTTCCCATAGGTGCTCTGGTTTTCTCCCACAGTCCAATGATGCACCGGCATGTTAATAAATTGTCCCGAGATTAGGTTAGGCTTATTCAGGGATGTGGGGTTGCTGGGGCAGTGAGGCTCAAAGGGACAGAAGGGCCTACACCCTCTGCATTGCTAAAGAGATAAATAAATATTTGATAGGTTTCATTGAGATCCCCCCTCTTTCAGTGGTGGAGGCAGATACACTAGTGAAGTTTAAGAGACTGCTAGACAGGTATATGGAGGAATTTAAGGTGGGGGATTATATGGGAGGCAGGGTTTGAGGGTCGGCACAACATTGTGGGCCGAAGGGCCTGTACTGCGCTGTACTATTCTATGTTCTTCTAAGCTCCAACAAGTACAGGTCCAAAGCAATCAGACACTCCCTATGCGTTAACCCTTTGATTCCCAGGATCATTCTTGTGAACCTCGTCTGGCCATCTCCAATGCCAGCACATCCTTTGTTAGATATGGGGCCCAAATAAATCAGACATGATTGGAGAGATAATGGAGCTAGAGATATCAGAGATTCATACAAACACACTTATACAAGGGGAACCTTCTCCAGGTGAGTCTTTAAAGAAAATACACCAATCTTTACCTTGTGATAAGCAACATATTCTCACTCTCAGTTCTCTCACTTCTGCTGTAGGCATCGAGCTCATCAACGCTCATAATCTATATGGAGAAGGGAATGACTGGGAAAGCGAGGCATCAAAGAAACCTGAGCAGAATGAGTGTCAGTCATTGCTTTCAGCAGAAGTGAGAAACTGCGGAAAGAGTGACAATACTTGATGCATTCTCACCTGACAATTATGTAACAGCAAAGTCTGACCTCTTTCTACTCCAGTTTGTATAACGTTACTTATTTGAATTGAACGCTCATTTGTTCTTCCACAATGAAAAGAAAGTACACAATATTTGCAATGGTTTGAAATGAAAAACTTGGATGATGAACATCCTGGTTACCCAGACTTATTCTACTAGGTTATACAACAGTGACGCATTACAGGTTAAGTGGGTTCCATTTTCATAGAGTTTACTTTCTGAAATTACAACGTTTGTACGTTCATATCTACACTCTGTGGCCACATTATTAAGTATCTCCTGCACCTATCATACTGGCCACTAAGTGTAGTGTCACATTATAGGCCAAGTGGGTCCCATTTTCTCAGATTTTGTGAATCTCTGTGACTCAGAAGAGGCATGCTATGATAATAGGGGATTCATTAGGGAACGGACAGGAGGCTCTCTGGGTGGGAATGAATTTCCCAGATGGTATGTTGCCTCCCAAGTGCCAGGGTCCAGGATATCTCAGATTGAGTCCTCAGCATTCTTAAGTGGGAGGGTGAACGGCCAGAAGTCATGGTCCATGTAGGTACCAATGACATGGGTAGGACGATTGATAAGGTTCTGCATAGGGAGTTTAGGAATTTGGGTGCTAAGTTAAAGGGCAGGACCTCCTGGGTGTGATCTCGGGATTGCTACCAGTGCCACGTGCTGGTGAGGCCAGAACTAGGAAGATTATACAGTTTAATATGTGGGTAAGGAGTTGGTGTAGGAGGGAGGGCATAAACTTTTTGGATCACTGGGGTCTCTTCCAGGAAAGGTGGGACATATACAGAAGGGACGGTTTGCACCTGAACTGGAGGGGGACTAATATCCTAGCAGGAAGGTTTGTTAATGCTGCACAGTGGGGTTTAAACTAGTGTTGTGGGGGATGGGAACCAGAGTGCCAGAGCAGTTAGTGGAGAGGTTGTAGAGGTGGATATTGGTAAGACCTCAGACAAAGTTAGGAATCAAAAGGTTGAGCATGGTGTGACTATTGTCCTGAGCTGCGTGTATTTCAATGCAAGAAGCATTGTAGGAAAGGCAGATAGTGCTGAAGATGAGGTAGCTGGTTCACAAACAGAGGCAATGTATAGTGAGGAGAGGCTGTTGACAAGGCAAAATTGCAGTCAACAGGATGAGTTGCAATGCAAAAGGTGGACAAAATTGAAAAGTCATAGTCATACTTTATTGATCCCGAGGGAAATTGGTTTTCGTGACAGTTGCACCATAAATAATTAAATAGTAATATTTAAATTATGCCAGGAAATAAGTCCAGGACCAGCCTATTGGCTCAGGGTGTCTGACCCTCCAAGGGAGGAGTTGTAAAGTTTGATGGCCACAGGCAGGAATGACTTCCTATGACGCTCAGTGTTGACCAAGACTGAAGGTGATGTACCTGAATGTGCAAAGTACTGTACACGGAATTAGGTAGATAAACTTGTAACACTGTTGCAGATTGGCATGTATGATGTTGTAAGCATCAGTGAATCATGGCTGAAAGAACAGTAAAAGAACAGTTATATATAGGCCCCCAAACAGCAGTTAGGATGTGGTCTCCAAAGTCCAACAGGAGATAGAAAATGCATGCCAAAATTCCATTAGACTGTAAGACAGAGGAGCAGAATTTGGCTCATCGAGCCTGCTCCACCATTTCATTGTGGCTGATCCAATCATCCACTACACCACAATCTCCGCCGTCTCCCCATATCCCTTCATGCCTTGACCAGTCGAGAATCCATCAACCTCTACCTTAAATATACGTAAAGACTTGGCCTCCATAGCTGCTCGTGGCAACAAATTCCACAGATTCACCACCCTCTGGATAAAGGATTCCTCCTCATCAGAGTTCTAAAAGGGCACCCCTCTATTCTGAAGCTGTCCTCTGGTCTTAGACTCTCCCATCATAGGAAACAGTCTACTATTGGGCGGTCTATAAAAAACACCCAGTAGAGTTATTGACCCCTTCCTGTTTCTAACTTCCACCCTCAAAGACTCAGTAGGCAATCCCTCCATGACTTCATCCTTTTCTGCAGCTGTCACAGCAGACATCTCAGTCGTAAACACAAAATATTCTGCAGATGATGGGGTCAAAGCAACACTCACAACACACTGGAGGAACTCAGCAGGTCGGGCAGCATACGTGGAAAAGATCGGTCGACGTTTCGGGCCAGAATCCTTCATCAGGACTGGGACATCTCAGTCCATGGTCAGAAACTTGAGACAGTGCAGCAGTTCAAATACCTGGGGGCAATCATCAGTGATGAAGGATCAAGACCAGAAGTCCTGGCAAGAACCACACAGACAATGACTGCACTATCCAAACTCAAGACAATATGGAGGGACAGCAACATCACCATGAAGTACAAGATCAGACTCCTACGTGCATTGGTATTCTCCATCTTCCTGTACGCATGCGAGACATGGACCCTCACAGCAGAGCTACAGAGGAAGATACAGGCATTGGAAATGAGATTCTATTGCAACATCTCGGGCATCTCATACTTGGACCACATCACAAACAAGCAGATCCGCAAGACCATCCAGCACCACATTGGCCCCCATGAAAACCTTCTCACAACGGTGAAGAAAAGAAAGCTGAATGGTACTCCACCATACTACTTGTGTCTGATGTAAAATACTTATCCAGTTCATCCACCATTTCCTTGTCTTCCATTCTGACCTCTCCAGCATCGTTTTCCAGCAGTCCGATATTCACTCTTGCCTCTTGTTTACACTTTATGTATCTGAAGAAACTTTTGGTATCCTCTTTAATGTTATTGGCTTGCTTACTTTCGTATTCCATCTTTACTTTCTTAATGACTTTTTAGTTACCTTCTGTTAGTTTTCAAAAGCTGCCCAATCCTCTAACTTTCCACGAATCTTTGCTCTATTTGCCCTCCTTTTGGCTTCTCTGTTGACTTCGACTTCTCTTGTTGGCCACAGTTATGTCATCTTTCCTTTTGAAAACAACTTCTTCTTTGGGCTGAATATATCCTGTGTCTTCTGAATTGCTTCCAGAAATTATAGCCATTGCTGCTCTGCTGTCATCCCTACCAGTATTCTTTTCTGATCAATTCTGGCCAAATCATGTCCCATGGCTCTGTAGTTTCCTTTACTCCACAATAATTATGATACATCTGACTTTAGCTTCTCCTCAAATTTCAGGGTGAATGATCACTTGCTACTAAGGATTAATTTTAATGTCTCTGATCAATTTTGGTTCTTTGTAAAACTCCCAATCCAGAATAGCTGATCATCTGGTGGGCTCAACCATGAGTTACTCTGAAAAGCTATCTCATAGGCACTCTAGAAATTCACCCTCCTGGAATTCAGCACCAGTCTGATTTTCCCAATCTACCTGCATATTGAAGTCCCCCGCAACTATTATAACATTGCCCTTTTGGAGAAAGAAAATGCACGCAAAAACGGAAATGTTACAATAGTGGTGGCTGGAATTTCTGGAAGCAATTTGGAAGACACAGGATAGATGCATCCCAAAGAGGAAGAAGTGTTCTGCAGGTAAGATGACACAACCTTGGCGAACAAGAGAATTTAAAGCCAATATCAAAGCAAAAGGGAAGGTATATAATAGAGCAAAAATTAGAGGTAAGTTAGAGGATTGGGAAGCTTTTAAAAACCAACAGAAGAAAACTAAAAAGGTCATTAAGCAGGTGAACATGAAATACAGAACTAAGTTAGCCAATAATATTAAAGAGGATACCAAAAAGTTACTTTAAATACATAAAGTGTAAAAGGGATGCGAGAGTGTATATTGGACCACTGGAAAACGATGCTGGAGAGGTAGTAATGGGGTGGGGGAGGGGCAAGGAAGAGGCTTATAAACTGGATAAGTATTTTGCATCAACCCGCACTGTGGTGGAAGTTCCAGGTGTCAGTGGTCAGGAAGTATGTGAAGTTACCATTACTAGAAAGAAGGTTCCTGGGAAACTGAAAGTTCTGAAGGCAGATAAGTCGCATGGACCAGATGGCATACACCTCAGGGTTCTGAAAGAGGTGGCTGAAGAGATTGTGGAGGCATTAGTCATAATCTTTCATGAATCACTAGATTCTGGAATGGTTCCAGAAGATTAGAAAATTGCAAATGTGACTCCACTCTTCAAGAGTGGAGAGAGGCCGAAGAAAGGAAACTATAGGCCAGTTAGTCTGACCTCAGTAGTTGGGAAGATATTGGAGTCATTTATTAAGGATGAGTTCTCAGGGTACTTGGAGGCAAATGATAAAATAGGCAATAGTCAACATGGTTTCCTCAAGGGAAAATCTTGCCTGACAAATCTGTTGCAATTCTCTGAAGTAATAACAAGCAGGATAGATGAAGGAGAATCGATTGTTGTTATGAACTTGAATTTTCAGAAGGCCTTTGATGAGGTGCCACACATGAGGCTGCTTAACATTATGATATTACCATGGTATTACACAAAAAATTCTAGCATGGATAAAGCAGTGGCTGATTGGGAGGCAAAGAGTGAGACTAAAGGGAACCTTTTCTGGTTGGCTGCCATTGTTCCACAGAGGTCTGTGTTGGGATCGATTATTTTTACATTATATGTCAATGATTTGAATGATGAAAGTGATGGCTTTGTTACAAAGTTTGCAGACAATATGAAAATATGTGGAGGGGCAAGTAATTTTGAGGAAGTAGAAAGGCTACAGAAGGACTTAGAATAGGAGAATGGGCAAATGGAATACAGTGTCGGGTAGGGTATGGTCATGGACTTTGGTAAAAGAAATGAAAGGTTGACTGTTTTCTAAATGGAGAGAAGCTACAAAAAAACAGAGGTGCAAAGGGACAGTGTGTGTCCTTGTGCAGGATTCCTTAAAGGTTAATTTGCAGATTGAGTTTGTGGTGAAGAAGGAAAATGTGATGTTATCATTCATTTCAAGAGAACTAGAATATTAAAACATGGATGTAATGGTGAGACTTTAAAGGCACTGGTGAGGCCTCACTTAGAATATTGTGAGCAGTATTGGCCCTTTATCTTTGAAAGGATGTAGTGAAACTAGAGAGGGTTCAAAGGAGGTTCACGAAAATGAATCCAGGATTGAATAGCTTGTCATATGAAGAATGTTTGATGGCTGTATTCACTAGAGTTCAGAAGAATGGGAGATGCCTTATTCAAACCTATTGAATGGTGAAAGGCCTTGACAGAGTGGATGTGGAGAAGATGTTTCCTATGGTGGGAGAGTCTAAAACCAGAGAATGCAACCTCAGAATATAGGGAGTCCTTTTAGAATGGAGATGAGGAGGGATTGCTTTAGCCAGAGAGTGGTGAATCTTTGGAATTCTTTGCCACAGGCACCTGTGGAGACCAGGTCTGTACATGTATTTAAGGCAGAGGTCAGATTCTCCAGATGGCGCTCACGCAGTGAGGTCACTTCTCGGCTTCACTCCGTTACTTTTTCATTTTATGTCTATGATCACCTTTATTTAATTTACTTTTAAGTTTGGATTTTGAACTTCAAAGAGGTGAGTAGAGAACCAGCTACAAAACCAAAAGTTCGAGACGCTAAACCCGCAAAAAACACCGATGGCGACAGAAAAAAGAAACCTGATCCTAAACATCCTGAGATAACTTATGAAGTGTTGATGAATATGTTTCGGGATCATGCTGATGAAATATGCCAAAACTTTAAAGAAGAGATTACGGCAATTTTGCAAACTTTTGGTGTGCTTGACCATCAAGTTCAACAGCAACAAAATACTATCACCGAACCGAAGGAAGATGCACAAAAGAGAAACAGCTGGAGAGTCTTAAATTTAAGAATACTGATTTGGAAAACCGATCCAGAAGAAAGAACTTACATTTAATTGGTCTCCCTGAGGGAGTTGAGACAGGAGACCCTTCAGTATTCTTCTCTGAACTTTTAAAGACTGCGTTTAGCTCTGAATTCCCGGATGACCCTCCATTACTTGACCGTGGTCACTGTATTTTTTGGAATAAATCAGATTCTCAAGCTAAACCGAGACCGGTAATCATCCGATTTCATTATGTTCATGTTAAAGAGCAACTCATACGAGTAGCCCAATGGCAAGGAATGATTAAATTTGAAAACCATCAATTCCGACTGTATGAGGACTTCAGCCCTGAATTAATGAGAGTGCGATTGACTTTCAAACCTCTGATGATGGAATGCTACCAAAAAGATCTTAAACCGGTGTTACTGTATCCTGCCCGCTTAAGAATTTCTCCTCTGAACAGACAGAGACTTTTTTTCAACTCTACAAGTGTAGCTCGAAGCTTTCTGGAAGAACTTGAATCAGCCGCCATGGTTTAATTAATATACGATCTGTGTCATACTGGCTTTGGCTTTTCATTTTTTTCAATTTCTATTAATCATACGATTCGTTTTTGAAGATTGACTTTTATAAGTATAAGACTTTTAGTTTTGATCGGTAGTGTTGGTATTCTTTAAATTAATTTTACCGTTATTATCAGTTATTTTCTATATATTTTTTAATAATGTATGAGGGGGAATATATGTTTTTTTCCCCCGTGGCATAATTAAGATGGTGTTTTGTTTTTCTTCTTTCCATTATACTTTTGTTTTTTTCTTTACCGAGCCATCTTTTTGGGTTCTTCTCCCTATAATACTTTTCTTCCTGGATACGCCATTTTTTATGCTTAGCTGCTTTGCCTTACAAATATTTTACATTGAATAATATGCATTGGTGTCTCTTTTCTTTTTATTTTATTAGCATGTTGGCGATTATAATGCTAAGGTATTTTATTTTACTGTATTTGTTAAGTTTATTTTTTTTTTCGCTGTTATAGTGCGGTTTTTTTTAGGTGGTCTTTTTACCAACATATATTTGGGAGCCGCCTTCTGGAGAAATGGGGGTAGATTTAGTCTTAGTTAGCTTTCTGGACTCTCTTGGCTTAGTTTTAGGGTTCTTGGGTGGTGGGTGGAGGGTCTTTTCTTTTTTCGTTGGGCTAATTCTGAACTACAACAATGTCTGCTTTGTCGCAACTTCCGTTTTCTTTCCGAATGCTGGTTCCTCTTCCGGTTACATGGGTTTATACTCTGGTTAACCCTTTATATACCAAAAGACTGATTTATGGTTAACATGGCAGAGGATTAACTTTGTTTCTTGGAATACAAATAGACTAAACCATCCGATTAAAAGGAAAAAAGATTTTTAAAGTATTCCATAGAATGAATGCCCATATTATTTTTGCCTAAGAAACTCATGTAAGGAAGGAGGATAATCAGCGTTTTTTTAAGTTTTGGAAGAACTAACAGTATCACTCAAACTCCAAAGCTAAAGTGAGAAGAGTCCCAATTTTCATAGATTCTTCAATTGCATTTATTCATCACAACATCTTTTCTGACCTGAATGGTAGATTCTTGTTAATTACTGGTCTACTTTTTAATAAGAAAGTTGTTATGGTTAATGTTTATGCCCCGAATGTGGAATACTCTGAATTTTTTAAACAATTTTTTACCTCTTTTCCTAATTTAAGTGATAATATGTTGATAATAGGGGGTGACTTTAATTGTTGCTTAAATCCTTCGATGGATAAATCTATACCAACTCAGGCACTACCGAATAAGTTGGCCTCTCTTATCAATTCGTTTTTGATCGATTCTAGAATCTCCGAGATTTGGAGATTTCTACATCCCAAGGATAAAGAATTTTCTTTCTTTTCACACATACATCATACTTATTCTAGGATTGACTATTTTTTTATAGAGTCTCGTTTAATTCCATCTGTAATTGAGTGTAACTATGATATCATTGCCATTTCTGATCATGCAACATTGAATCTCTCTATTAAGTTATGGGATATACCTTCTAATACTAGACAATGGCGTTTTAATTCCAACTTACTTCAAGATTCAGATTTTGTAAAATTTATCAAGGATCAGATTGACTTTTTTTTTTTAGCCAATGCTATGGATGAAATTTCCAGCGGGGTTATATGGGATACTTTCAAAGCTTATATCTGCGGTCAGATTATTTCTTCTCGGCTGGATTGAAAAAATGCACTAAGAATGAAATATTGGTGTTGATTGACAAGATTAAAGACATCAATAAACAATATGCTATTGCTCCTAATGAGGAGCTTTACAAACAGAGAGTTGAACTTCAAATGGAACATAGTTTACTTTTAACATCGTCAATAGAAAATTAATTAATGAAAACAAGAAGTGAGTTTTATATACACAGCGATAAATCTGGTAAATTATTAGCCAATCAATTAAAAACAGCCTCGGTTAAATGTCAAATTAATAAGATTTGTAAACCTAATGATATTTCAACAGTTGATCATGATGAGATTAATAAATCTTTTCAAGAATTCTATACACCTTTATATCAGTCAGAATTTCCTCACGATCCCAGGGAGATGCAAGATATTTTAGGAACTTGAACTTTCCAAAATTAACACCCGACGAATGTTTAAATTTAGAAACACCTTTTATAGATGAAGAAATAATGGGTGCTATTTCTTCAATGAATTCTGGTAAATCACCTGGCCCAGATGGTTATACAGCAGAATTTTTAAAGTTTTTCTCTTCTATTCTTTCTCCCCAGTTGTGTAAAGTCTTTAGGGATGCAATTATTATAGGTAAACTGCCACAATCATTTTATGGAGCTTCCATTTCCTTAATTTAAAAAATAAGGATCCTACTGAATGTGCATCATATAGACCGATATCTTTATTGAATCTTGATTCCAAAATTTTTTCTAAAATACTAGCATCTTGGTTAGAAAAGGTATTACCTCAAATTATTTCCGTGGATCAAACTGGATTTATTAAAAATCGCTACTCATCTTTTAATATTAGGAGTTTAATAAATATTATTTATACTCCTTCACTGAGAACTCCAGAATGTGTTATCTCATTAGCTGCCGAGAAAGCTTTTGACAGAGTTGAATGGCCATATTTATTTACTACGCTTGAGAAGTTTAATTTTAGCCCAATATTTATATCCTGGATGAAACTGATATATCATACTCCCTTATCTTCGGTTTTGACTAATAATCAAAGATCTCCCTTTTTTCGACTATTTCGTGGCACTAGGCAGGGTTGTCCTTTAAGTCCTTTATTATTTGATGTTGCTTTAGAATCTTTAGCAATTGCAATTTGAGATTCACCAAACATTTTTGGTATTACTCGTGGGAAGGAGATACATAAGTTATCATTATATGCAGATGATTTACTATTATATTTGTCTGATCCAGAGTAATCTATTTCTGCAACTTTATCCTTGTTGGATAAGTTCAGTAAATTTTCTGGTTACAAACTGAATCTTAATAAGAGTGAACTTTTTCCGTTTAATATGATGGTTCCAATTTATAAAAATTTACCATTTAGATTAGTTACTGATCAATTTACTTATTTAGAAGTTAAAATTACTAAGAAGCACAAGGATTTATTTAAGGTTAAATTTTTACCCTTACTTGATCAGATTAAAGGTTTGATAACTAAATGGTCAGCAATGTTTTTGTCATTAATTGGTCAGATTAACGCTGTTGAGATGATTATTTTACCTAAGTTTCTATATTTATTTCAAGCATTTCCGATTATTATTCCAAAATCCTTTTTTGACAGTGTTGATTCAAAAATTTCCTCATGCATATGGCAGAATAAAAATCCTCGATTTGGTAAAAGACACTTACAGAAGCCCAAAAAGGAGGGTGGCTTAGCATTGCCAAACTTTAGATTATACGATTGGGCGATTAATATTCGTTATTTAAAATTTTGGACATGAAATTGGGATACAGTTCCTAGTCCACAATGGGTTAATCTTGAATGTAATTCAGTTTCAGGATTTTCATTGGGTTCTATTTTAGGGACCCCACTTCCTTTTGACTTTTCTAAATTGGACAAACAAATGGATAACCCAATAGTTAAATATACTCTTCGAATATGTTTCAGTTTCGAAAATTTTTTGGACTGAATCAATTCATTTTAACTAGCCCTATTATATATAACTTTCCTTTTTAACCTTTTTTGGATCAAGCATATCTGGTTTGGAAAACAAAGGGTATAATACGTTTTTCTGATTTATTTTCAGATAATTGTTTTATGTCTTTTGAACAATTATCTAATAAATATAATTTACCAAGATCACATTTTTTTAGATATTTACAGATTAGAAACTTTTTAAATACTATTCTTACTACTTTCTGATTTCATATTCCGCTGATATATTGGAAAAAATTTTGGATCTAAACCTTTTTCAGAAAGGTTCAAGAGCAATTATTCATAATATGATAAGGAAAATAAATCCAGATGTTTCCAATACAATTAAGAATGACTGGGAAAGGGAACTTAAGCTTACCTTACCTATCGAGAAATGGCAAAAAAATTCCCATTAGTTAATTCTTCCTGTATTTGTGCTAAACATGCCTTGATACAGTTTAAAGTTGTACATTTGGCTCATATGTCTAAGGATAAATTAGCGCGTTATTACTCTCACATAAACCCTGTATGTGATAGATGTCATTCTGAGATAGCCTCATTAACTCATATGTTTTGGTCTTGCCTTTCATTGAAGAAATATTGGGACGATATTTTTGATATTATTTTCACTGTCTTGAACATTGATTTACAACCTCATCCTATTACTGCCATTTTTGGTTTACCAATGATTGAAAAACATCATTTGACCCCTTCAGTTTGTCGGATGATTGCTTTTGTTACTTTAATGGCTAGAAGATATATACTATTGAATTGGAAAGAGATTAATCCTCCTACAACATTTCATTGGTTTTCTCAAACTATATCTTGTTTAAATCTAGAAAAGATTAGAAGTGTTATTTTTGACCCATCTATTAAATTTGCTGAGACTTGGAGACCATTTATTCAATACTCCACATGGTGTAATTTGACCCTTGCCAATCTATCTTGTGATTTCAATATTCGGGGGGAGGAGCGGAAGTCGCGACACTATTGGTTCTATCTGAGATATCAGAATAGCTCTTTCTTTTTTTTCCATAGTTTTCTTTAGTTTGGGTAGTTTAGTTTTTTTCAGGGGATTTTTTTTTCTTTTTCTTCTTTTTATGATATTTTATATTTTATGTATACTCCTTATATATTTTGTTGCTAATCTGTGTGATTTTGGTATGTTTTTAATTATGTGTTATCTGACTGTAAACTTTAATAATTACTATCAATTAACATAATCCCAATTATTATGTACTTACTTTTTGTAATGTGTTTGTTGTTGAAACTAATAAAAAGATTGAAAAAGAAAAGAAAGGCAGAGGTTGATAGATTCTTGATTGGTCAGGGCATGAGGGGATACAGAGAGAAGGGAGGAGACTGGGGCTGAGAGGAAAATTGGATCAGCCATGATGTAATGGCGGTGCAGACTCGATGGGCCAAATGGCTTAATTCTACTCCTAAATCTTACAGTCTTATGGTCTTATTTCGTCTGTCAAAAATTATGTCCTTAACGACAAATACAATCACTTGCTATGACAATCATATCTCTGAAATAATAAGGAAGACAAAATTGGTTCCTTAGTTGACTCCATCACAGAACACTAATGCACAGCATTAGGCCCTTCATTGATCTCGTCTGTGCTGAACAAATTAAACTGCTCACTCTCATTAACCTATACCAGGACCATAACCCTCCACACCCCTGCCATCCATGTACCTATCCAAATTCTCTTAAACATTCAAATGAAAATTGTAGGCACCACTTTCACTGGCAGCTTGTTCCATACTCTCATCACCCTTTGAGTGAAGAAGTTCTCCTCAGCTTCGCTGGCCAGTGAAGGAGTGGAGCTTTGAGGCTTTGACTCGAGAGGCTTCGAAGAGAAGAGGCGGAGGACAAGCTTGCTCGCAGTTAGTTTTTACAATGTCTCCTGAGACGGTGATGTGCCTCTCATGTTAGATGTGGCAGTCTTGGCGGAACTCCCCTCTCCCGCAGAGTCACATCTGCCAGAAGTGCATACGGCTGGGCGATCTGGAAAACCGTGTAAGGAATCTGGAGCAGCAGCTGGGTGACCTTCGACTCATAAGGGAGAATGAGGCAGTCATAGGAGAGCTACAGGGAGGTAGTCACACCTGGGCTGTCGGAAGCAGGTCGTTGGGTGACAGTCAGAGGGGGGAAAGCGAAGGTGAGCAGACAGGTAGTGCAGAGCACCCCTGTAGCCATTCCCCTGAATAATAAGTTTACCGTCCTGGATACTGTTGGCGGGGATGACCGACCAGGTGTGAGCCATGGTGGCAAGGTCTCCGGAACTGAGTCTGACCCTGCGGTGCAGAAGGGTGGGACGGAGAAGAGGAGAGCTGTCGTCATTGGAGACTCTATAGTCAGGGGAGCAGACAGGAGATTTTGTGGACGTGAGAAGGACACCCACATGGTTTGTTGCCTCCTGGGTGCCAGGGTCCGGGATGTCTCTGACCGGGTGCACGACATCCTGGTACGAGAGGGAAAGCAACCAGTAGTCGTGATACATGTTGGGACCAACGACATAGGCAGGAAGAGGGATGAGGTCCTGAAGTGTGAGTTTCGGGAACTAGGCAGAAGGCTGAAGAACGGGACCTCAAGGGTGGCGTTCTCAGGATTGCTGCCAGTGCTATGTGACAGTGATAGTAAGAATTGGAGGAGATGGCAGTTGAATGCATGGCTGAGGAGTTGATGCAGGGAGGCAGGGTTTTAGATTTTTAGATCATTGGGATCTCTTCTGGGGAAGGTGGGACCTGTACAGATTGGATGGGTTGCACTTGAACTCGAGGGGAGCAATATCCTTGCAGGTAGGTTTGCTAGCATGGTTCGGGAGGGTTTAAACTAATTTGCAAGGGGGATGGGACCCAGAGCGATAGAGCAGTGAAAGAAGTGCATGGAGTAAAGCCAGATCTAACATACAGAGAGGCTTTGAGGAAAGAGAAGCAGAATAAACGGTGTAAAGACAGTAAGGTAGAAGGGCTGAAATGTGTGTACCTCAATGCAAGAAACATCAGGAACAAAGGTGATGAACTGAGAGCTTGGATACATACATGGAATTATGATGTAGTGGCCATTACAGAGACTTGGCTGGCACCAGGGCAGGAATGGATTCTCAATATTCCTGGATTTCAGTGCTTTAAAAGGGATAGAGAGGGCGGAAAAAGGGGAGGAGGGGTGGCATTACTGGTCAGGGATACTATTACAGCTACAGAAAGGGTGGGAAATGTAGCAGGATCCTCATTTGAGTCAATATGGGTGGAAGTCAGGAACAAGAAGGGAGCAGTTACTCTACTGGGGGTATTCTGTAGGCCCCCTGCTAGCAGCAGAGATACGGAGGAGCAGATTGGGAGGCAGATTTTGGAAAGGTGCAAAAATAACAGGGTTGTTATCATGGGTGACTTTAACTTCGCTAATATTGATTGGCACCTGATTAGTTCCAAGGGTTTAGATGGGGCAAGTGTTTGTTAAGTGTGTCCAGGATGGATTCCTGTCACAGTATGTGGACAGGCCGACCAGGGGGAATGCCATACTAGATCTACTACTAGGTAATGAACCAGGTCAGGTCACAGATCTCTCAGTGGGTGAGCATCTGGGGGACAGTGACCACCACTCCCTGACCTTTAGCATTATCATGGAAAAGGATAGAATCAGAGAGGACAGGAAAATTTTTAATTGGGGAAGGGTAAATTATGAGGCTATAAGGCTAGAACTTGCGGGTGTGAATTGGGATGATGTTTTTGCAGGGAAATGTACTATGGACATCTGGTCGATGTTTAGGGATCTCTTGCAGAATGTTAGGGCTAAACTTGTCCCGGTGAAGAAGATAAAGAATGGTAGGGTGAAGGAACCATGGGCGACAAGTGAGGTGGAAAATCTAGTCAGGAGGAAGAAGGCAGCATACATGAGGTTTAGGAAGCAAGGATCAGATGGGTCTATTGAGGAATATAGGGAAGCAAGAAAGGAGCTTAAGAAGGGGCTGAGAAGAGCAAGAAGGGGGCATGAGAAGGCCTTGGTGAGTAGGGTAGAGGAAAACCCCAAGGCATTCTTCAATTATGTGAAGAAAAAAAGGATGACAGAAGTGAAGGTAGGACCGATTAGAGATAAAGGTGGGAAGATGTGCCTGGAGGCTGTGGAAGTGAGCGAGGTCCTCAATGAATACTTCTCTTCGGTATTCACCAATGAGAGGGAACTTGATGATGGTGAGGACAATATGAGTGAGGTTGATGTTCTGGAGCGTGTTGATATTGTTACGTACCCCGTAACTGGGTTGCCAAACCAGTAGAAATGGATCACTCAGTTGGAGTCCGGATTACTAGAACTAAGAAAGTTTTATTAAAGAAACAAGCAACACAGTAATCGAAAGGATAATAAATGCAACAGTTCAGCAATGATAAACCCACATGTGCACAGAATTAAGATAACAGCATCAATCAAGCTCTATCGTTGTCTAGGGATAAATGACCAATTTCAAAGTGACACAAAGTTCAGTCCAATTTAGTAGTTCAGTTCGCAGTAATCGTTGCCATGGCGATGGACAACGTGGGGGGAGAGAGAGAGAGAACGGGAATGACTGATCATTCAGAAACGGCTTCCACTCACAGACCGGCGATAATTGCTCACAAGCAGCTTTCGGGCAGGTCCTTGGTGATGTCACCTGAGGTCACCGACTGTGACCCCTCCTCCAGATGCGGTCGATCCTCTGCAGTGAACCCGGCACCCAAGCAAGGGTGGACACACACCGGGTTCCCGCTGATCGTACCTTTCCACCCTCTGCGTTGTCCGGTACTTCCCACCGACTCGTGAGAGGCGCACCGCTTCCAGGGTCTCGTTACCTCGGGTGTCGTGTGTGTCCTGCCTTAGCGAACCTGTCCCTTTTTATCCCCCTGCTGGGGTATCGCCTGTCCATCACTTCAAACAGTTCAGGGTTCAAAGGGGGAGCCGATCTTGGCAATACCCAGGCTGATGGCTCCTTCATTAACATCTCCACATGCTGCTTCATTGTTCCTTATCTCTCCTTCCCCCTGAGGACAGGTGGCAGACCAACTGCTGATGCCACTGATGCTAACCCAGGCCAGCAAACATCTTAATTTTATGTGTATTCTCGTCACAATATTAAGGGAGAGGAGGTGTTGGAGTTGTTAAAATACATTAGAACAGATAAGTCCCTGGGGCCTGATGGAATATTCCCCAGGCTGCTCCATGAGGCAAGAGAAGAGATTGCTGAGCCTCTGGCTAGGATCTTTATGTCCTCGTTGTCCACGGGAATGGTACCAGAGGATTGGAGGGAGGCGAATTACAGACCAGTGAGCCTTATGTCTGTGGTGGGAAAGCTGTTGGAAAAGATTCTTAGAGATAGGATCTATAGGCATTTAGAGAATCATGGTCTGATCAGGGACAGTCAGCATGGCTTTGTGAAGGGCAGATCATGTCTAACAAGCCTGATAGGTTTCTTTGAGGAGGTGACCAGGCATATAGATGAGGGTAGTGCAGTGGATGTGATCTATATGGATTTTAGGAAGGAATTTGACAAGGTTCCACATGGTAGGCTTATTCAGAAAGTTAGAAGGCATGGGATCCAGGGAAGTTTGGCCAGGTGGATTCAGAATTGGCTTGCCTGCAGAAGGCAGAGGGTGGTGGTGGAGGGAGTACATTCAGATTGGAGGATTGTGACTAGTGGTGTCCCACAAGGAACTGTTCTGGGACCTCTACTTTTCGTGATTTTTATTAACGACCTGGATGTTGGGGTAGAAGGGTGGGTTGGCAAGTTTGCAGACGACACAAAGGTTGGTGGTGTTGTAGATAGTGTAGAGGATTGTCAAAGATTGCAGAGAGATATTGATAGAATGCAGAAGTGGGCTGAGAAGTGGCAGATGGAGTTCAACCCGGAGAAGTGTGAGGTGGTACACTTTGGAAGGACAAACTCCAAGGCAGAGTACAAAGTAAATGGCGGGATACTTGGTAGTGTGGAGGAGCAGAGGGATCTGGGGGTACATGTCCACAGATCCCTGAAAGTTGCCTCACAGGTGGTTGGGGTAGTTAAGAAAGCTTATGGGGTGTTAGCTTTCAAGACAAATGTAGGTCCCCTACAGACAGAAACAGGTGAATTGATTATGGGGAGCAAGGACATGGCAGACCAACTGAATAATTACTTTAGTTCTGTCTTCACTAAGGAGGACATAAATAATCTTCCAGAAATAGTAGGGAACAGAGGGTCCAGTGAGATGGAGGAACTGAGCGAAATACATGTTAGTAGGGAAGTGGTGTTAGGTAAATTGAAGGGATTAAAGACAGATAAATCCCCAGGGCCAGATGGTCTGCATCCTAGAGTGCTTAAGGAAGTAGCCCAAGAAATAGTGGATGCATTAGTGATAATTTTTCAAAACTCGTTAGATTCTGGACTAGTTCCTGAAGATTGGAGGGTGGCTAATGTAACCCCACTTTTTAAAAAAGGAGGGAGAGAGAAACCAGGGAATTATAGACTGGTTAGCCTAACATCAGTGGTGGGGAAACTGCTGGAGTCAGTTATCAAAGATGTGATAACAGCTCATTTGGAAAGCGGTGAAATCATCGGACAAAGTCAGCATGGATTTGTGAAAGGAAAATCATGTCTGACAAATCTCATAGAATTTTTTGAGGATGTAACTAGTAGAGTGGATGGGGAGAACCAGTGGATGTGGTATATTTGGATTTTCAAAAGGCTTTTGACAAGGTCCCACACAGGAGATTAGTGTGCAAACTTAAAGCACACGGTATTGGGGGTAAGGTATTGATGTGGATAGAGAATTGGTTAGCAGACAGGAAGCAAAGAGTGGGAATAAATGGGACCTTTTCAGAATGGCAGGCAGTGACTAGTGGGGTACCGTAAGGCTCAGTGCTGGGACCTCAGTTGTTTACAATATATATTAATGACTTAGATGAGGGAATTAAATGCAGCATCTCCAAGTTTGCGGATGACACGAAGCTGGGCGGCAGTGTTAGCTGTGAGGAGGATGCTAAGAGGATGCAGGGTGACTTGGATAGGTTGGGTGAGTGGGCAAATTCATGGCAGATGCAATTTAATGTGGATAAATGTGAAGTTATCCACTTTGGTGGCAAAAATAGGAAAACAGATTATTATCTGAATGGTGGCCGATTAGGAAAAGGGGAGGTGTAACGAGACCTGGGTGTCATTATACACCAGTCATTGAAAGTGGGCATGCAGGTACAGCAGGCGGTGAAAAAGGCGAATGGTATGCTGGCATTTATAGCAAGAGGATTCGAGTACAGGAGCAGGGAGGTACTACTGCAGTTGTACAAGGCCTTGGTGAGACCACACCTGGAGTATTGTGTGCAGTTTTGGTCCCCTAATCTGAGGAAAGACATCCTTGCCATAGAGGGAGTACAAAGAAGGTTCACCAGATTGATTCCTGGGATGGCAGGACTTTCATATGAAGAAAGACTGGATGAACTGGGCTTGTACTCGTTGGAATTTAGAAGATTGAGGGGGGATCTGATTGAAACGTATAAAATCCTAAAGGGATTGGACAGGCTAGATGCAGGAACCCGATGTTGGGGAAGTCCAGAACGAGGGGTCACGGTTTGAGGATAAAGGCGAAGCCTTTTAGGACTGAGTTTAGGAAAAACTTCTTCACACAGAGAGTGGTGAATCTGTGGAATTCTCTGCCACAGGAAACAGTTGAGGCCAGTTCATTGGCTATATTTAAGAGGGAGTTAGGTATGGCCCTTGTGGCTACGGGGATCAGGGGGTATGGAGGGAAGGCTGGGGCGGGGTTCTGAGTTGGATGTTCAGCCATGATCATAAGAAATGGCGGTGCAGGCTCGAAGGGCCGAATGGCCTACTCCTGCACCTATTTTCTATGTTTTCTATGTTTTTCTATAAGTCGAGGGATAGAGTTTAAGAGTCGCGATGTAATGATGCAGCTCTCTAAAACTCTGGTTAGGCCACACTTGGAGTACTGTCTCCAGTTCTGGTCACCTCACTATAGGAAGGATGTGGAAGCATTGGAAAGGGTACAGAGGAGATTTACCAGGATGCTGCCTGGTTTAGAAAGTATGTATTATGATCAGAGATTAAGGGAGCTAAGGCTTTAGTCTTTGGAGAGAAGGAGGATGAGAGGAGACATGATAGAGGTGTACAAGATAATAAGAGGAATAGATAGAGTGGATAGCCAGCGCCTCTTCCCCAGGGCACCACTGCTCAATGTGAGAGGACTTGGCTTTAAGATAAGGGGTGGAAAGTCCGAGAGGGATATTAGAGGAAGGTTTTTTACTCAGAGAGTGGTTGGTGCGTGGAATGCACTGCCTGTGTCAGTGGTGGAGGCAGATACACTAGTGAAGCTTAAGAGACTACTGTACAGGTATATGGAGGAATTTAAGGTGGGGGCTTATATGGGAGGCAGGTTTTGAGGGTTAACACAACATTGTTGGCCGAAGGGCCTGTAGTGTGCTGTACTAGTCTATGTTCTATGTTCACCCTAAATATTTAATTTTTCACCTTTAACCCTTGATCTCTTGTCTAGTCTGACCCAACCTCAGTGGAAAAAGTCTCCTTGCATTTAACCTGTCTATATATAGGCATTCGTTAGACTCATGAGACCATGGATTTGCGCCTTGGAAAGTTTCCGGGGTGCAGGCCTGAGCAAAGTTGTATGGAAGACCAGCAGTTGCCCATGCTGCAAGTCTCCCCTCTCCATGCCACTGATGTTGTCCAAGGGAAGGGCATTAGGACCCCTACAGCTTGGCACTGGTGTCGTCGCAGAGCAATGTGTGGTTAAGTGCCTTGCTCAAGGACACACACGCTGCCTCAGCCAAGGTTCAAACTAGTGACCTTCAGATCAGTAGATGAACAGCTTAACCACTTGGCCGTGCACCAACCCTTTCTATACACCTCATAATTTTGTATCCCTCTATCAAATGTCCCCTCATTCTTCCACTTTACAAGGAATAAAGTCCTAACCAATTCAATATTTCCTTATAACTTGGGTCCCCCAGTCCTTATTAATTTTCTCTGTATTCTTTCAACATTGTCTGCATCTTTCCTGTAGGTAGGTAACCAAAACTTTACACAATACTCCAAATTAGGCCTCACCAGTGTCTTGTACAACTTTAACATAACACCACATCTCCTGTACTCAGTACTTTGATTTACGAAGGCCAATGTGCCAAAAGCTTTCTTTATGACCCTATCAGTCTGTGACACCACTTTCAATAAATTATGGTCCGGTATTCCCAAGTCCCTTTGTTCTAGCAACTTCTCAGTGCCCTACCGTTCACTGTATAAGATCTACCTTGGTTGGTCCCATCGAACTGCAACACCTCACATATTCCATTTACCATTTTCAGCTATTAGTTGCATGATTTGTCTTTTGCGTGTTGGTTGTCTGTCAGTCTTTATTTTTGGATAGATTATCTTAAGTTCTGGTGCATTTCTTTATTTTCATGTGAATGTCTGCAAGAAAATGAACCTCAAGTTAGTATGGTGAGGTTTATGTTTGTGGTCTTCTGCTGCTGTAGCCCATCCACTTCAAGGTCCGACATGAGCATTCAGAGATGCTTCTCTGCATACCACTGTTGTAACGCGTGGCTATTTGAGTTTCTGTCACCCTCTTGTCAGCTTGAACCAGTCTGCTCTGACCTTGTTCATTATCAAGCTGTTTTCTCCCTCAGAACTGCTGCTACAGGATGTTTTTTGTTTCTTGCACTGTTCTCTGTAAACTTTTGTAAATGCAAATCACAGGAGATCAGCAGTTTCTAAGATACTCAAACCACCCCATCCGGCACCAGTCAAAGTCACTTAGATCTTCCGCATTCTGATGTTTGGTCTGAACAACAACTGAACCTCTTGACCATGTCTGCGTGCTTTTATGCATTGAGTTACTACCACATGATTGGCTGATTAGATATTTGCATTAATGAGAAGTGCACTGGTGTACCTAATAAAGTGAATATTCTTTGAAAATGATTGTACTGTGACTTTTGATAGATGTCTATAAAATCCAGGGACTGTCTGTACCAACAAAGATGATCAGGTGAAGTATTTTTACACAAAATGTTCTCTTAATCTTCTTTTCGACATAGCTTCACCTCTCTGTCTCTTGGTTTTTATTGGTGCAATTACAGCCGTTCAATATTGTTATGAAGTGCAATTTTGTCTGAGGAAGCGAATGCTTAAAGCTGATGAAAATGTCAAACATGCTCATTAATGCAATGAAAGTAAAGGGTAACTACAAAGCAATAACATAGGATCTGATTTCACATCCGACAGAAAGCAGCTAATTTGATTTAAAACTGGTGCAATGCTTTGGAAATTGGACGGTGAATTTCCCTTGTGCATTTTGATTATTTTTGCCAGTGGACGAATATCTCTGTTCAGTCAATTATAAGTAATTGATTTATTGTTGTCACGTGTACTGAGACACAGTGAAAACTTGTCTTTTCATGAACACAGAAGATCCTGCAGATGCTGGAAATCCAGAGCAAAACACACAAAATGCTGGAGGAACTCAGCAGGTCAGGCAGCATCAACGGAGAGGAATAGTTGACATCTCGGACCAAGACCCTGCATCAGGGTTGGAAAGGAAGGGGGAAGATGCCACAATAAGAGGGTGAAGGAGTGGAAGGAGTACAAGGTGAGAAGGTGTCAGGTGAGGGCCAGGTAGGTAGGTTAGTTTTGTGTTTGTGCCATCCAGACTGATCATCCATACATGAGTACATCCGAATCAGGTTTAATATCACTGACATATTTACACAGGAGATTTACAAGGATGTTGCCTGGACTGGGGAGCATGCCTTATGAAAACAGGTTGAATGAACTTGGCCTTCTCTTCTTGGAACGACAGAGGATGAGAGGTGACCTGATAGAGCTGTATAAGATGATGAGAGCCATTGATCGTGTGGATAGTTGGAGGCTTTTCCCCAGGGGTGAAATGGCTTGCACGAGAGGGCACAGTTTTAAGGTGCTTGGAAGTAGGTACAGAGGAGATATCAGGGGTAAGTTTTTTTACGCAGAAAGTGGTGAGTGCGTGGAATGGGCTGCCGGCAGCGGTGGTGGAAGCGGATACAAATGGGTCTTTTGAGAGACTCCTGGATAGGTACATGGAGCTCAGAAAAATAGAGGGCTATCAGTAACGCAAACACAAGGAAATCTGCAGATGTACAGTCGAGACCCCCTCCCACTTCCAAATCTCTTACTACCTCTTCTTTCAGTTAGTCCTGATGAAGGGTCTTAGCCCAAATTGTCGACTGTACCACTTCCTATAGATGCTGCCTGGCCTGCTACGTTCACCAGCATTTCTGTGTGGGGCTATGGGTAACCCTAGTTAATTTCTAAAGTAAGTACATGTTCAGCACAGCTTTGTGGGCTGAGGGGTCTGTATTGTGCTGTAGGTTTTCTATGTTTCTATATGTCGTGAAATTTATTAACTTTATAGCAGCAGTACAATTAAATACATGATAAATAAATATGGAGGAAAAAAAAGAAGCTACATTAAGTATTTATATAAGCAACACACATCAAAGTTGTTTTTGAACGCAGCAGGCCAGGCAGCATCTCTAGGAAGAGGTACAGTCGACGTTTCAGGCCAAGTCCCTTCGTCAGTATTTACTTCGTTAAGTATTTATATAATGTCTATTAAATAGTTAAATTAAAATAAGTGGTGGAAAATAACAGAAATAAAAAAGTAGTGAGGTCATGTTCATGGGTTCAATGCCCATTTAGGAATCGGATGGCAGAGGGGCAGACCGCTGTTCCTGAATCACTGAGTGTGTGCCTTCAGGCTTCTGTACCTCCTACCTGATGGCAAGTCCTGGGTGGTGGGGATCCTTAACGCTGGACGTCGCCTTTCTAAGACACCACTCCTTGAAGATGTCTTGGAGAGAGACTTTTCGTCCCTCTTCCCTCCGGGAGAAAGTTCAGGAGCTTGAAGACTCGTACGACCAGATTTGAGAACAGTTTCTTTCCAACATGATAAGACTGCTGAACGGATCCTGACCCAGATCTGGGCCGTACCCTCCAAATATCCGGACCTGCCTCTCGGTTTTTTTGCACTACCTTACTTCCCATTTTTCTATTTTCTATTTACGATTTGTAATTTAAAATTTTAATATTGACTAATTTTAACTATTTTAATGTCTAATATTTAATATGTGTAATCCAGGAATTGTGAAGCGCAGAATCAAATATCGCTGTGATGATTATACGTTCTAGTACCAATTGTTTGGCGACAATAAGGTATAAAGTATACCACGGAGGCTGGTACCCATGATAGAGCTGACAAATTTTACAAGTTTACACAACTTATTTTGACTTTGTGCAGCAGTTCCCTGTACCAGACGGTGAAACTTTACAGTGTTTCCGAATTCCTAGTTCAAGGTTCAAAATAAATTTACTGTCGAAGTACCTATATGTCACCATATACAACCCTGAGGTTCATTTTCTTTGGGCATCCTACAATCAATGAAAGACAAACAACCAATGTGCAAAAGACAATAAACTGTTGAAATAAAAATGAGAAAAAGAAACAGTAACTATGGAGAATGAGAGCTGAAGAGTCCTTAAAGGTCAGTCCAGAGGCTGTGGGAACAGTTCAGTGATGGGGAGCATGAAGCTGAGGGAAGTTATCCCCTCTGGTTCAACAGCCGGATGGTTGAGGGGTAATAACAGTTCCTGAACCTGGTGGTGAGAGTCCTGAGGGTCTTGTACCTTCTTCCTGATAGCAGCTGCAGGAAGAGAGCATAGCTTGGGTGGTGGGGATCCTGATGATGGATGCTGCTTTCCTGTGATAGCATTGCATGTAGATGTACTCGGGAGGGGGTGGGGGGGCTTTATCTGTATGGACTGGGCCATATTCACTGCTTTGTGTAGGCTTTTCCATTCAAGGACATTAAGTGTTTCCATACCAGGTGGTTGTACCTATTCGCCTGCACACATCTATAGAAGTTGGTTTAAGGTTTAGATATACTGCTGAATCTTTGCAAATTTCTAAAGAAGTAAATGCACTGCCATGCTTTCATTGTAATATCAAGGAATAATAACACCAGGAAGTTTAAAGTTGCTGACCCTCTCCACCTCTGATCTTCTGATGAGGTCTGGCTCGTGGTCCTCCAGTTTCCTCCTCCTGAAGTCAACAATCAGCTCCTGGGCTTTGCTGACATTGAGGGAGAGGTTGTTATTGTGGCCCCACTCAGCCAGATTTTTACTCTCCTTTCTATATCCTGATATGTCACCGCCTTTTGTTCAGCCAATGACAGTGGCGTCATCAGCAAACTTAAATATGGCATTGGAGCTGTGCTTAGCCTCACAGTTTTGAGTGTAATGTGAGTAGAGCGAGGGCTAAGCACACAGCCTTGCAGTGCAGCTGTGCTGATGGAGGTTGTGGAGGAGATGTTGGAGCTGATACAAGCTGACTGGGGTCTGCAAGCGAGGAGATTGAGGATCCTATTACACAAGGAGGTATTGAGGCCAAGCTGTTAAAGCTTATTGATCAGACTGGAGGGGAAGATGGTATTGACTGGTTCAACAAGAAAAAGAAAATAATGCAGAATATAATGTTTGAGAGAAAGTGCAGTGCAGAATGGCAGAGGGCAAGGGCCACGACAAGATAGATTGAGAGATCAAGTGATCATCTTCATGGCTTCATAAAGCAGTGGCAAGGCCTCCCGGAGTATTGTGAGCAGTTGTGAGCCCCTTATCCAAGGATGTGCTGACACTGGAGGGGGTTCAAGGGAGATTCACAAAAATGATCTGGGATTGGAAGGCTTGAACATCAAACATAGTACAGCACAGACAGGAACAAGCCCTTTTGCCCACAATGCTGTGCTGAGCCAATGAAAAAGTAAATCAAAAATTTCCAAAAACGAACCCCTCCTACCTACACATATTCCTTCATCTTCTTCACACCCACGTGTCTATCTAAACATCTCCAAAAAGCCTCTAATGTATTTCCCTCTACCACCAGACCAGGCAGTGCATTCCAGGCATCGACCTCTCTCTGAGTAAAAACTTTACCCCAAACATCCCTTTTGAACATACCCCCTCTCATCTTCAATGCATGCACTCTGGTATTAGACATTTCAACCCTGGGAAACAGATACTCTCTGTCCACTCTCTCTAGGCCTCTCATAGTCTTGTAAACCTCTATCAGATCTCCACTCAGCCTCTGTCCCTCCAAAGAAAACAACCCAGGTTTGTCGACCCTCCCATGGTGGCACTTGCCCTCTAAACCAGACAGCATCCTGGTAAATCTCCTCTGCACCTGCTCCAAAGCTTCCACACCCTTCTTATAGTGGGGTGACCAGAACTATATGCAATACTCCAGATGTGGCTAAACCAGAGTTTTATAAAGTTGCAACACAACCTCCCGACTTTTGAACTCAAGGCCTTGACAAATAAAAGCAAGCATTCCATAAGCCTTCTTAACCACCTTATTGACCTGTGTAGCCACTGTCAAGGAGATGTGAATTTGGGTCTCAAGATCTCTCTGCTCAGCAGCACAGTTAAGGACTTGCTCTTAACAGTGAACTGTCTCCTTGCATTTTCCCAACCAAGGTGCAACACCTCACATTTATCTGGGTTAAACTCCATCTGCCATTTCTCAGCAAATTATCTACATTGCCTATAAAAAGTATTCACCCTGCCTTGGAAGTTTTCATGTTTTATTGTTTTACAACATTGAATCACAGTGGATTCAATCTGGCTTTTTTTTGACATTGATCAACAGTAAGAGACTCTTTCGTGTCAAGTGAAAACAGATCTTTACAAAGTGATCTGAATTAATTACAAATACAAAACACAAAATAATTGATTGCATAAGTATTCGCCCCTTTAATATGACACATCGAATCATCACTTCTTCTTCTTCTTCTATTTCCGGCTGTTTAGACACATCTAGGCGTATTACAACCTTCTGCAGGATGTATAATTAATTATAGAACTTCAAGGAACTCAAGTTCTCGAATACAACCTAGTCTCACGTATAAACTGAATAATAGACGCTTCAATCAGATGTTGATTCTCTTGATGGCCAAACAAAGATTGAATGGAAAACCAAAATAAATTTAAGCCAGATAGCCTCTTGAACAACATGCTTCTTTCAATTTTGTATCGATTACAGCTCAGCAAAACATGCTGGACTGTCTCTGGACTACCACAGTCACATAATCCAGTAGGATGTTTTCCTATTATCTTTAAATAATAGTTTAGCCCACAATGCCCCAACCTAAGTCTTGTAAATTTCACCATATCTCTACGACTTAAAAGGTAACAGTCTGAGACCTTTTTAACTAGTGGGTGACTAGAAAAACAATGCCTGCCCCTTAATTCATTTTTCCAATCCTCCTGCCACTTCTTCTCTATACCTTTCTTAATCCTACTTCTCAATTCTGCTCTGCCGAGGGGAACCCTACTTTCTACTTGCCTGGAAGACTTTGCAATGCTGTCCACAATTTCATTTCCCTCCACCCCAGCATGCCCAGGTATCCATGAAAATCTAACTGAACAACCCATCTTCCCTACTCTAAACACTAAGAGAATCTCAATAACTATGTCAGGACGAGCTTTTGATTTACAAATCATCACTGGTGCAGTCAATTGGTTTTAGAAGTTACATAATTAATCAAATGGAGATCACCTGTGTGCATTCAAGGTGTTTCAATCGATTGTAGCAAAAATACACCTGTATAGGGAAGGTTATTGAAAAGCACAAGTCAGAAGATTGATACAAGAAAATTTCCAAGTCACTGAATACGCCTTGGAGTACAGTTAAGTCAATCATCAAGAAATGGAAAGGATATGGCACAGCAGGGCCATCCTCAAAAACAGAGTGACCATGCAGGAGGGGGACTAGTGACAGAGGCCACCAAGAGATCTCTGACAACTCTGAGAGAGTTACAAGCTTCAGTGGCTGAGATGGGAGAGACTGCGCAGACAACCATTGTTTCCCAGGTGCTTCAGCAGTCACAGCTTTACGCAAAGTAGCAAAGAGAAAGTCACTGGTGAAAAAACACCTACGTGAAATCTAGGCTAAAGTTTGCCAGAAGGCATGTGGGAGACTCTGAAGTCAGCTGGAAAAGGTTTGTATGGCCTGATGAACCAAAAATTGAACTTTTTGGTCATCAGACTAAACGTTATATTTGGCGTAAGCCAAACACCACACATGCTTCATGGCGGTGGCTGCATCATGCTGTGGGGATGCTTCACTGCAACAGGCCCTGGCAGGCTTGTGAAGGTAGAGGGTAAAATGAATGCTGCAAAATACAGGGAAATCCTGGAGGAAAACCTGATGCAGTCTGCAAGAGAACTGCGACTTGGGAGAAGATTTGTTTTCCAGCAAGACAATGACTCCAAGCATAAAGCCAAAGCTACACAGGAATGGCTCAAAAACAACAAAGTTAATATCCTGGAGTGGCCAGACCTCAATCCAATTGAGAATTTGTGGCTGTATTTGAAAAGGGCTGTTCACTCATGAACCCCATGCAATCTGACAGACCTTGAGCAGTTTTGCATTGAAGAATGGGGAAAAATTGCAGTGAACAGATGTGCAAAGCTGATAGAGACTTATCCACACAGACTCACCGCTGTAATTATGGCTAAAGGTGCATCTACTAAACACTGATTTTAAAAGAGTGAATACTTACGCAATCAATTATTTTGTTTTAATAATTGTAATAAATTTAGACCAATGTATTTTCTCTTTGACAGGCTGCCCTCAGCATATCCATGGGTTGTGTTGGTTGTTACTGCAAACAACTCACTTCACTGTATGTTTCAATTTACGCGGGAAAAATAAACTTCCCACCAGTGGATTGATTACCATGTGAAAGCAACTTCTATCTGGAAATGAAACAGTTCCATTTGGATCGAGTAACACATCATTAAAGGTTTTGATGTGTTCATCAATCAGAGCCTGGTCAAACAGAAATTCTTCGAATTTTTGATGCAACAATCCGTCAGATTAATACCTTGATGACGGGAATTATTTTGTAGTGAGCCGGGCTTCCAGCAGCAGGAATAACAGCTCATGTTGATTGTTGGTCATTTATCCCCAATGCTGAAGAATGCCAATTATTTTTATTGATATTTACAGTGTGGAACAGTCCATCTGGCACAACGAGCCTCACTGCTCAGCAAACCACCTATTTAACCCCTAGCCTAATCACAGGACAATTTTCAATGACCTATTACCCTACTGACTTTGGAGGCCGGGAGGGGGAGAGTTGGGGATATAATCATAGAAAGATCATTGGGTGTTCCAATAGTATCATGAATCTAGAATGCTGTATTCTTTAATAAAGTGGTAACCCTTTGGACAAAGCAATTTATTTTTTATTTTCTGCACTGATAGACAGGAATTTGGAATTGAGAGAATTGTAAAGATAAGATTAGTTTTATTTGTCATATGTGCACGGAAGCATACAGTGAAATGCATTGTTTGTGTCAATAACCAGCACAGACCGAGGATGATGCTGTCGTCATGCTTCCAGGGCCAAAATACGAACCCGAACCTGCAGGTCTTTGGGATGTGTGAGGCACCAGAAAACCCAGAGGAAACGTACATAACTGTGGGGGAAATTGTACAAACTCGTTACAGAGAGTGACAGGAATTGAACCCTGGCACCAAGAGCATTACACTAGCCATGCACTACAGTGCTACTCTGCTCCACTGAAACTTGTAACAGGCCGGTATCATGTCTTGATAATTTGAAGACATGAATTATCAAGGAAATGCAACCAAAATTCAAAGGGAACGTAGTAGATGGAGCAACGAACTACTGATTAAAATGTCAAGTGCTGGAAAATAGGATCAGTATCTATGGCTGTCACCGACGGGGTTGAAGAGTGTTTGGTGACTCTCACTGTCAGGGATGAGGAGTGTTTGGTGACTGTCACCAACGGGGATGAGGAGTGTTTGGTGACTGTCACCGATGGGGTTGAAGAGTGTTTGATGACTGTCAGCAACGGGGATGAGGAGTGTTTGGTGACTGTCACTGATGGGGATGAAGAGAGTTTCAATGCTGCATAACTGTATAACTTGATGACTGAGTGTCCATACCTTGCTCTCTGCAATGAAACTCTTCATTGCTCTGAATTCAATGATTTTCAATAAAGCAGCAGATGCCTTTCCCATCAGTGATCCATTTTGCACCAGATTTGTTTGAACTCAAGTGTCAGCACTCTTGGCACTGCTCCGAGTCTCTGTCTGCAATGCTCCCTTTAATTATTTTTACAGCTGCAACAACCAGCCATTGCTCTGAACACAAAACTGTTACATTGCCTGACAAATGCAGCATTTTAAATGTGTTTTTTTTTTGTAATATGCATATTGTGAGTATTTAGAATGAAATTGAAAAATCACTGTCCAGCTGCATGGCAACAAAGGCTATGTGCCCGGGGGCATTGCAGTTACTGTGCGGCCACGCACACACGGAGCTTAGAGGGAACATTTTCTGTGTGTATACCACATAAAGTGTAAATTTATTATGGACGTACATTTATGTCACCATATGCAATCCTGAGATTTATTTTCTCGCATAAATACATTTCTGTACTTGCTGAAATACTTCAGTATTTCTCAAAACCTTTTTGAATAACAATTTCTAACTTGTGTGCCTGTGCCTCTGCAAGTATTCTTGGGCACCGAATGGTTTAGACTGGATAGTCCACAGACGTGCCTAGTGGTTCACGACCACACTCAAATCATGTTAACAAACAGAGGTGCTTGTTATCATGAACACAAGGTTTCTGATATTTCATCTCTATGGTACATAATAATAGTAGACATCCGTTAGTCTCATGAGACCATGGATTTGTGCCCTGGAAGGTTTCCAGGGTGCAGGCCTGGGCAAGGTTGTACGGAAGACCGGCAGTTGCCCATGCTGCAAGTCTCCCCTCCCCACGCCACCAATGTTGTCCAAGGGAAGGGCATTAGGACTCATACAGCTTAGAAAAATAGAGGGCTATGGGTAACCCTGGGTAATTTCTGAAGTAAGTACATATTTGGCACAGCATTGTGGGCTGAAGGGCCTGTATTGTGCTGTAGGTTTTCTTTGTTTCTATTTATTTTTATTCTTACAGTGTGGAACAGGCTCTTCTGGCCCAATGATTTGAACCACCAGCAACACTCCTATTTAACACCAGCCAGACCACAAGACAATTTACAATGACCAATTAACCTACTAACTGGTATGTCTTTGTACTGTGGGAGGAAACAGGAGCACCCGGAGGAAATCCAAACAGTTCACGGGGAGAATGTACAAACTGCTTACAGACAGCGTCAGAATTCAACTCCGAGCTCTGGAACATCCCAAGCTGTAAGTTTCTAAGAGACACAATGAGAAACCTTTTTTGTGTTGCTTAGGGAAGTTCTCTCGGTCTCCTGCTCATTAAAGAGCATAAACTTCCTTTCCACTTTTGTACAAATGTGGACACACAATTCTATGAAGCAGACAGGTTAGACAGATTCAGAGAATGGACAAAGAAATGGAAGCTGGAATACAGCATCAGGAAGTGTAAGATCATGTACTTTGGTAGAAGAAATCAGTATACTGTTTTCTAAATGGAGAAAAAGTTAAAAAATGTGAGGTGCAAAGGGACTTGAGAGTCCTTGTGCAGGATTCCCTAAAGGTTAGTTTGCAGGTTGAGTCAGTGGTAAGGAAGGCAAATGTGATGTTAGCATTCATTTCGAGAGGACTGGAATATAAGGGCAAGGATGTAATGTTGAGCCTTTATAACGTACTGATGAGTGGATTACTGTGAGTAGTTCTGGGCCCCTTATCAAAGAAAGAACGTGCTGAAACTGAAGAGGTTCAAAGGAGGTTCACGAAAAAGATTCCAGGATTGAAAGGCTTGGCATATGTGGAGCGTTTGATGATCCTGGGCCTGTATTTACTGGAATTCAGAAGAATGAGGGGTGATGTCATTGAAAACTATCGAATGTTGAAAGGCCTTGATAGAGAGGATGTTTCTTATTGTGAGATTGTTTAAGACCAGAGGACACGGCCTCAGAATAGAGGGACATGCTTTTAGAAGAGAGATGAGGAAGAATTTCTTTAGCCGGAGAGTAGTGAATTTTCAGAATTCTTTGCCACAGACGGCTGTGGAGGCCAAGTCTTTATGTAACATTTAAGACAGAGGTTGATAGGTTCTTGATTATTCAGGGCATGAAGGGATACAGTCAGATGGCAGGAGATTGGGGCTGAGAAGGAAAATGGATCAGCCATGATTTAATGGCAGAGCAGACTTGATGGCCGCTTCTGTTCCTGTATCTTATGGTCTTATGGTACGTCTCTGTTGAGCCCAATGATGATAACATCCTGTCTGCTATAGCAGCAATAAATAAATGGATGAGCAATAATTTCCTAAAACTAATTGAAGATAAAATTGAAATACGTTTGGTTGGTCCCAAAGAGGAAATTGATAAACCTCTTGACTAATTTGAGAGCTTGGCTCCTCTTATAAAATCCAAAGTGACAATTCTGGGTGGTATCGCACATAAAGACTGTGACAAGTGCAGCATTTCTCCACTGAAGAAATATTGCAAAGGTAACATTGATTTCTGTCACAACTTTATACTGAATAGGCTAGATGACTGCAATGACTTTTGCTGGCCTTCCAAAGCAATCTATTGACAAGCTTCGACTCACTGGGAACACCGCAGTGAGGCTTACAACCACCAGCACACACACGTAGTCTACGGAGTCATACAACATAGAACATTACAGCACACAAGAGGCTCTTCAGCCCACGGTGTTATATGAATCTTTTAACCTACTCTAAGATCAATCTGACCCATCCTTCCCACCTAGTCCTCCATTTTTCTGTCTTCCATGTGACTCTCTAAGAGTTTCTTAAATGCCACTCGTGTTTCTGTCTCTACCACACACCCTGGCAGGGTGTTCCATGCACGCTCCACTCTCTCAGTAAAAAAACAAAGCCTACCTCTGACATTTCCCCTACAATTTCCTCCAAGTCACTGTAAAATTGTGCCCGCTCACATCTGCTCTGGGGAAAAGTCTCTGGCTGTGCCCCACCACCCTTTTCTCATTGTTACCATCAAGGAGGAGGTACAGAAGCCTGAAAACACACTCTCAACATTTCAGGAAGAGCTTCTTCCCCTCCACCATTGGATTTCTGAATGGACATTGAACCCATGAACTTAAACCACTCTCTGGATTTGTGCGGACAGTTATTCGATAAGTAACACCAACAAGGCAAGTTGGCGGTAACCTGATGACAAAACATTTGCGTTCCTGCTGTCTATTGTTTTTCGTTATTTTGTTCTCTTTTTGATCTAATTTAAATATATACATCTTATAATTTGTAGATTTTTACTATTATTATGAAATATTAGGCAAATAAGGAGGCTCTTGGGAGGGACAATGGCGCCTAACAGTGACTCCTTTGCTTGGGTCTTCGGAAACAGCTCTATTTCTATCTTTAATATCTCTAGTTTTCCCTTTCTGCAGTCACACGCTGACTTTGGTTCTTTGGATGCCAAGGATGCAGCCGAAGAGATTAGCTCGCCTTTGGAGTTCCGGGATTTTGTGGCACCACCCAGCAACCCACCTACTTAACCATGGCCGAGTCATGGGACAGTTTACAATGACCAATTTACCTATTAACCAGTACGTCTTTGGAATGTGGGAGGAAACCGGAGCATCCGGAGGAAACCCATAAGGTCACAGGGAGGACGAACCAACTCCCTCCTGACTGATGGTGTTGGAATTGAACTCCAAACTCCGATACCATGAGTTGTAATAGTCTCACACGAACTGCTAGGCTACTGTGGTGACTAAGCTGGAGATAGTAAATAATCCTTCCATCCCACATTGTTTCAGAATGCTCATGACCATGTTCTGGATTTGTATGGACAGGTATTTGATAAGTGACCCTGATAGGGCAGGGCTGGACCATCTGTTACGGTGCTGGATGACTGCGTGACTCATTAACGAAAGGTTTGTGCTTCAGCTGGAATTTCCTTATTTCTTCAACTATTTCAATGCCAAAGGAAATAATTATATACAAGGTAAGGTATTAGGGTTGGGGTCATCTCACTTAAATCTGCGTGCCCCACTCCCAGAAGGGAGGGGAGGCTACATGGCATTCGCACCAGGACCTCCAGGCTCAAAAACTTTCCCCAAGCAGTAAGACTTATCAATACCTCCAGCCACTAACGCAGCCCACCACACCCCCAACCTCCACTGCATTATCATTTCCTGTCAGAGTCACCTTATGTACAGACACTCTTGTGCCTAGCATCACTTTATTGACATGCAATCAATCTATGTATAGAAACTATTCTGTGTATTAATTTTATGGCATTTTTTATTACTGTATTCTTTATCTTATTGTGTTTTTGTGCTGTATTGGATCCAACAATTATTTTGACATGAAATAATCTTGAATCTTGAAATAACAAAACTGCACCAATGTGGCTTGTTACCTGTGTTGACCAATTCACTATTCTGACTCAGGCCTGAAATTCATTAATGTCCTGTTTTCTTGGGGATTTTTGAGTTGTCCAATTGGTTGAAGGAATTTAAGAACGTTGACCTTTAATTTTGAACAAAGAAGATATCATATATGTTGATGATGGTGGAAATATGAAAAAGCAAGGTTGGTGATTTATGTTCTGGATTTTTCTCAGAAATTGAGTCATTGGCTCAGCCTGGAAGGTGGCTATGGCAACATGCATATATAATTGTTTGTACCTACTGTGCTGCTGTGGCAAAAGCTTTTGTATCACAGAATTAAGTAGGCAATGGGGGTGAGTGAGCCAATACCTCAATAATAAGGGTTGCGACTGAACGTGACAGAGCAGAACAGGCTCTGGCCTGCCCAGCATCCAGGACACCATCAAAGGCACTGTCTCAAAATGGCTGCTTTCATCACTAAGGACCCCCATCACCCAGGATATGCCCTCTTCTCATTGCTACCATCAGGGAGGAGAACCGGAAGATGCACATTCAACACTTTAGGAATAGCTTCTTCCCCTTCGCTATCAGAATTCTTTTTCTTTTTATCTTGCTTACTTTTTGCACTACTTAATTAATTAATTTTTAATAAACGTTTCTTATTGAACTTTATAGTTTTTTCTTTTGTTATTATGTATTGCAATGTTCTGCTGCCACAGAAAAACAAATCTCATGACATGTGAAAGTGATTTTAAACCTGATTCTGATTCTGATCCGCAGTCCAGGTCGAAGGCCAGTGGCATGAATGTGTGACGAGGGACATCTGTGGATGTTGGGCTGCCCCAGGATTGGATACCCACGTGAACAGGACTAATGAGGAGGCAAGAGGGCCGATCAGTCGAATGAACCAGGATTGATTAGAGAGCTTAAGGTAACTTAAGGGAAAGTGATCATAGTATAGAACATAGAACATAGAATAGTACAGCACAGTACAGGCCCTTCGGCCCACAATGTTGTGCCGACCCTCAAACCCTGCCTCCCATATAAGCCCCCACCTTAGATTCCTCCATATACCTGTCTAGTAGTCTCTTAAACTTCACTAGTGTATCTGCCTCCACCACTGACTCAGGCAGTGCATTCCACGCACCAACCACTCTCTGAGTGAAAAACCTTCCTCTAATATCCTCCTTCAACTTCCCACCCCTTACCTTAAAGCCATGTCCTCTTGTATTGAGCAGTGGTGCCCTGGGGAAGAGGCGCTGGCTATCCACTCTATCTATTCCTCTTATTATCTTGTACACCTCTATCATGTCTCCTCTCATCCTCCTTCTCTCCAAAGAGTAAAGCCATAGCTCCCTTAATCTCTGATCATAATGCATACTTTCTAAACCAGGCAGCATCCTGGTAAATTTCCTCTGTACCCTTTCCAATGCTTCCACATCCTTCCTATAGTGAGGTGACCAGAACTGGATACAGTACTCCAAGTGTGGCCTAACCAGAGTTTTATAGAGCTGCATCATTACATTGCGACTCTTAAACTCTATCCCTCGACTTATGAAAGCTAACACCCCATAAGCTTTCTTAACTACCCTATCCACCTGTGAGGCAACTTTCAGGGATCTGTGGACATGTACCCCGAAATCCCTCTGCTCCTCCACACTACCAAGTATCCTGCCATTTACTTTGTACTCTGCCTTGGAGTTTGTCCTTCCAAAGTGTACCACCTCACACTTTTCTGGGTTGAACTCCATCTGCCACTTCTCAGCCCACTTCTGCATCCTATCAATGTCTCTCTACAATCTTTGACAATCCTCTACACTATCTACAACACCACCAACCTTTGTGTCGTCTGCAAACTTGCCAGTCCACCCTTCTACCCCCACATCCAGGTCGTTAATAGAAATCACGAAAAGTAGAGGTCCCAGAACAGATCCTTGTGGGACACCATATGATTGCATTTACCCTGAAATCTGAGAAGGAACTGAAGTCAGATGGATTGGAACTCGGAGAAGGAAGTCTGAGAATCGGAGCAGGAGTGCAGAGGAAGCCATTTTTGAATTTTTCGGTTTTCTTTCCATCGGCGTTCAGAGAGGTGGGACTGCGCAGGCGTGTGATGTCGGGCAGTGAAGTGCGGAAGATTTAAAAGGAACACAGCTTTATACAGCAGGCAGCAGAGTTTGCGGGCGGCGGAGTGAGCCGAGAGCAAAGAGAAGGCTTAAGGGCTTCGGCTCAACGGGCTTAGGTGGAAACGGGCAAAGCGAAGAGGATTTGGTATTCATTTTTTGTTGTTATTTGAGGAGAGGGGCAGTATGAGTGTGAGGGCAGCTTGTTGTTCTCGGTGCCGGATGTGGGAGGCCCTGGAGTCTCCCAGCCTCCCGGACGTCCACATCTGCGCCAGGTGCGCCGAGATGCAGCTCCTAAGGGACCGTGTTAGGGAACTGGAGCTGCAGCTCAATGACCTTCATCTGGTCAGGGAGAGTGAGGAGTTGATAGAGAGGAGCTACAGGCAGGTGGTCACACCGGGGCCACTGGAGGCAGACCAGTGGGTCATGGTTAGGAGGGGGAAGGGGAAGAGTCAGGTGATAGAGAGTACCCCGGTGGCTGTGCCCCTTGACAATAAGTACTCCTGTTTGAGTACTGTTGGGGGGGGGGCAGCTTACCTGAGGGAAGCGACAGTGGCCGTGCCTCCAGCACAGAGTCTGGCCCGGTAGCTCAGAAGGGTAGGGAAAGGAAGAGGAGGGCAGTTGTGATAGGGGACTCGATAGTAAGGGGGTCAGATAGGTAATTCTGTGGACGCAGTCCAGAGACCCGGATGGTAGTTTGCCTCCCTGGTGCCAGGGTCTGGGATGTTTCTGATCGCGTCCAAGATATCCTGAAGTGGGAGGGTGAGGAGCCAGAGGTCGTGGTACATATAGGTACCAATGACAGAGGTAGGAAAAGGGAAGAGGTCCTGAAAGGAGAATATAGTGAGTTAGGAGGGGAGTTGAGAAAAAGGACCGCAAAGGTAGTAATCTCGGGATTACTGCCTGTGCTATGCGACAGTGAGAGTAGGAATGAAATGAGGTGGAGGATAAAGGCGTGGCTGAGGGATTGGAGCAGGGGGCAGGAATTCAAGTTTTTGGATCATTGGGACCTCTTTTGGCGCAGGTGTGACCTGTACAAAAAGGACGGGTTACACTTGAATCCTAGGGGACCAATATCCTGGTGGGGAGATTTGCGAGGGCTACTGAGGTGACTTTAAACTAGAATGGTTATGGGGTGGGAATCAAATTGAAGAGACTAGGAGAGAGGAGGTTAGTTCACAAATAGAGAAAGCTAGTAGACGGTGTGTGAGGGAGGGAACAGAGATCAGGAGCACTCAGACCGAAGATGTAGGGGAGAAGGAAGAAAAAGATAACAAAGTTGTTTGCTACAGTAAGGATAAAAAGAGGCGGAGAGTTTCTTAAATGCCTCTATTTTAATGCTAGGAGCATTGTAAGAAAGGTGGATGAGCTCAGAGCATGGATTGATACCTGGAAATATGATGTTGTAGCTATTAGTGAAACGTGGTTGCAGGAGGGGTGTGATTGGCAACTAAATATTCCTGGATTTCGTTGCTTCAGGTGTGATTGAATCGGAGGGGCAAGAGGGGGAGGTGTTGCATTGCTTGTCAGAGAAAATATAACAGCGATCCTCTGGCAGGATAGATTAGTGGAATTGTCCAGGGAGGCTATCTGGGTGGAACTGAGGAATAGGAAAGGTGTAGTGATGCTTATAGGGGTGTATTATAGACCACCTAATGGGGAGCGAGAACTGGAAGAGCAAATTTGTAAGGAGAAAGCAGATATTTGTAGTAAGCACAAGGTTGTGATTGTGGGAGATTTTAATTTTCCACACATAGACGGGGAAGCCCATTCTATAAAAGGGCTGGATGGTTTGGAGTTTGCAAAATGTGTGCAGGATAGTTTTTTGCAGGAATACATAGAGGAGGGGCAGTGTTGGATCTCCTGTTAGGGAATGAGATAGGTCAGGTGATGGAGGTATGTGTTGGGGAGCACTTCGGGTCCAGTGATCACAATACCATTAGTTTCAATATAATTATGGAGAAGGATAGGACTGGACCCAGGGTTGAGAGTTTTGATTGGAGAAAGGCTAACTTTGAGGAGATGCAAAAGGATTTAGAAGGAGTGGATTGGGACAATTTGTTTTATGGGAAGGATGTAATAGAGAAATGGAGGTCATTTAAAGGTGAAATTTTGAGGGTACAGGATCTTTATGTTCCTGTTAGGTTGAAAGGAAAGGTTAAAAGTTTGAGAGAGCCATGGTTTTCAAGGGATATAGGAAACTTGGTTCAGAAAAAGAGAGGGATTTACAATAAGTATAGGCAGCTTGGAGTTAATGAGGTGCTCGAGGAATATAAAGAATGTAAAAAGAATCTTAAGAAAAAAATTAGAAAAGCTAAAAGAAGATACGAGGCAGCTTTAGCAAGTAAGGTGAAAATAAATCTAAAGGGTTTCTACAGTTATATAAATAGCAAAAGGATAGTGAGGGATAAAATTGGTCCCTTAGAGAATCAGAGATGTCGAAGTCATAGCTCTGCAGGCGAAGAAGCACTCCCTGTAGGTGCTTTGGTGCCTTCACCAACGGCTTCTTAACTATCATTTCGAGCAGCTTGTGATCGCTGAGTACTCTTGTGAAGCGGCCAAAAGTGTACTGATGAAAATGCTCAGTGCGAAAATGATTGCGAGCATTTCCTTTTCGATCACTGCGTAACGTGTTTCTGTGTCCGTTAGCGCTCTGCTTGCGTATGCGATCGGACGTCCATTCTGGAGGAGTGCTGCCCCTAGGCCTTTGTTCGCTGGCGTCAGATTGGATGGTTAGCTCTTCCTTAGAATTGTAGTATGCTAACACCGGTGATTCGGATACCATCCGCTTGATCTTGGAGAGAGCGTTTTGCTGCTCAGCTGACCACTCCCGTGCTACATCTGGCTTTGTCAGCTGTCTTATTGGCTCAAGGGTATCTGAGAGACTTGGTAGAAAACAGCTCAGGTAGTTGACAGATCCGATCAATCGCTGTACTCCCTGCACATCTGTGGGTGCTGGCATGTTGAGAACGTCAGCGACCTTTTTAGGATCAGACTGAAGTCCCTCATTTGTGATGAGATGCCCCAAAAAGGGTATCTCTGTCGCTCTGAAGACAGATTTGTTTTGGTTGAGCCTGATATGCTGCCCTGCACAACGCTGTAATAGCTGCTCAAGTTTCACATCGTGATTGGTGATTGCCTTTTCCTGCATTTCCCCTTTTCCGTACATCAGAATGTCGTCTGCGACACAGATCACTCCCGATAATCTTTCCAGCACCCGATGCAGCCTGCGCTGGAAGATCTCTGCTGAAACACTGGTTCCAAACGGAAGTCTGAGCCACCTATACTGCCCGAAAGGTGTGTTGAAAGTGGTGAGCATGCTTGATTCACTGTCCAATTTCACTTGCCAGAATGCAAAACTCGTATCAAGCTTGCTGAAAACCTTAGCCCGGTCAAGATCTGACAAAATATCCTCTATCACCGGAAGGGGGTAGTGTTCTCTCCTCAGCGCTTTGTCCAGTGGTCGAGGGTCGATGCATATACGAGGATTGCCATTCTTCTCTGCAAACACTCACTGGCTAACCCACCTTGTAGGTTCATGGACTGGAGCCATCACCTTGCTGTCTACCAGTTGATCAAGCTCAGCTTTCACTTTCCGCTTCATAGTGTGAGGTAGACGTCGTGGGGGTGACACTGTGGGTTGACCTTCCTCATCAATCTGCAGGTGGGCTGCACTCGGAAGCTCCGAGTGCATCATCGAACATCTCTGCATAATGTTCTTCTGGTGTGCATTGTTTTCCTTTAAGTGTAGATGCATGCACCCTGCGAAAGTTGTCATCGTTGACCGTAATCAGCTTCATTTGCTGGCTGGCCCTGCTCCCCAGCAATGGTGTAAAGTCATTGGTGACCACGACAAATTCGACAGAATACTTGCGGTTCTCAATTTCACTCTGCACATCCCTTCCGCATCCATGGTGGGCTTGTTCCACATCATCAGCTTTTTCGTGCATTGTCTTAGTGTGTGGTCTACTCCCTCCAAGTATTTGTGGGGTAAAATGTTAACGCTCGCCCCGCTGTCCACTTGGAAGTCTGTTGGCTTTCCAGTGATGAGCGTCTGTGCGAATACGTCATCCTTTGTCTTCAGACTGTTGACCACCAGTGTGACATTGTCAATAAACTGTCACTGTCGGATTGGTCATCGCTTCGTGCTTCCACCCCATGCACGGGCTTCTGCTTGTGTACCTTTGCAAAGTGATTTCGAATGCCGCACGCCTGGCACACCTGTCCGTATGCTGGGCGTTGTTGTTTGTCTCTCGCATGTTCTGTGCCACAGTACGTGCAAGGGTTCCCTTTGCTTCTGTGGCTGTTCAAGGTGCCTTTTACTCTGGCTCCACCACTAGCACTAGCCGACTGTCCAGGATGCTTTGAGCCTTTCTTGTTAGTGCGAGGTTTAATCCCATGGACAGTAGTGGACCTGCTATCTGCAGCTGTACTGAATGCTTGTAGGTGTGATTCAGCCATTTCTGTGCTTTTACAGATGTTTTACAGTCATTGAACGATAGCTTTCTCTCTTGTAACAGACGTTTTCTGGTTTGGGAGTCGTTAATGCCCAGTACGATCTTGTCTCTCAGCAGACTGTCTGAGAAACACGAGCAAAAATTACATGTCTTTGCAAGAGATCTAAGGCTGGCAAGAAACAATTCAAAGGTCTCACCTTGTTCTTGTTGCCGCTTGTTGAACAAGTACTGTTCGTATGTCTCATTTTTCTCACCGATAGCATATCTGTCAAATGCAGCTAAAATCTTTGTGAGGTCTTGGCCTTCAGCCTCATCTGCGAACACAAAACTGTTGTAGGCCTCAAGTCCTGATGGTCCAATTGTCTGTAAAAACAATGCCGTCTGGTATGCTGGAACTGGTTTGTGTGGTTGTGCTACGACACTGTAGTGAGTCCACACCTGCCGCCATGTCTTCCATCCGTCTATCACTCCGCAGTTGACCATCACGGCCGGTGGCGGGCAGATGCCGCTGACTGGGGGAGGACTTCCGCCCCGACCATGGTCCCCTGGCACGGGGTCACCCGCGGGTGCTGGGTGCCACTGAGATTCTGCTGTCTCACCTCCAGGCACTGCTGCTGCACCCGTCTCTATTTGTGGCTGGTTGCTCCTCTCAGTCAACATTGTTCTACTCTTACACTCACCCTCCGATGTTTCAGAGTTGCGCTATTATTACGCTGCCAACTGCAAGTTGAAAAAATCAGGCACTGCGGTTGAAAAAAGCAATTTTCCGAGACCCACCGCTGCCAACATACTTTGAGACAGATATTTCAGATAAAAACAATGGCACATGTGCACCAACTTTAATTGTCTGCTCATGAGTGGATGTACAAATAAATCATAATGACTCTGATCTCAAACCTCTGCTGCCTTTTGACTATACCCACTCATGGGGAAGGTTTTGGGAGTAAACCCTGAGGAAAAAATCAGAACTGGAGTCGGTAACGCACTCCTACCTTGAGTTCAAAGCTGACTGGCAACTCCTGTGATGCTGCTGGTACCAAACTTTCATCAATCACTCCCATTCCTTTGGATTCATCAGATGCGGGGAGCTTGCTACATGGACAACAGCTTGCTCTGCATATCATTCTGTCCAGGCTCGCATACCTAGACAGCTAAGATGTAACATCTGGGCTCAACCCTGACTGACGGAGGCCTCACTCACTCACTCACTATTTTGATAGAGACTCTTCCAGCCATTCGAGCTGGGCCACCCAGCAACCCCCAGTATAACCCTAACCTAATCACTCACACAACAATTTACAATGGCCAATTAACCTACCAGTTAGTACACCTTTGGACTGTGGGAGGAAACCAGAGCACCCGGAGGAAACCTACACTATTGCAGGGAGAATGAACAAACTCCTTACAGGCAGAGGTGGGAATTGAATCAGGTTTGTTTGTACTGTAAAGCATTGTGCTAACCACTACGATACCATGCCACCCCAATCTGCAACACACACAAAATAAGACCATAAGATAAAGGAGCAGAAGTAGGCCATTCGGCCCATCGAGTCTACTCTACCATTCAGTCATGGGCTGATCCAATTCTTCCAGTCATCCCCACTGCCCTGCCTTCTCCTCATACCCTTTGATGCCCTGGCTAATCAAGAACCTATCTATCTCTGCCTTAAATACATCCAATGACTTGGCCTCCACAGCTGCTCGCGGCAACAAATTCCACAGATTTACCACTCTCTGACTAAAGTAATTTCTGTGCATTGCTGTTCTAAATGAATGTCCTTCAATCCTGAAGTTGTGCCCTCTTGTCCTAGACTCCCCTACCATGGGAAATAACTTTGCCATATCTAATCTGTTCAGGCCTTTTAACATTTGTAATGTTTCTATGAGATCCCCCCTCATTCTCCTGAACTCCAGGGAATACAGCCCAAGAGCTGACAGTCGTTCCTCATACGGTAACCCTTTCATTCCTGGGATCATTCTCGTGAATCTTCTCTGAGCCCTCTCCAACGTCAGTATATTCTTTCTAAAATAAGGAGCCCAAAACTGCACACAATACTCCAAGTGTGGTCTCATGAATGCCTTATAGAGCCTCAACATCACATCCCTGCTCTTATATTCTATACCTCTAGAAATGAATGCCAACATTGCATTCGCCTTCTTCACCACTGACTCAACCTGGAGGTTATCCTTTAGGGTATCCTGCACAAGGACTCCCAAGTCCCTTTGCATCTCTGCATTTTGAATTCTCTCCCCACCTAAATAATAGTCTGCACAAAATAATCTGCAGATGCTGGGGTCAAAGCAACACTCACAACACGCTGGAGGAACTCAGCAGGTCGGGCAGCATCCTTGGAAAAGATCGGTCGATGTTTCGGGCCAGAACCCTTCGTCAGGACCCTTGAGTCCTGATGAAGGGTTCCAGCCCGAAACGTCGACCGATCTTTTCCATGGATGCTGCCCGACCTGCTGAGTTCCTCCAGCATGTTGTGAGTATTAAGTAATAGTCTGCCCATTTAATTCTTCCACCAAAGTGCATGATAATACACAGGAGGAACTCAGCAGGTCAGGCAGCATCTATGGAGATGAATAAACAGTTGGCGTTTTGGGTTGTGACTCTTCAGGTGAGAGCGGGGGGAAGGTAGGTGGGTGGGAGAGGGGATGAACTGAGAAGCTGGGAGATGATAGGTGGAAAAGGTAAAGGGCTGAAGAAGAAGGAGTCTGATAGGAGATGCGAGTGGACCATTGCAGAAGGGGAAGGAGAAGGGGCACCAGAGGGATGTCATGGGCAGGTGATGAGAAGGAAGGAGCCAGAATGGGAGATGGAAGAAGAGAGAAGAGGAAGGGAAATTACTGTCAGTTAGAGAAATCAATATTCATGCCAGCAGATATGTGTTAGGTTATGATTAGTACATATGTAATGTGTTGTTGATGTATTTGGCCTTAGTCTTTGCTACAAGGGTCTCTGTCAAAAAACATCAGTTATACTGTACGTATTCTTTGGTGTCAGGAATTTTGCTCGAAAATAACACGCTACATGTTAAAATCTGACTATCAGAAAACAAACACATGAGAGGAAGTGCTAATTAGCTGTCAAATGATGCCGGAGCATCTGCTGACAGTGAGACTCCATTGGGTGGGGAGATGACTGAGATTCTCAGGGAGAATATTAATGGAGATGTGTGGTTCCTGTAAAGTGAGGGAACAGTGCTGTAAAGAACCCCAGAACTCACACCACCAGCTTCAAGCACAGTTATTACTCCTCAACCATCAGGCTCTTGAACCAGAGGGGATTTCAATTGCCCCATCACTGAAATCTTCCCATAACCTGTGAACTGACTTCCAAGGACTCTTCATGTCATGCTCCCAATATTTATTGCCTATTTACTGTATTTATTGTCATTGTTTGTTTTTTTTTGTCTTTTTGCCTTTTGCACGTTGGTTGTTTGTCCATCTTCTCACATGTGGTTTTTCACTGATTCTCTTGTATTTTCTTTGTTCTACTGTGAATGCCCTCAAGTAAATGCATCTCCGGGCTGTATATGGTGACGTATATGTACTTTGATAATACATTTTACTTTGAACTCTGAACTTTGATTAGCAGTGGGGAATTCTAATGTTTTGCTTCTGTGCTTAACAGCCGAAATTAATTCTCTTATAAGTTACTATCTTTTATTACTTATTAGCAGTGTGTGGAATTTTCAAGGTTTAGGGTGCCGTGGTCATGTGGTGCTTAATGCTATTACAGCTTGGGACGTCAGAGTTCAGAGTTCGATTCCATGGTCATCTCTAAGCGAGTTTGTACGTTTTTCATGTGTGTGCATGCATTTCCTCCGGATGCTCCGGTTTCCTCCCACAGTCCAAAGAAGTCCCAGTTCATAGCTCAATTGGTCATTGTAAGTTGTCCTGTGATTCGGCTGGGGGTTAAAGGTGGGGTGCTCATTGGGCTGGAATGGCCCCTTCCACACTGTATGGCTACATAAATAAATAAACTGGAGTACTTGTGAATGATTATGAGACAGCAACATTCTGAAGGACAACTAAGTTAATTTTACTGTTAGACTGCAGAGAAAATTGACAAGGATGTTGTCAGGACTGGAGGACTTGAGTTACAGGGAAATGTTGAATAGGTTAGGACCTCATTGACTGGTGTGAAGGAGAATGAGGAGAGATCTTGTATAAGTGTACAGAATTATGAGGAGTAGAGATAGGATGAATTCATGGAGGCTCTTCGCCCTCAGGTTGGGTGAGACTAGAGCCAGTGGGCAAAGATTTAGGGTGAAAGGAAAATGGTGTCATACACAGCTTCTATCCCACTGTGATCAGACTCTTGAGCAGATCTCTTATATGATAAGATGGACTCTAGACCTCACGGTCTACCTCATTATGGTCTTGTACTTTATCATTTATCTGCACTGCCCTCTCTCTGGAGCTGTTACACTTTATTTTGCATTGTTTTTGTTTTACTCTTTTCTACTTCAATGCACTGTGTAATGATTTGATTTGTAAGAACATGAGACCATCAGACATAGGAGCAGTATTAGGCCATTCAGCCCTTTACTATTCCATCATGGCTGACTTATTAGCCCTTTCATTCCCATTTTCCTGCTTTCTCCCCATGACCTTTGATGCCCTGCCTAATCAAGAACTTAATCAACCTCTGCCTTAAGTATACCCAGTGACTCAGTCTCCACAGCCATCCGTGGCAATGAATTCCACAGATTCACCAGGCTAGAAAAATTCCTCCTCATCTCTGTTCTAAATGGATGACCTGAAAAGACACTGTATCTTGGCACATGTTACAATAATAATCCATAATAAATAATAAACAATAATCCTGTCATAGGTCTTAAAGTTTCAAAGGTTCACTTTATTATCAACGTATGTATGCAGTATACAATTCAGAGATTTGTCTTTTCCAGATAGCCATCAAATATGGAAAACCATGAAATAGTTGAAAGAAAGTCAACAGGAAAAAAAAGAAACAAAAGTTTATGTATCTTACCAGAGGGCGTGCATTTAAGGTGAGGGGAGGGGTAATTTCAAAGGAGACGTAAGGGACAAGTTGTTTTACACAGAGTGGCGGGTGCCTGGAACGCGTTGGTGGTGGTAGAAGAAGATACATTAGAGACCTTTGAGAGACTTTTAGATATATACATAAATGTGAGGGAAAAGGAAGGACATGGCATTATGTAGGCAAGAGAAATCAGTTTAGTTGATTATTTGACAAATTTAATTGATTCAGCCTAACATTGTGGGCTGAAGGGCCTGTTCTCGTTCTGTGATCTGTGTATTCAAATCTTTCTTTGTAGAAGTAATTGGTCAATGAGGTTTAATGTTCTCTAAAAATAAGACAGATTTCAAAAAGGAATATATTTAATAATCATTTTAGAAAACTTGGAAGTAGTGTTTACATTGAAGTGATTTATGTTTTTACATTCCATTTCCTTTATGCAAACCCTGCAATAATGATATGCAACTGTAGATCATGCTACAGATATAGAAAAGACAAACAATGTGGATGCAAATATTTTAATAAAAGAAATACGATACTGATCATGTATTATCCCCTTAGAGCATAATTATACACCACTCATTTAAATGCTAATTTCAAGATCTAACTGCAGCCTTTAACATGCATTCCATCAAAAACAATTTTACCTTTCAAGGAATGTTTAAAAAAAAACTCATGTTCTTTTATTATTTTATTAGTTTGCAGTTGTGTTTGTAATTTCGAACAATTCAAATACACAATATTTTGTCTGTCTAATAACTTCCACTTTTAATTAACATCCATGCCTTGCAAAATGTTTCTAATTTACATGCTACTGAGGATGTTAATGCTACATTTCAGATAATGCATCTGGACAAATTGGCACTGTGGTTTCCTGCAGCACAGCATGATCCTCGACTGCATTATATCTGTTGCTGTTGCAACGAACAAGGCAAACCCAAACGCAGGACACAGGCACGGAGATTGAGTTAGGATACAGACGCGGGCGTGAGCGTTGAATGGCCAACAGGAAGGAGTGCAGGAAAGCAGGAGGCAGGCAGAACTTATCTTGATACAGAGCATTGAAGGGAAAACGGCAGACAAAACTTTTCTTAGCACAGAGAGACAGAGTTACACAGGTGAACCTCAGTGCTGAAGTAAAACTTAGAATACTTATCTTGACACGGAGAGACAGAGTTTCACAGGTAAACCTCAGAACTGGAGTAGAACTTAGAAAATTTATCTTGACACGGAGTGACTGAGTTTCACAGGTAAATCTCGGTACTGAAGCAAAACTTAGAACACATAATCCTAAACAGCCGGGAGGCAAAACAAACGATCTGGCAACTAGTGGGTGCAAAGCTGGGGCTCTTATGCTACAGGTCTTGAGGAAAACCAGGTGTGTCGCCATTAAAGGAAGTTAGGAGAAAATGGGGAATTAATGGTCGGAACTGTGGCACAATCAAAGGAAATTAGGAGAAAATGGGGAATTAACGGTCAGGAACATGCAGTACCCCTCTCAACGGGAGCCTCCAGGTCAACCACCAGGCTTGTCTGGATTGTCGCGATGGAAATCTCGGATTAGGGAAGGGTCCAAGATGAAGGAGCAGGGAATCCAGGTGCACTCCTCAGGACCGTATCCCTCCCAATCGACCAGGCACTGGAGACCCCTGCATCGGCGGCGCACATCCAGTATTCGCCAGACGGTGTAAGCTGGGTAGTTGTCGATGACCCGGGCGGGAGGAGGAGGTTCAGCAGGAGGGCACAAAGGGCAGACAGATACAAGTTTCAGTTGGGAGATGTGGATCAAGGGATGAATGTGCATGGATCTGGGCATTTTGAGTTTGACCGCCAAGGGGTTGATGATGCTCTCAATTTCGAATGGTCCGAGGTAACGAGGGGCAAGTTTCTTGGGTTAGTTCTTGAGGGGTATGTCTTTTGAAGAGAGCCAATCCCACTGGTCAGGCTGATAGCTGGGTGCTGGAATCCGGTGGTGATCGGTGATACTTCGGTTGCGGTCAGCTGAGCAGAGCAGGGCCGCGCGTGCATCCTTCCAGACCTTGCGGCACCGGCGGAGATGGGCCTGAACAGAAGGCACAGTACTGTTGTTTTCATGGGCAAGAAACAGGGGGTTGGTAACCGAGGGAGCATTCGAAGGGAGACGTTCCGGTGGCGGTGCTGACCAGGGAGTTGTGGGCGTACTCCACCCAAGTGAGATGGGTGCTCCAAGATGATGGGTCAACATCAAGGAGCACTGAAGAAGGAAGTCCCGGCACTTTCCAAATCCCCAGCATAGTATTCTGGTTCGAGTACATATGTCTCTCTTGGCGGGGGTGTTGCTGACACATAGGGGGTTGCCACTACAGGCTGTCTGGGCTGGTTAGACAGGGTTCCAGGAGTGGGTTGAGTAAAATGAGTGGATACACGGTCCGCCTGGTCACCGATCTGCGTGACAGGGAATGGAGGTTCTCCATGACCTCCCGGAGGAGTTGGTCGTGCTGTCCCAGTAGGGAGCCCTTGCTGGGGAGGGCTTGTTGAAGGGTATTCATGTCCGCTGGGTCCATGGTGGCCAGATTGTTCAGTTGCAACGAATGAGGCGATCCCAAACGTAGGACACAGGCACGGAGATAGAGTTAGGATGCAGACACGGGCACGAGCGTTGAACGGCAAACAGGAGGGAGTGCAGGAAAGCAGGAGGCAGGCAGACCTTATCTTGACATGGAGTGTAGAAGGGAAAATGGCAGACAAAACTTATCTTAGCACGGAGAGACAGAGTTACACAGGTAAACCCCAGTGATGAAGTAAAACTTAGAATACTTATCCTGACACGGAGAGACGGAGTTTCACAGGTAAACCTCGGAACTGGAGTAGAACTTAGAACATACAATCCTAAGCGGCTGGGAAACGTTAATTAACACACTGGAAAAACCAACGATCTGGCAACTAGTGGGTGCAAAGCCAGGGTTCTTATGCTGTGGGTATTGATGAAAACCAGGTGTGCCGGCATCAAAGGAAATTAGGAGAAAATGGGGAATTAACGGTCGGAACCTTGGCACAATCAAAGGGAATTAGGAGAAAATGGGGAATTAACGGTCGGAACCTTGGCACAATCAAAGGGAATTAGGAGAAAATGGGGAATTAACGGTTGGAACCTTGGCACAATCAAAGGGAATTAGGAGAAAATGGGGAATTAACGGTCGAGCCTGTGACAGTTGCAGATATTCAGACCAGAGTCATTTAGCGATTTGCAAACAATTGTGCATTAAGGTGGTGAAATGTTCAATCATTTTGTATATTTCTTAAATAATATGTAATATTATTTGATTTAAGGGGAACATGAGGGTTAAGGGCTGTTGGTAATCAAGGTGCCATTCTTTTTTCTATAGGGGATTGGTTTGATGATTCTCTTTTTGCAACTATCACATTCTTTCTATGTTTCATGGCTATCTGGAAAATACAAATATTAGAGTTGTGTACGGATACCTGTTAACATAGAACATAGAACATAGAATAGTACAGCACAGTACAGGCCCTTTGGCCCACAATATTGTGCCGACCCTCAAACCCTGCTTCTCATATAACCCCTCCACCTTAAATTCCTCCATATACCTGTCTAGTAGTCTCTGAAACTTCACTAGTGTATCTTCCTCCACCATTGACTCAGGCAGTGCATTCTACGCACCAGCCACTCTCTGAGTAAAACACCTTCCTCTAATATCCCCCTTGAACTTCCCACCCCTTACCTTAAAGCCATGTCCTCTTGTATTGAGCAGTGGTGCCCTGGCGAAGAGGCGCTGGCTATCCACTCTATCTATTCCTCTTAATATCTTGTACACCTCTATCATGTCTCCTCTCATCCTCCTTCTCTCCAAAGAGTAAAGCCCTACCTCCCTTAATCTCTGATCATAATCCATACTCTCTAAACTAGGCAGCATCAGCTTTCCCACCACTGATGTAAGGCTCACTGGTCTATAATTACCTGGACTATCCCTACTACTTTTTTTGAACAAGGGGACAACATTCGCCTCCCTCCAATCTTCTGGTACAATTTCCGTGGACAACGAGGACATAAAGATCCTTGCCAGAGGCTTAGCAATCTCTTCCCTCGCCTCGTGGAGCAGCCTGGGGAATATTCCGTCAGGCCCCGGGGACTTATCTGTCCTAATGTATTTTAACAACTCCAACACCTCCTCTCCCTTAATGTCAACATGTTTCAGAACAACAACCTCACTCATATTGTCCTCACCATCATCAAGTTCCCTCTCATTGGCAAATACCAAAGAGAAGTATTCATTGAGGACCTCATTCACTTCCATAGCCTCCAGGCACATCTTCCCACCTTTATCTCTAATCAACCCTACCTTCACTCCTGTCATCCTTTTGTTCTTCACATAATTGAAGAATGCCTTGGGGTTTTCCTTTACCCTACTCGCCAAGGCCTTCTCATGCCCCCTTCTTGCTCTTCTCAGCCCCTTCTTAAGCTCCTTTCTTGCTTCCCTATATTCCTCAATAGACCCATCTGATCCTTGCTTCCTAAACCTCATGTATGCTGCCTTCTCCCACCTGATTAGATTTTCCACTTCACTTGTCACCCATGGTTCCTGCACCCTACCATTCTTTATCTTCCTCACCGGGACAAATTTATCCCTAACAAGAGATCCCCAAACTTCGACCACATGTCAATGGCACATTTCCCCGCAAAAACATTATCCCAATTCACACCCGCAAGTTCTAGCCCTATAGCCTCATAATCTGCCCTTCCCCAATTAAAAATTTTCCTGTCCTCTCTGATTCTATCCTTTTCCATGATAATGCTGAAGGCCAGGGAGCAGTGGTCACTGTCCCCCAGATGCTCACCCACTGATAATTAATGAACATCTGAATCTTTGAACTTCTTCATTCATAGGGCAGTGTGAGTGTGGCATGAGCTGCCAGAGCAAGTGGAGTATGCAAGATTAATTTCAATATTTAAGAGAAGTTTGGATAGGTACAAGGATGGGAGGGATATGGAGGGCCGTGGTCCCAGTGCAGCTCAGTGGGAGTAGGCAGTTCAGCACAGACTAGATGGGCCAAAGGGCCTGTTTTGCTGTTGTATATTTCTATGACTGTATTAATAAAATGGAAATGTGACACAATTAATCTGCAGATCCACCAATTCTGGCAAATAAGGCTTTATGAATATCACATTAAATAAAGCAAATTACACTGAACTTCGGTAAAAGTGAAATAAATTTAAGTAACAATCACTTTCATATATTCCAGATAGCCTCAGTTACTGATAAGGATATTATGTGTACAGAATAACATGATTGATATCGCTTTGCTCATCTCACACGCTACAACATTCAAAAACAGTAAACATTGCCTTATACACTGAGTGGCCACTTTATGAGCTACTTGCTCGTTAATGCAAATATTTAATCAGACAATCATGTGGCGGCAACTCAAAACATAAAATCATGCAGACATGATCAAGAGGTTCAGATGTTGTTCAGACCAAACATCAGAATGGGGAAGAAATGTGATCTAAGTGACTTTGACTGTGGAATGATTGTTGGTGCCAGATGGGGTGGTTTGAGTATCTCAGAAGCTACTGATCTCCTGGGATTCTCACACAAAACAGTCTGTAGAGCAGGTGTTCCCAACCTTTTTTATGCCATGGACCAATACCATTAACGAAGGGGTCCATGGACCCCAGATTTAGAACCCCTGCTCTAGAGTTTACAGAGAATGGTGTTAAAACCAGAAAAAAACATCCAGTGAGCAACAGATTTGTGGGTGAAAACACCTTGTAAAGAGAGAGGTCAGAGGAGAATGGCCAGATTGGTTCAAACTGACAGGAAGGCGACAGTAACTCAAATAACCACACATTACAACAGTGATGTGCAGAACAGCATCTCTGAATGCTCAGCATCTCGAGCCTTGAAGTGGATGGGCCTATAGTTAACAAAGTGGCTGCTGAGTGTAATACTCGCAAAGAGGAGGGAAATGCTGTTAGCACATCTAAAATAATAAGAAATTCGGTGAAAGAGTTCATTTATTTTAATCTCTTCCTCATTGGGAAAAAAATGTCAAAAAGTTCAGTCATTATTTTTTCTGGCTTCTAGTTACAACATTTAATTTTGCCGATACGCTGGAGGAGCTCAGCAGGTCAGGCAGCATCTATGCATGGGAATAAACAGTCGACGTTTCAGGCTGAGACCCTTCATCAGGATGAGAAGTCAGATTAAGGAGGCGGGGAGAGGGGTGAGGAAGGTACAAGGTGGCAGGTGAAACTGGGAGAGAGTGTGAGGTTGATTGGTAACAGGTGAAACCGGGAGAGAGTGTGAAGTAAGGAGCTGGGAAGTTAATTGGTGGAAGAGATAAGGGGCTGAAAAAGGGGGAATCTGAATGGAGAGGACAGAAGACCATGGAAGAAAAGGAAGGGGAAAGGGGAAAGGGGAAAGGGGAAAGGGGAAGGAGGACCAGAGGGAGGTAATGGGCAGGTAAGAGAAGAAGGTGAGAGGGGGAAACAGGAATGGGGACTGGTGAAGGAGAGGAGGGGGGTTAATTACCAGAAGGTCGATAAATTGATGTTCATGTTATCAGGTTGATAGTTATTGTGTTTGTATTATTTTATATTATTATATCTTTATCCTGTTGTGTTGCATCAGATGAAATAATAACAATTATTTTGTTCTCCTTTACACTTGTGTTCTGGAAATAACATCAAACTATCTTGAACCTTGAAGTTAATGGATTTGAGAAATGAAGCCATTTCAGTTCACTGTGCTGTTGAAACAATCTGGACAGATTCAACAGCAAAAAACTGATCATCCAAAACTAAAAATTTCTTCTTCCCCAGCACCTCAACCAAAAGTAGCTGATTGAAACTGGTTACCTTGCAAGACTGCCATCATTATAGATGCCAGTAAATCGATAACTTGCTCCATTTCTAGAGATATTTAAAGAAAATGTATTGAACACAGTAAAGCCAGAAAGGGCCCTGAAAAAAAGTAATTAAAATAAGAAAGCATTTCTCAAGGTTCCTTAATGGTTCTTTTGAGACTGAACTGAATAAAACCAATTACATAAGTATAGAGTATAGACTGGCAAGGGTAATTGGGAATATTAGATTAAAAGGCAGGAGGAAAGATGAGCAATGGTATTGTCATGTATTGAAATAGTAAGGTCAGTTAATGTAGTTTGACACTTGTCGGGTGCGGTGATGATGTCATCAGTCTGGGACGGAACAACACGTGATGTGAGGGGGCATGGAAGCAAGAATGAGAAATAACAACACATTCAGAGGATGACATGTCGAGTCCTGATATATACACTTTCTGATTACGTACTAAGTCAGGTTGCAAATACACAACAGTGGCAACGGGGATACGGACCTTGAAAGTAAATTTAACGTTAGTTGCTGAGAATGGAGAAATCCAGGATCCAACACTTCCAATTTCACTCTTCTAGATAACACAACAAGTCCTGTTGCCTTGATTTAAAATTGCTTGAAACACTTCCGATGTTTTACGGAGCAGCTATGCTAGGTCTGGGATGAATACGGTGGCTCAACTCATGTGAACTTTATGCCGACTGTAAAGGACTGATCGTGGACTGAAACGCAACGTACAGTATCATACAAAACAAAGAAGAACACTACTTTTGCACCTTGCAGGACCTGATGTGCAGGATGTATTCTCGACACTGACAAACACCACACGGCAGCGGTGGATGTGCTGACTGCTTACCCATTCCCCAGGTTAACACTGCGTTGGCCCGGCAGCATTTTCATCAATTTGCCTAAAAACAAGGTGAGACGGTTCAGCAGTTCTCTTCTCGCCTTCAGCAGGCAGCAAAACACTGCTAGTTTCTAATTGATAACAGACAACCAACTCAGGGATGCCATAGTGGGAAAATGTAACCCAGTCTATGTGCGGGGAAAACTACTGGAGAAATTGCAGGGTCTAACGCTTGCCCGCACACTGGAAATAGCAGCACAATGTGAAAAGTAGAGGAACAATTGTCAGCCATGTCACTCCAAAAGAGCCAGCCGGAGACTGTGCGCTGTGTTTCACACCGTGAGGATACAACACGTGAGAAAAAGACGGAGGGAAAAGAGAAGTCCACTAATACAAATGAAAGGAAATGCTAAAGATACGGAAACTCTGATCACCTGGGTAGAGACCCAATGTGCCCAGCTCATGGACAGACATGCAGAAAATGAACAGGAAAGGACCACTTAGCAAAAAATGTGCCGGATGAAAGGATCAAAGACACAAAAAGTGAACAATGTTGAGGATGAACGTTTTCTGCAGGGGTGTAAATCTGTGTATGGGGTGTCAGGGAGGGGTAGCACCTCTGGTGGGGGAACATGTCGTGTCCTTTTCAGGGCGGTTAGTCCACCTTTGGTCCCCACCTGGCAGTCAGCTCTCACCTGTGGCTCCCCGTAGCTGTTTGCATGCGACAGCGGCCACACCCCGGGCAACGGCTTCGACAAGCCGGCTAAACCAGGTTAGGGTAGCCGACGGGTCTCAAACCCTCGGTGAGATAGGGAGTTGTCTATCCCAGCATGTGAAGACAGACTCCGGCGGACTGAGCAGACGAGACCAATGGAAGGTCCAACGGTCAAGAAGGCGGTCTCTGCAAGCGTCGTGGAATGTGTAGAGCACAACAAGATACAGAAGGCGTCCTGGTCATCCACTGCGCCTACTCCCATCTCCAGCCATCTAGACTCTGTCTTGCCACTGGATCCAGATGGGAATTGGGAAGAGAGAGTGAGGCTGACGCTGAGCAACTCTCCCTCACTTAAATCCAAATCGACGTCAATGATGGACGAACAACGAATGCTAGCAGATTCAGGAGCCTGAAGTAATACACTGGGTGAAAATCATGGGGAACACTGAAGTCAGAGAAGGTAAAGTGCCATTCATATATTTCTACGCAGAAGAGAAAGCTGTTCCTATTCCATCCATGTTGAGGGGGTGTTTGAATGTCAAATCAGTATTGGAAACGGAACAGAGTTCATCATGATAAAAGGCAATGGTGAATCACTCCCAGGTACAGAATCAGCCACAGCGTTAAGATTGGAGAAAATGTGTCAATAGTGACAGATGTTGAAGAGTAATTTAAGCCACAGTACCCAAAAGTGTTTGAAGGGATAGGAAAACTGAGCACTAAACAGATCAGCCTGTACATTAATCCAAAGGTAACCCCTATGGCCCATGACACATAATTTACCACTTAAGGGAGGCTGTTGAGAAAAAAAATTGAACAGCTAATGAAACTGGACACTATTGAGAAAGTTGAAGGCCCAATTCCTTGGGTTAACTTGGTAATAATTTTACCAAAACCCGACAAGGATGTCAGTCAGATTGTGCCTGGACATGAGAAGGGCAAATGAAGCAATTGTGAGGGAGAGATATCCCATTCCAACTGTAGTTGAGATACTACCGGATATGAATGGAGCCATGGTGTTTAGCAAACTAGACTTGAAATGGGGCTATGATCAGCTGGAGCTAACTCCAGGATCTAGAGATAACCATATTTGCTGTGAACAATGGGGTGTATAGGTACAATACACTGATATTTGCTGTGTCATCAGCCAGTGAGCAGTACCAGCGTGAGATAGCAAATGCTTTAGCTGGAATTGAAGGAGTTGAGAGCATCTCAGATGAGATGATCGTACATGCGTCTAACCAGAAACTACATGATGAGAGACTGCATGCTGTCTTAAAGAGACTCACAGAGTGTGGACTGACACCGAACCCAGAAAAATGTCAGTTCAACATGGACAGACTAGCCTTCATGGGAATTCTCCTGTCACAGAAAGGCCCTGGACCAACTGAGGAGGGAGTGTGAGCAGTAACGGATGCTCGTGAACCACAAAACACCACAGAAGTGAGGAGTTTCCTCGGCCTTGTTGGCTACAGCAGAAGATTCATACTACAGTTTGTAACTTTGTCAGAACCACTGAGACAATTGACCAGGAAGGATACCCAGTTCAAATTCAGAGAAGAACAGAAACAAGTATTCAAAGCCCTAAAAGAGTAGCTAGCAGGAACAGGTACCTTGGCCTATTTTGATAAAGATGCACCAACTAAGGTGATAGCAGATGCCAGCCCAGTCGGACTAGGGCAGTACTTATACAAAAACAAAATGGAGAGATGTTACCTGTCTGCTTTGTGAGCTGTAGTCTCACAGACTGTGAACGAAAATACTCACAGAGCGAGAAGCATTAGCACTAGTATGGGCCTGTGAGAGACTTCATCCCTATTTGTATGGGAGAAAATTTGACCTGATCACGGATCACAAATCCTTAGAGATGAATTACAGCCCAAGATCATGTGCACGCATAAGTGGTGGGTCTTGAGATTGCAACCATACGACTACAGAGTCATATACATGCCAGGAAAACAGAGAATTGCAGACCATTGTCGAGGGTGCTGGGAGAGACTGCTCAAAAACAGAGACACATGCATGATTCAGAGGAACATGTCAGGTTCTGTGAGGGCCAAACCTAAAGCCCTGACAGCACGAGAGCTGGAGAGAGACTCAGCCACAGATCCAGAGCTGCAAGAGATGTATAAAACCATCGAAGATAGACACATTGCAAACTGTAAGGCATAGGCACCCCTCGCAAACGAGCTGTGTGTATTGGGTCATCCTATCCTCAGAGGGACACGGATTGTGCTACCTAATGCCTTGCACACATGGGCACCCACCCGAGCTCACGAAGGACACTTGGGAATGGTTAGAACAAAACAGCATCTCAGAACCAAGGTTTGGTAGCCTGGTATGGACAAAACAGCTGAGAAATACGGCAAAACCTGTCACGGCTGTCAAACTGTATCTAGACCCGACCCTCCAGAACCACTAAAACTGATGCCATTACCGGATGGTCCTAGGCAGGAGGTAGCTGTTGATTTGCTTGGCCCATTACCAACAATCATTCCACTCTAGCAGTAGTTGATTACTACAGCCGATTTTATAAACGTGACATTTTGATGTCTACAACTGTAGAGAGAGTTATTGACAGTCTGGAGAACATTTTCAGTCGACATGGTCTGCCTGTATCTATCACATCAGATAATTGACCTCAATTCAGATGTGAACTTCTCAAGGAATATGGTGAGAGTAATGGAATCAAACACCTGAGACCAGTGCCCAAGTGGGTTCAGGCAAGTGGCAAAGTGGAGCACCAAAATGCATCACTGATGAAAAGGATTAGGATTGCTCAAGCAGAAGGACTTGACCAGAAACATGAATTGAGAAAGTATGTGACTGTGTACAGATGTGTGGAATGTGCCACTACAGGGGAAAGTCCTGCCGAACTTCTCTACAACCACAACATGAGGGGGAAGTTACCAGACATCAAGGAGGTACACACAGCAGAACTAGAAGTACGAGTTCGGGATGCAGAACAAAAAGGAACGTACAAGCTGTGTGCAGGTGATCACAAGAGTCTACTGTAAAAATTGGAGACACTGTGCTTATTGAACAAGAAAAAGTGGACAAATTCAGCCCACCTTTCAACGCAGCACCACACAGGGTGGTGAGGAAAACAGGAAATCAAGTGCAGTGTAGTATGCGAGGGTCACCACACATGTGAAACAGTTCAACGCAAGAGCGACTTTTGACGAACAGGAGGAAACTGAAGGATTTGACAGCGAGGTACCGGGACAGGAGGACAATATGTACAAACTCAGGTTCCTAGTGAGCAGAAAGCACTACCAGACATTGAAAGCAAAGAGAAACCCACAGAGAGACTCAAATGGTTCAGAAACAACCTCTGAACTTTAACGATTTTGTGTGTGTTGCTAGAGTTTTAAATTGTGTTTTTGAAACAGCGAAAACTGTTTTATTTGAAAATGACGTTTTCAGTGGCAGAGTTATCAGTATGTTGAAACAGAAAATGTGTTGGTTATAGTCATGTATATCAGAGAATATGTGTGAAATTGAAATGGTTAAATCTGTGAGTTGAATGTGTTCTAAAACAGTGAAATTTCTCAGGAAAGGAGGGATGTCATGGATTGAAATGATAAGGTCAGTTAATGTAGTTTGACACTTGTCATCATGATGTTATCAGTCTGGGATGAAACAACAGGTGATCTGAGGGGGCATGGGAGCGACAATGAGAAATAACGACACGTTCAAAGCATGAAGTGTCGAGTCCTGATATATACACACTGTCTGATTAAGTATTAACATTGGTTGCACATGCAGGTGTCATTTAAAGCATGATTTGAAAATTCTTCAGTACAGGTATTGGGGAAAATAAACTTTCTAAATTTATACATATATATCCAGGGTGCCTAAGACTTTAGCACAGTATTGTATTTGTCAACGTGGAGTGGAGAACGAGTTTGTAAATCTGCTGGGGGCAAAAGATGTTGGGAATGACGAGGGGTGTAGGACAGATGGCAGAGGAGGAGTGCCAGGGGTGGAGGGTGGCACATGTGCAGACATGTCCAGACTGGAGACTCCAGGCAAGGTCATTTGATTCCAAACATTTGGTTTATTGATCTTTACAGAATGTCTCTCCAGTGCTTCCCACTCCCTCCCCTCTCCCCTCCCCTTTTCCCAACCATGATCCCCCTCTCCCCCTCTCCCTGTCCCCCTTCCCACTCTCAGTCCACAATAGAGACCCATATCAGAATTAGGTTTATCATCACTCACATACTGTATGTCATGAAATTAGTATTTTTTTTGTGGCAACAGTGCAGTGAAAAACAGAATTACTCCAGTACTGTGCAAAAGTCCTAGGCAGCCTAACTATATAAATGTGCCTAAAGCTTTTACACAGTTCTGTAGCCCTTCTGGCTGACTGATCCAAGCCGCCTAGCAAACCACCTATTTAACCCCCGCCTAATCACAGGACAATTTACAATGACCAATTAACCTACTAACTGGTTTGTCTTTCTGATACGCATGGCGTAACATGAATGAATATGTGTGTCACGAGTCGATAAGCTGGAAGTTAATGAGGAACACTGCCCATTTGTGATTCACTGAGTCATCCCTCCACACGTGTAATGTCAGGGTGAAGGGAGATAACTTAACAATTGAGTTCCTATTAGCCATGAGAAGCAAAAGACAAAGCTGCAGCTCAACATCTGATCTTGGAAATCTAAACATATTTATTATTTATTAATTTTATTTTGTGATTCAGCGCGGAGCAGGTCCTTCTGGCCCTGTGAGTTGCACCTCCCACCAACATAACCCTCGCCAAATCACGGGACAAGTTATAATGAACAATTAACTCCTAACTGGTATGTCTTTGCACTGTGGGAGGAAACCCACACTGTCACGGGAAGAACGTACAAACTTTCTTCCATAGGATGCTGGATTGAACTCCAAACTCTGAAGCCCTGAGCTGTAATAGGTCACTCTATCTCCTCTGCTACCCGACCTGTGGCTGTATAAGGTAGATGAGGATTATATAAGATTGAAACCATAGACTACAACAATAACAAACACAAAGGATTCTATAGATGCTGGAAGTCCAGAGTATCACACACAAAATGCTGGAGAAACTCAGCAGGTCAGGCAGCATTTATGGAAAGGAATAAACTACTGATGTTTTGGGTTGAGACCCTTCATCACGACTGGAAAGGGAGAAGAAGCCACACAATGATAGATTAATGCAATAAGGCATTTAAGAGACACCTGGTGAGGCAAGTGAATACAAGGACAATGGAGGGTCATGAGCTGTGTAGGAGGGAAGGGTTAGGTGATCATTGAATCGGTTTATATAGGCTAAAGGGACCATACTGTGCTGTACTGTCCTAGGAAACAGTAAAACAGACTGACGTTCTGAACGGTAAAATAGATTGATAATGTTACAAAGGTTATTTGTAATGATGAAGAGTTAACAACGAAGACAGACAGTGGGAAGAATCGATTTAAAAATGAATTTGGAGCTAGTGCTGAAGGCTTGATTGGGCTGCAGAGCCCTTTCTGTGCTGTAATTGTTAGTCATGCTTCTGATGCTCCGGAGTTTGACCAAATGAAAAATCACTTTGGAACCATTAGGTCTGAAGGGGTTTGATAGTATTGACTCTGGGGCATTTCCTTTGGAGAGTTTAGAACCAAGGAGTTGACTCAGACACAAGGTGAGATACTTAACAATGGAATTTCTACACTCGCTGTTGAAGTTCTGGAATTATCACCCTCAAGGGGTCAATTGATGAGTACATTCAAAGCCCAAAAACTGTTGGAAAAGTTCGGCAGGTCGGGCAGCACCTGATGATGTTTTGGGCCAACACTCTTCATCTGGACTCATCCCGTTTGGATGAAGAGTCTCGATCTGACACCTCATTTTCCTTTACGGAAGCTGCCCAACTCTGCAGTCCTGCTAGCAGTTTGTAGCTTTTCTTGCTGTAGATTTCAACTTCAACAGTCCTTTGTGTTTCCGGATCTCGGGGTCAGATTGTTTTGGTTATCGGTTTACAATTAAAAGTGGGGAAAGAGAGAATTGGGCAGTTGAAGTGGAAGACCTGTTGATTGATTCAAAGATTTGAAGTACATTTATAATCAAAGTATGTATTCAATATCCAACCCTGAGATTTGTCTTCCCACAGACAGTCATGAGACAGAGAAAACCATGGAACCCGTGTAAAGAAAACATCAAACCTCCAACACGCAAAAAAAGAACAAACCATGCTAATGGCAAATTAAAAAATGAGTGTTCTCTTTCAATATTTTTATTAGTTTCTACATAGAAGGATACAGAGTACAAGAAGATATGTATTCTAAGTCAAAAGAAAAAAATGAAATAGGACCAAATACATTGTATTAAAAATAGTTACAATCACAAAACCCTGTATTCATAAAAATTAAATTAAATCATAATTTTGAAATATAATAAATTTTATAAAATCTAAACCCACTACCAAAGTCAGAGCTGTTAGGAAAAGCAAGAAAAAAGGGGAAAAAACCCTTATCATAAAATAAAGATGAAAAGTATATGAATAAAGTAGATGATCTGAACACACTGATGAGGGAGAGGGAGAAGTGGAGAGTCCGTCATCATGCCTGACGCCGGCCCCCAAGGCCTGAGTTGACGTAATAGTAATATATAATAAAATATATCATTAGCCACCATCTGTACTTTTAAAACAAATCAAAGGTTTTGAAAATAACTCAAAAATGGTGCCCACAATGTATAAAAGTCTTAGCTAGACTCAAAAACTGAACAACGGATCTTCTATAGATTTAAGCGTGACATAACATCACGTAACCATTGAGCGTGAGTAGGCGGAACTGCATCCTTCCATTTAAGCAAGAGCGCCCTCCTAGCTATGAGAGAGATGAAAGTCAAAATATGGAAATCAGGTGTCTCCAAAGTAAAGTCTTTTCCTCCAACAATACCAAATAATGCAGTCAAAGCGTTAGGCTTAAAATTTACCTTGAAAAGTACCGAGAAAGTTTGGAATACTTCCTTCCAGTATCTTTCAAGGCTCGGACAAGTCCAAAATGTGAATTAATGAAGCTTCTCCATTATTACATCTATCACAGAAAGGAGATGCATCCAAATAAAAACGAGATAGTTTATCTTTAGACATGTGAGCCCTATGAATCACTTTAAATTGTCAGAGGGAATGACGGGCACATAATGATGAAGTGTTAACCAATTTAAAAATTTCATTCCAAGTTTCCTCAGAGATTAAAATCTGTAAATCTTGTTCCCAAAGATTTTTAATTTTGTCTATAGGAGCATTTCTCATTCCTAGCAACATCCATAAATATTGGATATTGAACCATTATAAAAAAGTTTCAAATTAAAGATTACATCTAATAAATCCTTTTCGGAACTTACAGGAAATGTATATAATTGAGAACGCAGAAAGACTCTAATTTGTAAATAACGAGAAAAGTGAGTTTTGGGTAAACTGTATTTAGCTGACATTTGCTCAAACGAAAGAAGACCTCCTCCAGCAAACAAATCCTGGAAGCATTTATTATCCAATCTATCCCATTCTTTAAAAACTGAATCTGTCATCGAAGGTTTAAAAAATATTTAGAACACATGGGACTAGACAAAGAAAATCTCAATAGACCACAGAATTTCCTAAATTGTACCCATATCCTTAAAGTATGTTTAACTACCAAATTTTCAGTTAGTTTACCAAAGAATAAAGGGAGTGAGAATCCGAGAAGAGAAATAATAGAAAATTTATTAACAGATTTAGCTTCTAAAGAAACCCATATCAGACAGTCCTTACGGTTAATATAATATGTTCAAAACGTAAGATTTCGTATATTGACTGCTGAATAATAAAACCTAAAATTTGGTAAAGCTAAACCTCCATTCTTCTTAGATTTTTGAAGAGGAACTTTATTTAGTCGAGAATGTTTGTTCTTCCATATATTAGAAGATGTAATAGAATCGAGAGAATCAAAAAAAGATTTAGGAATAAAAACGGGTAATGCCTGAAAAAGGTATATAAATTTAGGTAAAATGTTCATTGTAATAGAGTTGATTCGGCCAATCAAGGATAATGAAAAAATGCAACCAGTTTGATAGTGTCCTTTTTTCAAAATTAGGTAAGGTAAAAAATTTTTCATTAAATAGGTACTTATAATTCTTGGTAATTGTTACGCCCAGATAGGTAAATTGATGTCTTACAATTTTAAAAGGAAGGTTAGTATTGATTGATAACAAATTATTCAGAGGAAAAAGTTCACTCTCACGTAAGTTCAGTTTGTATCCTGAAAACGGGCTAAAACAAGAAAGTAGAGAAAGCACAGGAGGTAATAAAGTCTCGACATTAGAAATAAAAAGTGATAGGTCGTCAGCATAAAGTGAAACTTTATGAACAGTCCCTCTCTTTAGAATACCAGTAATATCATTAGATTCTCGAACAACAATGGCTAAGGGTTCTAAAGCCAAATCAAAGAGCAAAGGGCTCAGGGGACAACCTTGTCGAGTTCCACGTTGAAGTTTAAATGGTTTGGAATACTGAAAATTAGTAAGGACCCTAGCAGAAGGAGATAGATAAAGTAATTTAATCCATTGAATAAAATTGGGCCCAAAATTACATTTTTCTAAAGTTTTAAATAAATAATTCCATTCAACCTGATCAGAAACTTTCTCAGAGTCTAAAGAAATCACACATTCTGATATTTCCTTAGAAGGAGAATAAATAATGTTTAATAAACGACAAATATTAAAGTGGGAATATCAATTTTTAGTAAATCCCGTCTGATCATCAGAAATAATAGATGGTAAAATATTTTCAATTCTACGGGCCAGAACTTTAGATAAGATTCTGGTATCAACATTAAGTAAAGAGATTGGTCTGTATGAAGAGCATTCGGTTGGGTTCTTATTCTTTTTAAGAATAAGCGAAATAGAATCTGTAATCGGAGCATACAGATTGGCAAATACCATTAACTTATTATCTAATTTTCCTGACACTATGACAAAATGCCCATTAGCATCAGACACTACTTTATGTTGGACCAAGGGAACTGTATTATCCAAAAAAATTGGAACTCCTTTAGACTTAGCCTGGAAAGAGGAGTTAAAATGTGGTCTTTTCCATCTACTGAAAAGACGTAAGTTGTCACAATTATGTATACAGGTGTCCCCCACTTTTTGAACGTTCGCTTTACGAAACCTCACTGTTACGAAAGACCTACATTATTTCCCTGTTTTCGCTAACAGAAGGTGTTTTCATTGTTATGAAGAAACGCAGCGTACAAAAAAAAAGCAGCGCACGATAAAAATCTGCGCGCGCCCCGAGCAGCTGCTCCTCCCCTGGATTCAGAATGGCATTCTCGCCGGTATTGCTTAAACACGTGCTGTGAGCAGCCGTTAGCAAGATGAGTTCTAAGGTATCGGAAAAACCTAAAAGAGCTCGTTAGGGTGTTTCACTCAATGTAAAACTAGACATAATTAAGCGTTTCGATTGTGGTGAACGAAGTAAGGACAAAGTGAGTTTGGCTTGTGGAAGTTGACAAAGATGATGTTGAAGAGGTTTTGGCATCCCATGACCAAGAACTGATCGATGAAGAGCTGATGCAATTGGAAGAGGAAAGGATAACAATCGAAACCGAATTCAGTAGCGAAAGTGAAGTCGTCCAGGAACTGAATGTGAGGCAACTACGTGAGATTTTCGCTGCAATGATAAAGTACGACTTTAATTTTGAAAGGGTACGTAGTTTCAGGGCATATTTGCACGAAGGTTTGAGTGCTTAAAAAGAACTGTATGATAGAAAAATGCATGAGGCTAAGTTGTCAAGCAAGCCTTCAGCAGATGACAAACCTTGAGGCAAGCAGTCATAGGAGAAGATGACCTGCCTACCCTCATGGAAACAGATGACGATGAGATGACATCCTGGTGTCCCACCACCCCGAGCCCCAGGCCGCGGACAGATACCGATTCGCGGAGAATGCAGCAGTAGCCAGGAGGCACACAGCACATGTTTAAGAAAAAAGCCAAAATAAACAAGCTAATTAATTAGGTGCCGCCCGGCACGTAAATTTCGGCCCAGATCAGAGACGATTGCCGATTGCGTCGCCTCTGATCTGGGCTGACATTTACGTGCTGTGCGGCACCTAATTAATTAGCATGTTTATTTCGGCTTTTTTCTTAAAGATGTGCTGGGTGCGTCCCGGCTACCACTGTACCCCTGCATGCTTCGCGGATCGGTATCGGTCGGTGGCCCGGAGGGTGGGGGCCACTGCACCACCCCGACCTCCGATGACGCAGTCTAACACGCCATCATCAGTGTGCTCGGCGCTGTCCGAATTCTGGTAAGTGATACTACACTGTACATACATTATTTCTACTTTATATCGGCTGTGTATTTTTACATGTTATTTGGTATGATTTAGCAGCTTCATAGCTTAAAGGTTACTGGACAGACTGTTTCTGCCAACAGCACTTGCGTGAGATTTTCTGCCAAGAGCGCTTACGTGAGATTTTCGCTCCGGAGAACAGTGCCGGCAATGAATGTGGAAAAGTATTTCTACTTTCTTGTTTATACTTTTTACTATATGTTACTGTTATTTTAGGTTTTAAGTGTGATTTGGCATGATTTGGTAGGTTATTTTTGGGTCTGCGAACACTCACAAAATTTTCCCAAACAAATAGATGGTAATTGCTTCTTCACTTTACAACATCCCGGCTTACGAACCGTTTCATAGGAACACTCTACCTTCGGATGGCGGGGGAAAATCTGTATGTGTTTCTTGTAAAAATAATTGGGGCCTTAAGTTTTTTTAATATAGGCAAAAATCCTATTCCGCTTCACAGAGTGATTTAATCCTTTCACGTTAAGTTAATAGTATGACCCATTATTAATACTATTTAATAGAGAAATTAAAGTAATAACCAGTAAAATGAATATTAAATCCAAACAATAAGCCTTGAAATAGAATAACCAAGCAACAGATTTGGCCAACATCCCAAAACAGCTCCCAGAATAAGACATCACCCTCCACTCCCCACCAAAGTCAGAAGGCCAGCCAAAAGAAAGCTGGCAGCTACAGCTAATGACATCACCCTTCTAAAACAACCTGTTGATTTGACTCCTAATTAATTCGAAGGTCAACTGTATTCTAGACTAGACTAAATAACGGCCAAAAAAAACTTAACCCTCATAACAGGAACACAAATAGATTAATTATTACCGTTTCAAAACAATAGAATGAAAAATACCCAAACTAAGCCACATTGATCAAAAAAACCTCGAGAAAAGCGTATGAAATAATAAAAAAACTTATCAAAATTCTTAACATATAAAATCACAAGGAAGTTTCGCTGCAAAGGTTCACCAAAAGTAAGAGAAGCAATTATTCACATAGCAAGATACTAAACAGTCAATCCATTGTTTTAAGAAATCCCGGGCTTCTTCTCTTGAATGAAACCATTCTTTAGAACCATCTTGCAGAGTGATTCTAAGACGAGCAGGATAACAAAGAGATGGCAGTTTAAACCTTTGTTTAAAAAGTTCTGACATAACCTTTTTGAATTTAGCATGCTCAGGGATTCTCCAGATGGCGCTCACGCAGTGAGGTCACTTCTCGGCTTCGCTCCATTACCATTTCACTTTATATCTATGATCACCTTTATTTAATTTACTTTTAAGTTTGGATTTTGAACTTTGAAGAGATGAGTAAAGAATGAGCTACAAGACCTAAAATTCGAGACATTAAACCTGCAAAAGATGCCAATGGTACAGAAAAAAGAAGCCTGATCCTAAACATCCTGAGATAACTCACGAATTGTTGATGAATTTGTTTTGTGATCAAACTGAGGAAATACGCCAAGGTGTTAAAGAAGATATTACCGCAATTATGCAAGCTTATGGTGTGTTGACCACCAAGTTCAACAGCAACAAAATACTATCACCGAACCGAAGGAAGATGCATGAAAGAAAGATGAAAAAAACGTGAGTTTGGAACAAAAAGTTTCTTCGACAGATAAACAATGAAGTCTTAAACTTAAGATTACTGACCTGGAAAACTGATCCAGAAGAAAGAACTTACATTTAATTGGTCTCCCCGAGGGTGTTAAGACAGGAGACACTTCAGTATTGTTCTCTGAACTTTTAAGACTGTGTTTAGCTCTGAATTTCCGGATGATCCTCCATTGCTCGATTGCGCACATCGTATTTTTCGGAATAAATCAGATTCTCAATCTAAACCGAGACCAGTAATCATCCGATTTCATTATGCTCATGTTAAAGAGCAACTCATATGAGTAGCCCAGCAGCAGGGAATGATTTTAAATTTGAAAACCATCAATTCCGACTGTATGAGGACTTTAGCCCTGAATTAATGAGAGTGCGATTGACTTTCAAACCTCTGATGATGGAATGCTACCAAAAAGATCTTAAACCGGTGTTACTGTATCCTGCCCGCTTAAGAATTTCTCCTCCGAACAGCCAGAGACTTTTTTAAAACTCTACAAGTGCAGCTCGAAGCTCTCTGGAAGAACTTGAATCAGCCGCCACGGTTTAACTAATATATGATCCTTGCGATATTGGCTTTGGCTTTTCGATTTTTTTTCAAATTCTATTAATCATACGATTCATTTTTGAAGATTGACTTTTATAAGTATAAGACTTCTAGTTTTGATCGGTAGTGTTGGTATTCTTTATACTTAATTTTACCGTTGTTATCGGTTATTTTCTATTTTTTTTAATAATGTACGTGGGGGAATATTATGTTTTTTCTCCCTGTGGCATAAACATGATGGCATTTTGTCTTCTTCTTTCCATTATACCTTTTTTTTTACTGAGCCATCTTTTTGGGTTCTTCTCCCCAGAATACTTTTCTTGCCGGATACGCCTTTTTTTACACTTATCTGTTCTCTCTTACAAATATTTTACATTGAATAAATGTACTGGTATCTCTTCTTTTCTCTTTATTTTATGAGCATGTTAGTGATTATAATACTAAGTTATTTTATTTTACTGTATTTGTTAAGTTTATTGTTTTTTTTTGCTGTTATAGTGTGGTTTTTTTTTAGGTGGTCTTTTTACCAACATATATTTGAGAGCTGCCTTCTGGAGAAATGGGGGTAGATTTAGTCTTAGTTAGCTTTCTAGCCTTTCTTGGCTTAGTTTTAGGGTTCTTGGGTGATGGGTGGGGGGGCTTTTTCTTTTTTTTCGTTGGGCTAATTCTGAACTACAACAATGTCTGCTTTGTCGCAACTTCCATCTCCTTTCCAAATGCTGGTTCCGGTTACACAGGTTTGTACTCTTATTAACCCTTTATATACCAAAAGATTGATTCAGGGTTAACATGGCTCAGAGGATCAATTTTGTTTCTTGGAATACAAATGGACCATCCGATTAAAAGAAAAAGGATTTTTAAAGTATTCCACAGAATGAATGCCCATTTTACGTTTGCCCAAGAAACTCATGTGAGGAAAGAGGATAATCAGCGTTTTTTTATGTTTTGGAAGGATAAATAGTATCACTCAAACTCCAAAACTAAAGCGAGAGGAGTTTCAATTTTCATAGATTCTTCAATTGTATTTGTACATCACAACACCTTCTCTGACCCGAATGGTAGATTTTTGTTAATTACCGGTCTACTTTTTAATAAGAAAGTTGTTATGGTTAATGTTTATGCCCCGAATGTGGACTACCCTGAATTTTTAAACGAGTATTTACCTCTTTTCCTAATTTAAGTGATTACATGTTGATAATGGGGGGTGACTTTAATTGCTGCTTAAATCCTTCGATGGATAAATCTGTACCAACTCAGGCACTACCGAATAAGTCGGCCACTCTTATCAATTTGTTTTTGATCGTTTCTGGAATCTCCGAGATTTGGAGGTTTCTACATCCCAAGGATAAAGAATTTTCTTCCTTTTAACACGTACATCATACTTATTCTAGAATTGACTATATTTTATAGACTTTCGTTTAATTCCATCTGTAATTGAGTGTAACTATGATATCATTGCCATATCTGATCATGCACCATTGAATCTCTGTATTAAGTTATGGGATATACCTTCTAATACTAGACAATGGCGTTTCAATTCCAACTTACTTCAAGACTCAGATTTTGTAAAATTTATCAAGGATCAGATTGACTTCTTTTTTTTAACCAATACTACGGATGAAATTCCCAGTGGGGTTATATGGGACACTTTTAAAGCTTATATCTGTGGTCAGATCATTTCCTACTCGGCTGGTTTGAAAAAACACACTAAGAATGAAATACTGCTGTTGGTTGATGAGATTAAAGACATTGATAAACAATATGCCGTTGCTCCTAATGAGGAGCTTTACAAACAGAGAGTTGAACTTCAAATGGAGCATAATTTACTCCTAACATCGTCAATGGAAAATCAATTAATGAAAACAAGAAGTGAGTTTTATATACATAGTCATAAATCTGGTAAGTTATTAGCCAATCAATTAAAAACAGCCTTGGTTAAACGTCAAATTACTAAGATTCGTAAACCTAATGATATTTCAACAGTTGATCATGATGAGATTAATAAATCTTTTCAAGAATTTTATACATCTTTATATCAGTCAGAATTTCCTCATGATCCTAGGGAGATGCAAGATTTTTTAAGGAATTTGAACTTTCCAAAATTAACACCCGAAGAACGTTTAAAGTTAGAAACACCTATTATGGATGAAGAAATAATGGGTGCTATTTCTTCAATGAATTCTGGTAAATCACCCAGCCCAGATGGCTATACAGCAAAATTTTAAAAGTTTTTTCTCTTCTATTCTTTCTCCCCAGTTGTGCAGAGTTTTTAGAGTTGCAATTATTATAGGTAAATTACCACAATCATTTTATGGAGCTTCCATTTCCTTAATTTCAAAAAAAATAAGGATCCTACTGAATGTGCATCATATAGACGGATATCTTTATTGAATGTTGATTCCAAAATTTTTTCTAAAATACTAGCATCTAGGTTAGAAAAGGTATTACCTCAAATTATTTCCGCAGATCAAACTGGATTTATTAAAAATCGCTACTTATCTTTTAATATTAGGAGATTAACAAATATTATTTATACTCCTTCACTGAGAACTCCAGAATGTGTTATTTCATTAGATGCCGAGAAAGCATTTGACAGAGTTGAATGGCCATATTTATTTACTGTGCTTGAGAAGTTTAACTTTAGCCCAATAATTATATCCTGGATTAAATTGATATATCATACTCCCTTAGCTTCAGTTTTGACTAATAATCAAAGATCCCCCTTTGTTCGATTATTTCGTGGCACTAGACAATGTTGTCCTTTAAGTTCCTCATTATTTGATATTGCTTTAGAACCCTTAGCAATTGGAATTCGAGATTCACCAAACATTTTTGGTATTACTTGTGGGAAAGAGATACATAAGTTATCATAATATGCAGATGATTTACTATTATATATTTCTGACCCAGAAAAATCCATTCTTGCAACTTTATCCTTGTTGGATCTGTGTGCATACATTTATTGATGCTTCTGGACACATCTTCAGTGATGTTCCTGGAATCATCGGGTGTTTCGGGTCTTTCAACATCATACAACCTCCTGCAGGTGACCCAGCCGGGGCTGATCAGACCCCAGCTTGTGTCCAGATGGCTAGCTACTTATAGAAACATAGAAACATAGAAAATAGGTGCAGGAGTAGGCCATTCGGCCCTTCGAGCCTGCACCGCCATTTATTATGATCATGGCTGATCATCCAACTCAGAACCCCGCCCCAGCCTTCCCTCCATACCCCCTGACCCCTGTAGCCACAAGGGCCATATCTAACTCCCTCTTAAACATAGCCAATGAACTGGCCTCAACAGTTTGCTGTGGCAGAGAATTCCACAGATTCACCACTCTCTGTGTGAAGAAGTTTTTCCTAATCTCGGTCCTAAAAGGCTTTCCCTCTATCCTCAAACTGTGACCCCTCGTTCTGGACTTCCTCAACATCGGGAACAATCTTCCTGCATCTAGCCTGTCCAATCCCTTTAGGATCTTATACGTTTCAATCAGATCCCCCCTCAATCTTCTAAATTCCATTGAGTACAAGCCCAGTTCATCCAGTCTTTCTTCATATGAAAGTCCTGCCATCCCAGGAATCAATCTGGTGAACCATCTTTGTACTCCCTCTATGGCAAAGATGTCTTTCCTCAGATTAGGGGACCAAAACTGCACACAATACTCCAGGTGTGGTCTCACCAAGGCCTTGTACAACTGCAGTAGTACCTCCCTGCTCCTGTACTCGAATCCTCTCGCTATAAATGCCAGCATACCATTCGCCTTTTTCACCGCCTGCTGTACCTGCATGCCCACTTTCAATGACTGGTGTATAATGACACCCAGGTCTCGTTGCACCTCCCCTTTTCCTAATCGGCCACCATTCAGATAATAATCTGTTTTCCTATTTTTGCCACCAAAGTGGATAACTTCACATTTATCCACATTAAATTGCATCTGCCATGAGTTTGCCCACTCACCCAACCTATCCAAGTCACCCTGCATCCTCTTAGCATCCTCCTCACTGCTAACACTGCCACCCAGCTTTGTGTCATCCGCAAACTTGGAGATGCTGCATTTAATTCCCTCATCCAAGTCATTAATATATATTGTAAACAACTGGGGTCCCAGCACTGAGCCTTGCGGTACCCCACTAGTCACCGCCTGCCATTCTGAAAAGGTCCCGTTTATTCCCACTCTTTGCTTCCTGTCTGCTAACCAATTCTCCACCCACACCAATACCTTACCCCCAATACCGTGTGCTTTAAGTTTGCACACTAATCTCCTGTGTGGGACCTTGTCAAAAGCCTTTTGAAAATCCAAATATACCACATCCACTGGTTCTCCCCTATCCACTCTACTAGTTACATCCTCAAAAAATTCTATGAGATTCGTCAGACATGATTTTCCTTTCACAAATCCATGCTGACTTTGTCCGATCATTTCTCCGCTTTCCAAATGTGCTGTTATCACATCCTTGATAACTGACTCCAGCAGTTTCCCCACCACCGACGTTAGGCAAACCGGTCTATAATTCCCCGGTTTCTCTCTCCCTCCTTTTTTAAAAATTGGGGTTACATTAGCCACCCTCCAATCCTCAGGAACTAGTCCAGAATCTAACGAGTTTTGAAAAATTATCACTAATGCATCCACTATTTCTTGGGCTACTTCCTTAAGCACTCTAGGTTGCAGACCATCTGGCCCTGGGGATTTATCTGCCTTCAATCCCTTCAATTTACCTAACACCACTTCCCTACTAACATGTATTTCACTCAGTTCCTCCATCTCACTGGACCCTCTGTCCCTTACTATTTCTGGAAGATTATTTATGTCCTCCTTAGTGAAGACAGAACCAAAGTAATTATTCAATTGGTCTGCCATGTCCTTGCTCCCCATAATCAATTCACCTGTTTCTGTCTGCAGGGGACCTACATTTGTCTTTACCAGTCTTTTCCTTTTTACATATCTATAAAAGCTTTTACAGTCCGTTTTTATGTTCTCTGCCAGTTTTCTCTCATAATCTTTTTTCCCCTTCCTAATTAAGCCCTTTGTCCTCCTCTGCTGAACTCTGAATTTCTCCCAGTCCTCAGGTGAGCCACTTTCTCTGGCTAATTTGTATGCTACTTCTTTGGAATTGATACTATATCCCTAATTTCTCTTGTCAGCCACGGGTGCACTACCTTCCTTGATTTATTCTTTTGCCAAACTGGGATGAACAATTGTTGTAGTTCATCCATGCAACCTTTAAATGCTTGCCATTGCATATCCACCGTCAATTCTTTAAGTGTCATTTGCCAGTCTATCTTAGCTAAGTATTATTTGCCAGTCTATCTTATGTATTGGGTGATTAATATTCGTTATTTAAAATTTTGGACATGGAATTGGGATACAGATCTTAGTCCACAATGGGTTAATCTTGAATGTAATTCTGTTTCCGGATTTTTATTGGGTTCTATTTTAGGGACCCCACTTCCTTTTGACTTTCTTAAATTGGACAAACAAATGGATAACCCAATAGTTAAATATACTCTTCGAATATGGTTTCAGTTTCGAAAATTTTTTGGACTGAATCAATTTATTCGAACTAGCCCTATTATATCCAACTTTCTTTTTCAACCCTCTTTTTTGGATCAAGCATATATGGTCTGGAAAACAAAGGGTATAATACATTTTTCTGATTTATTTTCAGATAATTATTTTATGTCTTTTGAACAATTATCTCATAAATATAACTTACCTAGATCACATTTCTTTAGATATTTACAGATTAGAAACTTTTTAAATACTGTTCTTACTACTTTCCGATTTCATATTCCACTGAAATATTGGAAAAAATTTTGGATTTAAACCTTTTTCAGAAAGGTTCAATAGCAATTATTTATAATTTGATAAGGAAAATAAATCCAGATGTTTCCAATACAATTAACTTAAGCTTACCTTACCTATCGAGAAATGGCAAAAAAAATTCCCATTAGTTAATTCTTCCTCTATTTGTGCTAAACATGCCTTGATACAGTTTAAAGTTGTACATTTGGCTCATATGTCTAAGGATAAATTAGCTCGTTATTATTCTCACATAAACCCTGTATGTGATAGATGTCATTCTGAGATAGCCTCGTTAACTCATATGTTTTGGTCTTGCCATTTATTGAAGAAATATTGGGACGATATTTTTGATATTATTTCCACTGTCTTGAACATTGATTTACCACCTCAACCTATTACTGCCATTTTTGGTTTACCAATGATTGAAAAACATCATTTAACCCCTTCAGTTTGTCAGATGATTGCTTTTGTTACTTTAATGGCTAGAAGATCTATACTATTGAATTGGAAAGAGATTAATCCTCCTACTACACTTCATTGGTTTTAGAACATAGAACATAGTACAGCACAGTACAGGCCCTTAGGCCCACAATGTTGTGCCAACCCTCAAACCCTGCCTCCCATATAAGCCCCCACCTTAAATTCCTCCATATACCTGTCTAGTAGTCTCTTAAACTTCACTAGTGTATCTTCCTCCACCACTGACTCAGCCAGCGTATTCCACACACCAACCATTCTCTGAGTAAAAAACCTTCCTCTAATATCCCCCTTCAACTTCCCACCCCTTACCTTAAAGCCATGTCCACTTGTATTGAGCAGTGCTGCCCTGGGGAAGGGGCGCTGGCTGTCCACTCTATCTATTCCTCTTATTATCTTGCATACCTCTATCATGTCTCTTCTCATCCTCCTTCTCTCCAAAGAGTAAAGCCCTAGCTCCCTTAATCTCTGATCATAATGCATACTCTCTAAACCAGGCAGCATCCCGGTAAATCTCCTCTGTACCCTTTCCAATGCTTCCACATCCTTCTTATAGTGAGGTGACCAGAACTGGACACAGTACTCCAAGTGTGGCCTAACCAGAGTTTTATAGAGCTGCATCATTACATCGCGACTCTTAAACTCTATCCCTCGACTTATGAAAGCTAACAACCCGTAAGCTTTCTTAACTACCCTATCCACCTGTGAGGCAACTTTCAGGGATCTGTGGACATGTACCCCCAGATCCCTCTGCTCCTCCACACTACCAAGTATCCTGCCATTTACTTTGTACTCTGCCTTGGAGTTTGTCCTTCCAAAGTGTACCACCTCACACTTCTCTGGGTTGAACTCCATCTGCCACTTCTCAGCCCACTTCTGCATCCTATCAATGTCTCTCTGCAATCTTTGACAATCCTCTACACTATCTACAACACCACCAACCTTTGTGTCATCTGCAAACTTGCCAACCCACCCTTCTATCCCCACATCCAGGTCGTTAATAAAAATCACGAAAAGTAGAGGTCCCAGAACTGATCCTTGTGGGACACCACTAGTCACAATCCTCCATTCTGAATGTACTCCCTCCACCACCACCCTCTGCCTTCTGCAGGCAAGCCAATTCTGAATCCACCTGGCCAAACTTCCCTGGATCCCATGCCTTCTAACTTTCTGAATAAGCCTACCGTGTGGAACCTTGTCAAATGCCTTACTAAAATCCATATAGATCACATCCACTGCACTACCCTCATCTATATGCCTGGTCACCTCCTCAAAGAACTCTATCAGGGTTGTTAGACATGATCGGCCCTTCTCAAAGCCATGCTGACTGTCCCTGATCAGACCATGATTCTCTAAATGTCTATAGATCCTATCTCTAAGCATCTTTTCCAACAGCTTTCCCACCACAGACGTAAGGCTCACTGGTCTATAATTACCCGGACTATCCCTACTACCTTTTTTGAACAAGGGGACAACATTCGCCTCCCTCCAATCCTCCGGTACCATCCCCGTGGACAACGAGGACATAAAGATCCTAGCCAGAGGCTCAGCAATCTCTTCTCTCACCTCGTGGAGCAGCCTGGGGGATATTCCGTCAGGCTCCGGGGACTTATCTGTCCTAATGTATTTGAACAACTCCAACACCTCCTCTCCCTTAATATCAACATGCTCCAGAACATCAGCCTCACTCATATTGTCCTCACCATCATCAAGTTCCCTCTCATTGGTGAATACCAAAGAGAAGCATTCATTGAGGACCTCGCTCACTTCCACAGCCTCCAGGCACATCTTCCCACCTTTATCTCTAATCGGTCCTACCTTCACTCCTGTCATCCTTTTTATTCTTCACATAATTGAAGAATGCCTTGGGGTTTTCCTTTACCCTACTTGCCAAGGCCTTCTCATGCCCCCTTCTTGCTCTTCTCAGCCCCTTCTTAAGCTCCTTTCTTGCTTCCCTATATTCCTCAATAGACCCACCCTTGCTTCCTAAACCTCATGTATGCTGCCTTCTTCCACCTGACTAGATTTTCCACCTCACTTGTCACCCATATAGTTTCCTCAAACTATATCTTGTTTAAATCTAGAAAAAATTAGAAGTGTAATTTTTGACCCATCTATTAAATTTGCTGAGACTTGGAGACCATTTATTCAATACTTCCACATGATGTAATTTGACCCTTGCCAATCTATTTTGTGATTTCAATATTCGGGGAGAGGAGCGGGAATGGCGACACTATTGGTTCTATCTGAGATATCACAATAGCTCTTTTCTTTTTCTTTTCCTTAGTTTTCTTTTAGTTTAGGTAGATTTTTTTAGGGGATTTTTTTTCTTTTTCTGTTTTTTTATGATATTTTTGTATTTTATGTATACTCCTTATATATTTTGTTGCTGATCTGTGTGATTTTGGGATGTTTACTAACTATGTGTTACCTGACTGTAAACTTCAATAATTATTATCAATTAATACAATCCCAATTTCTCTGTACTTACTTTTTGTAATGTGTTTGTTGTTGAAACTAATAAAAAGATTGAAAAAGAAAGAATTTAGCACGTTCATTCATGACCTTGGGTGAAAAATCCTCAACAATCCTAATCTGACCCTTGTAATCAATCATTCCTCTTAGACGAGATTCATGAATTAAACGTTCCTTTGTTTGAAATTCATGAAAACAAATTATAACTGATCTGGGTTTGGCTCCCAGTGGTGGTCTGGGCATGGGCGATCTATGAGTTCGATCGATCATTGGCACAGACGGTAAGATTTTAGGAAATAATTGTACCAAAAAGCTTGCAAAGAATTCAGTAGGCTGATCACCTTCCATTAACTCTTCAGGACCTAGAATTCGTAGGTTATTTCTTCTGCTTCTGTTTTCTAAATCGATAATCTTCTGTCTTAATTTCTCATTAGATTTAGATTGCTTTTCACAGAGCTTTTGCAGGTCATCCATTCTTGTATCCAAAATTGTCGGAGTTTCTTCATTCTCTTCTATTCGTTTATCATGCTCAGTTAAGTTTTTTTGAATAGAATCCAATTTTGCGTCCATTAGTTTAAATTCAGATCTAAGTTGTTGGAACTCGTCAGAAGATTCTTTTCTGTGTTTTCAAAGCAAATCCATTATAGAATCCAAGCATGCAGGAGCGCCTTTTTCAGTACCTTTGGCACCCCTCGTACTCACAGTAAAAAATATCAGTTTAAAAGTGAGGATTCAAAACAGATTGGAAACAGTAAAGTAAGTGAGATAGGAGCAACTGCAAGAAGCTGTTACTCCATTCACAACCAGCAGGGGAGTCCCCCAAAATGAGTGTTAAGCACAGAATACAAAATACCAAATCACAAACAGCCCAGTTCAGCTCAGTTCAGTTCAATCCAGAACTGCGTCTCGCGCTATCTGCAGTCCGCCTGGATCAAAATCACATAAAACAACAAAAATGGAGCGACCAGAAACCAGAAACACATCATCTTGTGAACTACAGAGTCCAATCCTCAAACCACATCGATTAAACGTTGCCCAAGTCCCATGGACTCCGGCACCAATGAGCGAGAAGAAGGGGGAGTGGGTTTGGGCTGAAATGTGTTTTGGATTCCATTCTCAAGGCCCAAACAATGTTGAAAACCAGTGCTTAAGAGTGAGTCAATCCCCAAACAGTCTGGGCAATGCAGAATCCTCATCTCCAAGGCAGTGTTGAGAATGGTTCAGCATTGTTCCGTCCTCAAAAATAGAACAGATTCCATTCCCTAATGCTTACCTTCAATCGAAATGATGAACAGTCTCATTATATGAATTGGCATACTCTCAACAACAATATCCTTGCTGCTGCTCAGTTTGAGTTTCTTCCAGAATCAATTTGGCATCAGAGTTTGATGCTCTGATAACTTCACTCACCTCAACACTGAACTAACTGCACAACCTATGGACTCACGTTCAAGGATTCTACAATTTATGTTCTCAGTATTATTAATATTATTTGACAATTTTTCTTCTTTTAAACATTTTTAATCAGCCTTTGTTATTTATGGTTTTTCATAAATTCTATTGTATTTCTTTTTTCTCCTATAAATGCTTGCAAGAAAATGAATTTCAGGGTTGTACATATTGACATATATGTACCTGGATAATAAATTTACTTTGAACTTTGAAGTCTCGGTGAATCCAGGACATCTTCAAGGAGTGATGCCTCAAAAAGGCAGCATCCGTTATTAAGGACCTCTATCACCCAGGTCATGCCATCAGGAAGGAGGTACAGGAGCCTGAAGGCACACACTCAGCAATTCAGGAACAGCTTCTTTCCATCTGCCATCAGATTTCTGAATGGATATTGAATCCATGAACTCTATCCCACTACAGTTTATTTCTATTCTTTACATTTATTTAATTTAACTAGCATATATTTATATATATATATATATGTGTGTGTGTGTGTGTGTGTGTGTATATATATATATATATATATATATGTATATATACTCACTGTAATTCACAATTTTTTTCTCTATCATTATGCATTGCATTGTACTGCTGCTGCAAAGATATCAAATTTCATGACAAATGCCGATGATGTTAAATCGGATTCTAATTCTCATATATGTCAGAGTAGGTTCAATCCTGGAAACTACTTTTTTAACAGCTACATTGGGTATTGCAAACATATGCAATTTAAACCATTTGTAATCTTTACACTGGCCACTTTCTTATCGTTGAATCACAGTTTTATCTTTGATAATTCCACTTGGACTTTACGTAGTAATAGAGTAGTGATCAATCAATATTTCTGAACCAGGCTAATATAGGGAGGAGGTGGGTTAAAGAAAAACTTCCATTGCGAGGAGACACAGATGTTCTTTGCAAGAATTCCACTCATTATTGCTCTGATGCCGGCACTCTAATGAGGATCATTAAGTTTAATTTCATCACAGTGTTGAGCGGAAATTTTAGGTTTGCAGTGATCACTGAGAATCACAGCTGTTTAGAAAGCCAGATTTCCAAAGCTACATATTCAGACATGGAATTCTCAACACCAGTCAGATTTTGTTTAAATACAGAGCTCAGATTTGTTTTCTGTTCCATCATAGGACATTGTAAGCATTTATTTATTTATTTAGTTTGTGCCTGTGTTGAGATAAAGTATTAAAGCTATAATAAGGTTTCGCTAAAATTGATTCATGAAGATTAGATGTGTAGCTGATTGATTAATTCATGTTTCAGTATCATTAATACATACATATTATAAAATTATCATTGTAACCTCGTTCGTATCTGACTACTTTTGAATCAAGTAAAGGATTCCCTAAGGTTGGTGGTGAGAAAGGCAAAGTGAAGGTTAGCATTCATTTCAAGATGACTGGAATATAAGAGCAGGGATGTGATGCTGAGGCTTTATAAGGCATTGTTCAAACTGTACTTGGAGTGTTGCAGGCGGTTTTGTGTTGGGCATGTGGCCAAGTGGTTAAGGCGTTCGTCTAGTGATTTGAAGGTCACTAGTTCGAGCCTCAGCTGTGGCAGCGTGTTTGTGTCCTTGAGCAAGGCACTTAATCACACATTGCTCTAGTCTGTGTGAGGAGTGGTGCCCCAGACAGACTTCCAATCTGTGCCTTGTAAGGCATGAAAATGCCCAACGCAGGCTTCTCATGGTCTGAGTCGACGTTCCCCCCCCCCCCGCCCCCCCGGGACCCTTATCTGAGAACGGATATGTTGGCATTGGAGATAGTTCAGAGGAAGTTTACGAGAATGATCCCAGGAATAAAGGGTTAATGTATATGGAGCGTTTGATGGCTCTGGGCCTGTACTGGCTGGAGATCAGGAGAATGAGGTGGGATCTCATTGAACCTAATGAATATTGAAAGATTTGGAGAGTGTGGATGTGGAGAGGATGTTTTCTACAGTGGGGAGTCTAGTACCAGAGGGCACAACTTCAAAATAGAAGGTCATTCCCTTAGAACAGAGATGAGGAGCAATTTCTTTAGTCAGAGGGTGGTGAATCTGTGGAATCCATTGCCACAGATAGCTGTTGAGGCTAAGTCATTGGGTGTATTTAAAGCGGAGTTTGGTAAGTTCTTGATTAGTCAGGTTGTCAAAGGTTCTGGTGAGAAGGCAGGGGAATGGCGTTGAGAAGGACAATAAATCAGTCCTGATCAAGTTCAAGTTCAAGTTTAATTATCATTCAACATACATGAACCTGTGAATACAGCCAAACAAAACAGTGTTACTCTGGGTCTAAGGTGTAAAACACAATACCAACAGTCATATACAGCGCAAGGCACATATACGATATCAGTAAAATACAGACACACAAAAAATATAGTCCATGAATGTTGCATCAGTGGGCAGTCGAACACAATATGGCCTGTCTTCTGCCAAGCGAACATGAGGGGGTACCACAGTTCCAGCTTGGACAGCATACCACACCGACTCCAATGCCTCTCTCCTGAGTGGCTGTAAACAGATGACATCGCGACTAGAGGTCTTGTCCTCTCTACGATCGAGGCCGTGCTGGCCCAGCTGTCCACCAACAAATCAACCAATGGGATTGGCAGCATTCCACCTTAACAATGTCAAATAGGGTCTTGCGATCACTAGAGAAGCAACTAAGACAATCACTTGTTGTTAGAGCGTCTTTGCACTCCAATTCTGAAGCCTCACAAACACAGGCAGCATGACTGACACCAAGTCCAGTTCCTCCAACGAGCACCTCACTGAGGGGCTAGGCCTGTAAGTTCTTAACATCCAGCAGGGTCTTGTGAACATAACAAAGACAATAACACCTTTGATTGGCCCCACAGAAGCCACTGCATCCAAGCACATCGCCATCTTCATGGAAAAGCAACAAGGAAAATAATGGAATGGCGTGGAAGAGACTCATTGGGCTGAAAGGCAGCATTTAGTGGCAGATTTCGAAGCTCGACTGCATCCAACCTGTGAATGGGAGAATGAAAAGCAGTGGAGATTTCACTTATCCGTGGTTGAAGATTAAAAAAGGCAATTTTTGGAGTTGGACTGTGCCCAATCAGTAAACGGGACTCACTAGAAAGGGCGAGTAATAATAATGCAGGGGCAAGCTGGGCATGTGAGAATTCTGGAAGACCTCTGGCCTCCTATATAACCACATCTGCAACAAGTGCATTGAGCTCAGCTCAACGGCCTTCGGCTCAGACGGGAGACTGAGGAAGTGATAGACGCTGTATGAACTACCAGGAGGTAGTCATCCTGAAGCTGCAGGATGCAGATAACTAGGTGAGAAGGAAGGGAAACGGACAATCATTGCAGAGTACCCCTGTGGCCGTTCCCCTCAATAATAACTATACTACTTTGGATACTGTTAATAGGGATGACCTACCTGGGGGGCTGGGGGGGGGGGCATGGTGACCAGATCCCTGGCTCTTAGTCGAGGTCAGAAGGGAAGAGTGGTGAAGAGGACTGCAGTAGTGACAGGAACTTCCATAGTCAGAGGAACAGAGACAAGATTCTGTGAAAGTGATAGAGACACCGGGATGATATGTTGTCTTCCAGGTGCAAGGGTCAGTGAGGTCTCAGCATTCTAAAGGGGCAGCCGCATGTCTTGGAACATATTGGCACCAATAACATACTGTATGTAGGAAATAAGGTGCTTCTGGCTCTTGCTGACACACTAGAGCAGGAGAAATGCAAGAAGAGGACGGCTGGCACAGATTTGAGGAAGGCCATCACCTTCACCTAGGCCTTTCATAACCAAACAACCAGAGCCCAATCTGGTGCTAATGGCCAGGTCCTGGGAGATGAGGGTCGATGTGGGAAGGAAGTTGCAGTTCCCGGATGTGGTGCACACAACCCTACGCCCAGACATTGTACTGTGGTCAACCAAAGACAAGAAAATAATTCTGGTTGAGCTGACTGCACCGTGGGAGGAAGGATGGGAAGAGGCCCACGAGAGAAAGGCCTTGAAGTACCAGCCCTTAGTGCAGGAGTGTAAAGACAAAGGACGCCAGGCATGGTTGTTCCCTGTGGAGATCGGCTGCAGAGGCTTTCCAGCCAAATCAGCATGGTGGTTGTTGTCAGATCTGGGCCTGGACAAAAGGAGCAAAAAACAAGCAGCTCGTAGGATGGGGGAAGAGGCAGAATGAGCTTCTTGTTGGATTTGGAGTAGGCGAGAGGAGGGGAGCTGGAAGCCAGGAGCAGATGGGCAGTGATTTGGCCACCACTGCCGGCCCACCAACTGGAGAGTGTCGTGGTTAAGGGTTGAAACACTCGGTGAAGGTTGGGAACGACCTGATGACATCTGCTCCAGGCTGAAGGCTACGGTTACCTTATGAGGTAACTGGAGAATGCACCCTAACAGGCGTATGTAACAAGTATGTGGGAAATAACATACTGTATGTAGGAAAGTTGGGGAGCTCCTGAAGAGGGATTCAGGGAGTTAGGTAGAAAGTTGAGAAGCAGATCTCCAGCCAGGGGAGTAATCTCTGGATTGCTGCCCTTGCCATGCACCACCGGGGGTAAGTTTAGGGGCATTTGGCTGAGGAACTGGTGCAGGGGGCAGGGATTCAGATCTCTGGATCATTGGGAATATATGACCTGCACAAAAGGGATGAGTTATGCATAACCCAAGGGGGAACACATATCCCTGTGGGCAGGTTTGTTAGAACTGTTTGTGAGGGTTTAAACTAATTTGGCAGGGTGGTGGAAGCAGGAATGATTGGGCTGAGGATAGAGTAATTGGTTTAGAAACAGATACAGTGTGTAGTCAGACTGCTAGCAAAGAGAGGCTGATGATCAGGCTAAATTACAGTCAACTGAATGAGTGGCAATGTAAAAGGGGGACAAAATCAAAAAGGGTGAACACAGGACTGAAGGTCTTATATTTGAATTCACACAGTAGATGAACTTGTAGCATAGAAACCATAGAAACTACAGCACAGAAACAGGCCTTTTGGCCCTTCTTGGCTGTGCCGAACCATTTTCTGCCTAGTCCCACTGACCTGCACATGGACCATATCCCTCCATACACCTCCCATCCATGTATCTGTCCAATTTATTCTTAAATGTTAAAAAAGAACCCGCATTTACCACCTCGTCTGGCAGCTCATTCCATACTCCCACCACTCTCTGTGTGAAGAAGCCCCCCCTAATGTTCCCTTTCAACTTTTCCCCCCTCACCCTTAGCCCATGTCCTCTGGTTTTTTTCTCCCCTTGCCTCAGTGGAAAAAGCCTGCTTGCATTCACTCTATCTATACCCATCATAATTTTATATACCTCTATCAAATCTCCCCTCATTCTTCTAAGCTCCAGGGAATAAAGTCCTAACCTATTGAACCTTTCTCTGTAACTGAGTTTCTCAAGTCCGGCAACATCCTTGTAAACTTTCTCTGCGCTCTTTCAACCTTATTTATATCCTTCCTGTAATTTGGTGACCAAAACTGAACACAATGCTCCAGATTCGGCCTCACCAATGCCTGAAACAACCACATCATAACATTCCAGCTCTTATACTCAATACTTTGATTAATAAAGGCCAATGTACCAAAAGCTCTCTTTACAACCCTATCTAACTGTGACGCCACTTTTAGGGAATTTTGTATTTGTATTCCCAGATCCCTCTGTTCCACTGCACTCCTCAGTGCCTTACCATTTACCCTGTATGTTCTACCTTGGTTTGTCCTTCCAACATGCAATACCTCACACTTGTCAGTATTAAACTCCATCTGCCATTTTTCAGCCCATTTTTTCAGCTGGTCCAAGTCCCTCTGCAGGCTCTGAAAACTTTCCCCACTGTCTACTACACCTCCAATCTTTGTATCATCAGCAAACTTGCTGATCCAATTTACCACATTATCATCCAGATCATTGATATAGATGACAAATAACAATGGACCCAGCACTGATCCCTGTGGCACACCACTAGTCACAGGCCTCCACTCGGAGAAGCAATTCTCTACTACCACTCTTTGGCTTCATAGTTACAGATTGGCATGTATAACGTTGTTGACATCACAGAATTGTGGCTGAAAGAGGACTACAGCTGGGAGCTTAATGTCCAAGGATACTCATTGTTTCGAAAGGACAGGCAAGTAAGCAAAGGGGGTGGGGTGGCCCTGTTGGTAAAAAATTAAATTGATCGTTAGAAAGAGGTGACATAGGATGCAATTGTGTAGACTCCTTGTGGGTAGAGCTGAGAAACTGCAAAGGGAAAAAAAGATCCTGATGGGGGTTATATACAGACCCTCAAACAGAAGTAAAATGTGTATCAAAAAGGCAATGTTATGATAGTCATGGGGGATTTCAGTATACAGGAAGATTGGGACAATCAGGTTGATGCTGGATCACAAGAGAAAGAATGTACATGGAGCTTAGAAAAATCAAGGACTATGGGTAAACCCAGGTAATTTCTAGAGTAAGTACATGTTCAGCACCACATTGTGGGCCGAAGGGCCTGTATTGTGCTATAGGTTTTTTTTCTGATTTGTAGAATGCCTGTGAGATGGCATTTTAGAGCAGTTCATGGCTCAGCCCACTAGGGATCAGGTATTCTGGATTAGGTGCTGTGCAATGAACCGGAATTGATTAGAGAGCTTAAGGTAAAGGACCAGTGATCATGGTAGATTTCACCCTGCAACTTGAGAAGCAGATGTTTCAGTATTACAGTGGAGTAAAGGGAATTGCAGAGGCATGAGAGAGGAGCTGGCCAAAATTGACTTGAAGGGAAAGGATGATGGTAGAGCAGCATTGGCAGGAGTTTCTGGGGGGAATTCAGAAGGCACAGGTCAAATATGTACCGAAGAAGAAGTAGTCTTCCAAAGTCAGGATGATGCAATCGTGGCTGACAGGAGAAGTCAAAGCCAACATAAAAGCCAAAGAGAGGCCATAGGAGACTGAGGAGACTGAGGTCCTTTAACATCTGCCGGACGATGCTGAGGATGTTCTACGAGTCTGTGGTGGCCAGTGCTATCATGTTTGCTGTTGTGTGCTGGGGCAGCAAGCTGAGGGTAGCAGACACCAACAGAGTCAACAAACTCATCCGTAAGGCCAGTGATGTTGTGGGGATAGAACTGGTGGTGTCTGAAAAGAGGATGCTGTCCAAATTGTATGCTATCTTGGACAATGTCTCCCATCCACTACATAATGTACTAGTTGGGCACAGGAGTACATTCAGCCAGAGACTCATTCCACCGAGATGCAGCACAGAGCGTCATAGGAAGTCATTCCTGCCTGTGGCCATCAAACTTTACAACTCCTCCCATGGAGGGTCAGACACCCTGAGCCAATAGGCTGGTCCTGGACTTATTTCCTGGCATAATTTACATATTACTATTTAACTATTTCTGGTTTTATTACTATTTAATTATTTATGGTGCAACTGTAACGAAAACCAATTTCTCCCAGGTTCAATAAAGTATGACTATAACTATGACCATGATAAAGCAAAAATTAGTGGGACGTTAGGCCAGTTCATTAGCTATGTTTAAAAGGAAGTTAGATATGGCCCTTGTGGCTACAGGGGTCAGGGGGTATGGAGGGAAGGCTGGGTTCTGTGTTGGATGATCAGCCATGATCATAATAAATGGCGGTGCAGGCTCGAAGGGCCGAATGGCCTACTCCTGCACCTATTTTCTATGTTTCTATGTTTCTATGTTAGAGGATTTGAAAGCTTTCAAAAAACCAACAGAAGGCAACTAAAAATTCCATAAAGAAGGAAAAGATGGAATACAAAGGTATGCAAACCAATAATATTAAAGAGAATGCCAAGAATTTCTTCAGATATATTCAGTGTAAAGGAGAGCTGAGAGTAGATATCAGACCACTGGAAAACGATGCTGGAGAGTTACTAATGGGGGACGAGGAAATGGCAGACAACCCAAGTAAGTATTTTGCATCAGTCTTCACTGTGGAAGACACTGGCTTTATGCTGGAAGCTCAACGATGTCAGGGGGCAGGAATGAATAAAGATGCTATTACTAGGGAGAAGGTTCTTGGGAACCTGAAAGGTCTGAAGATAGATAAGTCACCCAGAACAGATGGTCTAAACCACAGGATTCTGAAAGAGGTGACTGAAGAGACTGTAGAGGCATTCGTAATGATCTTTCAAGAATCAATTGATGTGATATGGTTCCAGAGGACTGGAAGATTGCAAATATCACTTCGCTTTTCAAGGAGGGAGAGAGACAGAAGATAAGAAATTAAAAACCAAACAACAGGAATTCTGCAGATGCTGGAAATTCAAGCAACACACATAAAAGTTGCTGGTGAACGCAGCCGGCCAGGCCACCCCGAGGGTCTCGGCCTGAAACGTCGACTGCACCTCTTCCTAGAGATGCTGCCTGGCCTGCTGTGTTCACCAGCAACTTTTATGTTTAAATTAAAAATCAGTTAATCTGACCTCAACGATTGGGAAGATGTTGGAGTCCATTGTTAAGGATGTGGTTTCAGGGTACTTGGAGGCACATCATAAAATAGGCCAAAGTCAGCATGGTTTCCTTAAGGGAAAATCTTGCCTGACGAATCTGTTGGAACTCTTTAAAGAAATAACAAGCAGGAAAGATGAAAGAGGATTGGTGGATATTTTGTACTTGGATTTTCGGAAGGCCTTTGACAGGGTGCAGCAAATGAGGCTGCTTAACAAGTTAAGAGCCTATGGTATTACAGGAATGATTCTAGCATGGATAGAGCATTGGCTGATTGGCAGGAAGCAAAGAGTTGGAATAAAGAGGCTTTTTTCTATTTGGTTGCTGGTGTCTAATAATGTTCCACAGGGGTCGGTCCTGGAGCCACCTACTTTTACATTATATGTCAATGATCCGCATGATGGAATTGAAGGTCAAGTTTGTGGATGATACAAAGACAGGTGGAGGGTCAGGTAGTTTGAGGAAGTAGAGAGGCTACAGAAGGACAGATAAATTAGGAGAATGGGAGAAGAAGTGACAGAAGGAAAAGTATTGGGAAATGTATGGTCATGCATTTTGGTAGGAGAAATTAAAGAGTTGACTATTTCCTAAATGAAGGGAAAATACAATAATACATTGATCGTGTGGATAGTCAGAAGCTTTTTCCCAAGGCTGAAATGGCTAGCACGAGAGGGCACAGTTTTAAGGTGGTGGGAAGTAGGTACAGAGGAGATGTCGGGATAAGTTTTTTATGCAGAGAGTAGTGAGTGTGTGGAATGGGCTGCCGGCAGCGGCGGTGGAGGTAGATATGATAGGGTCTTTTAAGAGACACCTGGACAGGTATATGGAGCTCAGAAAAACTGAAGGCTATGGGTAACCCTAGGTAATTTCTCAGGTAAGGGCATGTTCGGCACAGCTTTGTGGGCCTGTATTGCGCTGTAGGTTTTGTAAAACAGGTGCAAAGGGACTTGGGATTCTTTATGCAGGATTCCCTAAAAGTTAATTTGCAAGTTGAGTCTGGTGAGAAAGGCAAATGCAATGTTAGCATTCATTTCAAGAGGACGAGTATATAAGAGCAAGGATGTAATGTTGAGGCTTTATAATGCAATAGTGAGGCCTTCCTTGGAGTATTGTGAGCAGTTTGGGCTCCTTATCTAAGAAAGGATGTATTGACATTGGACAGGGTTCAAAGGGGGTTTATTAAAATGATTCTGGGATTGAAAGGCATATCATATTAGGAGCTTTTGATGGCTCTGGACCTGTACTCACTGGAATTCCGAAGAATGGAGGGGGATGGATTTTACTGAAACCTATCGAACATTCAAAGGCCTCGAGAGAGAGTGGATGTGGAGAGGATGTTTCCAATGGTAGGGTAATCTAAGACCAGACAACACAGCCTCAGAATAGAAGGGTGTTCATCTGGAACAGAGATGAGGAGGAATTTCTTCAGCCGGAGAGTGGTGAATCATAGAAACACAGAAAACCTACAGCGCAATACAGGCTCTTCGGCCCACAAGCTGTGCCGAACATGTCCTTACCTTAGAAATTACTAGGCTTACCCATAGCCCTCTATTTTTCTAAGCTCCATGTACCTATACAAAAGTCTCTTAAAAGACCCTATCGTATCCGCCTCCACCACCATTGCCAGCAGCCCATTCGACGCACTCACCACTCTGCGTAAAAAAACTTACCCCTGACATTTCCTCTGTACCTGCTTCCAAGCACCTTAAAACTTTGCCCTCTTATGTTAGCCCTTTCAGCCCTGGGAAAAAGCCTCTGACTATCCACACCATCAATATCTCTCATCATCTGTGGAATTTGTTGCCACCGGTGGCTGTGGAGGCTAAGTCATTGGATATATTTAAAGCAGACATAAATAGGTTCTTGATTAGAGCATGAACGGATAGGGGAAGAGGGCAGGAGATTAGGGCTGAGAGCGAAATGAATCAGCCATGATGAAAAGATGAAGCAAACTCAATAGGCCAAATGGCCTTATTTTGCTCTTATATCTCATGGTCTTATTAGAAATACGATCTTCACAACAAAATTCACTCTGGGTTCCTTCTATATTCCAAAAATATACAAGTTAGGGTTATTAAGTTGTGGGCAAGCTATGTTAATGCCAGAAACATGCTGGCACTTGTGGGCTGCCCCATCGTAAATGATGCATGTTTCAATCTACATGTGACAAAGAAAGCTTAACTAATCTAAATTGCAAAATTGATTTCACAGACAATTTTAATCAATTATAATTGAAATTGTTCAAGTATAATCTCAGTCTTCAGAGCTGGAGATGCTGCAATCCACCTTGTTACACAATTACTTTCATGGTAATCGTGATCCTTCAGGTCTCTTATTAATTCATTTCTAGTGTGATGGTACCAATTTTCCCATGTTATTTGCTCAATAGAATATTATTTGATTACTGTTATATCCACTAGGTTGAAAGCTTTTATAATAAAGCAGTAGGAAATAAATGCATATTCTAAAAAATGGTTATTTTGATGTTGATAAATACACAGGAGCTGCAACCAAACAGAGGTTAATATAGAATTTAAGTTGTATTTGAGTGTTTGACATCATGCTGACTTTGTTCAAACGTCTGCATACACACTTAGTGGCCAGTTTGTTAGATACACCGTACACCTGCTTGCTAACCACACAAGTGGCAGCAACTCAATGCATAAACGCATGCAGGCATGGCCAAGAGGATCAGTTGGCGTTCAGACTAAACATCAGAATGGGGAAGAATTGTGATCTAAGTTACTGTGAAATGATTGTTAGTACTGTTCGGGCTTTTTTGAGTATCTGAGAAACTTCTGATGTCCTGGGATTGTCACACACAACAGTCTCTGGAGTTTACAGAGAAAAGTGTGGAAAACACAAATATCCGGTGAGAGGCAATTCTGTGGGTGGAAATGCCCTGTTAGTGAGAGAGGTCAGAGGAGAATAGCCAGACTGGTTCAAGCTGACAGGAAGGCGACAGTAACTCAAATAACCACACATTGCAACAGAGGTGTGCAGAAGAGCATCTCTGAATGCATAACATGTCCAACCTTGAAGTGGATGGACTACAGCAGAAGATCACGAATGTGCATTCAGAGGCCAGTTTATTAGGCATAGGAGGTACCCAATAAAGTGGCTACTGAGTATAATACTGGAACTTACAGTGAACTTCGAAGTGGATGGGCTACAGCAGCAGAACACCTCATCAGGTTCCACATCTGTATCTAATAAAATGGCCACTGAGTGTATGTTTAACATTAGGAATATACCACAATGCCAGGCACAATTTTAATTTTCAATCTAAATGTCTCGACCACATGCAGGACAAACGACTTCACCATGCTTTGAGAGAAATCCAGAGCAAACCAAGGAACTGGCACAGTTCTTGCATTTGGAGCAGTTATTGTGACATTGGCAGTTCTCAAATGAGATGTACTTTGAGGTTCCAAGACCTGCAAAGACAAGAACAGAGGAGGTATTCTCATTTTGGCATGTTCATGAGATTGCAAATTTGATTTTTGTTTAATAAACACACACAAAATGCTGGAGGAGCTCAGCAGGACAGGCAGCATCTATGGAGAGGAATAAACAGTTGAAGTTTAGACTGGACAAACTGAGGGCTTATAGGTGGAACTGAGAAATAAGAAAGGTATCTCACACACACACAGCATCTGCAAATGTTCTCTTGTTTGTAATAACAAAGGTATGAGCACATTAATGGGGCTGTATTATAGGCCACCCAACAGTCCATGGGATTTAGAGAAACAAACTTGTAGAGAGATTGCAGGCAGACTGTTGAAAGAAACATACCGTAGGTTGTTATAGTAGCAAATTTTAATTTTCAACATATTGACTGGGACTCCCATATTGTAAAAGGACTAGATGGGATAGAGTTTGTCAAATGTGTTCAGGAAAGCTTCCTTAATCAGCATGAAGAAGTCCGAATGAAAGAGTGTGCAATATGGGATCTGCTATTAGGGAATGAGACTGGGCAGGAGACAGGAGTTTGTGTGAGGGAACAGTTTGCATCCAGTGACCACAGTGACATTAGTTTCAAAGTAAATCTGGAAAAAGATATGTCTGGTCTGTGGATTGAGATTGTAAACTAGAGAAAGGCCAATTTTGATGGTATCAGAAAGAATCTGGCAAGTGTGGATTGGGGCAGGCTGTTTTCTGGCAAGGGTGAAGCTGGTAAGTGGGAGGCCTTTAAAAATGAAATTTTTAGATTACAAAGCTTGTATGTGCCCGTCAGAATAAAAGGCAGGGGTAGCAGTTTTAGGGAACCTTGCTTTTCGAGAGATATTGAACTCCTGGTTAAGAAAAAAAAGGAGGTGCATAGTAGGTGCAGGCAGGTAGGAACAAATGAGGTGCTTATGGAGTATAAAAATGCAAGAGAACACTTAAGAAAGAAATCAGGAGGGCTAACAAAAAGCGTGAGGATGCTGTGGCAGACAAGCTGAAGGGGAACCCTAAGGAATTCTACAGGTGTGTTCAGAGCAAAAGGATCACAAGAGACATAATCGGTCCTGCAGAAGACCAGAATAGTAGTCGATGCATGGAGCCAAGAGAAATGGCAGAGATCTCAAATGGACTTCTGCAGGAGGTGGATACAGAGTGTATAGAAGTGAGGCAAAGCAGCAGCAAGGTACACACACACATCTGCAGATTTTCTCTTGTAGGTTATGGACCATATACAGATTAGACCATAAGACAAAGGAACAGAAGTCGGCCATTTGGCCCATCGAGTCTGCTCTGCCATTTTATCATGAGCTGATCCATTCTCCCATTTAGTCCCACTCCCCCGCCTTCTCACCATAACTTTTGATGCCCTGGCTACTCAGATACCTATCAATCTCTGCCTTAAATACACCCAATGACTTGGCCTCCACTGCTGCCCGTGGCAACAAATTCCATAGATTCACCACCCTCTGGCTAAAAAAATTTCTTTGCATCTCTGTTCTGAATGGGCGCCCTTCAATCCTTAAAGTCATGCCCTCTCGTACTAGACTCCCCCATCATGGGAAACAACTTTGCCACATCCACTCTGTCCATGCCTTTCAACATTCGAAATGTTTCTATGAGGTCTCCCCTCATTCTTCTAAACTCCAAGGAATACAGTCCAAGAGCAGACAAATGTTCCTCATATGTTAACCCTCTCATTCCCAGAATCATTCTAGTGAATCATTCTGTAGCCGCTCAGATTACAGAGGAAGAGGTCTTTGGTTTCTTGAGGGAGATCCTAGGGTTTGACAAGGTGTTCTCTCAGTCCCCTTGGGAGGCAAGTGCAGAAACTGCAGGGGCCCTAGCAGAGATACTGTGTTTAACTCATCCATAGCGACAGGTGATGTAGCAGAGGATTGGAGGATAACTAATTTTGTTCTGCTGTTTAAGGCTGTAAAAATAAACCGGAAAATTATAGGCCAGTAAGCCTGATATCAATAGTGGAAAAGTAATTGAAAGGCATTCTAAGGGACCGGACATATGAGTAATTGGATAAACAGGGATTGATTCGGGATAGTCAGCATAGCTTTGAGCGTGGTAGGTCATTTCTAACCAATCTTATAGAATTTTTTGAGGATGTTACCAGGAAAGATGATGTAGGCAAGACAGTAGATGTTGTCTACATGGACTTTAGCATGGCATTTGACAAGGTCCTGTATGGGAGGTTGGTCAAGAAGGCTCTGTGGATTGGCATTCAAAGTTAGGTAGTAAATTGGATTAGATATTGGCTTAGTGGGAAAAGCCAGAGAGTGGGAGTAGAGGGTTGTCTCTCTGATTGGAGGCTTGTGGCTAATGGTGCACTGCAGGGATAGATGTTGGGTTCTTTGTTCTTTGTCATCTCTATCTGGATCTGGATGATAATGTGGTTAACTGGATCGGCAAACTTGCAGATGACACCCAAGACTGGGGGTGTAGAGTCTTGCAGAGGGATCTGCATCAGCTGAAATATGGCAGATGGAATTTAATGCAGACAAGTGTGAGGTGTTGCACTTTAAGAAGAACAACCAGAGTAGGTCTTACACAGTGAGCAGTAGGACATTGTAGAGCAAAAGCATCTGGGAATACAGATCTGTAATTCCTTGAAAGTGGTGTCACAGGTAGATAGGGTTGTTGAGGAAGCTTTTGGCATATTGACCTTTATAAATCAGAAGTACTGAGTACAGGAGATGGGATGTTATGCTGATGTTGAACAAGACATCGGTGAGGCCTAATTGGGAGTATTGTGTGCAGTTTTGGAAAAGATGTAAATAAGTTTGAAAGAGTACAAAGAAAATTTACAAAGACGTTGCCAGAACTGGAGGATCTAAGTTATATAAAAAAGACAGAATAGGTGAGAAATGTATTCCCGAGTAAGTAGAAGACAGATGGGATACTTGATAGAGATATACAAAATTATGAGGGGGTATAGATAGGATGAATGCAAGGAAGGTTTTTCCACTGAAGTTGGGTGGAACTACAACCAGGGGTCATGGGTTAAGGGTGAAAGGTAAAATGTTTTAGGGGAACATGAGGGGAAACTTCTTCACTCAGAAGGTGATGAGAGTGTGGAATGAGCTGCCAGCACAAGTGGTGAATGCAGGTTCAATTTCAACACTTTAGCGAAGTTTGGATAGGTACATGGAAGGAGTGGTATGGAGGGCGATGGTCCAGGTGCAGGCAGTTTAAATGGATTGGCATGGACTAGATGGGCTGAAGGACCTGCTTCTGTGCTGTAGTGTTCTTTGATTCTATGAGTAGTTTTGTGCCCCTTATCTGATAAGGATGTGCTGACATTGGAGAGGATCCAGAGGAGTTTCACAAGAGTAATCATGGGAACGAAAGAGTTAATGTGTAAGGAGTGTTTGATGGCTCTGGGTCTGTGCACACTGGAGTTTAAAAAAATGAGGGGGAACTTATTGATACCTATCAAATATTGAAAGACCGAGATAGAGTGGCACACCCCAGGGGTGTGTGCTTAGCCCACTGCTCTACTCTCTCTATACCCATGACTGTGTGGCTAGGCATTGCTCAAATACCATCTATAAATTTGCTGATGTTACAACCATTGTTGGTAGAATCTCAGATGGAGATGAGAGGGCGTACAGGAGTGAGATATGCCAAGTAGTGGAGTGGTGTCGCAGCAACAACCTGGCACTCAACGTCAGTAAGACGAGAGAGCAGATTGTGGACTTCAGGAAGGGTAAGACAAAGGAACACATACCAAAACTCATAGAGGGATCAGAAGTGGAGAGAGTGAGCAGCTTCAAGTTCCTGGGTGTCAAGATCTCTGAGGATCTAACCTGGTCCCAACATATTGATGTAGTTATAAAGAAGGCAAGACAGCAGCTATACTTTATTAGGAGTTTGAAGAGATTTGGCATGTCAACAGATACACTCAAAAACTTCTATAGTTGTACCATGGAGAGCATTCTGACAGGCTGCATCCCTGTCTGGTATGGAGAGGGTGCTGCACAGGACCAAAAGAAGCTGCAGAAGGTTGTAAATCTAGTCAGCTCCATCTTGGGTACTAGCCTACAAAGTACCCAGGACATCTTCAGGGAGCGGTGTCTCAGAAAGGCAGCGTTCATTATTAAGGACCTCCAACACCCAGGGCATGCCCTTTTCTCACTGTGACCATCAGGTAGGAGGTGCAGAAGCCTGAAACATACACTCAGTGATTCAGGAACAGCTTCCCCTCTGCTATCCGATTCCTAAATGGCCATTGAGGTTTTGGACACTATCTCACTTTTTTTTAATACAGTATACAGTATTTCTGTTTTTGCATATTTTTAAAAATCCATTCGATATACATAATTGATTTACTTGTTTATTTATTATGTTTTATTTTATTTATTAATATTAATATTTTTTTCTCTGCTAGCTTATGTATTGTATTGAACTGCTGCTGCTAAGCTAACAAATTTCACGTCACATGCTAGTGATAATAAACCTGATTCTGATTCTGATATGGAGAGGATGTTTCCTGTGGTTGTGGGGTGGGGGGGGGGGGTGCATCTTGAGCCAGAACGGACAACTTCAAAATACAAGATTGTCCTTTCAGAACAGAGATGAAGAGATGAGGAGGAATTTCTTTAGCCAGAGGGGTGGTGAATCTGTGGAATTCTTTGCCACAGACGGTTGTGCAGACCAATTCATTGGGTATATTTAAAGGTGACGCTGATAGATTCTTGATTAGTCAGGGCATCAAAGGTTAAGCGGAAAAGGCAGGAGAATGGGGTTGAGAGGGATAATAAATCAACCATGATGGAATGGCAGAAATGACTCAATGGACTGAATGGTTTAATTCTGCCTCTATGTCTTACGGTGTTATTTTAGTACAGTTCTGAGGGACCAACATGTTGTCACATAGCAGTTTTTGCTTAAGTACTCAATATAACAATTTTGTACATATTTTATATTTGGGTCTTTATTCTTTGGAGTGTAGAAGGTTGAGGGCGGACTTGATAGAGGTGTTTAAAATTATGAGGGGGATAGACAGAGTTGACGTGGATAGGCTTTTTCCATTGAGAGTGGGGGAGATTGAAACAAGAGGACATGAGTTGAGAGTTAAAGGGCAAAAGTTTAGGGGTAACATGAGGGGGAACTTCTTTACTCAGAGAGTGGTAGCTGTGTGGAACGAGCTTCCAGCAGAAGTGGTTGAGGCAGGTTCGATGTTGTCGTTTAAAGTTAAATTGGACAACTATATGGACAGGAAAGGAAGGGAGGGTTATGGGCTGAGTGCAGGTCGGTGGGACTAGGCACGGACTAGAAGGGCCAAGATGGCCTGTTTCCGTGCTGTAATTGTTATATGGTTTATATGGTTTATATTCATAGAATCACACTCTTACTCACCAGCAATTGCTTGGGAACAGGCAACGCACTTCTTGGTGTAGAGTTTGGTGAAACAATCCAGGCAATAAGGGAAGTCATCCCTTGAGGTGAAGCGGTTCCCCGCCAGCTGCATTTTGCATCCAGTACACAGCAGGCATTTCCTGTGCCATGGGCGGTCATGGTAACTCACACCTCCAGTCATTATTGGCTGAAGAACATAGATGAACACAAAACTAAACTCAGTGGCCACTGTATTATGTACAATGTACACCTACTCATTAATGCAAATATCCAATCAGTCAATCATATAGCAGCAACTCAATGCACAAAAGCATGCAGACATGGTCAAGAGGGTCAGCTGTTGTTCTGACCAAACATCAGAATGGGGAAGAAACATGATCTAAGCAACTTTGATGGTGGAATGATTGTTGGTGTCAGATGGGGTGGTTTGAGTATCTCAGAAACTGCTGATCTCTTGGAATTTTCACACATAACCATCTCTAGAGATCACAGAGAATGGTGTGAAAAACAAAAAATATCCAGTGAACGGCAGATCTGTGGGCAAAAATGCCTTGTTAATGAGAGAGGTCAGAGGAGAATGGCCAAACATTCAAGCTGACAGGAAGGAACAATAACCCAAATAACCACACATTATAACAGTGGTGTGCAGAAGAGCATCTCTGAATGCACAACATGTTCAACTTTGAAGTAGATTGGCTACAGCAGCCGAAGACCACACTCCTGTATCTAAAAAAAAAGCGGTGAGTGAGTTTAGAATGTGTTAATACTTTGTGGGAAGTTTTCATAGCTTGTCCTTTTTATTTTTAAAGACCTGCTCCCATGGCGTGGTGGGATCTGCTCCAGTGACACGGTGTGTGCATAGCAACAATTGGTAATTCGTTCATCTCTGGGTTGCAGGATTTTTTGTTCAAGCTTAGTCCTGGGTGTAAGTTGGAAAATGATAGCCTCCCCCAAATGCTATTCTGATGGAATTGTGCATAATCAGAAGTTTGTTTTTGAATCTCATATTAAATGAAGACACCTTTAATGAAACCTAATAAATGCTAATGATCCCTCTGCAGTTCCCTCCTGTAAATTGTGAACACAAGAGATTCTGCAGACACTGAAAATCTTGAACAACACATACAAAGTTCTAGAGTAACTCAGTACATCAGCATCAAGCAGTATCTATAGTGGGGAATAAACAGTCAGCCATAAGACAGGGTTAGGCCAATCAGCCCATCAAGTCTGTTCCACCAGTCTATGATAGGCGATTTATTATCTCTCTGAACACCATTCTCCCACATTCTTGCCTTGACATCCTTACTAATCAAGAACCTATCAATCTTCACTTTCAATATACCCAAAGACTTGGCCTCTGTGGCTGTCTGTGGCAATGAATTCCACAGATTCACCACCCTCTGGCTAAAGAAAATCCTCCACACCTCTGTTCAACGACATCCTCAGATTAAAAAGAAGGTAATGACCACATTTAACAGAACTCTGTACCTTCTTGCAGGACGAGCAGGAGTGTGCAAACTGCTTCTCATAGCAGGATACGCAGTAGCTATTATTTTCCTTAGTAATAAAAGTCCTGGTTCCTATTGACTGCCGGCAGCGTTCACAGACAAAGCATGCTTCATGCCAGATGTTTCCCTTGTATTCCACTTTACGAGACCCTGTCATTAAAACAGAATTCAGAATGCACCGTGCTTTCAGAATGCGGATGCTGGAATCTGGAGCAACTTACAGAGCGTTGAATTCAGAATTCAAATTTGTTTACTGTCATTTCCAGTTCACAAGCATAAAGGAGAACAAAATAATTTTTACTCTGGATAGGATGCAGCACAAAAGAATAACACACAATAAGATAAAGAACACAATCATAACAAAAACACAATAAATATAAATACGTCAGATAGTTAATTAGATTGATTGCACGTCCATAAAGTGATGCGGGCACAGGAATGTCTGTACATAAGGTGAATTCAAAGCTCACTCTGATATGCATGGCGTAACATGAATGAATATGTGTGCCACGCATCGACAAGCTGAAAGTTAATGAGGAATACTGCCCACTTGTGATTCACTGATTCATCACTCCACACATGTAATATCAGGGTGAAGGGAGATAACTAAAAAATTGAGTTTCTGTTAGTAATGAAGAGCAAGAAGCATACTTCTGATCTCAGGAACTGAAAATTATTTAGTATTTATTTAGAGATACAGTGCAGAATAGGCTCTTACAGCCCAACGAGCCCTACCACCCAGCAACTTAATACGCGATCTAGGTGTTCTTGTACATCAGTCACTGAAAGCAAGCATGCAGGTACAGCAGGCAGTGCAGAAAGCTAATGGCATGCTGGCCTTCATAACAAGGGGAATTGAGTATAGGAGCAAAGAGGTCCTTCTGCAGCTGTACAGGACCCTGGTGAGACCACACCTGGAGTACTGTGTGCAGTTTTGGTCTCCAAATTTGAGGAAGGGCATTCTTGCTATTGAGGGAGTGCAGCGTAGGTTCACAAGGTTAATTTCCGGGATGGCAGGACTGTCATATGTTGAAAGATTGGAGTGACTGGGCTTGTATACTCTGGAATTTAGAAGGATGAGGGGATCTGATTGAAACATATAAGATTATTAAGGGATTGGACATGCTGCAGGCAGGAAGCATATTCCCGCTGATGGGTGAGTCCAGAACCAGAGGCCACAGTTTAAAAATAAGGGGTTGGCCATTTAGGACAGAGTTGAGGAAAAACTTTTTCACCCAGAGAGTGGTGGATATATGGAATGCTCTGCCCCAGAAGGCTGTGGAGGCCAAGTCTCTGGATGCTTTCAAGAAAGAGATGGATAGAGCTCCTAAAGATAGAGGAATCAAAGGTTATGGGGATAAGGCAGGAACTGGATACTGATTGTGGATGATCAGCCATGATCACAGTGAATGGCGCTGCTGGCTCGAAGGGCCGAACAGCCTACTCCTGCACCTATTGTCTATTGTCCATTGAGCCTAGTCACAGGACAATTTACAATCATCAGTTAATCTACCAACCAGAACATCTTTAGGCTATGAAAGGAAACCAGAAGACCCGGAGGAAACTCACACACTCACAGGACAGTACGTACAAACTGCTTACAGAGAATGTCAAAAATGAGCTCCAGCCTCCGATGCCCCGAACTGTAATAGCATCATTCTAACTGCTGCGTTACCATGGCACCTCACAGTAGGCAATCTATTTGAAGCAATACACATCAGTACTACGAATGACGGCAAACTTACAAAGGCTTGTGATAAAATCTGAATATTGCGTTACAATATGAGATCATAACAATCTAATAATCATCTAGAGGTCTCTCTTCCTTACTAACACATGTGTTTAATGAGGGGCATAGATAGGATAAATCCAAGCGGGCTTTTTCACTGAGGCTGGGTGAGACTACAACCAGAGGTTAGGGGTCTCTATTGTGCCCTATCTTTCTATCTATTTATTTACAGATACAGGGCAGAATGGGTTCTTCTGGCTCTATGAGCTGCACCACCTGGTAACCCTTGGTGTGACGAAGGCCCGTCACTGACTACGGACGGCACATGGCGCACTCGGTAAAACGCTCATCCCCAGCAGTAATAGTGACTGGGTCTGAACCAGAGCTGCTGCATGGAGCTGTCTCAGATAGAGGCAGCGGCAACCTGCACAGGTGTGCTGATGGTGGAGGATACCATCTCTAATTGGATAATTGAGTTAATTAGCTTTTGGTTGGTCTAGGGGGCGGGGCTTAGCAGTTATAAGCCTCAGGTTACCAAGGCTTTGGGGTTAGTTTTCTTTTGTGTTTAGTTTGAGGGTGGCTATATATATATATTGTTTTTCTTTCCCCCAGTTTTTGTCTTGTTTTGAGGTAAATAAAAGCACCTCAATTTATTTTTGTGACTCAAGCCATCTGGTTATTTTTCTTAAACAATTGACCCACAGTTTTTTGTGACATGTGGTTTAACTCTAACCTAATCACAGGACAGTAGGCTACAACCTACCTGGTACATCTTTGGACTATGGGAGGAAGCTGGAGCACCTGGAGAAAACCCACATATACCACGAGGAGGACATAAGAGGCTGCTGGGGCTGGACTCCAACACCCTGAGCTGTAATGGTGTCGTGCTAACCACTAAGTTAAGGGTGAAAGGTGAAATATTTGAGGGGAAGCTTCTTCGTCAGAGGGTGGTGAGAGTGTGGAACCAGCTACCAGTGGACACGGGTTTGATTTCAACATTCAAGAGAAATTTGGCTAGGTACTTGGATGGGAGGGGTATGGAGGGATATGACCCGGGTGCGGACCAATAGAACTAGGTAGAAGAACATTTTGGCACGGACTAGATAGGCTGAAGGATCTATTTTGGTGCTGCAGTGCTCTATGACTCTTGTAGCTTCAGGGTGATGTTAGTAGCAGAAATTTTCTGTTTTGATCTGGATATTTTTTGGCAGAAGCAGGTATCAATCTGAAGAAATTTCAGTGAGGTGGCAACATAACCACCATCTCAGGGCACCAGTGGGTGTCCATTAAATATGGTTTTACCAATACCTTGATTGTTCATTCCCCTCCATAGATGCTGCCTGACCTGCGGAACATGTTTTCCCTTGTTTGAAAATGAAATGCAGATTATTCATCTGGAGATCCAGAGGCACGAGGGTGGCCTGATGTCAGACTTCATGTCCAGATGTCTGAATCCAGTGACCTGAGGACAGAGGTCAGGCTGGCAATACTGAGGATGAAGATTAGCGATCCCCGTGGTCAGCAGGCCCCGAGGACGAGGGCTGGTGTCCCCTAGTGGGAGGTAGTGGAGTAAGATGTGGAAGTGTCTTCTTGTATGTTATCTGTATGTTCATCCGTTGAACATGATGAACGTGCTACGTTGGTGTTGCCAGCATGGTGACAGTTGTGGGCTGTCCTCAACTGTCATGGTGCTCAGTTCTGGTCGCCTCACTACAGGAAGGATGTGGAAGCCATAGAAAGGGTGCAGAGGAGATTTACAAGGATGTTGCCTGGATTGGGGAGCATGCCTTATGAGAATAGGTTGAGTGAACTCAACCTTTTCTCCTTGGAGTGACGGAGGATGAGAGGTGACCTGATAGAGGTGTATAAGATAATGAGAGGCATTGATCGTGTGGATAGTCAGAGGCTTTTTCCCAGGGCTGAGATAGTTGCCACGAGAGGGCACAGGTTTAAGGTGCTGGGGAGTAGGTACAGAGGAGATGTCAGGAGTAAGTTAGTTTTTTTTTACACAGAGTGGTGAGTGTGTGGAATGGGCTGCCGGCAACGGTGACTGAGGCGGATACGATAGGGTCTTTTAAGAGATGTTTGGATAGGTACATGGAGCTTAGAAAAATAGAGGGCTATGGGTAAGTAATTTCTAAGGTAGGGACATGGTCGGCACAACTTTGAGGGCCGAAGGGCCTGTACTGTGCTGTAGGTTTTCTATGTTTTATGTCATCCACAAACCATGTTTGTTGTTAATGCAAATGACACATTTCATTGTTTGTTTCAATGTACTGTATATAAGACCATAAGACAGAGCAGCAGAATTAGGCCATTTGGCCCATTGCATCAGCTCCACTATTCAATCATGGCTGATCCTTCTCTCCCCTCCTCAGCCCAAATCCTGCACATCTCTCTGGCCTTCTTCCCATAACCTTTGATGCCGTGTCCAATCAAGAACCTGTCAGTTCCTGCCTTAAATATATCCAACCACTTGGCCTCCACAGCTGACTGGGGTAACAAATTCCACAAATTCACAAATGCTGAAGAAATTTCTCTGCATCTGTTTTAAATAAATGCTCCTCTATTCCGAGGCTGTGTCCTCTTGTCCTAGACTCCCCCACCATGGGAAACATCCTTTCCGCATCTACTCTGTCTAGACCTTTCAACATTCAAAAAGGTTTCAATGAGATCCCCGCCATCCTTTTGAATTCCAGTGAGTACAGACCCAGAGCCAACAAACGTTTCTCATATGATAACCCTTTCATTCCCGAAATTGTCCTTGTGAATTGCCTCAGGGACCCTCTCCAATGCCAGCACATTTTATCTTAGATGAGGAGTCCAAGACTGTTCGCAATACTCAAGGTGAAGCCTCACCAGTGTCTTATAAAGTCTCAGCATCACATCCCTGATCTTGTATCCCAGACCTCTTGAAATGAATGCTAACATTGCATTTGCCTTCCTCACCACTGACTCAACCTGCAAGTTAATCTTTAGGGTGTTCTGCCCAAGGATTCCCAAGTCCCTTTGTATCTCTGGTTTTTGCATTTTCTACCTATTTAGAAAATCGTCTGCACATTTTTTTCTTCTACCAAAGTGCAGAGCCATACATTTTCCAACATTGCATTTAATTTTCCACTTTCTTGCCCATTCTCCTAGTCTGTCCAAGTTCTTCTGCAGCCTGCCTATTTCCCCAACACTACCTGCCCCTCCACCAATCTTCATATCATCTGCAAACTTGGCAACAAAGCCATCTATTCCATCATCTAAATCACTTATATACAGCATAAAAAGAATCGATCCCACACTGACCACTAAGGAACACCACTTAGGTGGAAAAAGATCCTTTTATTCCCACTCACTGCCTCCTACCAATCAGCCAATGCTCTAACCATGCTAGTAACTTCCCTGTAATACCATGGGCTCTTAACTAGGTAAACAGCCTCACGTTTGGTACCTTGTCAAATGCCTTCTGGAAGTCCAGATATAGAATATTCACTGCATCCCCTTTATCTATACTACAAATGTACTTGTAATCTCCTCAAAGAATTCCAAAGGTACATCAGGGAAGATTTTCCCTTAAGGAAACCATGCTGACTTTGTCCTGTGTACCAATTACTCCATAACCTCATCCTTAACAATTGACTCCAACATCTTCCCGACCACTGAGGTCAGGCTAACTGGTCTATAACTTCCTTTTTGCTGCCTTCCTCCTTTCTTAAAGAGTGGAGTGACATTTGCAAATTCCAGTCCTCTGACGTCATGATTCCAAATATTTTGAAAGATCATTTCAAATGCCTCCACAATCTCTACTGTTACCTCTTTCAGAACCCTGGGGTGCAGTTCACCTGGTCCGGGTGACTTATCCTTAGTTTTTTCAGCTTTTTGAGCACCTTCTCTCTTGCAATAGTGACTGCACTGACTTCTCTTCCCTCACACCCTTCAACATCTGGCACACTGCTGGTGCCTTCCACAGTGAAGACTGATACAAAGTACTAATTTAGTTCATCAGCCATCTCCTTGTCCCCTTATTATTTCTCTGGCCACATAGCGGTCCTATGTCCACTCACATCTCTCTTCTTTTACACACTTGGAAAAGCTTTGACTATCCACTTTGATATTGTTTGCTAGCTTGTTTTCATATTTCATTGTTTCCCTCCTAATGATTCTTTCAGTAGGTTTTTAAAAGCTTCCCAAACCTCAATTTTCATGCTAATTTTTGCATTGTTTAATGCACTCTTTTTTGCTATTACATTAGCTTTGACTCCCTTTGACAGCCATGATCGTACGAGTTTGCCATTTGAGTATTTCTTCATTTTTGGAATACATCTATCATGCACCTTCCTCATTTTCCTAGAAACTCACACTGTCATCCCTGCCAGCAGCATCTCCTTCCAATTTACTTTGACCAACTCCTCCCTCATAACATTGTAATTTCCTTTACTCCACTGAAATACTGCTATCAGATTTTGGTATATCAGCTACTATCTCCCTATCAAATTTCATGTTGAACTCAATCATATTGTGATCACTGGCTCCTAAGGATTCTTTTGCCTTAAGCTCCTTAATCACCTCTGGTTGATTACCAATCCAGTATAGCTGATCCCTAGTAGGCTTAATGACAAACTACTCTAAAAAGCCATCTTTAGGCATTCAACAAACTCAATCTCTTGAGATTCATTACCAACCTGATTTTCCCAATTGACCTGCATGTTGAAATCTCATAACATTGCCCTTTTGACACAGATTTTTTCTTTCCTGTTGTAATCTGTGGTCTGCATCCCAGCCTGTAAATAATTCCCATCAGGTTCCCATCAGGGTCCTTTTACCCTTGCAGTTTCCAAACTCAACCCACAATGATTCAGCATCTTTTGATCCTCCACCACATTGTTCTACTGGTTTGACACCAGTTTTTACTGGCTGAGTCACACCAACCCTTCTGCCTACCTTCCTATCCCTCTGATACGTGTAACCCTGAACAATCATCCTTCAGCCATGGACCAGTGATGGTCACAACATCATACCCAACAATCTGTAAAAGTGCAATAAGATCATCCACCTTTTTTCTTGTACTCTGTGCATTGAGATATTACACTTTGAATACTGTATTTGCTATCCTTTTTGATTCTGCATCCCTAATGCACTGATACTCACCCTGCTGGCTGCAATTTTGTCCTATTATCTAACTGCCCTTCCTGACAGTCTGACTGCATGTCGTCTTTGCTTGTTTACTGTCCTGAGTCCCTTCATTCCAGTTCTCACCCACTTGCCAAATTGGATTAAACCCTCCCCAACAGCTCTAACAAACCTGTCAGTGAGAATATTGGCCCTCCTTGGGTTCAAATGTAACCAATCCCTTCTGTACAGGCCATATCTCTCCTAGAAGAGATCCCAATGATCCAGGAACCTGAAGCCTTGTCCCCTGCACTGGCTTCTCAGCCACGCAGTTATCTGCCAGATCATGCTACTTCTACCCTCACTGGCAACAATAGAGAAATTATCACCTTGAGGTCCTGCTTCTCAGCCTTCTGACTAGCTCTTTAAATTCTCTTTTCCCGACCTCTTTGCTTTTCCTTCCTATGTCATTGGTACTAATATGTACCAAGACATCCAGCTGCTGTCAGTCTCCTCCAAAGTGCTGAGGATGAAACATCTCTGACCCTGGCACGTGGGAGACAACATACCATCCGGGAGTCCCGTTCACGTCCACAGAATCTCCTGTCTGTTCCCCTGACTATTGAGTCCAGTATCACTACCACTCCTCTCTTCTCCCTCTTTCCCTTCTGCATGACGGACCCACGCTCAGTGCCTGTAACCCTGTCTCCGTGGAATTCTCCTGGGAGGTCATCCCCCACAAAAGTACCCAAAGTGATATACTTCTTTTTGAGTGGAATGCCACAGGGGTGCTCTGCTCTAACGGCCTATTTCCATTTCTCCTGACGGTCACCCAGCTACTCACCTCCTGCAACTTCGGGGTGACTACTTCCCTGTAACTTCGATCAATTATCTCCTCGCTCTCCCGTACAAGCCAAAGGTCATCCAGCTGCTGCTCCAGATCCCTAACGCGGTCTTCAAGGAGCTGCAGCCGGATGCATTTCATGCAGATGTAGTTCCCCGGGAGTAGATGTGACTAATAAATCTAATGGCATGTTTAACTGTTGTAGGATAGATGGAGGGCAAATTTATAAATAATAATTTATGGAGCACTTTTCATACAGCTGATGTCGCTCAAAGTGCTTCACAATGGGATAAAGTGCAAACGTGGAAACAAAAGACAAAAATATGTTAGTTAAAAGGAATATTAAATAGGTTTTGAGCTGGCATTTAAAAGTGTCAGCTGGGCTTCCATCCCTCAGAGTTTTTGGTATTCAGTTCCACAGTTTTGGAGCGTAGTTCAAAAAGCTGACCTTCCAATTATCTGTTGAGGGAGATCATTTAAATTTAAGAGAGTGACAGAAAAAGAACTGAGAGCTCAAGCAAGTTTGTGAAATGAAAGCAATTCTGTGATGTTCTCCAGTCCCTGACCATTGAGAGGTTTAAAAAGCTTAGGGAGAAGTGGTAATTTGCAGCTTGGCTAAGAGGAGATCTATGACTGAGGGCAATATCACGGCAATGACAGACTGCTTCAACGAAAGGACCCTGAGTGCTCAGCATATTTCACAGAAAGATAAGCACTGCAGATTTCCATAGCAACACCAGTAAGTGGAATGGAAGTAAAACAAAATGCTTAATAGGAGACTTGTTCAGCTGCACAGAGGACGAGAGTAGCTGCTCTTGTTGTCTGGCTAGCACAATGATTTTAAAAAATGCTGATTTAGTTCAGGGCACACAAGGGTAATTTTAATTAAACAATAGAACATCAGGAAGTTTTTGATGAGAACAGGCCCAACAAAGCTTGCCAAATTCCATTTCACATAGTGTGTTGAAATAACTATCGAGTGTAGATTTGCAAGTCTCTAAGGTACTACTCTCAAATACACAACTAGGTAGCTTGTTCCATGTGTCCACAACTCACTGTGTAATGAAGTGCTTCCTGATGTTAGTCTGAAATCTCCCCTTAACCAGTTTCCACTTGTGGCCCCAAGTCCTTGCTGATGGATTAATTTTGAAGTAGTAGCTGGCATCCACCTTACTTATACCCTTAATGATTTTGAACACTTCTATCGCGCCTCCTCTCATTCTACATCTACTCATGCTAAAAAGATTTAATTCTTTCAATCTTTCTTCATAGCTCATGCCCTGCAGACCTGGAATGAGTCTCATCACCCTTCCCTGGACTCCCCAGTCCCTTCACATCCCTCACACGATATGGAGACCCAAATGATACACAGTACTCAAGGTGTGGCCTCAAGTGCATTATAAAGCTTAACAAGAGCATCTCTAGACTTGAAATCATTGAGCGCATTATAGAGCCAGACATTCTATTAGCCTTCCTAATCACTTCTGTGCATCGTCTAGATGTTGAGAGAGATGAGTCTACCGGGACGCCCAAATCCTTCTCATGCAGTGCACTTTCTAAGTCAAGACCCCCCCCCCACATATATTTATATCTAATGTTTCTACTTCCTACATGTAATATCTTACATTTACTTACTTTATAGTTCATCTGTCATTTATTTGCCTACATCTGGATTTTGTTTAGATTTGTGTTGATTCTGCTGCCTGAATGTTATCAGCCTGTCCCCTAATTTTGCGTCATCAGCACATTTACTAGTTTATTTGTTATGCGCTTATCCAAATTATTAATGTAAATTAAAAACAGCAGCAGCTGCGATCACTGCGGAACCCCAGTTTTAACATCTTCTAGGTGTGAAATCAATCTTCTCACCATAACTCATTGTTTTCTGTTTTTTGGGGTCGATTCTGCTCAATTCAATTGAAATTCTTAGACTAAAGAACAGCATTGTTTGTCACATGTACATCGAAACAAGCTGTGAAATGCTCTGTTTGCATCAATGGCCAACACGGTCTGTGGATAGTGCTGGGGGCTGCCCACAAGTACCGCTAATCTTCCAGTGACAAATCGATCAATAACTAATCATTTTCTAGGAGCCAGCACTTTACCCCATCCCCTGAAATGAACTCTTCATCTGAGCCAGCGCCGAGCATGCGTCACCATGAACAGGCACCTTTTTAAGACATCCCAGTGGCAGGAATTGAGCCCAGGGACGCGGGAGAGGTAGAGGAGCAGCCTTCAAAAGAACAGTTGCCTGGGCTCGGCTTGGAGTGGCGGTTGCTGGCACTGGACTGTGATTGGTGTGGGGATGTTGGCAAGAAGTGTAGGTTCAAATAGTGCAGAGGATCTGGTAAAGGAACCGGAAATGGAGGGTTCAGGAGATTGCCGGTTGGCAGTGGGAGGTTGGAATGAAATTGAATTTAGATCTGGAAAGCAGAAAAAGAAACATAATATTGGACTGATTTCTAGTGATGGAGAGGAATGGCAGGATTTTTTGAAATAAAGGAAGGAAGACATTAAGCAACACACACAAAATGCTGGAGGAGCTCAGCAGGCCAGGCAGCACCTATGGAAAAAAAGTACAGTCGACGTTCGGGCCAAAACATCAGTTGTACTTTTTCCGTAGATGCTGCTTGGCCTGCTGAGTTCCTCCATCATTTTGGTGTGTGTTGCTCAGATTTCCAGCTTCTGCAGATTTTTTCTTGTTAAGGAAGACATTAAGGTATTATTTAAATTTGTACCGGAACAACCTTCTTCCATAAATCCAGTTAACTAGAGGGCTGAAATCTGCTATAGGGAATATAGATTGTCTTTGTACTTTGAGATGAGGGAATATGTTAATTGTTTGTCAGGATAAGAAACAGTGTGAGAAGGCATTATGTTTGAAGCCTTCATTAGGCAAAAAGATAGTATCTATGTTGCTTTATGAAATTAGACATACACAGGGCTGACACTGAGTTGGTACTTATTACAATAGCACCACCAAGAAATTAACTGAAATTTGACATACAAATTGCAGCTGCTTTTCTTTCTCTGGGTAGTTTTGAATACAGCTTGTTTCTCCAGTTGATCTAGTGAAACAGCGCCCCCAATTACCATAGCACCCACGCAGCAATAAAGTTATAAACTCTGTCAGATCCACTCTACACTTCTGCTTATTCATTCGTTGTCAATGTCTTGCCGTTGCTGTCCTCAGATCAGTTAAGCTGATCTAAGATCATTTAAGGTGGTGATGTCACTCACTCTCACTCACTCACACGAGAGATTGATAGTATACATCCAGGCGCAGGTCCATGGTCTCCCAAGACTAATGGATGTCACATGAGCACATTGTGCTTTTACAAGCTACCGTGGGACTGGCACGTGCATTATCTTGGCCAGCGTGAAAAACGGATCGATTTTTAGGCAGAAAACGACCTCATCCAGAGGAATCAGTGGTGTCCCAGCCTGAGCCTGTCTTAATTGAAAGTGACATGCTTGATAAAGGACATGCAAAGATTGTCCAAGAAAATGGTGAGTATATGAGAGCAGTGGTTGAGTCTCTACGCTATACTGCGTGCCAAGGCATTGCCCAGTGAGGACATTGGGAGGATGACGGGTCTGGCAATAGGGGAAACTTCGTTGAGTTGCTCAGTGTAATTGGGCAGTTTGATAAGACTGTAACTAAAAAAATAGAGGACAATCCTGGAAATACAAAAAACACCCACCACGATATCCAAAATGAAATTATGGGTGTTATGGCAGATATGGGCTGATGTCAAATAAGTGCAGAAATCAAGGAGGCTGGATATTTTGCCATCATGGTGGATGAAAGTAAAGACTTGAGTAAAAAGGAGGAAATATCAGTGGTGGTGCGGTATTTGAATAACGAAACAGTGCTTGAAGAATTCTTGCACTTCACTCCAGCAGAAGGGTTGGACGCAGAGTCTCTTCTTAAAAGCATTGAACAGACACTCGCCCAGTGTGTTATTGATAAGAACGCGTGTATAGGTCAGTGTTATGACGGAGCGGCAGTGATGTCCGGGTGCAATAACGGGTTACAAGAGAGGTTCAGGAAAGAGGTCCCGCAGGCATTATATACACTGCTATGCTCACAGACTTAACATTGTTTTAGTGGATGTTGTGAGCAATGTACCACAAGCGGGGGAGTTTTTTGAAACTGCGCAGCTGCTTTTTTTAAAATTTGGGTCAATACTAATGCCAATTATTATTATTATTTTGTGGTGGATACCCCATAGTCCTTATGTTTCCTGCAAATCCTAAAATATTACATTTACTGCTATTAAGTCTACTGGTTTTGCTTAGACTTCCAAGTGGTTATTCTGTTGATTTTTGTTTTAAATTCAGTAGCTGAATTAATTGAGGTATTGCATGGTCTGAGTACGATTTGTCCAACTCCTGGTAAAGCCTTGCATCTGTTGTTTGCCTTATTTGACTTTAATAACAGTGTATCTTTTGGCATTGTCTGTCATGTAATGTGAATATTGTGGATTAGTGATTGTGGCATCGTGGATTAGAGTTAAGATTTTCAGTTGAAAAGCACGCATTTGACGCTGATTGCAGGATTGGTGCGTGATTCACATTGTGCGCTGTGGGTCGGATGCTCTGTTGGTTTGTTTATGCTCTGTGTAGCCCGGGTTGTCTCCGATGCCTATGACACTGTCACAGTTCACTTCTATATTATACAATTGCATGTGAATCAACAGAGGCATTTATAGAAGGCACATAATGCTTGAAACTGACTTTTGAACGCCACGCGTCTGGCCTTGCGAATACATATTACCACACAGCACATCCCTCAGCACCAACACTGAATAATTCAGCCCCACTGTAGCACCAGCAAGAAAACATCTCTGGGCACAGTTTTAGGGTGTCATTGCGGGTGTTCTGGTGGAGATTTCAATAGGAGAGGGTGAAACTCATTTATTGGGAGGTAAGGTTAAGGAGGTAAACAGATGGTGAGCAGTTGGAAAAGGGGAAAGGACGGATAGTTGATCTGTATTGATTTATTTTGTTGCGGCAAGCTCCCTGATAAAGTTAGTTTCGAGTATGTTGGTTATAATGTACGAGCCTATATTGCACTTCTGCTTAGATATTATAAGTGTCAGGGATTTGGGCATGTTGTGGCAGTATACCATGGGAAGCCAAGGCGTAGTAAGAGTGTGTGTGCTGGGGAATGTAAGTATGAAGATTGGGAAGAAGGCGTAAAGTTTAACTGTTGGAATTGTGGAGGAGAACATAGAGCAGTTTATAGAGGATGTGAAATGCTGAAGTTCAAAAGGTTAAAGTACAGTTAAGTGTGTCTTATGCAGAGGCCATGCAAAAGCCAAAAAGTTAAACTGAATGTTGGTGAAGCATTACCAGTCAAACGAAGGTTGTGACGTTTACAACAGATGTGTTGAATTGTACTGCTCAGACATCTAATTGTACTGAGAAAACTAAAATGATTTTGAAAACTGCTGAAAAGTATTTTGGAATAACTGGTGTTATGTGGGAAGCTGTAAGTGAGGCTGTGATAGGTGGGGTATCTTTATTTCAGTCGACTTGTGAAAGTACGTAATGGCATTAAAAATATTGCAGTGGAAGACTGATTTCTAATGGTCAAGACTTTAAGAAGTTGATTTCTGATCTGTCAAATCCTCCCAATGTTATACACTGTATATTCAGGAAACCTGGTTGTTACCACATTCAAGTTTTTCTTTGCAGGATTATATTGTAATTAGGTGTGATAGGTTGGTTGATAGAGGGAGTGGTATTACCAGTTTTATAAGGAAAGGGATAGGATCGAGTTGTGGATAGGCTTACTTGTAGTAGAAATATTTGATTCACAGGTAGGGGTATTAAAATGGTAAATTGTTATAACCCTCGTGGAAAGCTCTCAATGTATTTGTTCAAACGTATATGTAGCTGAAGCTCACCAAGGGTTGTATGGTGTGGGGTTATTCGCAGAATGATGGTAATGGTTTGATTGTAGAAGAATTTTTAAATATTTCACATCTTGTCTGTCTTTATGATGGGAGAGGTCTGAGATTTGATGTTCATAATAATTCTGAAACTCCGATAGATTTAACTTTCGTTTCGAATATTCTGGCTGGAGACAGTGTGTGGGATGTTAGGGGAGATGAAACATTGGGGACTGATCATTTTCCTGTCTTTATAAGCTTGGGCTTGGATTTATATCAGGGACAGGAGGCCACCTTTAGGAAATGGAATTTTGGTAAAGCAAATTGGGAGTAGTTGAGAGGGCATGACTTAAGGATTGAAGGGCTCCCATTCAGAACAGAGATGCGAAGACATTTTTTTTTAGCCAGAAGGCGGTGAATCTATGGAATTTGTTGCCATGGGCAGCAGTGGAGGCCAAGTCATTGGGTGTATTGAAGGCAGAGATTGACAGGTATCTGAGTAGCCAGGGCATCAAAGATTATGGTGAGAAGGCGGGGGAGTGGGACTAAGTGGGAGAATGGATCAGCTCATGATAAAATGGCAGAGCAGACTCGATGGGCCGAATGGTCTACTTCTGCTCCTTTATCTTGTGGTCTTAGTTTAATGTTTTACATGATGCATGATGAAGGGCTGAATGTTGAGGATAATGTGGATTTTTTTAATGAAAGGTTATGTCACATTATTCATCAAACTGCATTGGAAGTAATTCCTATTTGAAAGGGCATTAGGAGGACAAAAGGCTGTACCGTGGTGTAGTGACAAGTATGCAGAGGCAGTTATGGAGAGAAACAAGGAGTGTAGGGAAGTTCAGAAGTATCACTCACCAAGTGACCTTATTATGTATAAAAGGGCACAGGCCATGGTGAAGGTTGTGAAAAAGGTTTACTGGAGTTTAAGCAACACACGTCAAAGTTGCTGGTGACCGCAGCAGGCCAGGCAGCATCTCTAGGAAGAGGTGCAGTCGATGTTTCGGGCCGAGACCCTTCGTCAGGACTGGAGTTTACAGTGTGTATAAAAAGTATTCACCTCCCCCCACCTTGAAAGATTTCATTTTAATTATTTTACAAACATTGAATCACAGTGGATTTAATTTGGCTTTTTTTGACTCTGATCATCAGAAAAAGACTTTCTTGTCAGTGAAAAAGTGATCTAAATTAATAACAAATATAAAACAGAAAATAATTGATTGTAAAAGTATTCACCCCGTTCAAGTCAGTATTTAGTTGATGCACCTTTGGCAGCAAATAAAGCCTTGAGTCTGTGTGGATAGGCCTCTCATAACCTTACCTCTCAATAAATGAGTCCTTATGGGTGGAGCTGAGAAACAGGAAAGGTATGGCCACATTAGTGGGATTGTATTACAGACCACCCAATAGTCAACAAGAATTGGAAGAGCAAATCTGCAGAGAGATAGCAAGCATCTGCAGGAAACATAAAGTTGTGGTGGTAGGGGATTTTAATTTTCCATATATTGATTGGGACTCCCATACTGTTAAGGGTCTAGATGGTTTAGAGTTTGTAAAATGCGTTCAGGAAAGTTTTCTAAATCAATATATAGAGGGACCAACTAGAGGGGATGCAATATTGGATCTCCTGTTAGGAAACAAGTTAGGACAAGTGACAGAAGTCTGTGTAGGGGAGCACTTCGGTTCCAGTGACCATAACACCATTAGTTTCAATTTGATCATGGACAAGGATAGATCTGGTCCTAGGGTTGAGGTTCTTAACTGGAAGAAGGCCAAATTTGAAGAAATGAGAAAGGATCTAAAAAGCAGGGATTGGGACAGGTTGTTCTCTGGCAAGGATGTGATCGGCAGGTGGGAAGCCTTCAAAGGAGAAATTTTGAGAGTGCAGAATTTGTATGTTCCTGTCAGCATTAAAGGCAAAATGAATAGGAATAAGGAACCTTGGTTCTCAAGGCATATTGCAACTCTGATAAAGAAGAAGAGGGAGTTGTATGACATGTATAGGAAGCAGGGAGTAAATAAGGTGCTTGAGGAGTATAAGAAGTGCAAGAAAATACTTAAGAAAGAAATCAGGAGGGCTAAAAGAAGACATGAGGTTGCCTTGGCAGTCAAAGTGAAGGATAATCCAAAGAGTTTTTACAGGTGTATTAAGAGCAAAAGGATTGTAAGGGATAAAATTGATCCTCTTGAAGATCAGAGTGTCAGCTACGTGTGGAACCAAAGGAAATGGGGGAGATCTTAAATAGGTTTTTTGCGTCTGTATTTACTAAGGAAACTGGCATGGAGTCTATGGAATTAAGGGAAACATGTAGTGAGATCATGGAAACTGTACAGATTGAAAAGGAAGAGATCCTTGCTGTCTTGAGGAAAATTAAAGTGGATAAATCCCCGGGACCTGACAGGGTGTTCCCTCAGATCTTGAAGGAGACTAGTGTTGAAATTGCAGGGGCCCTGGCAGAAATATTTAAAATGTAGCTGTCTACAGGTGAGGTGCCGGAGGATTGGAGAGTGGCTCATGTTGTTCTGTTGTTTAAAAAAGGATCGAAAAGTAATCCGGGAAATTATAGGCCAGTAAGTTTAACGTCGGTAGTAGGTAAGTTATTGGAGGGAGTACTAAGAGACAGAAGCTACAAGCATTTGGATAGACAGGGGCTTATTAGGGAGAGTCAACATGGCTTTGTGCGTGGTAGGTCATGTTTGACCAATCTATTGGAGTTTTTCGAGGAGGTTACCAGGAAAGTGGATGAAGGGAAAGCAGTGGATGTTGTCTACATGGACTTCAGTAAGGCCTTTGACAAGGTCCCGCATGGGAGGTTAGTTAGGAAAATTCAGTTGCTAGGTATACATGGAGAGGTGGTAAATTGGATTAGACATTGGCTCAATGGAAGAAGACAAAGAGTGGTAGTAGAGAATTGCTTCTCTGAGTGGAGGCCTGTGACTAGTGGTGTGCCACAGGGATCAGTGCTGGGTCCATTGTTATTTGTCATCTATATCAATGATCTGGATGATAATGTGGTAAATTGGATCATCAAATTTGCTGATGACACAAAGATTGGAGGTGTAGTAGACAGTGAGGAAGGTTTTCAGAGCCTGCAGAGGGACTTGGACCAGCTGGAAAAATGAGCTGAAAAATAGCAGATGGAGTTTAATACAGACAAGTGTGAGGTATTGCACATTGGAAGGACAAACCAAGGTAGAACATACAGGGTTAATGGTAAGGCACTGAGGAGTACAGTGGAACAGAGGGATCTGGGAATACAGATACAAAATTCCCTAAAAGTGGCGTCACAGGTAGATAGGGTCGTAAAGAGAGCTTTTGGTACATTGGCCTTTATTAATCAAAGTATTGAGTATAAGAGCTGGAATGTTATGATGAGGTTGTATAAGGCATTGGTGAGGCCGAATCTGGAGTATTGTGTTCAGTTTTGGTCACCAAATTACAGGAAGGATATAAATAAGGTTGAAAGAGTGCAGAGAAGGTTTACAAGGATGTTGCTGGGACTTGAGAAACGCAGTTACAGACAAAGGTTGAATAGGTTAGAACTTTATTCCCTGGAGCGTAGAAGAATGAGGGGAGATTTGATAGAGGTATATAAAATTATGATGGGTATAGATAGTGAATGCAAGCAGGCTTTTTCCACTGAGGCAAGGGGAGAAAAAAACCAGAGGACATGGGCTAAGGGTGAGGGGGGAAAAGTTTAAAGGGAGCATTAGGGGGGGCTTCTTCACACAGAGTGGTAGGAGTATGGAATGAGTTGCCAGACGAGGTGGTAAATGCGGGTTTTTTAACATTTAAGAATAAATTGGACAGATACATGGATGGGAGGCGTATGGAGGGATATGGTCCGTGTGCAGGTCAGTGGGACTAGGCAGAAAATGGTTCGGCACAGCCAAGAAGGGCCAAAAGGCCTGTTTCTGTGCTGTAGTTTCTGTGGTTTCTATCAGCTTTGCACATCTGGACACTGCAATTTTTTCCCATTCTTCTTTACAAAACTGCAAGCTGTCGATTGCATGGGGAGCAGCCCTTTACAAGTACAGCCACAAATTCTCAGTTGGATTGAGGTCTGGACTCTGACTTGGTCACTCCAGGACATTATCTTTGTTGTGTTTAAGCCATTCCTGTATAGCTTTGGCTTTATGCTTGGGATCATTATCTAACTGGAAAATAAATCTTCTCCCAAGTTGCAGTTCTCTTATAGACTACATTAGGTTTTCCTCCAGGATTTCCCTGTATTTTGCTGCATTCATTTTACCCTCTACCATCACAAGTCTTCCAGGGCCTGTTGCAGTGAAGCATCCCCACAGCATGATGCAGCCACCACAATCTTCACAGTCGGGATGGTGTGTTTTTGATGTGTGGGGTTTGGCTTACAGTAAACATAACATTTAGTCTGATGGCCTGAAAGCTCAATTTTGGTTTCATCAGACCATAGAACCTTTTTCCAGCTGACTTCAGATTCTCTCACATGCCTTCTGGCAAACTCTAGCTGAGATTTCATGTGAGATTTTTTCAACAGTGGCTTTCTCTTTGCCACTGTCCCATAAAGCTGTGACTGGTGAAGTACCCGGGCAACAGTTGTTGTGTGTGCAGTCTCTCCCATCTCAGCTACTAAAGGTTGTAACTCCTCCAGAGTTGTCATACATCTTTTGGTTATCTCCCTCAATAGTCCCCTTCTTGCACGGTCACTCAGTTTTTGAGGATGGCCTACTCTAGGCAGATTTACAGCTGTACCATATTCTTTCCATTCCTTGATGATTGACTTAACTGTACTCAGGGATATTCAGTGACTTGGAAATTTTCTTGTGTCCATCTCCTGACTTGTGCTTTTCAATAACCTTTTTGCTGAGCTGCTTGGAGTGTTCTTTTGTCTTCATGATGTAGTCTTTGCCAGGAGACTGACTCACCAGCAGTTGGAACAACTTCTTCTTCTCCTGGTTTTACGGCGGTTGTCACCCAGCTTAATGGTGCATTACCGCCACCCTCTGCTCCAGAGTGTGCAATAGACTTGCATTCTAAATTCCTTCACCCAATCTCTCTCTCACACACCCCACACCCCACACACACAATCCTCCCATCTTTGGCCATCCTAGTACCCTATTCCTGCTTATCCATCATATCCTATAAAAAAACCCCTGTACCCCTTAAGAAAGCTAAAAATACCCTGACCTGTGTTCTCATCCATGCCCAGCAACCCTTTTAATGTGAATTCCTGCACCCCAATTCCCTTAGATTAATTCTCATCATCTCTCTCTGTATCCCATACTTCCTGCAACTCAGAACTGCATGTTCTACTGACTCCTCTTCCTGACATTCCTCGCACAATCCTGCCTGGTGTTTCCCTATCATTTTCAATGTTTTGTTTAATGCACAATGCCCCAGCCTTAACCTAGTCCACACAGTCTCCTCTCTTCTGTATCCACCACCGACCCTAGTACCTGCAACAGTCTTTTGTATTTGATATAAATGCCTCCCTTTCCCCTCCCTGTCCCATCTTTCTTGCCACATTCGGTTGACTTTTTCCCAGATTACACACTTAACCTGTGCTTTACTGGTACTAATGTGCATTTCCACATTTTCTTTCTTTAACGCCCTCTTTGCCAACTCATCCACCCTCTCATTCCCCTTCACCCCTACATGTGCTGGAACCCATAGAAATTTTACCTGACCTCCCTGATTTGCAATTCTTGTAACTAACTGAAGGACTTCATAAAGTACATCTTGCAGACTGTTTGTGTGAAAAGACCTTAAACTTGCTAGAACTGAGGATGAATCTGAACATATCAATGCTTTGGCTTGTCTGGCTTTCTACACCCATTGCAACACAACCAACACTGCCAGCATCTCCACTGTAAACACCCTTAACTTATTAGATGTTCTTCTGCTGATTCCAATTTCTTTCGCTGGTATTACCACCCCAAACCCTGTCACTCCTGTTTCAGGTTCCTTTGCACTATCCGTATAAATCTGAGTATAATCACTATATTTTTCCATCACATGACAGTTAAATGCATTTACCAAATCAATGTTATATTTTCCTTTCCTTTTTACCTCTAACAAATGCCAGTCTATGTCAGGCCATACAGTCTTCCATGGAGCTACAACCGGATAAACTACTGAAGAACTTATCCTTAGATCAAACACTCCACATTCTTTAGCAATATCATTCCCTACCCGACTAAAGGTATCCCTCTGAAACCTCCCATTTTCCCAGCACTCCTGCAACACTCCTTTAGTAGGGTGAGAATCATTGTGCCCCTGCAAGTTAGCCCAGTAGTTTGCCATCAGTTGCATCCTTCTTAGTTCCACAGGCATTACTCCCACTTCTACCTGTAGGGTTGATACTGGTGATGTTTTAAAAGCCCCACTGCACACTCTCAAGGCCTGAGCCTGAATCACATCCAGTTTCCTTATAAGAGACCTAGTTGCTGATCCATTTGCATTATTTCCATAGTCCAACACAGACCTTACTAAAGCCACATACGTTCTCTTCAATGCTGAACAACTTGCTCCCCATTCCCTACCAGTCAAACATCTCATCACATTTATTACTTTTTCACATTTCTCCTCAACTTTCCTGATATGGTCTGCCCATGTTAATCGTGAGTCAAATACAACTCCCAGAAAGTTAAATGATCCAACTCTTTCTAATTCAATCTCATACATCCTTAACTTCTTCCCTACCTCAACTCTTTCCCTGGTGAAAAATACAGTTTGAGTTTTTTCAACTGAAAATCTACGTCCCCAAACATAACCCCACTCCACCACTTCATCAATTGCTCCTTGTAGTTTCCTGATTATATGCTCCATGTTCCTGCCTCTTTTCCATAAGGCCCCATCATCCGCAAACAGTGACCTACCTATATCCACTGGTACCTTTGTGAAAACATCATTGATCATAACGATGAAAAGTAACGGGCTAAAGTAAAAGTAACGATCCCCCATATTGTGCTATGAGCATTGAAATCTGCACTCACACTACTTTGTCTGTTTTGTCCTTGTATCCTTAATAGGCTGCCCAAATCCAACCTTTTACATGGATTGTAGTAGTTAATTATAACCATTTCTTCCCCTCTCTCCCACACGTCCACCACCATGTATTCCTGATCATCTCCTTTTTCCAGCACCCTATATGGTATACCTTGCATGATTAACATAGCACAACCCCCTCCTCCCCCTAGATTTCTATCTTTCCTTATCATTGTATACCCATATACCACAAAGTCTAAAGTTGGTTTCAACCAAGTTTCCTGAATACACACTACATCCAGTTTTACAACCATTTCTTTAATAAATTTCTTGAATTCCTGGCTACTGGCCAGTAAGCTCCTTGCATTCCATTGTAAAAGAATCACCATACAGTAATTAGTATTAACCAACTCATGACACTTCCTGGCTGGACTGATTAGTGAGGTTCTCCCTCACTTCCTCCCATGTCAGTCCTACTAACCCTAAATGGTTCACTGCTGCTTTGACCACCAGCTGAGTTTTGTCATTTTTTGACTTTACCTCAGCCGTACTATTAATCACTCTGGCAATGAATGTTATTAGAGCCTTTTTGTCTACATAAATCCTGTCATTTGTTCTTTGTGGCATCTCTTGCATCCCTATTGCTCTCTGTTCATTAGGAGCATTATTCTCTTCTCTTGACATTCTTATAGCTTCTGCATAAATGATCTTCCTTTTCACTCTTATTTCTTGAATTTTATTCTCCCGTCTCATAACTTCACACCCACTATATGCCACATTATGAGCTCCTCCACAATTGCAGCATTTTGGTTGCACTCCTGTTCCGCACTTCCCATATTCATGATCACCCCCACATCTTCTCTGCCTTTTATAGTCTTTAGGTAAGTGTCCAAACCTTTGACAATCATAGCACCGCAATGGCTTTAGTACATACCCCCTTACTGGGTAACTTAAGAAACCCAGGAACACTTTCCTCAGCACTCTTTCAAATTCAGTCAATACTGTTTCACTTCTTCCTTTGTTGTTTTCAGTCTTTGAACATTCATTACCATAGAACCATAGAAACTGCAGCACAGAAACAGGCCTTTTGGCCCTTCTTGGCTGTGCCGAACCATTTTCTGCCTAGTCCCACTGACCTGCACACGGACCATATCCCTCCATACACCTCCCATCCATGTATCTGTCCAATTTATTCTTAAATGTTGAAAAAGAACCCGCATTTACCACCTCATCTGGCAGCTCATTCCATACTCCCACCACTCTGTGTGAAGAAGCCCCCCCCTAATGTTCCCTTTAAACTTTCCCCCCTCACCCTTAACCCATGTCCTCTGGTTTTTTTTCTCCCCTTGCCTCAGTGGAAAAAGCCTGCTTGCATTCACTCTATCTATACCCATCATAATCTCCCCTCATTCTTCTACGCTCCAGGGAATAAAGTCCTAACCTATTCAACCTTTCTCTGTAACTGAGTTTCTCAAGTCCCAGCAACATCCTTGTAAACCTTCTCTGCACTCTTTCAACCTTATTTATATCCTTCCTGTAATTTGGTGACCAAAACTGAACACAATACTCCAGATTCGGCCTCACCAATGCCTTATACAACCTCATCATAACATTCCAGCTCTTATACTCAATACTTTGATTAATAAAGGCCAATGTACCAAAAGCTCTCTTTACGACCCTATCTACCTGTGACGACACCTTTAGGGAATTTTGTATCTGTATTCCCAGATCCCTCTGTTCCACTGCACTCCTCAGTGCCTTACCATTAACCCTGTATGTTCTACGTTGGTTTGTCCTTCCAACGTGCAATACCTCACACTTGTCAGTATTAAACTCCATCTGCCATTTTTCAGCCCATTTTTCCAGCTGGTCCAAGTCCCTTTGCAGGCTCTGAAAACCTTCCTCACTGTCTACTACACCTCCAATCTTTGTATCATCAGCAAACTTGCTGATCCAATTTACCACCTTATCATCCAGATCATTGATATAGATGACAAATAACAATGGACCCAGCATTGATCCCTGTGGCACACCACTAGTCACAGGCCTCCACTCAGAGAAGCAATTCTCTACCACCACTCTCTGGCTTCTTCCATCGAGCCAATGTCTAATCCAATTTACCACCTCTCCATGTATACCTAGCGACTGAATTTTCCTAACTAACCTCCCAAGCGGGACCTTGTCAAAGGCCTTACTGAAGTCCATGTAGACAATATCCACTGCCTTCCCTTCATCCACTTTCCTGGTAACCTCCTCGTAAAACTCCAATAGATTGGTCAAACGTGATCTACCACACACAAAGCCATGTTGACTCTCCCTAATAAGCCCCTGTTTATCCAAATGCTTGTAGATTCTGTCTCTTAGTACTCCCTCCAATAACTTACCTACTACTGACGTTAAACTCACCGGCCTATAATTTCCCGGATTACTTTTCGATCCTTTTTTAAACAACGGAACAACATGAGCCACTCTCCAATCCTCCGGCACTTCACCCGTAGACAGCGACATTTTAAATATTTCTGCCAGGGCCCCCACAATTTCAACACTAGTCTCCTTCAAGGTCTGAGGGAACACCCTGTCAGGTCCCGGGGATTTATCCACTTTAATTTTCCTCAAGACAGCAAGCACCTCCTCCTTTTCAATCTGTACAGTTTCCATGGTCTCACTACTTGATTCCCTCAATTACTTTTCCTCCTTTGATATTCTTCTTTAACTCCTCTATAATTATACTTATTGGTGCCCCCGTGATCACTCCTTTACATCCACCACCATTTCATGCTCCCACCCTCCCTGTGTATTCCACCTTGCATTTTCCTATCTCTTTTAGCTTGAGTGCTTTCTCAAGTTGTTCCTCATTTGCACATCTTACCAATAGGTTGCCATCATTAAGGACTTTTGCAAATACTATTTCCCCTATCTTATTTGCCCGAGTTGTTGTTAGCATAAACAGGATCATTTTCTTCATGTTTCCTTGAGCCTTCTCATTAAACCTAATCATGACAACACCTTCTCTCTGAATTTGTTCATCTTCCTCACTTTCAGAACTCTCTCCATTGTCATTTCTTATTCTTTTATTCCCTTTGTCTCAGTTTTCATTCATCCATCCGCTCACTATCTTCTCATTCCCTTTATTTCTTCCTTCACAATAATCCATTTCTCCCCAGCTGCCTGCTTCTAGTCCCAGCTCATTGCCTCATTCCTCACACACCCCGCGACAATGATGATGATGGCGGCGGCAACAGCCGCCTGCCTGCCCATCCAACCCCATCCCCCCATCCCATCCAGACATTCAGACCCAGTTGGGCCTTCCAGATCCAGGTGTATTTTTACTACAGTCAGTTGAAACACCTTGACTGCACACAGTGATCTCCATTTAACTAATTATGTGACTTCTAAAACCAATTGGCTGCAGCAGTGATGATTTGGTGTGTCATATTAAAGGGAGTGAATACTTATGCAATCAATAATTTTGTGTTTTATACTTGCAATTAATTTAGATCACTTTGTAGACATCTGTTTTCACTGTGTCAAAAAAAGCCGGATTAAATCCACTGTGATTCAATACTGTAAAACAATAAAACATGAAAACTTCCGGGGAGGCGGGGGAGAATAATTTTTATAGGCACTATATATTCTGATAGTATTAGAAGGGATATTAAACTTGGAGATATTTGGGGAATGATTAAGAAAATGGGGAGATTCATAGAGTTAATAACATTCTGGTTTTGATTAATGAAGGTAATATGATGGTGAAGGTGGAGTTATTGGCTGCATTTTAAGTGAAGAGGTTAAACAATGAAGGGATAAGTTTCTAAGTGAATGCCCTGAGGCTGAGGTGATGAAAGCCAGCTGTAGCAATGTCAGTTTCACTGATGCAGAGTTTTCTTTCTGTGCATTTAAGACTATCATTAATGCTGGTCAGACTTCTCCAGGAAAGGATGATATATGTTATTGTATGATTAGATATATGACTAACAACTCTCTTGAGATAATATTAACATTTTGAATCATATTGGAAGGTTAGGCCATCTCCCTTCCTCATGGAAAATGGTATTAGTAGTGCCTGTTCTAAACCCTGAGAAACCCTTGTCAGATCTTACTAGTTATAGACCAATATGATTAATGTCTTATTGTGTAAACTTAAGGAACATGTGGTAATAGAGTGGTTGAATTATATTCTGGAAATTTTATCAGAGTGGATTTTTATCACCATTTTATCAGAGTGGATTTTGGAAGGGTAGAATGACATTGGATTCAGTTTTATGTTTGGAAGATGATATTAGGAAAGCCCAGGTAAATAAGAAATTGTATTAGCAGTATTTTTGGTATTGAAAAGGCATATGATATGTTATGGAAGGAAGGTCTTTTGATTAAATTATGGATATTAGGAGTGAGGTGAAAATTGTATAATTTCTTTGAGTTCTTTATTCAGATAGTCTGCAGGTAAGGGTGGACAAGTTACTGTATATTTGGATTTCTATGAATGGGACCCCACAAAGCAGTGGTTGTAACCCTTTATTACTAATATAATGATATTTTCTCTGGGATAGGTACTGGGGTGCATAAATCACTGAATGCAGATGATGGCGCTTTATGAATTAGAAGCAGAAATTTCAATTTTACTGTATATAAGATGCAATTAGCAATTAATAAGTTTGAACAGCGGGCAAATAAACGGGGATTTAAGCTTTCAGTAACTAAAACACAAGTTATGTGTTTTACAAAGAGGATCAATAGACTTGCACTTGATTTGAAATTCTACGGTTAAACTCTTGAAGCAGTGTCAGTAGTAAGATTTCTCAGCATGTGTCTGGATAATAATCTGACGTGGAAACACCATATCAGTAAAATAACTGGTAAATGCAAAGGAGATTTAATATTCTCAGGTGTCTATGTGGGTATCCTTAGTGGGTTTCATGAAAATCTTTGTTGACCATTTATATTTGTTTAATTAGATCATGCTTGATTGTGACTGTGTGGTTTATGAATCAGCTTCATCTTTAACTTTAAAGAGTTTGGATGTGACAGAAGCACAGGCTTTAAGATTGTGTTGTGGTGCAATTAAGTTATCCCCAGTTTTGGTTTTACCGGTTGAAGTAGGACAATTACCCTTACACTTGTGGAAGTTGAAGTTAACACACTGGATTAATTTGAGGGGCAAAGAAATGATCATCCTGTCAAAAGTGTGTTGGAGTACTGCTGGGAACATCACAAGAAGAATATTTTTAGTTTTGGCTGGCTGAGTTTGTATCACATTAGGAATATGGGTTTGCTAGATTATGCTATAATCTGCTAACCCCACCTTGTATTTTAGGTTGCACGATTTCATGAAGTCCAAGGATCCTGATATGCTAGAGAGTCCATTGGTTCATCAATATGTTAAGGAAAATTATTATGATATGTTAACCATTTTTACTGATGGATCAAAAGATAATTTAACTGGGAATGTTAGTGTGGTTATTTTTGTGCCTGAATTACAGGTAATGATAAAGAAATGTCTTACGAACCATTTATCAGTATATACAGCACAAGTATTTGCGTGGAGATATTTGCATGACATTCTGCATAGGTATGTTCCAATGAGACTGGGAAAGGATGGTAGGGTACAGGAAACATGACATACAAAGGCTGTTGAAAATCTAGTCAAGAAGAAAGGAAAAGCTTAACAGGTTGAAAAAAACTAGGTAATGATAGAGATCTAGAAGATTATAAGGCAAGCAGAAAGGAGCTTAAGAATGAAATTAGGACAGTCAGAAGGGGCCATGAGAAGGCCTTGGCGAGCAGGATTAAAGAAAACCCCAAGGCATTCTACAAGTATGTGAAGAGCAAGAGGATAAGACGTGAGAGAATAGGACCAGTCAGGTGTGATAGTGGAAAAGTGTGTATGGAACCAGAGGAGATAGCAGAGGTACATAATGAATACTTTATAACCATATAACAATTACAGCACGGAAACAGGCCATCTCGGCCCTTCTAGTCCGTGCCGAACTCTTACTCTCACCGAGTCCCACCAACCTGCACTCAGCCCATAACCCTCCATTCCTTTCCTGTCCTTATAGTTGTCCAGTTTAACTTTAAACGACAACATCGAACCTGCCTCAACCACTTCTGCTGGAAACTCGTTCCGCACAGCCACCACTCTCTGAGTAAAGAAGTTCCCCCTCATGTTACCCCTAAACTTTTGCCCTTTAACTCTCAACTCATGTCCTCTTGTTTGAATCTCCCCCACTCTCAATGGAAAAAGCCAATCCACGTCAACTCTATCTATCCCCCTCATAATTTTGAATACCTCTATCAAGTCCCCTCTCAACCTTCTACGTTCCAAATATTTTGCTTTGCTTCAAAATACTTTGCTTCAGTATTCACTATGTAAAAGGATCTTGGTGATTGTAGGTAGGGATGAATTACAGCAGATTGAAAAGCTTGAGCATACAGACATTAAGAAAGAGGATGTGCTGGAGCTTTTGGAAAACCTCAAGTTGGATAAGTTTCCGGGACTGGATGAGATGTACCCCAGACTACTGTGGGAGGCAAGGGAGGAGATTTCTGAGCCTCTGGCAATAATCTTTGCATTGTTAAAGGGGACAAGAGAGGTTTCAGAGGATTGGAGGGTTGCAGATGTTGTTCCCTTATTCAAGAAAGGGAGTAGAGATAGCCCAGGAAATTATAAACCAGTGAGTCTTTCTTCAGTGGTTGGTAAGTTGATGGAGAAGATCCTGAAAAGCAGGATTTATGAACATTTGGAGAAGCATAATATAATTAAGAATAGTCAGCATGGCTTTGTCAAAGGCAGGTCATGCCTTACGAGCTTTGTTGAATTTTTTGAGGACGTGACTAAGCATGTTGATGAAGGTAGAGCAGTAGATGTCGTGTATATGGATTTCAGCAAGGCATTTCATAAGCCATGCAAGGCTTATTGAGAAAGTAAGGAGGCATGTGATCCAAGGGGACATTGCTTTGTGCATTCAGAACTGGCTTGCCCACAGAAGGAAAAGAGTGGTTGTAGATGGGTCATATTCTGCATGGAGGTGGGTCACCAGTTGTGTGCCTTGGGGATCTGTTCTGGAACCCCTTCTCTTCATGATTTTTATAAATGACCTGGATGAAGAAGTGGAGGATGGGTTAGTAAATTTTCTGATGACACAAAGGTTGGAGGTGTTGTGGATAGTGTGGAGGGCTGTCAGAGGTTTCAGCGGGACATCAATAGGATGCAAAACTGGGCTGAGAAGTGGCAGATGGATTTCAACCCAGATAAGTGTGAGATGGTTCATTTTGGTAGGTCAATATGATGGCAGAATATAGTATTAACAGTAAGACTCTTGGCAGTGTGGAGGATCAGAGGGATTTTGGGGTACCAGTCCATAGGACACTCAAAGCAGCTGTGCAGGTTGAGTCTGTGGTTAAAAAGACATATGGTGCATTGGCCTTCATCAATCATGGGACTGAGTTAAAGAGGTAATGTTACGGCTATATAGGAACCTGGTTAGACCCCACTTGGAGTACTGTGCTCAGTTCTGGTCACCTCACTACGGGAAGGATGTGGAAACTATAGAAAGGGTGCAGAGGAGATTTACAAGGATGTTGCCTGGATTGGGGAGCATGCCTTATGAGAATAGATTGAGTGAACTTGGCCTTTTCTCTTTGGAGCGACAGAGGATGAGAGGTGACCTGATAGAGGTGTACAAAATGATGAGAGGCATTGATCATGTGGATAGTCAGAGGCTTTTTCCCAGGGCTGAAATGGCTAACACGAGAGGGCACAGGAATAAGGTGCTGGGAATTAAGTACAGAGGAGATGTCAGGGGTAAGTTTTTTTTGTGGAGAGTGGTGAGTGCATGGAATGGGCTGCCAGCGATGGTGGTGGAGATAGATACGATAGGGTCTTTTAAGAGACTCCTGGATAGGTGCATGGAGCTTAGAAACATACAGGACTTATGGGTAAAGCCTACATAGTTATAAGGTAAGGATATGTTCCACGCAGCTTTGTGGGCCGAAGGGCCCGTATTGTGCTGTAGGTTTTCTATGTTTCCAGGATTTTTACGTGTTTAGCATCATTTTGGGCTAACAGTGGTTGGGGGAAATTTGTCCTTGCAAAGTTGTAATTTATTTAGATTCTTTTTTGCTTTTGATGAGTTCTTAAAACAGGTCATTCTAGCAGTAGGTCAGATTTATTGTTGGAAGCTATTCAAACTTTATTTCATGTACAAAGTATTGGGTTACATGTTTTCTTCTTATGGGTTCCTGAACAGAGAGGTTTTGAAGGGAATGAATGGGTTGAGTGTTTAGCTGAGAAAGACTTTTCTAAGACTTTATCATTACCTGTAATTCAGGCACAAAAACAGCCATACTAAAATTCCCAGTTAAATTATCTTTCGATCCAATCAGTAAACCTATCATAATTTTTCTTAACATATTGAACTCAGATTCCTAAGACACATCATGCGGAAAGATGAACTAGAAAAACTCATGCTCTCTGGAAAGATTGAGGGGAGCAAACCTAGAGGAAGACCTCAGCTTATGTACATCAAAAGCATAGCCAGGTGGCTACACATCGAGGAAATGGAAGTCATCCAAAAAAACAAAGGATAGATCTATATGGAAAACCATGGTTACCAAGGTCCACATCAGATATGGTACCTAGACCGACAGACTTTGATGAACGAATAGGCTCTCAGACACATCAGATCCTAGGATTTTATTAAATCATGTAATCTACAATCAACTAAAGTCTTTGGGGGGAGAAAAAACTGAAGTGGGGTTGCTGAGAAGGCTCCAGTGGGACATTGCATAATCCAGCAAACCCCTGTTCAGCTGTGGATTTAGACATTCTGCATAGCAAATCAGAAGCTAAGGGTTAAGAATTGTGGGATAATTCTTCGCAAGACTTATGAGATCATGAGCATAAGGAGAGACATCTTTACAGAATACATAAAACTGTTGGCTTGATGGGAGAAGTGGGTAAGACGAGAAGGGAAAGAGTTATATTGACTCAACTTAGAAATGGACATATTTTGCTTTATTATTCCTTATATCTTATTGGAAAACATCACTCTGGGTGTAGGTTTTGTTATCATTACGAAACAGTTGAACACATTTTATTGCCGCATGAAACAAATGAGAAAGAAAGCAAATGCAGGCTTCACTACTATCTTTGGGGGCTGATAGGTTTCATTCAAAAACTTTATTAAGTTATGGGGGTGACATTAATTCACAGTATTGTTTTCACTACTTAAAATCTATCGGGCTTTTGGGGGTAGTTTAGTTTTCATTTAATAAAGAACTAGTCGGGGTTTTATTTCCCAACACTCTACACCACACTCCAGTCCAGTTGGTGGCGTAATGCCTTTAAGTTGGACTGCCAACCGCCATTAAAAGTCAGAAGAAGAAGGGAAAGGAGTTGAATCTGGATCACTGGTGCTACAGAGCATTGTACTAACCGCTGTGCAACGTTGATAGAGTAGATGGAAAAACCTTCTTATTAAATCTTACCAGGCATGATGGTCTTTTTGCAGGTGAAACATTTTGAAGAGTACTCATCAGAATAGCATTCCATGCACAGGAGGCTATCTTCCTTGGTAGAAAAAGGTTTCTCCGCAAGAGAGTGTCCACACTTGGCACACTTGAAGCACTGTTCATGCCAGTGAAGATCCTTGTAGGACAAATCCTTGGATAAAACAATGAAATACAGTAAGTCCAAAAAACATATCCTGCTATTATGACAGTTAAAATATTAACCAATACTTTATTCTTCGTTAATTTATTTGTGGTACTGTTATTTTGTGTGTTATAGGTCTGAGTTTCTAACCCTTCCCTCCCACATAGCCCTACATTTATTCTATCATCCATGCACATTACAGTCCAACAGATAGAGGAGCAGAATTAGGCCATTTGGCCCATCAAGTCTGCTCCTCCATTTCATCATGGCTGATCCGTTTCCCTCTCGGCCCCAATCTCCTGCCTTTCCCCCGCGTCCCTTCATGCCATGACTCATCAAGAATCTATCAACCTCTGCCTTAAATATACCCAATGAATACCGCTGTCCACCGCTGTCTGTGGCAACACATTCCACAGATTCACGCTTCAATGGCTAAAGAACTTACTCTGCATCTCCTCCACCATAGGAAACACCCTCTCCACATCCACTCTATCCAGGCCTTTCGACATTTGATAGATCTCAATGAGGTCACCTCTCATTCTTCTGAATTTCAGTGAGTGCAGACACAAAGCCATCAAATGCTCGTCAAATCATAAGCCTTTCAATCCCTGAATGATTTTTGTGAATCTCCTGTGAACCCTGTCCAATGGCAGCACATCCTAAGGGGCCTGAAACTGCTCGCAATACTCCAAGTGAGGCTTCACCAGTGACTTATAAATCCTCGACATTCATAGTCATAGAGTCGGAGAACACTGCGTCAGAAAAGTGGGCCCTCTAGCTCATCCACAAACAAGAGAAAATCTGCAGATGCTGGAAATCCCAGCAACACACACAAAACGCTGGAGAAACTCAGACTGGGCAGCATCTATGGAAAAAAGCAGAGTCGACGTTTCGAGCTGTTCGACAGGTCTGCTAAGGAGTAGATTTGAAAGATGGGGGGAGGAGAGAGAAAAACACCAAGCGATAGGTGAAACTTGGAGGGAGAGGGGTGAAGCAAAGAGCAAGAAAGTTGATTGGTGAGAAAACAGAAGGCCATGGAAGAAAGAAAAAAATGGGGGTGGAGGAGCACTAGAGGGAGGTGATGGGGAGGGCAAGGAGGTAACATAAGAGAGGGAAAAGGGGATGGGAAATGGTGAAGGAGGGTGGAGGCATGACTGGAAGTTCGAGAAATTGATGTTCATGCCCTCAGGTTGGAGGCTACCCAAACGGAATAGTAGGCATTGTTTCTCCAACCTAAGTGTGGCCTTATCCCAACAGTGGACATCCTGTTTGTTCTAGCGGACGGAGCGTGGATGCTCGGTGAAGCTGTCTCCCAATCTACGTCGGGTTGATGAGGGTGTAGGTTGACGTAGTTGAGTTGATGGTGGAGATTGATGGTTAATGGTCCACCATCAACGCTGCCCTCAACCGCATTTCTTCCATTTCACGCACATCTGCTCTCAGCCCATCTTCCCGCCACCCTACCAGGGATAGGGTTCCTCTTGTCTTCAGCCACCACCCCACCAGCCTCCATGTCCAGCACATAATTCTCCAAAACTTCTGCCACCTCCAACTGGATCCCACCACCAAACATATCTTTCCCTCCGCCCCCCCCCCACTTTCTGCTTTTTGCAGGGATCGCTCCCTACACAACTCCCTTGTCCATTTGACCCTCCCCACTGATCTCCCTCCTGACACTTATCCTTGCCAGCAGAACAAGTGCTACATCTGCCCCTACACCACCTCCCTCACTACCATTCAGGGCCCCAAACAGCCCTTCCAGGTGAGGGGACACTTCACCTGTGTGTCTGTTGGGGTCATACACTGTGTTCGGTGCTCCCGGTGTGGCCTCCCGTATATCAGTGAGACCCAACGTAGATTGGGAGACCGCTTCACCAAGCATCAACTCCCCGTCCGCCAGAACAAGTGAGATTTCCCGCTGGCCACTCATTTTAATTCCACTTCCCATTCCTTCCACGGCTTACTCCACTGTCGTGATAAAGCCACACTTAGGTTGGAGGAACAACACCTTATATTCCATTTTGGTAGCCTCCAACCTGATGGCATGAACATCAATTTCTTAAACTTCCAGTAATGCCCCCCCACTTCACTATTTCCTATCCCCTTTCCCCCCTGCCATGTTATCTCCTTGATCCCGAATTATAGGAAGGATGTCAACAAAATTGAGAAAGTACAGAGAAGATTTACTAGAATGTTACCTGGGTTTCATCCCCTAAGTTACAGAGAAAGATTGAACAAGTTGGGTCTTTATTCTTTGGAGCGTAGAAGGTTGAGGGGGGACTTGATAGAGGTATTTAAAATTATGAGGGGCATAGATACAATTGACGTGGATAGGCTTTTTCCATTGAGAGTGGGGGGAGATTGAAACAAGAGGACATGAGTTGAGAGTTAAAGGGCAAAAGTTTAGGGGTAACATGAGGGGAACTTCTTTACTCAGAGAGTGGTAGCTGTGTGGAATGAGTTTCCAGCAGAAGTGGTAGAGGGAGGTTTGATGTTGTCGTTTAAAATTAAACTGGACAGCTATATGGACAGGAAAGGAATGGAGGGTTATGGGCTGAGTGCAGGTCAGTGGGACTAGGTGAGAGTAAGAGTTCGGCACAGACTAGAAGGGCCGAGATGGCCTGTTTCCGTGCTATAATTGTTGTATGGTTATATGCAATACTCCAAGTGTTGTCACCAGTGTTTTATAGAGCTGCAACATTACCTCATGACTCAAACTCAATCCCTCCTGAATAATGAACACCATGCACTTTCTAAACTTTCTTATCAACTTGCACAGCAACTTTGAGAGATCTATGAATGTGGACCCCAACTTTCCTGTGATCCTCTACACTGCTAAGAAACCTGACATTAACCTTGTATTCTGCTTCACCTTCCACGGTGAATCACTTCACACTTTTCCAGGTTTAGTTAGAGCACAGTTAAAATGCAATTATTCCGAGAGTTCATTTACCTTGCAATCACTCCCAATTAGTTTCTTGCAGTCTTCACATGTATTGGAGTAGAGATTGTCATAGCACTTGGTACAATACTGGTTGCTCTCTCGCAAGATGTATTTCTTGCCAAGGAGGGAATCCTTGCAAGAATGACAATCAAAGTCATCCCCCATTTTGTTTTTAAATGCTCACTTCTAGAATGGAAAAGAAAATAATTTTTAAAGTTATCATAGACTATGGTAAGTATTTAGATATGGTATAAACGTTTATCGGTGGTTTATCTGATGCGTTTTGAAACAAAAGAAAAGAGGTGAACATTAAGTTCAAAAGTTCAAAGTAAAATTTATTATCAGAGTACATACATGTCACCACATAAAACCCTGAGATCCTTTTTCTTTGGGCATACTTAGCAAATCTATAGACTATTAACTGTAAACATCAGGGTCTGTAAACTGTAAATAATCTGTTCAAATGCAGATAATAAATAAATAGTAATAAATAACGATATGAAATAACAATGTAACAGCATCCTTAAATGTTCAAGAGTAACTGTTCTTGAACCTGGTGGTGTGAGTCCTGAGGCTCTTGTACCTGATGGCAGCAGTGAGAAAAGAGCATGGCCTGGTTGGTGAGGTTCTTTGCTGATGGATGCTGCTTTTCTACGGCAATGTTTCATGAAGATGTTTTCAATGGTCAGAGGGTTTTACCTGTGATGTACCGGGCTGAATCCACTACCTTTTGTAGGATTTTCCGCTCAAAGACATTGCTGTTCCTGTACCAGACTGTGATTCAGCCAGTCAGGACACTGTGAGCATTGATTAACCTTTAAAGAAGCATAATTTAACTAAAATTAATATTATTCCAAGATAACATTCCATGTTATTTTCTCACATAAAATGCTGGAGGAACTCAGCAGGTCAGGCAACATCTATGGATTCACAGATGCTGTCTGACCTGCTGTGTTCCTCTAACATTTTGTATGTGTTTCTCTGGATTTCCAGTATCTACAGAAGCTCTTGTTTCCATCTTTAGAAACACTTGTGTGTTTATTTCACATTCAGTGTCTTACCTTAAAGGAATTGCCTAAGGAATTTTTTTTTAGCCATAGAGTGGTGAATCTGTGGAATGCTCTGCCACAGACTGGGGTGGAGGCCAAGTTCATGGGTATATTTAAGGCAGAAGTTGGTAGTTTCCTGATCAGCCAGGGCATCAGAGGATATGGCGAAAAGGCAGGTGCATGGGGTTGAGTGGGTTCTGGGATCAGCCATGATGGAATGGCAGAGCAGACTCGATGGGCAGAATGGCCTAATTCTGCTCCTATATCTTATGGTCTTACCTGAACTGTATTGGAAAATATGGTCAGTGTAAAGGAGATCAAAATAATTGTTACTCTGGATCCGAAGCAGCACAAAAACACACACAGTAAGATAACGAACACAATAATAAAACACCCAATAAATATAAATATATGAATGCAAGCTGGTGCTGGAGGACCATGGTGACATTCTATGGGCTACGTACAACACTTCTAAATATACCCCTTTGAATTACCCTCACTGCAATCTGCAGCATATCATTTCCCATTGAACAATGTGCTATTAAAGCAACTTACTGATTCACAGATTTTAGAGACACAGAGAGGTACACACAGAAACAGGCCCTTCGGGCCTACTAGTCAGATCCAAGAGCACTTGCCTACTCCCATTACCTGCCCCAGGACCATAGCTCTAGTACCATATTCAAGCTTGCTGATAAAACCACTCACTGGCCAAACTAAGAACCTGATGAATCACCATATAAGACAGATTGAATATCTGGCTGAGTGATGTCATAACAGCAACCTCTTACTCAATGTCAGCAAGACCAAGGAGCTGGTTATTGACTTTAGGAGAAGGAAACCTGAGGTGCATGAACTAGTCTTCATTGGAGGAACAGAGGAGGAGAGGGTCAACACTTGTAACTTCCTTGGTGTTATCATCATTTTGGAGGATCTGTTCAGGGCCCAGCATGTAAACGCAATTATGAAGAAAACACGGCTACACTTTTATTTCCTTTGGAGTTTATGAAGATTCAGCATGGTATCTAAAGTTTTGAAAAACTTCCACAGATGTGCAGTGGAGAGTACATTGACTGGCTGCATCACAACCTGGTATGGAAACACCAATGCCCTTGAACAGAAAATCCTACAAAAAGTGGTGGTACGATCCAGTCCATCACTGCTAAAAGCCTCCCTAACACTGAGCATATCTACATGGAGCGATGATGCAAGAAAGCAGCATCCATCATCAGGGCCTCCCACCACTCAGGACATGGTCTCTCCTCTCTGCTGCCATCAGGAAGAAGGTACAGGAGCCTCAGGACTCACACCACCAGCTTCAGGAACAGTTATTACCCCTCAGCCATTAGGCTCTTGAACCAGAGTGGATAACTTCACTCAACTTCCTTGGCCCATCACTGAACTGTTCCCACAACCAAGGGACTCTTCATCTCATGCTCTCAATATTTATTGCTTATTTATGTATTACTATAACAGCCTGGATATTCTTCCATATCCAATGACAGCAGAAATATTTGTAATTTGATTGTCAGAGAGTTTAAAGTAAATATCACTGTCAGATATAATGTTCTGGAAATTTGGCTTGTGTTTCTTGGGGAACAGATGGCCTTAGAACAATTAAAGGTTTGAGGAAAAGAATTGATAAAACTCATTGGGGTAAACAGCTCACTAAAAAAATCCTCAGTTGCTAGGATACCAAATTAAAAGTTAAGAATGGTGGAATAAAAGGGAAGGCCGACTGAAAACCTCAACATCCGGCACCTTCTCTATGCCTGGCAGTGAACAGGTGTGTGTGTGTGTGTGTGTGTGTGTGTGTATGTCTATGCGTGTGAGAGTATCTGAGTGTCGGTGTAAGTGTGTGTGTGTGTGTGTCTGCCTGTGCCTACGTGTCTGTGGACATCAAAGCATATGGCAAGAAGGCAGGTGTATGGGGTTGACTGGGATCCAGGATCAGCCATAATGGAATTGTGGAGCAGGCTGAATGGGCTGAATGGCCTAATTCTGCTATTATGGGTCCTATGACCTTATGGTCTCTGAGTGTGTGTGTGTGTGTGTGTGTGTGTGTGCGTGTGTGTGTGTGCACACGTGAATAATTTTTGCTAATTTACCACTTGGCAACAGCCAAACTAATCAGCCTATTGCATACCTTGATTTCCATACCTTGTTCAGTAACGACTTTTTTCCCTTATCTCAATGAGAATTGCTCATAGTTACCACATAAGTAGATAGTCCCCAATTCTGCTCACGTGGTTTATAGTCCACACTGATGTGAATTTAGCAGTAGCTGAAGAGTTTAGTTACAATGTTCACTCAGTCGTAAAAACCAGAGCTAAACGCAAACAGCACGGAAGGTAACACAATGATTTCCTCTTTCCCAACGTGTCAGAGGGTCAGAGAATGCTGAATCTTTGTGGGTGGGGTTGAGAAACTGCAAGGGTCAAAAAACCATTATAGGAACTATATATAGGCCTCCAAATAGTAGCCAAGATGTGGGGTTGAGATTGCAAAGGGAGCTGGAAAAGGCATGTAATAAGGGTTATGTCACAATTGTAATGGGGGATTTCAATATGCAAGGGGTTTGGGAAAATTAGGTTGGTGTCGGATTGCAAGAGAAGAAATTTGTTGAATGCCTACAAGATGGCTTTTTAGAGCAGCTTGTGCTTGAGCCTACTCGGGGAAAGGCTGTCTTAATTTGGGTGTTGTGTCCCAGATATTACGAGAGAATTTAACGTAGAGGAACCCTTAGGAGGCAGTGATCATAATATGATTAAATTCCTACTGCAATTTGAGAGGGAGAAGCATAAGTCACATGTATCAGTATTGCAATGAAATAAAGGGAATTACAGAGGCATGAGAGAGGAGCTTACCCAGGTGGATTGGAGGAAGATACTGGTGAGGATGACGGCAGAGCAGAGATGACTGAAGTTTCTGGAAATAATTCACAAGGCGCAGAATAGATAGGTCCCACAGAAGTTCTCAAATGGTAGGGGTAGGCAATGGTGGCTGACAAGGGAGGTTAAGGACTGCATAAAAGCCAAGGAAAGGGCATATAAGGTAGCAAAAGTGAGTGGTAGGTTGGCTGATTGAGAAACTTTTAAAATCCAGTGAAAAGCAAACAAAAAAAAACTATAAGAAGGGAAAAGATGAAATATGAAGGCAAACTAACCAATAATATAAGCAGGATACCAGAAGTTTTTTCAGTTATATAAAGAGTAAAAGGGAGATGAGAGTTAATACTGGACCACTGGAAAATTATGCTTGTGAGATAGCAATGGGGGACAAAGAAAAGACAGATGAACTTAATGGGTACTTTGCATACTTTGCATCTGTGGAAGACACTAGCAATGGGCCAGAGGTCCGTGAGTGTCAGGGAGCAGGAGTGAATGTCATTGCTATTAGAAGGGAAAAAGTGCTAGGCAAACTCAAAGGTCTTAAGTTAGATAAGTCATCTGGATCAGATAGACTACATCCCAGAGTCCCGAAAGAGGTTGCTGAAGAGGTAACCAATGCATTGGTCATGATCTTTCAAGAATCACTTGATCCTGTCATGATCTCGGAGGACTGGAAAATTGTTAATGTCACTCCACTCTTTAAGAATGGAGGAAGGCAAAAGAAAAGAAATTATAGAAACATAGAAACATAGAAAATAGGTGCAGGAGTAGGCCATTCGGCCCTTCGAGCCTGCACCGCCATTTATTATGATCATGGCTGATCATCCAATTCAGAACCCAGCCTTCCCTCCATACCCCCTGACCCCTGTAGCCACAAGGGCCATATCTAACTCCCTCTTAAACATAGTGGTTGGGAAAGTGTTAGAGTCTATTATTAAGGATGAGGTTTTGGGGTACTTGGAGACGAATGATAAAATAAGTCAAAATCAGCATGGTTTATGTAAAGGGAAATCTTGCCTGACAAATCTGTCAGAGTTCTTCAAGGAAGGTGGATAAAGGAGAGGCAGTGGATGTCATTTACTTGGATTTTCAGAAGGCATATGATAAGGTGCCACACATGAGGCTGCTTAACAAGATAAAACCCTATGGCGTTACAGGAAAGATATTGGCATAGATGGAGGAATGGCTGACAGGCAGGAGGTAGTGAATGGGAATAAAAGGGGACTTTTCTGGTTGATCTGCCAGTGACTAGTGATGTTCCTTGGGGTCAGTATTGGGACTGCTACTTTTCACATTGTTAATGTTTGGGTAATGGAATTGATGGCTTTGTGGCAAAGTTTGCGAATGATATGAAGAGAGGTGGAGGGGTGGGTAGTGCTGAGGAAGCAATACAATTGCAGCAGGACTTGGATGAATTGGAAGAATGGGCAAAAATGGGGCAAATGGGATACAGTGTTGGGAAATGTATGATAATGCATTTTATTAAATGAACAATAGTGTAGACTATTATCTAAATGAGGAGAAGGTTCAAACATCAGAGGTGCAGAGGGATGTAGGAGTCCTTGTGCAAGACTCCCAGAAGGTTAATTTACAGGTTGAGTCTGTGGTAAAGAAGGCAAATGCAATGTTTTTTTACCAAGGGGAATAGAATATAAAAACAAAGAGATAATGCTGAGGCTTTATAAGACACCAGTCAGGCCAAACTTGGAGTATTGTCAACAGTTTTGGGCCCCATATCTCAGAAAAGATGTGTTGTCATTGGTAATAGTCCAGGCCGCTTTTTCCATCTTCACTGTTCAGCGTTAATATTTTATCAAAATAAAAGATTTGGTAGTTATCATCAGTGAGTGACTCAGTAGCAAGTGAGATTCATTTCTGCTCCAATATGTAACTGAAAACTTTAATTATGTAGGTTAATTTATGTTTAAAAAAGTCACAAAGTGAAGTAGCAAATAAAACATATTGTATATATTCCCTTTGCACCGCAGGAGCGAAGAATGACTGGAGATTCAAAGTACAGAATATCTAATCTCAGAATTCTGAACAAGGGATTGCTAAGGGTGGTGAGGAAGGCAAATGCAATGTTAGCATTCATTTCAGGAGGTCTAGAATACAAGAGCAGGGATGTGATGTTGAGGCTTTATAAGGCACTGGTGAGGCCTCACCTTGAGTATTGTGAACAGATTTTGGGCTCCTCATCAAAGAAAAGATGAGAGGGTCCAGAGGAGGTTCACAAGGATGATTTTAGGAATGAAAAGGTTATCATATGAGGAACATTTGATAGCTCTGTGTCTGTACTCACTGGAATTTAGAGGGATGAGAGGGGATCTCATTGAAACCTTTCAGTTGTTAAAAGGCCTAGACAGAGTAGATGTGGAAAGGATGTTTCTGATGGTAGGATGGTCTCGGACAAGAAGACACAGCCTCAAGATAGAGGGGTGTCCAGTTAAAACCGAGATGTGGAGAAATTTCTTTAGCCAGAGGGTGGTGAATTTGTGAAATCTGTTACCACAGGCAGATGTGGAGGCCGGGTCCCTTGATTAGACATAGCATCAAAGGTTACAGGGAGAAGGTTTAGGAGGGGAAGAGAAAGATCACCTCTGACGGAATGGTGGAGAAGACTTGATGAGCCAGATGGCCTAATTCTGCTCCTATGTCTTCTGGTCTTAATCGATTCATATTGGATTTCCTTTGGAAGAAATCTGAATGCTCAGAATTGAGATATGTTTAGCTGGGAGCATTTGCAGTGGTAGTTAGCAGTGAGGTACAGGCCTAAGAAAATTAAGATGCAAAGCTAAGATCAATAAGGAATTAAAATGCATATCAGAGTGGATTTTATGCTAGTTGTATTTGTATGCTTAGAAATTTTATTCAACACTTCCTGAATACTCCGACTATCCTTCCTTAGTAATAAATACAAGAGACTCTGCAGATTCTGGAAATCCAGAGCGCACAAAATGCTGGAGGAACTCAACTTTTTCACCCAGGGAGTGGTGGATATGTGGAATGCTCTGCCCCAGAAGGCTGTGGAGGCCAAGTCTCTGGATGCTTTCAAGAAAGAGATGGATAGAGCTCTTAAAGGTAGCGGAATCAAAGGTTATGGGGAGAAGGCAGGAACTGGATACTGACTGTGGATGATCAGCCATGATCACAGTGAATGGCGGTGCTGGCTCGAAGGGCCGAATGGCCTACTCCTGCACCTATTGTCTATTGTCTATAACAGATCAGACAGCAGCTATGGAGAGGAATAAAGAGGTAGCATTTTGTGTTGGGACCCTTCTGATATATCCTTTTACATGCTTAATGTGTGGCGGGGTGGAGATGTGTCTCTACCAAGGGAGGTGTAAGGCACTCTATCTCTCCACTATATTGCAGGTCACCCTCGGGAAATTTGAAGCCCCCGATCAGGGTCATATGAAGCCGTGGGAGCAGGTGGTGGATGGTCGTACGAGCAGCTGGTGCAGATCACAAATCCTGGTTATGTGACCACTGACACCAAGCAGATAATCTGAAGAGTATTGATAATGGCTAGGTTCACTTGTTGATATAGAGGCACAGCCTAGAAGAAGGCAATGGAAAACCTCCTCTGTAGAAAAATTTGGAAAGACCAATCGTGGCCATGGAAAGACCGTGATCTCCCATGTCATACAACACGGCACAGAATGAATGAACGAGTACACCAGCCATTTCGTAGCGTCTTGAACAGACATGGTTGATGTCATTTCTATAACTTTTAATAAGTACTTATATTTCTATAAAAATTCTGATCTTACAACACCATAAAGCACAGGAGCAGAATTATTCCATTCAGCCCATCGAGTCTACTGAGCCATTCCATCATGGCCGATTTATTATCCCTCTCAACCCCAATCTCCTGCCTTCTCCCAATAACATTTGTCAGCCTGACTTATCAAGAACCTATCAAGCTCTGCTTTCTTATGGTCTATGGTCTTTAAATATATCCACTGACTTGGCCTCCACAACTGTCCTTGGCAATGAATTCCTCAGATTCACCACTCACTGAATAAAAATTATATATTTTATAATGTTTATATTATATCTATATATATCAATATTATATACTATGTCTTAATATTATAAGATAAATTGTTTTCTTTGCCTCACAAATAGATGCATGATTGTTCATCCAAGATACCATTAGATTAATTATTGACCTCGTCTATTTCAGGATATCCAACAATTAGGAGATGGTATTCAAGAGGGGTTTCACCCTGCCAGTCTGGGGGGGAGTTCATCTTTAGCTGTGAAGACTAAATGTACAGTATGTGAGAGTGTTGATCACAAATTGAACTCACTTTTGCACATTTGGCACATCAGATTTAAAGAAACTCATTATGTGGGATAACTGCATTGCAGTTTGAACACCATTTATGAAACAAATTGTGACACGATTTTCAATGCCGTTAGGTTATATTCAGACCTGGACTTCATCTGCTCTCATAGGGCAATATAGTGTGCATGCGTCTCTCTGCGTGCGCGTCTCTGTGCATGTGCAAATCATGAGCAAGCCCTTCGTGCATTTTAAACTCCCAAAACATTAATCTGACTTTGATCAAACAGTTTTGTGCAAATCTACAAATATTATCGTCAGAGATATCTCACCTTAACCTGAGTAACATACACAAAATGTTGAAGGAACTCAGCAGATCAGGCAGCAGCTAAAGAAAAGAATAAAGAGCCGACTTTTCATGCGGAGACCCGAGAACACACTTTAGTCTGTATTACTCTGGATTTCCAGAATCTGTAGAATCTCTTGTGTCTATGATCAGCTTAACCAGAATTTGGTCTTGTTTGGAAGACAGCACCAGGAGTAAAGGTGCTAAGAAGATGAATCTTGCACCCACATTTTCCACTAGCAGAGTATTTTCCAAGAGTATTTTGGTACATCTAATGATAGTTGATACTTTGTCATAGAAAAACAACAGAATAGTCTCATTAATTTCTTGGTTATAGCTGGGCAGGGGATAAGCTCTCAATTAAATGCTTCCCATGGCGTGGGTTTTAAGTAGCCTCTGACAGCCAAGTCCAGCTCCCGGCCTTCAAGTGTGGCATACCTACTAAGCCCAGCAGAACAGTTTCTGCTGAGAGGAGAAGGGAAAAGGTGGATTGCTGGTGCCTTAAAACTAGTCGCTTTGGGCAGGCGGGACTCATCAGCTGTGGTTGGCAGCTCATCTAGGTGAAGGAAAGCTGATCTCAAACCTCTGCTACCTTGCAACTGTACTCACTCATGGGGAAGGCTTCGGGAGTAAACTTTGAGGAAAAATCCGGAGCTGGAGTCCACAGTGAGTTCAATGCTGACTGGCAGCTCCTGTGACACTGCTGGTGCCAAACTGTTTTGGTCTCTGCCGTTTCCTTGGATTCATCAGCTGTGTGGAGAGGGGGAGCCTGCTACCTGGGCAACAGGGGGCTCTCTACGTCGTACTGCCCAGGTTTGCATATTTGGACAGCTAGACAACATTCAGGGTCAACCCTGACCAACAGAGGCCTCACTCACATTAATTTATTCAGCTACTCATGGGCTAACTGACCCTGCAGACTTGCAGTTACTGCACTATGTAGTTACACCACAGCATTAATACAAGAACTGTCTGGCTGGCTAGCAGCTTCTTCCTCCAGACTGTTAGCAATTTTAACACCCTGCGGCCACCCAGCCCACACATACACCCTGTCTGAATGCCCTGTTGCTCTCCTCCCCTCGCTCCCCAATTCACTGTCACACTCTCATCCTGCACCAGTCACTTTTCATCTTTTATTGCTGTTGTTTCATATGTTTATACCACTGCCTGTTCCATTATAATAGCGCCACTAACATTATACGAGGGGTGATTGATAAGTAAGATGAGTTATTAACTTCAAAATTTCTGCATAATCACTCAGAGTTGAACTGCACATGCATGTAACGAGAGCTGTATAACTCATCTCCATCTACCCTAGGCCACGAACTTATCAATCACCCCTGCTGTGGACCACTTACTGGAGGTCCAAGATGTCGACTTCTACAAAGAAGGGATCCGTATACTCCACGACCGCTGGACTAAGTGTGTAAATGTAGGAGGGGACTATGTTGAAAAATAAATGTGCTAGGTTTCCTTCTACCTTAGGCCATGAACTTATCAATCACCCCTTGTAGTGTATTACATAAACATACCGCTTGTACTTGATGTCAACCTGTCAGTCTTCAGGCCCTGCTGCTCCAGCACTTGTGCTAATATTATTTTGTGACTCTATATGCTGGATTGTAACTGTCTGTGCTGTATGTGACTATATGTACTGGGGAGAAGGCAGGAGATTGGGGCTGAGGGGGAAAATGGATCAGCCATGAAGAAATAGCAGAGCAAACTTGATGGAGAGAATGGTCTAATTCTGCTCCTGTATCTTATGGTCTTATTAACCTGCTACCAACTTTGGACTGTGGGAGGAAACCAGAGCACCCAGAGGAAACGTACATGCACATGGGAAAAACATACAAACTTTCTTGTAGAGAATGCCGGAAATGAACTCCGATGCCACAAGCTGTAGTAGCGTCCCCTCTATTAAACAAAAATTGTAGGTAAAAAGCAATGATTTACAACTCATTATCAATCTGAGTCCACTTACCGCCTTAGGAAATGGAAGGTTTAGAGTTGTACAAATACAACTGAGGAATTCCAGTTATTGGACTTGGAGGGCATTTGTTCGAGGAGGTTCACTGATAGTCCCCTGCTGTGGGGCTGTATATTGCATGCAAGCCCACACTGCCACTGTTCAGATAACGAATCAGCTTTCAACTTTGATCTCTACTCCACTTACGTCAAGGCAAATTAAACAGATTTCACAGAAACTCGGTAATCTTTTATCAGAGTAATTCAAATTTGCTGTGGTATAAATTTTATTTGAAACAGATGGTAGTTTGCCTTTTATCTTCGTAGCTTTAAAATGAAATGTTCCTGTTGTAGTTTCTCATAACTTGTGATTCTGTGGAAAACATATGTGGGTAAAATTTATTCAAATAACCTTACAATATTTAAACATGCCTTTGTAGCTGTTAAATATCCTAAAAGACTCTGTCAGTGACCATTCCTGATGTTGTATAAGTCCTGGGTATTTCGGGCCGTGACCCTTCATCTTTCCTGATGGAGGGACTCAGCCTGAATGCTGTCTCTTTATTCCTCTCCACAGATGCTGCCTGACCTGCTGAGTTCCTCCAGCATCGTGTGTGTGTGGCTCAGTTTTACAGCATCTGCAGAATCTCTTGTGTTTCAGGGGATATTTACTTCCTCATCAGCATTTCAAGCAAATTCAAACCTGCTCACAATTTCTGTGAACATAGTGGCCAGAGAATATTTTCACCATAATTCTGATAAAAATATATAGGCTTTACAGACTTTGGAAATGTAGGTAACATTTTCTGTGCAAATACCAAAATTATGCATTAACCGCTATGGTAGCATAATGGTTAGCGTGACGCTATTACAACTCAGGGCGTCAGAGGTCAGAGTTCAATTCCAGCACAGTCTGTAAGGAATTTGTACATCCTCCCCAGGAACGCCTGAATGTTCCTGATTCCTCCCAGAGAGCAAAGACGTACCAGCTCGTAGGTTAATTGGTCATTGTAAATGACCCAGAGATTAGGCAAGAGTTAAACAGGTGGGTTATAATATAACCATATAACAATTACAGCACGGAAACAGGCCATCTCGGTCCTTCTAGTCTGTGCCGAACTCTTACTCTCACCTAGTCCCACCGACCTGCACTCAGCCCATAAACCTCCATTCCTTTCCTGTCCATATATCTATCCAATTTAACTTTAAATGACAACATCAAACCTGCCCCAACCACTTCTGCTGGAAGCGCATTCCACACAGCTACCACTCTACGAGTAAAGAAGTTCCCCCTCATGTTACCCCTAAACTTTTGCCCTTTAACTCTCAACTCATGTCCTCTTGTTTGAATCTCCCCCACTCTCAATGGAAAAAGCCTATCCACATCAACTCTATCTATGCCCCTCATAATTTTAAATACCTCTATCAAGTCCCCTCTCAACCTTCTACACTCCAAAGAATAAAGACCCAACTTGTTCAACCTTTCTCTGTAACTTAGGTGATGAAACCCAGGTAACATTCTAGTAGATCTTCTCTGTACTTTCTCTAATTTGTTGACATCTTTCCTATAATTCGGTGACCAAAACTGTACACAATACTCCAAATCTGCCCTCACCAATGCCTTGTACAATTTCAACATTACATCCCAACTCCTATACAGGTGTCCCCTGCTTTTCGAACGTTCGCTTTACGAAACCTAACTGTCATGAAAGACCTACATTAGTACCCTGTTTTCGCTAACAGAAGGTGTTTTCACTTACGAAAGAAGGCAGCGTGCGGAAAAAGCAGCGCGTGCCCTGAGCAGCCCCTCCTCCCCCGGATTCGGAACTGCATTCTAGCCGGCATTGCTTAAACACGTGCCTGTGAGCAGCCATTAGCAAGATGAGTTCTAAGGTATTGGAAAAGCCTGAAAGAGCTCGTAAGGGTGTTACACTTAACGTAAAACTAGACATAATTAAGCATTTCGATCGTGGTGAACCAAGTAAGGACAAAGTGAGTTTGGCTTGTGGAAGTTGACGAAGATGATGTTGAAGAAGTTTTGGCATCACATGACCAAGATCTGATAGATGAAGAGCTGATGCAATCGGAAGAGGAAAGGATAACAATCAAAACCGAATGCAGTAGCGAACAGACCGAAAGTGAAGTCGTCCAGGAACTGAACATGAAGCAACTGCGTGAGATTTTCGCTGCAATGATAAAGTACGACTTTAATTTTGAAAGGGTACATCGGTTTAGGGCATATTTGCTTACAAAGAACTGTATGATCTAAAAATGCGCAAGGCTAAGTAGTCAAGCAAGCCTTCCAAATCAGCCACAGCAGACGACGAACCACGACCTTCGACATTGAGGTAGGCAGTCATAGAAGAAGATGACCTGCCTGCTCTAATGGAAACAGACGACAAGATGACACCCCAGTATCCCACCACCCCAACCCTCGGGCCACGGACAAATACCAATCCGCGAAGAATGCAGCGGTAGCCAGGACGCACCCAGCACATCTTTAAGAAAAAAAAGCTGAAATAATAAGCTAATTAATTAGGTGCCATCCGGCATGTAAATGTCAGCCCAGATCAGAGGCGATTGCCGATTGCGTCACCTCTGATCTGGGCCGACATTTACGTGACGAGCAGCACCTAATTAATTAGCTTGTTTATTTCAGCTCTTTTCTTAAAGATGAGCTGGGTGCGTTCTGGCCACTGCTGCACCGCTGCATTCTTCGTGGATCGGTATCGGTTCGCTGCCTGGAGGGTGGGGGCCACTGTACCACCCAGCCTGCGATGACTCAGCCTAACACACCATCATCAGTGTGCTCAGCGCTGTCCCAATTCCAGTAAGTGATACTACACTGTACATACATTATTTCTACTTTATATAAGCTGTGTATTTTTATGTGTTGTTTGGTATGATTTGGCAGCTTCATAGCTTAAAGGTTACTGGAGAGCACTTGCGCCGTGTTTTTGCCCATAACCCTCCATTCCTTTCCTGTCCATATATCCATCCAATTTTTCTTTAAATGATACTATCGAACCTGCCTCTACCACTTCTACTGGAAGTTCATTCAACACTTACTTCAAGCTCCCCTGAAAATTGACTTATCACTATATTCATGTGAGGAAAATATGCGCTTTGTGCTTAATATTAAATTTGTTAGCTAAGCCCTTTTAGAAATGAAATTCTGTGTATTAGCCACTTATCACCTATATTCCGGTCGTGATTAACACCCCCCCCCCAAATAGAATCGTTGAAAACGATTTGCAGGGAGAAAAATTCAGCAGGTACACGCATGGCACTGGTGCCTGCGCAAGGCTTTGTGGTCATGGTAGTCTTTCTCGGTGAACACAACGTATTTAACTGCTACTCTTGTCCGTTGGCAATCCTCCCCCACCCCCAGTTGGCCGGTCCGCAAGAATATTGCCAATATTAAACCGGTCCGCAGTGCAAAAAAGGTTGGGGACCCCTGCATTAATGTATATGACAAATAACATAGGACCCAGTACAGATCCCTGAGGCACACCACTAGTCACCGGCCTCCAATCTGACAGAGTTATCCACCACCACTCTCTGGCGTCTCCCACCCAGCCACTGCTGAATCCATTTTACTACTTCAATATTAATACCTAACAATTGAACCTTCCTAACCAGCCTTCCATGTGGAACCTTGTCAAAGGCCTTACTGAAGTCCATATAGACAACATCCACTGCTTTACCCTCGTCAACTTTCCTCTTCAAAAAATTCAATAAGATTCGTCAAATATGACCTTCCACGTACAAATCCATGTTGACTGTTCCTAATCAGACCCTGTCTATCCAGATAATTATATATACCATCTCTAAGAATACTTTCCATCAATTTACCCCCCACTGACGTCAAACTCACAGGCCGATAATTGCTAGGTTTACTCTTAGAAACCTTTTTAAACAATGGAACAACATGAGCAATATGCCAATCCTCGGGCACCATCCCCGTTTCTAATGACATTTGAAATATTTCTGTCAGAGCCCCTGCTATTTCCACACTAACTTCCCTCAAGATCTGAGGGAATATTCTGTCAGGACCTGGAGACTTATCCACCTTTATATTCCTTAAAAGCTCCAGTACTTCCTCTTCTTTAATCATCATAGTTTCCATAACTTCCCTACCTGTTTCCCTTATCTTACACAATTCAATATCCTTCTCCTCAGTGAATACCAAAGAAAAGAAATTGTTCAGAATCTCCCCCATCTCTTTTGGCTCCACGCATAGCTCTCCACTCTGATTCTCTAAGGGACCAATTTTATCCCTCACTATCCTTTTGCTATTTATATAACTGTAGAAACCCTTTGGATTTATTTTCACCTTACTTGCCAAAGCAACCTCATATCTTTTAGCTTTTCTAGTTTCTTTCCTAAGTTTCTTTTTACATTCTTTATATTCCTTGAGCACCTCATTTACTCCATACTGCCTATATTTATTGTAGATCTCTCTCTTTTTCCGAACCAAGTTTCCAATATCCCTTGAAAACCATGGCTCTCTCAAACTTTTAACCTTTCTTTTCAACCTAACAGAAGTTTCTGTACTCTCAAAATTTCACCTTTAAATGACCTCCATTTCTCTATTACATTCTTCCCATAAAAACAAATTGTCTCAATCCACTCCTTCTAAATCCTTTTGCATCTCCTCAAAGTTAGCCTTTCTCCAATCAAAACTCTCAACCCTGGGGCCAGACCTATCCTTCTCCATAATTATATTGAAACTAATGGCATTGTGATCACTGGACCCGAAGTGCTCCCCGACACAAAACTCCGACACCTGACCTATCTCATTCCCTAACAGGAGATCCAACACTGCCAGGTGGTGTGGCTCATTGGGCTGGAAGGGCCTGTTACACACTGTACTGTATCTCTAAATAAATACATACACATTGATCCATAACACAACATGAAAGTACAATTCCCAAGTGTTTGGAAACTCATGATTTTCAAATTCAATTAATGTTAATTCATGATTTAATAGGATGCAATGCCACTTTGATAAATTTAGCTTGCATGTAATGCAATAATCAGAAATTAAGAGGACCATTATCTTAATTCATCAAATGCCAATGCAGAGAGGCTGCTGACGACTACCAATATCTTTCAATGCACAACCACTGAATATGCAGGTATTGAACTCTGGACACCACAAGGTGTCATAGTGTCGCTCTAACCAGTACACTACTAAATTTCAGCCAGTGCACAGTCGATACCTATGACCAACTTCTCTTGTTTCCTTCTTGGGCTTCTAAGAGTGCTTGAATTTGAATGTATTTAGTTTTAATTATTTCTCTTAAACAAAACAGAAACTGTGGGAATTGCTCAGCAAGTTGAAAAGCTGAAGTGTTGATTCTGTTTCTCAATGTTTGTCACATAACAACTTCTACATCTGAAAATTTCCAGCATTTTGTATTTTATTCTTCATTCCCAGCTTCCCTTCACAAGGTTGCTGATGATACTATGGCTGCTGGCCTCATCAGCACCAACGATGAGTTTTGCATACAGAAAGGATGTTGAGAGGCTGATCAAATGGTGTGAGAGCCACAAGCTGAGTGTCAACATGAACAAGACAAGAGAGATAATTGTGGACTTCAGGAAGGCAGAGATCAACCACTCTCCATTGCACATCAATGGGTCTGCCATGGAGAGAGAGAAGAAGTTGAGAAGCAGGGCCTCAAAGGTAGTAATCTCAGGATTACTGCCTGTGCCACGTGACAGTGAGTATAGGAATAGAGTGAGGTGGAGGATAAATGTGTGGCTGAGGGATTGGAGCAGGGGGCAGGGATTCAGATTTCTAGATCATTGGGACCTCTTTTGGGGCAGGTGTGACCTGTACAAAAAGGACGGGTTGCACTTGAATCCGAGGGGGACCAATATCCTGGCTGGAAGGTTTGCTAAGGCTATTGAGGAGAGTTTAAACTAGAATTGCAGGGGGGTGGGAACTGAACTGAAGTGACGGAGGAAAGGGAGGTTGGCTCACAAACAGAGAAAGTTTGGAAACAGTACAAAAGAGAGGATCCGCCCTGCTCTGCTGGGGGAGAAGCTGACAGCGATGCAGGTGGATGCTTCCCTGGTATCATGGATTCTTGATTACCTGACTGGCAGACCACAGTACGTGTGCTTGCAACACTGTGTGTCCGACAGAGTGATCAGCAGCACTGGGGCTCCACAGGGGACTGTCTTGTCTCCCTTTCTCTTCACCATTTACACCTCGGACTTCAACTACTGCACAGAGTCTTGTCATCTTCAGAAGTTTTCGGATGACTCTGCCATAGCTGGATGCATCAGCAAGGGAGATGAGGCTGAGTACAGGGCTACAGTAGGAAACTTTGTCACATGGTGTGAGCAGAATTATCTGCAGCTTAATGTGAAAAAGACTAAGGAGCTGGTGGTAGACCTGAGGAGAGCTAAGGTACCGGTGACCCCTGTTTCCATCCAGGGGGTCAGTGTGGACATGGTGGAGGATTACAAATACCTGGGGATATGAATTGACAATAAACTGGACTGGTCAAAGAACACTGAGGCTGTCTACAAGAAGGGTCAGAGCCGTCTCTATTTCCTGAGGAGACTGAGGTCCTTTAACAGCTGCCGGACGATGCTGAGGATGTTCTACGAGTCTGTGGTGGCCAGTGCAATCATGTTTGCTGTTGTGTGCTGGGGCAGCAGGCTGAGGGTAGCAGACACCAACAGAATCAACAAACTCATTCATAAGGCCAGTGATGTTGTGGGGATGGAACTGGACTCTCTCACGGTGGTGTCTGAAAAGAGGATACCGTCCATGTTGCATGCCATCTTGGACAATGTCTCCCCTCCACTACATAAAGGATGGGTTACACTTGAATCCTAGGGGAACCAATATCCTGGCAGGGAGATTAGCGAGGGCTACTGAGGTGACTTTAAACTAGAATGGTTGGGGGGTGGGAATCAAATTAAAGAGGCTAGGCGAGAGGAGGTTAGTTCACAACAGGGGGATGGGAACCAGTGCAGAGAGACGGAGGGGTGTAAAGTGAGGGTAGAAGCAAAAAGTAGTAAGGAGAAAAGTAAAAGTGGCAGGCCAACAAATCCAGGGCAAGCATCAAAAAGGGCCACTTTTCAACATAATTGTATAAGGGCTAAGAGAGTTGTAAAGGAGCGCCTGAAGGCTTTGTGTGTCAATGCAAGGAGCATTCGTAACAAGGTGGATGAATTGAAAGTGCAGATTGTTATTAATGATTATGATATAGTTGGGATCACAGAGACATGGCTCCAGAGTGACCAAAGATGGGAGCTCAACGTTCAGGGATATTCAATATTCAGGAGGGATAGACATGAAAGAAAAGGAGGTGGGGTGGTGTTGTTGGTTAAAGAGGAGATTAACGCAATAGAAAGGAAGGACATAAGCCAGGAAGATGTGGAATCGATATGGGTAGAGCTGCATAACACTAAGGGGCAGAAAACGTGGTGGGAGTTGTGTACAGGCCACCTAACAGTAGTAGTGTGGTCGGAGATGGTATTAAACAGGAAATTAGAAATGTGTGCAATAAAGGAACAGCAGTTATAATGGGTGACTTTAATCTACATGTAGATTGGGGAACCAAATTGGTAAAGGTGCTGAGGAAGAGGATTTCTTGGAATGTATGCGGGATGGTTTTTTGAACCAACATGTCGAGGAACCAACTAGAGAGCAGGCTATTCTGGACTGGGTATTGAGCAATGAGGAAGGGTTAATTAGCAATCTTGTCGTGAGAGGCCCCTTGGGTAAGAGTGACCATAATATGGTGGAATTCTTCATTAGGATGGAGAGTGACATAGTTAATTCAGAAACAAAGGTTCTGAACTTAAAGAGGGGTAACTTTGAAGGTATGAGACGTAAATTAGCTAAGATAGACTGGCAAATGACACTTAAAGGATTGACGGTGGATATGCAATGGCAGGCATTTAAAGATTGCATGGATGAACTACAACAATTATTCATCCCAGTTTGGCAAAAGAATAAATCAAGGAAGGTAGTGCACCCGTGGCTGACAAGAGAAATTAGGGATAGTATCAATTCCAAAGAAGAAGCATACAAATTAGCCAGAAAAAGTGGCTCACCTGAGGACTGGGAGAAATTTAGAGTTCAGCAGAGGAGGACAAAGGGCTTAATTAGGAAGGGGAAAAAAGATTGAGAGAAAACTGGCAGGGAACATAAAAACTGACTGTAAAAGCTTTTATAGATATGTAAAAAGGAAAAGACTGGTAAAGACAAATGTAGGTCCCCTACAGACAGAAACAGGTGAATTGATTATGGGGAGCAAGGACATGGCAGACCAATTGAATAATTACTTTGGTTCTGTCTTCACTAAGGAGGACATAAATAATCTTCCAGAAATAGTAGGGGACAGAGGGTCCAGTGAGATGGAGGAACTGAGCGAAATACATGTTAGTGGGGAAGTGGTGTTAGGTAAATTGAAGGGATTAAAGGCAGATAAATCCCCAGGGCCAGATGGTCTGCATCCTAGAGTGCTTAAGGAAGTAGCCCAAGAAATAGTGGATGCATTAGTTATAATTTTTCAAAACTCATTAGATTCTGGACTAGTTCCTGAGGATTGGAGGTTGGCTAATGTTACCCCACTTTTTAAAAAAGGAGGGAGAGAGGAACCGGGGAATTATAGACTGGTTAGCCTAACGTCGGTGGTGGGGAAACTGCTGGAGTCAGTTATCAAAGGTGTGATAACAGCACATTTGGAAAGCGGTGAAATCATCGGACAAAGTCAGCATGGATTTCTGAAAGGAAAATCATGTCTGACGAATCTCATAGAATTTTTTGAGGATGTAACTAGTAGAGTGGATAGTGGAGAACCAGTGGATGTGGTATATTTGGATTTTCAAAAGGCTTTTGACAAGGTCCCACACAGGAGATTAGTGTGCAAACTTAAAGCACACGGTATTGGGGGTAAGGTATTGATGTGGATAGAGAATTGATTAGCAGACAGGAAGCAAAGAGTGGGAGTAAATGGGACCTTTTCAGAATGGCAGGCAGTGACTAGTGGGGTACCGTAAGGCTCAGTGCTGGGACCCCAGTTGTTTACAATATATATTAATGACTTGGATGAGGGAATTAAATACAGCATCTCCAAGTTTGCAGATGACACGAAGCTGGGCGGCAGTGTTAGCTGTGAGGAAGATGCTAAGAGGATGCAGGGTGACTTGGATAGGTTGGGTGAGTGGGCAAATTCATGCAGATGCAATTTAATGTGGATAAACGTGAAGTTATCCACTTTGGTGGCAAAAATAGGAAAACAGATTATTATCTGAATGGTGGCCGATTAGGAAAAGGGGAGGTGCAACGAGACCTGGGTGTCGTTACACACCAGTCATTGAAAGTGGGCATGCAGGTACAGCAGGCGGTGAAAAAGGCGAATGGTATGCTGGCATTTATAGCGAGAGGATTCGAGTACAGGAGCAGGGAGGTACTACTGCAGTTGTACAAGGCCTTGGTGAGACCACACCTGGAGTACTGTGTGCAGTTTTGGTCTCCTAATCTGAGGAATGACATCCTTGCCATAGAGGGAGTACAAAGAAGGTTCACCAGATTGATTCCTGGGATGGCAGGACTTTCATATGAAGAAAGACTGGTTGAACTGGGCTTGTACTCGTTGGAATTTAGAAGATTGAGGGGGGATCTGATTGAAACGTATAAAATCCTAAAGGGATTGGACAGGCTAGCCGCAGGAAGATTGTTCCCGATGTTGGGGAAGTCCAGAACGAGGGGTCACAGTTTGAGGATAAAGGGGAAGCCTTTTAGGACTGAGATTAGGAAAAACTTCTTCACACAGAGAGTGGTGAATCTGTGGAATTCTCTGCCACAGGAAACAGTTGAGGCCAGTTCATTGGCTATATTTAAGAGGGAGTTAGATATGGCCCTTGTGGCTACGGGGATCAGGGGGTATGGAGGGAAGGCTGGTGCAGGGTTCTGAGTTGGATGATCAGCCATGATCATAATAAATGGCGGTGCAGGCTCGAAGGGCCAAATGGCCTACTCCTGCACCTATTTTCTATGTTTTCTATAATGTACTGGTTGGGCACAGGAGTACATTCAGCCAGTGACTCATTCCATCGAGATGCAGCACAGAGCGTCATAGGAAGTCATTCCTGCCTGTGGCCATCAAACTTTACAACTTCTCCCTTGGAGGGTCAGACACCCTGAGCCAATAGGCTGGTCCTGGACTTATTTCCTGGCGTAATTTACATATTACTATTTAACTATTTATGGTTAACGAAAACCAGTTTCCCCCGGGATCAATAAAGTATGACTATGACTATAGGCAGGTGATAGACAAGGGACGCGCTCAGTCCGATGATTTGAGATGTGTCTATTTTAATGCAAGGAGTATTATGAATAAAGTGGATGAGCTTAGAGCGTGAATCAGCACTTGGAGGTATGATGTCGTGACCATTACAGAGACTTGGATGGTGCAGGGGCAGGAATAGCTACTTCAAGTACCAGGCTTTAGATGTTTCAGAAAGGATAGGGAGGGAGGCAAAAGAGATGGGGTGGGCACTGTTGATTCGAGATAGTGTCACGGCTGTAGAAAAGGAGGAAGTCATGGAGGGGATGTCTACGGAGTCTATGTGGGTGGAAGTTAGGAATAGGAAGGGGTCAATAACTTTACTGGGTTTTTTTTATAGACCACCCAATAGTAACAGGGACATCAAGGAGCAGATGGAGAGACAGATTCTGGAAAGGAGTAATAATAGCAGGGTTGTTGTGGTGGGAGATTTTAATTTCCCAAATATTGATTGACATCTCCCTAGAGCAAGGGGTTTAGATGGGGTGGAGTTTGTTAGGTGCGTTCAGGAAGTTTTCCTGACACAATATGTAGATGAACCTACAAGAGGAGAGGCTGTACTTGATCTGGTATTGGGAAATGAACCTGGTCAGGTGTCGGGTCTCTCAGTGGGAGAGCATTTTGGAGATAGTGATCACAATTCTATCTCCTTTAGCATAGCATTGGAGAGGGATAGGAACAGACAAGGTAGGGAAATGTTTAATTGGAGTAAGGAGAACTATGAGGCTATCAGGCAGGAACTTGGAAGCATCTTGGGGATAGTCAGAGGCTTTTTCCCAGGGCTGAAGTGGTTGCCACGAGAGGGCAGAGGTTTAAGGTGCTGGGGAGTAGGTACAGAGGAGATGTCAGGGGTAAGTTTTTTACGCAGAGAGTGGTGAGTGCGTGGAATGGGCTGCCAGCAATGATGGTGGAGGTGGATACGATACGGTCTTTTAGGAGACTTTTGGATAGGTACATGGAGCTTAGAAAATTAGAGGGCTATGGGTAACCCTAGTAATTTCTAAGGTAAGGACATGTTCGGCACAACTTCGTGGGCCAAAGGGCCTGTATTGTGTTGTAGATTTTCTATGTTTCCATGTTTCTAGAAATTGGAAACAGATGTTCTCAAGGAAACATACCAAAGAAATATTGCAAATGTTCAGGGGATATTTGCGTGGAGTTCTGAGTCGGTGCATTCAGATGAGACAGGGAAAGGATGGTACGGTACAAGATCTGTGGTGTACAAAGGCTGCTGCAAACCTTTGTCAAGAAGTGAAAAAGAGCTGATGAAAGGTTCAAAAAACTAGGTAATAAAATGAATCTAGAAGATTATAAGGCTAGCAGGAAGGAGCCGAAGAATGAAATTGGGAGAGCCAGAAGGGACCATGAGAAGGCCTTGGTGGGCAGAATTAAGGAAAACCCCAAGGCATTCTACAAGTATGTGAAGAGCAAGATGATAAGACATAAGAGAATAGGACCAATCAAGTGTGACAGTGGAAAAGTGTGTATGGAACCGGAGGAAATAGAGGAGGTACTTAATGAATACTTTGCTTCATTAATTCACTACGGAAAACTATCTAGGCGATCGTAGGGATGACTTACAGTGGACTAAAAAGCTTGAGCATGTAGATATTAAGAAAGAGGATGTGCTAGAGCTTTTGGAAAGCATCAAGTTGGATAAGTCACCGGGACCAGACAGGATGTACCCCAGGCTACTGTGGGAGGTGTGGGAGGTGAGGGAAGAGATTGCTGAGCCTCCGGCAATGATCTTTGTATCATCAATGAGGATGGGAGAGGTTCCAGAGGATTGGAGAGTTGCGGATGTTGTTCCCTTATTCAAGAAAGGGAGTAAAGATAGCCCAGGAAATTATAAACCAGTGAGTCTTACTTCAGTGGTTGGTAAGTTGATGGAGAAGATCCTGAGAGGCAGGATTTATGAACGTTTGGAGAGGCATAATATGATTAGTGTGGGCACGTGGCCAAGTGGTTAAAGCATTGGACTAGCGACCTGAAGGTCGTGAGTTCAAGCCCCAGCCGAGGGAACGTGTTGTGTCCTTGAGCAAGGCACTTAATCACACATTGCTCTGCGATGACACTGGTGCCAAGCTGTATGGGTCCTAATGTCCTTCCCTTGGACAACATTGGTGTCGTGGAAAGGGGAGACTTGCAGCATGGGCAACTGCTGGTCTTCCATACAACCTTGCCCAGGCCTGCGCCCTGGAGAGTGAAGACTTTCCAGGCGCAGATCCATGGTCTTGCAAGACTAATGGATGCCTTAAATATGATTAGGAATAGTCAGCATGACTTTGTCAAAGGCAGGTTGTGTCTTATGAGCCTGATTGTATTTTTTGAGGATGTGACTAAACACATTGATGAAGGTAGAGCAGTAGATGTAGTGTATATGGATTTCAGCAAGGTATTTCATAAGGTACCCCATACAAGGCTTATTGAGAAAGTAAGGAGACATGGGATCCAAGGGGACATTGCTTTGTGGATCCAGAACTGGCTTGCCCACAGAAGGCAAAGAGTGGTTGTAGAGGGGTCATATTCTGCATGGAAGTTGGTGACCAGTGGTGTGCCTCAGGGATCTGTTCTGGGACCCCTACTCTTTGTGATTATTATAAATGACCAGGATGAGGAAGTGGAGAGATGGATTAGTAAATTTGCTGATGACACAAACGTTGGGTGTGTTGTGGATAGTGTGCAGGGCTGTCAGATGTTACAATGGGACATTGATAGGATGCAAACAGGGCTGAGAAGTGGCAGATGGAGTTCAACCCAGATAAGTGTGAGGTGGTTCATTTTGGTAGGTCAAATATGCTGGCAGAATATAGTCTTAATGGTAAAACTCCAGGCAATGTGGAGGATCAGAGGGATCTTGGGGTCCGAGTCCATAGGATGCTCAAAGCTGCTACACAGGTTGACTCTGTTGTTAAGAAGGCATACGGTGCATTGGCCTTCATCAGTCGTGGGATTGAGTTTAAGAGCTGAGAGATAATGAGAGGCATTGATCATGTGGATAGTCAGAAGCTTTTCTCCATGGCTGAAATGGCTAGCATGAGAGGGCACAGTTTTAAGGTGCTTGGAAGTAGTTACAGAGGAGATGTCAGGGGTAAGTTTTTTACGCAGAGAGTGGTGAGAGCGTGGAATGGGCTGCCAGTGGCAGTGGTGGAGGCAGAAATGATAGGGTCTTTTAAGAGACTCCTGGATGCCTACATGGAGCTTAGAAAAATAGAGGGCTATGGGTAAAACCTAGGTAGTTCTAAGATAAGGACATGTTCGGCACAGTTTTGTGGGCCAGAGGACCTGTATTGTGCTGTATGTTTTCTATGTTTCTAACAGAAAGTTCCTTAGTGTGCACGTAATGGATGATCTAACCTGCAACCACAACTTCTCATTAGTCAAGAACAGACAGCGGGGTCTACTCTTTGAGGAGATTGAGGTGTGCAAGGCTCTCCACTCACATTCTAACAGTTCTCAACAGGAGCATCACCGAGAGCATTCTGGCTGCAGCATTGTGTGGTATGGGAGCTAGAAGACTTTGGACCACAAGACCAGACAGAGGACAGTAAAAAAGCATCACTGGGGTCTCCCCACATACCTATTTGGAACATTTACCGGGAGCGTTGTGTACAAAGGCCACAAACTGTTGAAAAGCCTGGATAGAGTGGATGTGGAGAGGATGTTTCCTATAGTGAGGGAGTCTAGGACCAGAGGACACAGCATCAGAATAGAGGAATACCCCTTTAGAATAAAGATGAGGAGGAATTTCTTTAGCCCAAGGGTGGTGAATCTAGTCATAGTCATACTTTATTGATCCCGGGGGAAATTGGTTTTTGTTACAGTTGCACCATAAATAATAAATAGTAATAAAACCATAAATAGTTAAATAGTAATACGTAAATTATGCCAGGAAGTAAGTCCAGGATCAGCCTATTGGCTCAGCGTGTCTGACCCTCCAAGGTAGGAGTTGTAAAGTTTGATGGCCACAGGCAGGAATGACTTCCTATGACGCTCTGTGCTGCATCTCGGTGGAATGAGTCACTGGCTGAATGTACTCCTGTGCCCACCCAGTACATTATGTAGTGGATGGGAGACATTGTCCAAGATGGCATGCAACTTAGACAGCATCCTCTTTTCAGACACCACCGTCAGAGAGTCCAGTTCCATCCCCACAACATCACTGGCCTTACGAATGAGTTTGTTGATTCTGTTGGTGTCTGCTACCCTCAGCCTGCTGCCCCAGCACACAACAGCAAAAATGATAGCACTGGCCACTACAAACTCGTAGAACATCCTCAGTATCGTCCGTCAGATGTTAAAGGACCTCAGTCTCCTCAGGAAATAGAGACAGCTCTGACCCTTCTTGTAGCGTAGCCCTGTACTCAGCCTCATCTCCCCTGCTGATGCATCCAACTATGGCAGAGTCATCAGAAAACTTCTGAAGATGACAAGACTCTGTGCAGTAGTTGAAGTCCGAGGTGTAAATGGTGAAGAGAAAGGGAGACAAGACAGTCCCCTGTGGAGCCCCAGTGCTGCTGATCACTCTGTCGGACACACAGTGTTGCAAGCAATCTGTGGAACTCATTGCCATTGGGTATAATAAAAGCAGAGGTTGACAGTGCTTGATTAGTAGGCGTCTCTAAGGATGCAAGGAATAGGCAGGAGAACGGGTTGATAAATCAGCCATGATGGAATGTCATAGTCATAGTCATACTTTATTGATCCTGGGGGAAATTGGTTAAGTCGCAGAGCAAACTCAATGGACTGAATGGCCTCATCTATTTATTTGGAGATACGGTGCGAAACTGGCCCTTCCATTCAACAAGCCACCTATTTAACCCGAATGAGATCACAGAACAATTTACATTAACAAATTAACCTACCAACCGGGATGTCTTTAGACTGTGAGAGAGAACCAGAGCATCTGGAACAACCCCACGTACACACAGGAAGTACGTCCAATCTTTCTTACAGGTGGCACTGGAATTGAACTCTGAACTCCAACACCCCAATCGGTAAAACGTCATGCTACCTGCTACACTACCACAGCGACCAAGGTGCCCACATCTGTTCCTATGGCTTATGGTTTTGGAGAGCATTTGAAAAGGAGGAAAGAGAACTAGAAGTATGGAATGCTTAGATCCAGAATGCCAAAGGTTAGGACTTCAGCACAGTGATTAGACCATAAGACAAAGGAGCAGGAGTCGGCCGTTCAGCCCATCGAGTCTGCTCCGCCATTTTATCATGAGCTGATCCATTCTCCCATTTAGTCCCACTCCCCTGCCTTCTTCCCATAACCTTTGATGCCCTGGCTACTCAGATACCTATCAATCTCTGCCTTAAATACACAGGCATTAAATTAACAAGGAAACAATCTAGAAATGATCACAAATTAGTGTACATAAACACACTACAGGTCTCTCTCTGGGATTCGAAGCTCACTTGTGTGATGAAACTACTTGTAGTTAAAAATTCAACCAATTTGGTCAAATTGAGCACTGTTACAGATTGTTCCTGCACTATTCCTGATTGATGATTCCTGAATCTGAATAGATTACCACACAGGCCACTATTGTTGCTGCTAAACATATGGACTTGATTGTGTTTAGATTTAAATGTGACCAGAATGGCTAAGATTCCCTTTGTACAACAATAGAGTCATAGAGCACTGCAGCACAGAAACAGGCCCTTTGACTCATTGACCTGCTCCCGGACTATCGCCCCTCCGTACGCCTCCCATCCATGTACCTATCCAAATTTCTCGTTCATATTGAAATCAACCCTGCATCCACCATTTGCGCTGGCAGCTCATTCCACACTCTCACCACCCTCTGATTGAAGAAGTTCCCTGCCAGGTTCCCCTTAAACATTTCACCTTTCACGCTTAACCCATGACCTCTAGTTGTCATCTCACCCAACCTCAGTGGAAGAAGCTTGCTGCCATTAATACTTCAGTAGGTACCTAAATTCATACTTTGGCATGAGGAAGATATAACTATTTTATAATTTTCAGTTTCTGAGGAATCAAGTGAGATCTTATTTATCTTTTTCTTAATCCTTTACTTCATTTGGCATTCACAATTAATTAACACTAAATGTTTTACTTTTAGCCTAAGTTATGCTTGGAATATTTTAACTTTTAAACACTTCATATTAATAAGTCAACACTTCTAAAATTAAATGAAAATATGAAATTGAAAACCATCATAACTTGTACTAATTTGACCATAATGTCAGAAAACAGTATTTTGAATAACTATTGATGGCTACCAATTTTGTTTTTGCAGCACCAGCAAGATCTTCTCACATAAACACCTGCCTAATAAAACAAAATCCAAAAAACTTGAACACAAAAGATTCTATAGATGCTGAAAATCCAGAGCAACACACACAAAATGCTGGAGAAACTCAGCAAGTCAGGCAGCATCTATGGAAATGAATAAACAGTTGAGGTTTCAGGCCGAGACCCTTCAACAGGACACTTCTTGGCCCAAAACATCGACTGTTTATTCCTTTCCATAGGTGCTGCCTGACCTGCTGAGTTCCTCCAGCATTTTGTGTGTGTTGCTCTTAAAAATCTTTTTAAGTTTTTTCTTCCTTAAAAATATAACAGTAATTATAAATATGATGAGTGCATACTCACAGTGTCTACCTTGGGGTCAGAATGTACAATACAGATCGGATGTTTTAGCACAAAATTCTTGGGTAAATTCAAAAAAGAACCAGCAACAGCCAGCTAACAGAAGTAACATTTACATCTGTGTCTCATTTTACAGAGGAAGTGATGGGGAGGCAAGTTTTCTAATTCTGTTCAAAGTCTGTGCAAGCCAATGGCTGTTCTGCAGGAATAGATCAGAAAAATAAACCTTGGTATACTGGCGTTCACAATTCCCCGCTGACCAAGTAAAAACACTGTGGCGGAAGCCGAGCGGGGCAGGAAGCATAACATTCCTGTCTTTGGCAAATCAATACTGGCTTTAAAGAATGCTTAATAGAAGAGATATGCCTGGAACATGAGGCAGTCATAAATACACAACTGCCAGTGACTGATGTTATATCATGAGAGTTAAATATCCTTTGAGCTTGGAAAACTAACAACTTGAAAAGGAAGCATTGTTGAGAATCCCTACCACACGTCCCACAATCTCTTTGACCCAATACCATCAGGGAGGAGGTACAGGAGCATCAGGACTAGGACGGCCAGACTGGCTAACAGCTTCCTCCCTCAGTCTGTGAGACTAATGAATACCCTGGCACCACCGAGGTCTCGTCACTCAGACAGTGAGCTGTTTGCTGTTTACCTCGGCTGTTCACTACATACATTTTGAATTATAATTTATTAACTTATTGATGGTAATATTTTCCTTAACGTGCTGTAGGTGATATATGTTTTGTGAGTGCACTGTGGTCCAGAGGAACTGCTATGTTTTGTAACTTCAAAACATTGAACTAATTCAAAGGAAGACATGTGAGTCTGGGAATGTGGGTCTAATTTTCTGTTTAAGTGAGGCGTGGTAGCGTGATGACTTATGCAGTTGACGTATTTATATATATATAACCCGTAATGAATTATTCAAACAAACAAGAATGCTTAATCAAACTATATATTTATAAGATTACTCAAATATTACTAAAGTATTAAATGCACATCAGGAACATTCCCGTTCCCATTCTGACATGTCTATCCACGGCCTCCTCTACTGTAAAGATGAAGCCACACTCAGGTTGGAGGAACAACACCTTATATTCCGTCTGGGTAGCCTCCAACCTGGTGGCATGAACATTGACTTCTCAAACTTTCGCTAATGCCCTACCTCCCGCTCATACCCCATCTGTTATTTATTTATATACACACATTCTTTCTCTCTCTCCTTTTTCTCCCTCTGTCCCTCTCACTATACCCCTTGCCCATCCTCTGGTTTCCCCCTCCTCCCTCTTTTCTTTCTCCCTAGGCCTCCCGTCCCCTGATCTTCTCATATCCCTTTTGCCAATCAACTGTCCAGCTCTTGGCTCCATCCCTCCCCCTCCTGTCTTCTCCTATCATTTTGGATCTCCCCCTCTCCCTCCCACTTTCAAATCTCTTACTAGCTCTTCCTTCAGTTAGTCCTGACGAAGGGTCTCGGCCTGAAACGTCGACTGTACCTCTTCCTAGAGATGCTGCCTGGCCTGCTGCGTTCACCAGCAATTTTTATGTGTGTTGTTATCAGGAACATTGTTTTGTTTGTATGTATATATATATATATATATATATGTACAATATATATGTTGTATATATGTACAGTCAGATGACAATAAAGCTGGACTTCAGACAGTGGAGATATTGCGTGAATTGTTAATATAGTTTCAACAGGGTGGTGATGGAATCAGATTTAGTTTGTGGGTCAAGCACTGATAGATGAGAGGCTAGCAATGTACCAAAAAAGAGGAGGGTTCTTATATACACTGGAGACAAAAGCCAGACTCTTTGATATCGTTGTTCTCTTCTTCATTGTGAATGCTAGCAGGAAAATGAATCACAGGGTTACATATGGTGACATATATGTACTTTGATAATAAATTTACTTTGAACATTTCAACATACAACACTCCTTCTTACCATAGTCTTCTCCTCACCTGCCCATCACCTCCACTCCTCCTCCTCCTCCTCACCTGCCCATCACCTCCACTCCTCCTTCCCTTTCTTCCATGGTGCTCTTTTCTATCAAATTTCTTCTTCTTCAGCCCTTTATCTCTTCCATCTGTCACCTCCCAGATTCTTACTACATTCCCTCACCCACCCACCCACCTTCCCCTCACCTGGTCTCATCCTTTAGCCGCCAGCTTCCCACTTCATCCTCCCTCACATACCCACTCACCTGGTCTCCCCTGTCCCCTCTCAGCTTCTCACTTCATCCCCCCCTTCCCCACCCACCCACTCTCCCCCTCACCTGGCCTCACCTTTCACCTGCCAGCTTGTACTGTTCCCCTCCCCCATCTTCTTATTTCGGTTTCTTCCCCCTTCCTTTCCAGTCCTGATGAGGGATCTCAGCCCAAAATGTGAAGATATTGAATTTTATCTTTTAAAACCTATAGATTAAAAGCAAACAATAATTATATTAGTCTGTCTTGAATGAGTCTTGACTTTTATTTGGTATGTATGCCTTAACAACAAATATTTTTTAGTATCTATAAATGGAGACTGGCATCTTCTTGCATTGAGACACAGCCAAATTATTTAAATTAAGTTGTGTTATTTGTTGTTTGAAGTAATGAATTATAACTCCAAGATGGATTTCACAGCAGAAAATGATCATTTTCAGTAATTGGTTTGAATAAATAATTATTGCTAGAATTCATTGTGCACTCTTTAGAGTAAAGCTATCATCTTCCGTCCAAAAATAATTGGCAAAAGTTTGTATGAATCTGCCAGGAGAGACTCAGAGCCTGATGTAGAAACGGTTGTGTGAATGAAATTTGCTGGTGGCATAGAAACTGTGAACAGATCGGAGTTCTGCTGATGTTATAGAAGAAAGTAGGGCAGGCCACTGGGGGGTAAGCTGTGGAGGGTAGCTTGCTGTCACAGAAGAGTGGTGCTTGGGCCTGAACAGTCTTTACCATGCTAAGGCAGTCAATATTTCATAGAACATTACAACACATTACAGTACAGGCCCTTCGGCCCACACTGTTGTGTCGACCTTTTAATCTACTCTAAGATCCTTCTCCGAGGATCGTCCTCTTGTCGTGGTGGAGAGGGTTGTGAATTCCTGAGATTCCGAGAGTGATGCCGTCTGGAGTTTTGCTCCTGGGATGGTCACCCATGGCGCTAAGGTCAAGGGGGAGATTCCAGAGGAAGAACTCAGTGGTGGAGCTGGTGGAAAATGCTGATACATCACAATGACAGTGACCGGAGGAGATCTGCAGCAGTGAAAGGTCCCCAGTCATCTTGCACTGGATGCAAACATTCATCTGTCAAGGACGGTGTGGCAGCTGGCTGCCCGTGCCCCACGTTAAACAAAGTCATTCTCCATTAAGGCTATCCATCTTAACATCCCGGATCAACAAACAGCCCCTTAAACTCTGGTTAGGCCACACTAGGAGTACTGTGTCCAGTTCTGGTCACCTCACTATAGGAAGGATGTGGAAGCATTGGAAAGGGTACAGAGGAGATTTACCAGGATGCTGCCTAGTTTAGAGAGTATGTATTATGATCAGAGATTAAGGGAGCTAGGGCTTTACTCTTTGGAGAGAAGGAGGATGAGAGCAGACATGATAGAGGTGTACAAGATATTAAGAGGAATAGATAGAGTGGACAGCCAGCGCCTCTTCCCCAGGGCACCACTGCTCAATACAAGAGGACATGACTTTAAGGTAAGGGGTGGGAAGTTCAAGGGGGATATTAGAGGAAGGTTTTTTACTCAGAGAGTGGTTGGTGCGTGGAATGCACTGCCTGAGTCAGTGGTGGAGGCAGATACACTAGTGAAGTTTAAGAGATTACTAGACAGGTATATGGAGGAATTTAAGATGGGGGGTTATATGGGAGGCAGGGTTTAAGGGTCGACACAACATTGTGGGCCGAAGGGCCTGTACTGTGCTGTACTATTCTATGTTCTATGTTCTTAGGAGAATATCATACTCGACTGGAGTGATCGCAGTACTCTAAAACCAGTCTAGTCCTTCCCTCCTCCCGGACTGGCATCTGTTCCTCACACTCGCCACTCAGTTAAATCCATGTTCAGCAATAACCAAATATTTCAGACAAAATAAACCACAACTTAGTTCAAATAATCTGCTGTGTCTCAATACAAGAACGTGCTCGTCTCTATAGATGCTGAAAAATGTAAACATGAGAACGTCTGCAGATCCAAAGTTACCCACACGACATGCTGGAGGAACTCAGCAGGTCAGGCAGCATCTATAGAAAAGAATAAACACGTCAATGTTTCAGGCCGAGATCCTTCATCAGGGCTGGAAAGGAAGGGGGGAAATGCCAGAATAAAAAGGTGAGGGACAGGGGAAGCAGGATAGCTGGAAGGTGATAGGTGAAGCCCAGATGAGAGGGAAAGGTCAAGGTCTTAGGGTCTTGACCTTAGGTCAAGGTCAACATTTTTTAGGGATGTACATACTGAATGAAACTCCAGGTCTAATTAAGGTGCATTAATCTACAGGTACTTCAAGAAAGAACCTATTAGAAGTGGAGAGTGGACCATAGGAGAAAGGGAAGGAAGAGGGGACCCAGGGGAAAGTAATAGGCAAGGGAGAAGAAGGAAGAGGTCAGAGTGGGAATTGGAGGGGGGTGGATTTCTTTGCTGGAAAGGGAAATCAATGTTCATGCCTAAAGGTTAGAAGCCACCCAGATGGAATATAAGGTGTTGTCCCTCCACTCTGAGGGTGGCCCCATCTTGGCACAAGGGTAAGTCATGAACTGACAGGTCAGAACGGGAATAGGAATCAGAATTAAAATGTTTGGTCATTGGGAAAAGATTCTGACAAAACATTTTTTAGGATGTACATACTGAATGAAACTCCAGGTCTAATTAAGGTGCATTAAAAATAATAATTGTATTAATCTACAGGTACTTTAAGATAAAACACAACATCTGACAACTCAAAGCTTTACATTTCTAGTACCTCTCCATCAAACATCTCCCCAGGCATCAGTGAATTCCTAATTAATTCCTAATTCCTAATTAATATGAAAATCACAATGGTATGTTATCATTTTAGAGCTCTCAGTTTAAATACATAGAAACATAGAAACATAGAAAATAGGTGCAGGAGTAGGCCATTCGGCCCTTCGAGCCTGCACCGCCATTTATTATGATCATGGCTGATCATCCAACTCAGAACCCCGCCCCAGCCTTCCCTCCATACCCCCTGACCCCTGTAGCCACAAGGGCCATATCTAACTTCCTTTTAAACATAGCTAATGAACTGGCCTCAACAGTTTGCTGTGGCAGAGAATTCCACAGATTCACCACTCTCTGTGTGAAGAAGTTTTTCCTAACCTCGGTCCTAAAAGGCTTCCCCTCTATCCTCAAACTGTGACCCCTCGTTCTAGACCTCCCCAACATCGGGAACAATCTTCCCGCATCTAGCCTGTCCAATCCCTTTAGGATCTTATACGTTTCAATCAGATCCCCCCTCAATCTTCTAGATTCCAACGAGTACAAGCCCAGTTCATCCAGTCTTTCTTCATATGAAAGACCTGCCATCCCAGGAATCAATCTGGTGAACCTTCTTTGTACTCCCTCTATGGCAAAGATGTCTTTCCTCAGATTAGGGGACCAAAACTGCACACAATACTCCAGGTGTGGTCTCACCAAGGCCTTGTACAACTGCAGTAGTACCTCCCTGCTCCTGTACTCGAATCCTCTCGCTGTAAATGCCAGCATACCGTTCGCCTTTTTCACCGCCTGCTGTACCTGCATGCCCACTTTCAATGACTGGTGTGTAACGACACCCAGGTCTCGTTGCACCTCCCCTTTTCCTAATCGGCCACCATTCAGATAATAATCTGTTTTCCTATTTTTGCCACCAAAGTGGATAACTTCACATTTATCCACATTAAATTGCATCTGCCATGAGTTTGCCCACTCATCCAACCTATCCAAGTCACCCTGCATCCTCTTAGCATCCTCCTCACTGCTAACACTGCCACCCAGCTTCGTGTCATCCGCAAACTTGGAGATGCTGCATTTAATTCCCTCATCCAAGTCATTAATATATATTGTAAACAACTGGGGTCCCAGCACTGAGCCTTGCGGTACCCCACTAGTCACCGCCTGCCATTCTGAAAAGGTCCCGTTTATTCCCACTCTTTGCTTCCTGTCTGCTAACCAATTCTCCACCCACACCAATACCTTACCCCCAATACCGTGTGCTTTAAGTTTGCACACTAATCTCCTGTGTGGGACCTTGTCAAAAGCCTTTTGAAAATCCAAATATACCACATCCACTGGTTCTCCCCATCCACTCTACTAGTTACATCCTCAAAAAATTCTATGAGATTCGTCAGACATGATTTTCCTTTCACAAATCCATGCTGACTTTGTCCGATCATTTCACCGCTTTCCAAATGTGCTGTTATCACATCCTTGATAACTGACTCCAGCAGTTTCCCCACCACCGACGTTAGGCTCGAATACAACTCGAATTATTTTCTACTTGCAGTAACTGCCTTCAGTTACTGGTTTATTATTGATGTTTGATATAATTGATGTTTGGGGATGGGAGTGTGTGGAGGGTTATAGTCCCACTGTTGGTCGATGGGACTCAGGGGATGGGAATGTGTGGAGGGTTATAATCCCACTGTTGCTCGATGTGACTCAGGGGATGGGAGTGTGTGGAGGGTTATAGTCCTGCTGTTGGTCGATGGGACTCGGGGGAAACAGTGCCCATGCTGGAACTGGCTGAGCTCTGCATTCTCTTTCGATCCTGCGCATTGCAGCCTCCGTACCAGGCAGAGGCACAGCCATTCAGAATGCTCTCCACCGTACGTCCATAGAAATTCACAAGTCTTTGGTGACAAACCAAATCTCCACAAACTCCAAATGAAAAATAGCCCTGGGCATGCCTTCTCCATTATTGCATCAATACGTTGGACCCAGGAAAGATCCTCTGAGATGTTTGCACCCAGAAACTTGACACCACTCACCCTTTCCACTGCCGACCCCTCCATGAGGACTGGTGTGTTTTCCCTCAATTCCCCTTCCCAAAGTCCACAATCAGTCCCTTGGTCTTGCCAACGTTGACTGCAAGGTTGTTGTTGTTGAAACACGCTGAGGAAAGTGGTTTCCCCTCTAGTCCTTATTTAATTTTGTGTCAAAATACACTCAGTGGCCACTTTATTAGGTACACCTGCACACCTGCTTATTAACGCAAATATCTAATCAGCCAATCCTGTGGCAGCAACATAAAAGCATGCAGGCATGGTCTGGAGGTTCAATTGTTGTTCATCAGTTGTTGTTAGTGATCTAAGCGACTTTGACTGTTGATGCCAGACGGGGTGGTTTGAGTATCTCAGAAATTGCTGATCTCCTGGGATTTTCACACACAACTGCCTCCAGAGTTTACAGAGAATGGTCCAGAATAAAAATATCCAGTGAACAGAAGTTCTGTGGGCAAAAGTGCCTTGTAAATGCAGGAGGACAAAGGAGGATGGTTAGACTGGTTTAAGCTGACTGGCAGGTGCCAGTAACTCAAATAACCACACGTTACAACAGGGGTGTGCAGAAGAGCATAGAACATAGAATAGTACAGCACAGTACAGACCCTTCAACCATTTGTGCAAAATTGGCCCTTCTCCAATTTAGAACCTCAGTTCAAGGACCAGACTGATCCTTATCCATAATTAACTTGAAATTAATGACATTATGGTCACTGGACCCAAAATGTTTGCCTATACATATTTCTTTCACCTGACCTGTTTGGTTCCCTAACAGGAGATTAAGTATTGCGTCCTCTCTCGTAGATTGCTAATGGAACAGTTGTTCATTCAGCAAGAAGTGATAGATATAGAATTGACAAGCAAAGGCCAAGGCTTCACTACGATACACTGGCACAGACACCAAGGTTCTCCTGCCACCTCACACCAGGACTATTACAGGTAGGTGTAATGCTGTCATTCATGCTATTGGGTTTCACTTTGTAGGAAGTAATGTCTTACAAACGCTGCCAGGTTGCCGTGCATCCGATGTCGCTTCCAACCTCGCCCTTGAAATAGCCCTCTGCAGATCAGACCTGTTTTTTTGGTATCGGGTTGGGTCGCCAGACTTGAAAGCCACAGATCTAGCCTTCAGCAGAAACCGTCCTGGTTCATCCACAGCTTTTGATTTGGGAATGTACAGTAAGCCTTTGTAGGTACACACAAATCCACACAGGGAGGGAATGCCGTGATTTTGACCCAGCAACAATGAAGGAATGGCGATATGTTTCCAAGTCAGGAAGGTGAGAACAAGAGGTGACCTGATTGAAGTACAGAAAATTATAAGAGGTATAGATAAGAATCTTTTTACCATATTAAGAATATCTAAAATAAGATGTTTGATGTTCCCTTGCCTTTGACAAAGCCGCACAGTTCTTCACTGATCTCTGGTTTAATTTTGTTTCTTATTCTGAGCATGATGATTCTAAGTAGAACCTTTGTGAGGTGGCTCATTAAACTAATTGTTCTGTGTTGTCCACACTTTGTTGCACCTGGTTTCTTTGGCAGTGCAATGAATACTGTCTTTAAAAGATCTTATTGGTACTTTGCCACTGTAATTCAATAAGATTGTTAATTTCTCTACACCAAAATCTTCTAGCGCTTCATACAGTTCAATCAGAATGTTATCTGGTCCTGATGATTTCCCCTTTCGCATTTTCTTCATAGCATGTTCCGCTTCTTCTTTCAGTATTGCTGGGCCCTCGTTGTTGTTACCAATATCAAAGTTGTTCTCTCGGTCTTTGTCGTCGTATAGGTCTTTGATGTATTCTGACCATCTTTGCATTATTTTTCCTTTTTTCATAATTGTAGAGCCGTCTTTTGCTTTTATACATCCTGTTGTTGCCCCGCTTTTCCTCCGATTTGTGACCTCTTTGATTTCATCGTGCATACGTTTGCTGTTGTTGGTCCTCTGCAATTGTTCTATTAACTCACATTTGTCCTTAAGCCACTTTTCTTTTGCTTCCTTGCACTTGGTTGCAAGCAAGGATATGTAGGCTTTTTCGTTTTCCTTACGTTTTCTTCTTTGTTCCATAAGAGCTGAGAGTTAAGGGGCAAAAGTTTAGGGGTAACACGAGGGGGAACTTCTTTACTCAGAGAGTAGTAGCTGTGTGGAACGAGCTTCCAGCAGAAGTGGTTGAGGCAGGTTCAATATTGTCATTAAAAGAAAATTGGATAGATATACGGACAGGAAAGGAATGGAGGGTTATGGGCTGAGTGCAGGTCAGTAGGACTAGGTGAGAGTAAACATTCGGCACGGACTGGAAGGGCCGAGATGGCCTGTTTCCGTGCTGTTATGGTTATATGGTTACATTCAGAATTTCTTCTGTCATCCATTTCTTTTTAGCTTTTTTCTGTTGTTTGGGAATCACCTCTTGTGCTGCTTGTGTTATGCTGTCTCTGAGGTTTTCCCATTGCTGTTCTATAATAGTGATGTTTTGTGGAGCCTCGAATTTGTTCTTCACTGTTATTTGGAATTTATTTTTGATGTCACTGTTTTTTCTCAAAAGTACCAGATTCAGCTTTGGCTCTACTCTTGGTCTATTAAGCTTTCTGAGTCTCAGGTACATCACGCTGATTATTGGTACGTGATCACTGTGGCAGTCTACACCCGGATATGCTTTGCATGATTTCAGAGCATTTCTATACCTTCTCCTTACAAGCACGTAATCAATCTGGTCTCTGGTGTTATCCCCAGGCTCTTCCATGTCTATAGTTTTCTTGGGTGTTGCTTGAAGACGGTATTACCAATTATATAATCTTTTACCGTGATCCATGTAGCAAGTCATTCACCTCTCTCATCTCTCTCACCTATGCCATAATGCCCAATATTGTCCTCATCCCTGGTCTTGCCTACTTTTGCATTGAAGTCACCTTGAATAATAGTATTTTCTGAGCTTTTACATTGTCTTAATGCTGTTTCTAGTTCGTCATAAAATTGATCGATGCTTTCTTCACTGTTGTCTGCTGTTGGGGCGTGAACTTGAACGATGTTAATATCAGAAGGTTTTGCATATAGTTTCACAAGTAACATTCGATCTGATATTGTCCAATAGCCTTTTATTGATTTTGCATGTTTTTCATCTAACATAATTCCAACACCTTTTTCATGTATTTCTCCTCCTGAGTAAATGATGGTATATCCCTCTGAGCATGTTTTACCAGCTCCTTTCCACCTCGTCTCGCACATTCCCAAGACGATGATTTTTAATCTTTCCATTTCCTGTTTGATGTTGTCTAGTTTACCAGGTTGGTTAAGACCTATACTTCTGTCTCAATGACTAGTGAAACACCAAGTCATCATGAAAATGCTTAAAAATATGAATATTGACAGAAAGGATCTAAGAATAATCATACTGGCAACAAAGTGCAGCCGTACGGATAGACAACGAGATTTGTGAATATCAGCCAATAAAGCGAGGAGTCACACAGGGTTGTGTTCTATCACCAGACCTGTTCTCCCTGTACTTCATGAGAACCATACAAGACCTATCTGGAATAAGTATAGGAGGATACAATATCAACAACCTCCGCTATGCAGATGATACAGTACTGATAGCAAACAGTGAAGTAAATCTACAGAAACTAGAATCTACCATCAACACAGAGAACGAAAGACTTGGCCTAACCTTAAACAAAAAGAAAACTGAAGTAATGGTAATATCAAAGAAACCTGATATCCCAAACTGCAGGGTCGTATTGGGAAATGAAATCCTGAAACAAGTTCACAACTTCAAGTACCTCGGATCATGGGTAACATCTGACGACAAATGTGAAACAGACATAAAAGCAAGAATAGCAATGACAAGAACAGCATTTACAGAAATGAGAAACATCCTAACGAGCAAGAAAATAGCAAATTGGCATCTGCCTTAGAACTCTCAGCTGCTACATTCTCCCTATATTGATGTGTGACTGCGAGTCATGGACCATCACAAATGCATTGCAAAAAATCAATGCAGCAGAGATGTGGTTCCTCAGAAGAATGCTATGCATATCATATACGGACAAGATAACCAACAAAGTTCTACAGAGAACGAAAACAAAACATACATTACTTAAAAAAAATCAGAAAACAGCAATCAAAATTCTTTGGACAGATCATGCGAAGAGAGACATTAGAACATTTAGTTACAACTGGACAGCTGGAAGGAAAGAGAGGCAGAGGTGACAGAGAGTGAAAATGATAGATGGAATAACATCATGGGTAGAAACAGGGGAGGCAACAACTACAATTCGGCGAGTCAGGGACCATGATGGATAGAGAAACATGATGGCCCACACCGAACGGCAAGGCACCTGAATGAATGAATGAAAATAAGACAGACATTTAAACCAGAGGAAGGATATTTAAAGTGTATCTTAAGGGAAAGTTTTATTTATAAAGTGTTTAATATCGGGAAGTGGCTGCCAGAGGAGGTGGTGAGGTCATATGCCATCAATACTTTTAAAAGCCACAGAAACAGTCACTTCAACAGGCAAGCCATAGAAGTACAGTATGTGGACCTAATGCAGCAAATGCCATTACTGCAGATGTGGAAAAGGTTGCCATGGAGATTAAAGGTCCATTTATGCGTTGTACAATTTTATCAATTGTTATTTTGTAGAACATGTCCCTCTGTATTTGTGTTGTAATTTTATCTGAAGAGTTAGCGATATTATTTTTTATTTAGCAATACAGCACAGAATAGGCCCTTCGAGCCGTGATACTCAGCAACCTAACAACTCTGATTTTACTCTAACCTAATCACGGGATAACTTACAATGAGCAATTAACCTAGCTGGTTACTCTAACAATGACCAATTAACCTAGCTGGTTACTCTAACCATGACCAATTAACCAAGCTGGTACTTCTGTCGACTGCGAGAGGAAACTCGAACTCGCGGAGGAAGTCCGTGAGGTAGATAGATACACTTTATTAATCCCGAGGGAAATTTGCTTTTGTTACAGCCGCACCAACCGAGAATAGAGCGTAAATATAGCAATACAAAAAACCCCAACAATCAAACAACAAAATGCAAAACTATGCCAGATGGAAAATAAGTCCAGGACCAGCCTATTGGCTCAGGGTGTCTGACCCTCCACGGGAGGAGCTGCACGTTCGATGGCCACAGGCAGGAACGACCTCCCATGCCGCCAAGTGTTGTATCACGGTGGAATGTGGCCGAAGTCCAACAGTGAAAAGTTCAATATCCAATCTGCAAACACGTTCCTCGGTCGTAATATACCCTGGATTGCACCATCTGTTGTTAACCAGATCAGTAAGCACCCAACTCCTTTACGCTCACCGCTCTCAGTGCACTTCCGGTCAGGCGGAACGGTATTACCCACCGAACCCTTCTTCTCCAAAAGTCTCTGTTGTCTCGACCCGGTCCTCTTTCCTCGGCTTTGTGATCCCACTCTGCACCCTCTGTGTGTTTTCCTCCGGATTTCAGCAGGGGTGTCCGCCGCTCTGTTCGCCAAGCCGGCTGGTCTTTGCTGGTCCGTAGAATACACAATGCGACCTTGCTTCTGTCCTGCGTGTCGGGATGTAACCATTTCCAGCGCTAAAGAAAACCCAAATAAAACACTCTCTACCAGCATGTTAGAGAGGGTGCAGCTTCAACGTGTTACCGTGAGAAAAAAAATACAAAGAATAACGTAAATTAAAAAGTAAGAAGAAGAAAGTAAGAATAGATCGGAACGGCTGTATCAGGCTGCATGCACGACCGGCGGGGGGGATCACGGGGAGGACAGAGAGACTCCTTACAGAGGATGCTGGAATTGAACTCCGATGTCCCAAGCTGTAATAGCATCACATTTACTGCTACGCTACCATCGTGTCCCAATGCAATTTATGCAAGACTGCGTAACTGGTTTATTCCATAATCCTTAAAAATAACAAATGGAATAACAATGGCACTGAAGCTTAATATTTCACATCTTTTTTTGTTACTGTTTAAAGGAGAACAACAATGCAAGCTGTACTAAAATGAGCGAATAACACACAATATGTTGGAGGAAATCAGCAGGTCAGGCAACATCGATGGAAATGAATAAACAGTTGGTGTTTTGGGCTGAGACCCTTCATCAGGACCGGAAAGGAAGGGAGAGAAAGCCAGAATTCAGCTTTTTGTGTGAGTTGCTCAAGATTTCCAGTTTCTGGATGAACCTCTTTGGTCTTTGAGTACATTGAAGTGGCCTGGTAGACATACACAAAGAACACACATTATGAGTTTTGTGGTCAGAAAACAGCATTTTTTAAAGATGCTTATTATCAAATCAGAAGCAAATATTCTCTGAATGCTGAAGAGTGAACACTGAAAATCACAGGAAAACAATTTCCAACGGATTACTGAAACAAAAAGTCACAGGAATAAATTCACAATAATTTGATTTACTGCTGTACGCAGGAATTTGAGCTCTGCCTTTGAACTTTCTTTCAAACATAACACTATGATGTGCATTAGTTGGTTACATATCATTGCAGAGATTTCAGTAACACTGAATTTTGGAGGCAAAGTATTAGATGTTGTTTCTAATGTGCAACGGTATCAACATATAAACACAAACTAAGCTTTTGTTAGAAGTTTTCTAGCACTTAGCAATGTTCACAATCATAATCTATCAACTGACCCCTTTGTAAGTTTGATGCTGTGTTAGCATGGATAACAATGTTTACAACCTTGATGTGAGGGGACTATTCTTAAGAGCCAGTTCAGTTTACTTTAACTTATTCATTGGATCTATCTTTGCATCAATGCCTAAAATGGAGAGGCAACTGCACAGGATTGGAAAAAGCTTCAGAAGTTGTAAACTCAGCCAGCTCCATCACGGGCGCTGGCCTCCCCAGCATCGAGGATATCTTCAAGAGGTCATATTCTTCATTAAGGACCCCATTTCCTTGGGCATGCCTTCTTCTCATTGCTCAAGAAAGGAGACACTCACTCAATGTTTTCGAGAAGCTTCTTCTGCTCTGCCATCAGATTTCTGAGTAGACCACAAACACTACCTTGCTATTTTGATTTCCTCTCTTTCTGCACTACATATTTAATATTTTTATATATTGTAATTTATAGTTTATTACCATGTACTGCTGCTGCATAACAATATATTTCAGGACATATGCCAGTGATATTAAACTGATTCTAATTATTTACAAATACTAGGAATGTAAAACAATGCAGTGTTACACAGACTGGCACCGAACAAGTCAACTTTCTAAACACAAGAGATTCTGCTGATGCTGGAAATCTAGAGCAACACAAACTAAATGCTGGGGGATCTGGTTCATGCAGCATCGATGGAGATGAATAACTAGTCGACGCTTTGGGCTGAGACCCGTCTTCAGGACTGTTCTATCCCCTTTATGTTCAACTATTCTTTCACAGATTTATCTCCCTACCCCTACAACTACCTCTTCTCCACAAGTCCTCTACCCTCAGTCCAACAAATTGTCCCACAACAAGCTCAGGTAATTGGTAGACAGACAGACAAGCAGGTAATCTGCCCTTTTTCAATTCATCACAGACTGAGGTTTGACAAATAGAAAATGGGAAATAGAAAAGGCGTGTCAAAGGGAAATGTTCAAGTATGTAATAAATAAAAGAGAGATGAGAATGGATATAGGACTGCTAGAAAATGAGGCAGGAAAAATAACAATAGGAGACAAGGAGATGGTTAATGAACTAAATGAGTATTTTGCATCTTCACTAGCAGAGTGCCAGGTGTTGAAAGGTGTGAAGTGAGTGCAGTTACTATTACAAGGGAGAAGGTGCTCAAAAAGCTGAAAGACCTAAAAGTACACAAGTCACCTGAACCAGATGGACTGCACCCTCGAGTTCTGAAAGAGGTAGGGGTAGAGATTGTGAAGGCATTAGTGATCAGCTTTCAAATATCATTGGACTCTGGCATGGTGCCAAAGGACTGGAAAATTGCAAATGTCACTCTGCTCTTTAAGAAAGAAGAGAGGCAGCAGAAAGGAGAGTATAGACTAGTTAGTCTGACCTCAGTGGTTGTGATGATGTTGGAGTCAATTGTCAAGGATGAGGTTACGGAGTATTTGGTGACACAGGACAAAATAGGACAAAGTCAGTGTGGTTTCCTTAAGGGAAAATCTTGCCTGACGAACCTGTTGGAATGCTTTGAGGAGACTGGCCGGAAGGTCCCGATGGAGTATCTGGTAAGACTCTGAAAATTTGTGCAGGCAGAAGTATTCAAGGACATTTTTAACTTCTCACTGCTACGGGCAGAAGCTCCCACTTGCTTCAAAAAGGCAACAATTATACAAATGCCTAAGAAGAATAATATGAGCTGCCTTAATGACTATCACCCGGTAGCACTCATATCTACAGTGATGAAATGTTTTGAGAGGTTGGTCATGACTAGACTGAACTCCTACCTCAGCAAGGTCCTGGACCCATTGCAATTTGCCTATTGCCACAATAGGTCAATGGCAGATGCAATCTCAATGGCTCTTCACACGACCTTAGACCACCTAGACAACACAAACACCTATGTCAGGATGCTGTTCAATGACAATAGCTCAGCATTTAATACTATCATTCGCACAATCCTGATTGAGAAGTTGCAGAACCGGGGCCTCTGTACCTCCCTCTGCAATTGGATCCTAGACTTCCTAACCGGAAGACCACAATCTGTGCAGATTGGTGATAACATCTTCTCCTCGCTGACGATCAACACTGGTGCATCTCAGGGGTGTGTGCTTAGCCCACTGCTCTACACTCTATATACCCATGACTGTGTGTCTAGGCATAGCTCAAATACCATCTATAAATTTACTGATGATACAACCATTGTTGGTAAAATCTCAGATGGAGAAGAATGGGTGTATAGGAGTGACATATGCCAACTAGTGGAGTGGTGTCGCAGCAATAACCTGGCACTCAAAGTTGGTAAGGCGAAAGAGCTGATTGTGGACTAACCTGGTCCCAACATATCAATGCAGTTATAAAGAAGGCAAGACAGCGAATATACTTCATTAGGAGTTTGACAAGAATTGGCACGACAACAAATATACTCAAAGACTTCTATAGATGTACCATGGAGAGCATTCTGACAGGCTGCATCACTGTCTGGTATTGGGGGCGGGGGGGAAAGGGGCTACTGCACTGGACGGAAAGAAGCTGTAGAAGGTCATAAATTTAGTCAGCACAATCTTGGATACTAGCCTACAAAGTACCCAGGACATCTTCAGGGAGTGGTGTTTCAGAAAAGCAGCGTCCATTATTAATGACCTCCAGCACCCAGAGCATGCCCTTTTATTACTGTTACCATCAGAAAGGAGGTACAGAAGCCTGAAGGCACACACTCAGCGATTCAGGAACAGCTTCTTCCCCTCTGCCATCCAATTCCTAAATGGACATTGAACCCATGGGAACTACCTCACTGTTTTAATACATTCGTTCTTTTGCACAATTCTTAATCTATTCAATATACGGATACTATACAGCATATGAAGACAGCATGTGAAGACAGACTCAGGTGGATTGAGCAGATGAGACCAATGGAAGGTCCAATGGTCAAGAAGGCGGCCTCTGCAAGTGTTGTGGAATGTGTAGAGTAGGACAAGATACAGAAGATGCCCTGGTCATCCACTGCGCCTAGTCCCATCTCCAGTAGTCTCAAATCTTGTCTTGCCACTGGATCCAGATGGGAATTGGGAAGAGAGAGAGAGAGGCTGATGCTGCGCAACTCTCCCTCACTTAAATCCAAATTACATGCTAGTCTCGGCACTATCATCATCATAATAGTGTTGAGGTCTTCATCAACGATGACGATGGATAAACAACAACAATTGATTTACATATTTATTTATTATTTTATTTTACTTTTCCCCTCTTCTATATTATATACTGCATCGAACTGCCTCTGCCAAGTCTATAAATGTCATGACAAATGCTGGTGATAATAATCCTGATTCTGATTTTGATTACAAGTGTGATAGAGGGGATACAGTGGCTGTTGTATGTTTGGACTTACAGAATGCCTTGGTCAAGGTGCCACACATGAGACTGCTTACCAAGCCCATGGTATAATAGGGAAGTTATTAACATGGTTAGAACATTGGCTGACTGGTAGGAGGCAGCGAGTGGGAATAAAAGGATCCTTTTCTGGTTGGCTGCCAGTGACTATTGGTGTTCCGCAAGGGTCGGTGTTGGGACCACTTCTTTTTATGCTGTACATCAATGATTTAAATGATGGAATAGATGGCTTTGTTGCCAAGTTTGCAGATTTATAGATATGTAAAAAGGAAAAGACTGGTAAAGACAAATGTAGGTCCCCTGCAGACAGAAACAGGTGAATTGATTATGGGGAGCAAGGACATGGCAGACCAATTGAATAATTACTTTGGTTCTGTCTTCACTAAGGAGGACATAAATAATCTTCCAGAAATAGTAGGGGACAGAGGGTTCCGCCTAAGCCTGGTGAGCCGAAGCCCTGAAGTTAGTAGGGAAGTGGTGTTAGGTAAATTGAAGGGATTGAAGGCAGATAAATCCCCAGGGCCAGATGGTCTGCATCCCAGAGTGCTTAAAGAAGTAGCCCAAGAAATAGTGGATGCATTAGTGATAATTTTTCAAAACTCGTTAGATTCTGGACTAGTTCTTGAGGATTGGAGGGTGGCTAATGTAACCCCACTTTTTAAAAAAGGAGGGAGAGAGAAACCGGGGAATTATAGACCGGTTAGCCTAACGTCGGTGGTGGGGAAACTGCTGGAGTCAGTTATCAAGGATGTGATAACAGCACATTTGGAAAGCGGTGAAATGATCGGACAAAGTCAGCATGGATTTGTGAAAGGAAAATCATGTCTGACGAATCTCATAGAATTTTTTGAGGATGTAACTAGTAGAGTGGATAGGGGAGAACCAGTGGATGTGGTATATTTGGATTTTCAAAAGGCTTTTGACAAGGTCCCACACAGGAGATTAGTGTGCAAACTTAAAGCACACGGTATTGGGGGTAAGGTATTGGTGTGGGTGGAGAATTGGTTAGCAGACAGGAAGCAAAGAGTGGGAATAAATGGGACCTTTTCAGAATGGCAGGCGGTGACTAGTGGGGTATCGCAAGGCTCAGTGCTGGGACCCCAGTTGTTTACAATATATATTAATGACTTGGATGAGGGAATTAAATGCAACATCTCCAAGTTTGCGGATGACACGAAGCTGGGTGGCAGTGTTAGCAGTGAGGAGGATGCTAAGAGGATGCAGGGTGACTTGGATAGGTTGGGTGAGTGGGCAAATTCATGGCAGATGCAATTTAATGTGGATAAATGTGAAGTTATCCACTTTGGTGGCAAAAATAGGAAAACAGATTATTATCTGAATGGTGGCCGATTAGAAAAAGGGGAGGTGCAACGAGACCTGGGTGTCATTATACACCAGTCATTGAAAGTGGGCATGCAGGTACAGCAGGCGGTGAAAAAGGCGAATGGTATGCTGGCATTTATAGCGAGAGGATTCGAGTACAGGAGCAGGGAGGTACTACTGCAGTTGTACAAGGCCTTGGTGAGACCACACCTGGAGTACTGTGTGCAGTTTTGGTCCCCTAATCTGAGGAAAGACATCTTTGCCATAGAGGGAGTACAAAGAAGGTTCACCAGATTGATTCCTGGGATGGCAGGACTTTCATATGAAGAAAGACTGGATGAATTGGGCTTGTATTCGTTGGAATTTAGAAGATTGAGGGGGGATCTGATTGAAACGTATAAGATCCTAAAGGGATTGGACAGGCTAGATGCAGGAAGATTGTTTCCGATGTTGGGGAAGTCCAGAACGAGGGGTCACAGTTTGAGGATAGAGGGGAAGCCTTTTAGGACCGAGATTAGGAAAAACTTCTTCACACAGAGAGTGGTGAATCTGTGGAATTCTCTGCCACAGGAAACTGTTGAGGCCAGTTCATTGGCTATATTTAAGAGGGAGTTAGATATGGCCCTTGTGGCTATGGGGGTCAGGGGGTATGGAGGGAAGGCTGGGGCGGGGTTCTGAGTTGGATGATCAGCCATGATCATAATAAATGGCGGTGCAGGCTTGAAGGGCCGAATGGCCTACTCCTGCACCTATTTTTTTCTATGTTATGGGGAGAAGGCCAGGGAGTGGGGGGGGGGGGGGAAAGAAAAGAATCAGCCATGACTGAATGGCTGAGCAGATTCGACAGGCCAAATGGCCTAAATCTGCTCCTATGTCTTATGACGAAGACACTGGAGAATTGTGTGAATTTCTTCATGACTTGATGCTGCCAATCAGGCAGGAGGTACAGGAGCCACAGGACCAACATCACCAGGTTCAGGAACAGTTCTTACCCACCAACCATCAGGTTCCTGAGCCAGAAGGGATAACTTCACTCTCCTCAACACTGAACAGATTCCACCTGTGGACTCACTTTCAAAGACTCACATTTCTCAAGTACACGGTCGGCACAGCTTTGTGGGCCAAAGGGCCTGTATTGTGCTGTAGGTTTTCATTTTATTTACTTATTATTGTTAATTTTTCTTTTTGTATTTGCACAATTTGTCATCTTTGCATGTAGTTTTTATTGATTCTGTTGTTTCTTTATATATGAGTACCCATAAAAAAAATGAATCTGCGTAATTTTTTATTGGTGCGTACTTCAATAAAAAATTTACTTTGACCTTAACAGTAGAATTCAAACAATTAAAGGAACAGAATTGATGAATTTCACTTACTTTCTTTAATGAAAATATATTTTTGTTATTGTAATATTAGTTGTTAACTTCTTTTAATAGAACAGTATTCATCATTTCAGAATTCTCTGGGCTGTTTTTCAGGGAACTCGTGCTGTAAGACTATAAAACAATTAGGACATTTGGCCCAAATCTGCTCTGCCATTCCATAAGATCCCATTTCCAACGGATTTTCACTCTACTGTCACTGAAGTTTCTCTGGCTTTCAGCAGATCTTTGACAAATAGAGTTAATTCTTGCAGCACCTTTTGAACTGCCTCTACATTGTATCCTGCAGCTTTCTCAATGTTGCTGCATTCTCCAGAATCCTCTTGTCTTCTACATTGAGCTATGTTCATTCCATAGAGTACTAGTCAAAATACAGGAAAATATGAGAAGGAAATTATGTGTGACTCTGAAACAAAATGCTGGAAGTAGAATTCAGAAAAAGAATCCGTATTAATGTTTAAAATCAATGAGTTTTTAATCAAGTATTTTTATTCCAGACTATCAAGCATTGATCTTTGTTTGCTATTTAAGACATTGTGGTGCAAGGTGACACTAGTATTTTTTTAAAATATCATTGCTTTTTCCTAAATAAGAACAGAAAAGTACTCGATGTCCTCAACATATGCACAGATGGCTTCCAACAATTTATTTCAGCTTAACCTTTTGGACAACAATTCCTGGTACGGTATCTGACCAGGCTACCAGTAGAATAGTGTGTTGAGAATTTCTGGAGCATCAGAGACACAAGAGATTCTGTAGATGCTGGATATCCACAGCAACACACACAGAACACTGGAGGAACTCAGGAGGTCAGGTAACATCTATGGAAATGAATAAATATTCAGCATTTCAGGCTAAGACCTGATGAAAGGTCTCAGCCCGAAATATTGACTATTTACTCCTTCTCAACAAAGCTATTTTTTTGTGGGGAAAAAACATCAGCCCATTTCTGTGAAGATTCTTGTAGAATGGCACAGTAAGATTTGGCAGCATTATCAGCCTGCAGAATTAATTTTTCTATGTTATAAGTCAAGAATATTCAAATAAATATGGCAGAATGAACAGATTAATGAGTGTTAATCTGAGCAGAATGGTAAATATCTTACTCTTTTCTCTGTATCTGAATTGTATTAGACAATTAAGAAAAATATCACACTGTCACATCCAACTATTAAATGTTCATGTTACAATCCAAAATAGATAGGTCTTATAGGTACAACATTTTATTAAAAGAATTGTTATGAATTTAATCAAGATGATCTATGGCAGTTTATTCTCTGTTTAATATTAAATGACATTTTTAAAATTTTATAACTCTCTAATGTACATATTGATTGGTAAATTCAGTCATTCCACAAAATCTCATTTCCAATGGAATTTCACTCTTCTGTCACTGAAATTTTTCTGGCTTTCAGCACTAGATCTTTGACAAATGGAGTTAATTCTTGCAGCTCCTTTCGAACTGCCTCTACATCATTTTCTGCATCATTCTCAAGGTTGCTGCATTCTCCAGAGTCCTCGCCCTCTTTGTTTTTTCGGTGTTGACCTACGAGTTGCTTCACCACGAGACCTTGATACTTCACTAGGAATTTGTATTGATCCTGAGGGAGAAAAAAAATAACAGAAGATCTCACTTACTTCATTAGGATTTTGATTCTGTTCCAGCTAATTTTCTATCAAAATGTTTTAAGGTGTGGTTGGTGTCAAAAAATTAATAACCCCTCATGTAGGAATCATAATAATTCTTATCCCTTTTTTAAACAGTCTAATATTTAATTTCCAAGACAGTGGGAGACTGGGAGAGGGAGAGGGAGAGGGAGAGGGAGAGAGACAGACAGAGAGAGACAGACAAGTTTAAGGAGGGAATTTCTGACACTGTAGCTTGGGGTGCTCGAGGGATGGCTGTCAATGTGGGGTATATGAGTGACTGGGAAACACAGGCTTTAAAAAGTTTCTGCTAAAATGCCAGTGGTCAGCCACCCCAGGTAGTAGGTGCTAAATTTACACAGATCTGCTGTAACCCAAAGGAAGGTACACCCGTCCCTGTCCTTCGTCACTGGAGCCCACCAAGTCTCTACAGGTGACTCCCGATCACACTGGAATGCCCAGCAACAAGATGCAAACCCCACCTCTCCAATCTTACACCAGCTACAATTTGTGTTTGCAAATCTCCCTAAAATTTGCAGAAGTATTTAATGAGCTATTATTGTACAAATAATAAAATCATAAGACATAAGAAAAATTAGGCCATTCAGCCCATTGAGTCTGCTGCACCATTCAATCATGGCTTTGCTTCCTCTCAAAACTAGCAAGCAGACGGCAAGCTGAATCAGGCTCCATCTATTCAGGCTACTTCGAGTAAATTTTGTGATCTTAAAAACAAAACATCTATATTTCTGAGAGAGATTAAGATTCTCCTTTAAGCTGGAGTCAGTTACTTGGCCCTTCAAGCATGCTCCACCTTCCAATATTGATTATGGCCGTCCGCTCAGGGTGTAACATTCTCTGAGCCATTTCTCCAAGGCCCTCAATCCTCTGATCTTTCATACTAGTTAGCGAGCCGCTACCGCTCTCAGGGGTAGAGTATTCCAGAGATTTACACAATTTTCTGTTGAGAAATTTCTACATACCCTTGTGTTAAATTACATTCTTGTTACATTAGAGATACATTAGGTAGATTACTTTAGGGACATTTAAGAGACCCTTAGATAGGTAGTGGCTGCATCATTGTCTGGTACGGGAGAGGGACACTGCACAGGATCTATATAAGCTGAAGAGAGTTGTGAACTCAGTCAGCTCCTTCATGGGCACCAGCCTCCCCAGCATCCAGGACATCTTCAAGAAGCAATGCCTCGAAAAGGCAGCTTCCATCATTAAGAATTGACTTTATTATTACTTACATCCTTCATGTACATGAGAAGTAAAAGTCTTTATGTTACATCTCCATTCAAATAGGCAATGTGCAATTATGGTAATTTATAATAGAATGTACAACAGGACAGTCAATATAACATAGAAATACAGTTGTGTCAGCATGAGTTAATCAGTCTGATGGCCTGGTGGAAGAAGCTGTCCCGGAGCTGTTGGTCCTGGCTTTTATGCTACGGTACCGTTTTCCGGATGGTAGCAGCTGGAATAATTGTGATTGGGGTGACTCGGGTCCCCAGTGATCCTTTGGGCCCTTTTTACACCCTCAGACCATTAAGCTTCCTGAGAACCTTCTCAGTCGTAATTTTCACTGCACAAACTTCACTTCCCTGCACTGAAAACTGCAAATGTTATTCCACTATTTAAGAAGGGTGGGAGGCAGCAGAAAGGAAACTACAGACCTGTTAGCCTAACATCAGTGGTTGGGAAGTTGTTGGAATCGATTGTTAGGGATGAGATTATGGAGTACCCAGAGGCACATAACAAGATAGGTCAAAGCCAGCATAGTTTCCTGAAAGGAAAATCCTGCCTGACAAACCTATTGTAATTCTTTGAGGAAATTACAAGCAGTGTAGACAAAGGGGGATGCAGTAGATGTGGTGTACTTGGATTTTCAGACGGCCTTTAACAAGGTGCCGCACATGAGGCTGCTTAGCAAGAGCCCATGGAATTACAGGGGAGTTACTAGTGTGCGTGGAGCATTGGCTGGTCGGCAGAAAACAGTAAGTGGGAATAAAGGGATCCTATTCTGGCTGGCTGCTGGTTACCAGTGGAGTTCCACAGGGGTCAGTGTTGGGACCACTACTTTTTACGATGTACGTCAATGATTTGGACTACGGTATTAATGGATTTGTGGCTAAATTTGCTGAAGATACAAGGATAGGTGGAGGATCAGGTAGTGTTGAGGAAACAGAGAGCAGCAGAGAGACCTAGATAGTTTAGGAGAATGGGTAAAGAAGTGGCAAATGAAATACAATGTTGGAAAGTGTATGGTCATGCAGTTTGGTGGAAGAAATAAATGGGCAGACTATTATTTAGATGGGGAGAGAATTCAAAATGCAGAGATCCAAAGGGACTTGGGAGTCCTTGTGCAAGATACCCTCAAGATTAACCTCCAGGTTGAGGTGGTTGTGAAGAAGGAGAATGCAATGTTGACATTCATTTCTAGAGGTATAGAGTATAACAGTTGAGGCTCTATAAGGCACTCGTGAGACCACACTTAGAGTACTGTTTGCAGTTTTGGAAAGGATATACTTATATTGGAGAGGGTTCAGAGGAGATTCATGAGAATGAAAGGGTTACTGTATGAGGAACGTCTGGCAGCTCTTGGGCTGTATTCCCTGGAGTTCAGGAGAATGAGGGGGGGCATCTCATAGAAACATTCCGAATGTTAAAAGGCCTGAAGAGATTAGATATGGCAAAGCTATATCCCATGGTAGGGGTTCTAGGACAAGAGGGCACGACTTCAGGATTGAAGATCATCCTTTTAGAACTGAGAGGCGGAGAAATTACTTTTGTCAGGGGGTGATAAATCTGTGGAATTTGTTGCTGAGCGGCCTTGGAGGCCAAGTCATTGGGTGTATTTAAGGCAGAGATAGATAGATTCTTGATTAGCCATGGCATGAAAGGGTATGAGGAGAAGGCAGGGCAGTAGGGATGACTGGAAGAATTGAATCAGCCCATGATTTGATGGCAGAGCACACTCGATGGACCGAATGGCCTACTTCTGCTCCTATATCTTATGGTCTTATTAATTCTCTTGTGATGTGGCATTATTTTAATTCCTTACTGGTGTTAATCAGTTTTAATGGAAAGTTTGCCTTATTTTCCACTAAAATTGTATTTTACTCCTCTGCCATTTTCTTGTTTCCATATAAGCATAAGATATAGGAGCAGAATGAGGCCATTCAGCCCATCAAGTCTGCTCCACCATTCCATCATGGCTGATTCCAGATCCCACTCAATTCCATATCCTTTGATGCCCTGACCAACCAGGAAACTATCAACTTCTGCTTTAAATATACCCATGAACTTGTGGCAGAGCATTCCACAGATTCACTACCCTCTGGATAAAAAAATCTCCTCCTTATCTCTATACTTGTAGTGGCCACTTGATTATATACACCTGTACACCTGCTCATTAATGCAAATATCTAATCAGCCAATCATGTTGCAGCAACTCAATGCATAAAAGCATGCAGACATGGTCAAGAGGTTCAGCTGTTGTTCGGAGCAAACATCAGAATGAGGAAGAAATGTGATCTAAGTGACTTTGACTACGGGATGATTGTTGACGCCAGACGGAGTGGTTTGAGTATCTCAGAAACTGCTGATCTCCTGGGATCGTCATGCACAACAGTCTCTAGAGTTTACAGAGAAAGCTGTGAAAAACAAAAAAGCCCACCAGTAAGAGGCAGGTCTGTGAGGGAAAACGCCTTGTTAATGAGAGAGGTCAGAGAAGAATGGTCAGACTGGTTCAAACTGACAGGAACTAGATAATCATGCATTACAACAGTGATGTGCAAAACAGCATCTCTGAATGCACAACAGGATAATCCTTGAATTAGCTGGGCTACAGAAGCAGGCCATGAACATACACTCTGTGGCCACTTCATTAGCTACAGGAGGCACTTTGGCATAAACGTACTTTGACTTTGAAAGTACAGGAGGTACCTAACAGAGTGTAAATTTCAAAGGGGAACCTGCAATTTCAAAATGTCGAGTGGTTATGAAGTTACCTCAGGAATCTTGCCGCTGAGGAAACCGATGACCTGTGGTACACATCTGCCAGGTGCATGAAGCATGTGGTGCGTTGAGAGTTGGAACAACAGAACGGAGGTCAGATGCAGAACCAGCGCTGGGTCCTCGGTCCCTTTGACTTGTTCAAGCAATGCCTGCCGGTGCTGGAACAGGACCTGCCTAGGACAAGAGGACATTCTGGATGAAAGTCAACTCACGCTTCAGAGTGATGCTAACAGAGTTATCAGCTACAGAGCACAACCCGAAAATGGAATCTACTGTCTACACAAGAGAGTCTGCAGATCTTGAGCAACACCCACACAAAATGCTGGAGGAACTCAGCACGTCAGGCAGCATCTATGGAGGAGAATAAACAATTAACTTTTCGGGGAGTAAAGAGACTCTTAGATGGGCACATGGATGAGAGAAAATTAGAGAGCTTTGTTGGAGGGAAGTATTAGATTGATATTATAGCAGGATATAAAGGCCTGTGCTGTGCATTGTTCTGTGTTCTAAGTAGATCACTTGACACCTCAAGCCTCCCAGTGTATTAAAACATGGAACATTAGAGAACAGTCCTGGCCCTTTGGTCCACAATGTTGTGCTGATCTTTCAGTCTACTCTGAGATCAATCTAGCCCTTCCCTACTACATAGCCCTCCATTGTTCTATCATCTGTGTGTCTGTCTACGAGTTTCTTAAACGTCCCTAACGTATCTCCCTCATCATATTGAATATGGTGGTGGGTGATCTGTCCCAGGCTTCACCTTTTCTTCTGTGCAACGTCAACGTTGATTCCCTGCATCAATTTTTAAAATCATTTTTATTTGTGTTGTCTACTCTTACCCTCCTATCACAGTTTCTTCTTCAGCCCTTTACCTTTTCCACCTATCGCTTCTTACTTCATCCCAACTCCCCCAACTTCCTTCTCATCTGGTCTCACTTGTCATCTGCCATCTTAAACAAGGGAAAATCTGCAGATGCTGGAAATCTACTCATACAAAAAGCTGGAAGAACTCAGCTGGCTGGGCAGCATCTATGGAAAAGAGTACAGTTGACTGAGGAGGTGCAAAGCATTCCTTCCATCCACTGGCCACAGGCCTGCAGGTCACCCTGGGGCAAGGTGTAGTACTTGCTTACCCACCCCCCAAATCAGGGTCATGGTAAGCCATGGGAGCAGGTGGTGGATGGTCGTATGAGCAGCTGGTGCAGATCACAAATCCTGGTTATGTGACCACTGACACCAGGGAGACCAGGGAGAGTATTGATAATGGCTGGAGTCTCTCGTTTTGTAAAGACACTGCCCAGAAGAAGGGAATGGCAAACCACTTCTGTGGAAAAATTTGCCAAGGACTATCATCGTCATGGATAGAGAAAAGAAGAACAGCATGAAGGGGGATGAAAGATGATGATCACCCACCTCATATGGCACATGACACGGGACATTGATAGGATGCAAAACTGGGCTGAGAAGTGGCAGATGGAGTTCAGCTCAGATAAGTGTGAGGTGATTCATTTTGGTAGGTCAAATATGATGGCAGAATATAATATTAATGGTAAGACTCTTGGCAGTGTGGAGGATCAGAGGGATCTTGGGGTCCGAGTCCATAGGACACTCAAAGCTGCTGTGCAGGTTGACTCTGTGGTTAAGAAGGCATACAGTACATTGGCCTTCATCAATCGTGGATTGAGTTTAGGAGCCGAGAGGTAATGTTGTAGCTATATAGCACCCTGGTCAGACTCCAGTTGGAGTACTGTGCTCAGTTCTGGTCGCCTCACTACAGGAAGGATGTGGAAACCATAGAAAGGGTGCAGAGGAGATTTACAAGGATGTTGCCTGGATTGGGGAGCATGCCTTAAGAAAACAGGTTGAGTGAACTTGGCCTTTTCTCCTTGGAGCGACCGAGGATGATAGGTGACCTGACAGAGGTGTATAAGATGATGAGAGGCATTGATTGTGTGGATAGTCAGAGGCTTTTTCCCAGGGCTGAAATGGTTGCCACAAGAGGACACAGATTTAAGGTGCTGGGGAGTAGGTACAGAGGAGATGTCAGGGGTAAATTTTTTACTCAGAGTGTGGTGAGTGTGTGGAATGGGCTGCCAGCAACGGTGGTGGAGGTGGATACGATAGGGTCTTTTAAGAGACTTTTGGATAGGTACATGGAGCTCAGAAAAGTAGAGGGCTATGGGTAACCCTAGTAATTTCTAAGGTAAGGACATGTTCGGCACAACTCTGTGGGCCGAAGGGCCTGTATTGTGCTGCAGGTTTTCTATGTTTCTATAATGATGTTGTTGAATATAAGCTGAGACGGGGTGTATCTTGAGTGGGTAGCAAACATCTTTTCCCCAGGACAGCAATAGCGAAGGTGATTGAGGGAAAGCAGAGTCATAGGGTCATAGAAAAGTACAGCATAATGATAAGAGTAGAGGGATAGGTAAATATGGATATAAACTAAGCACAATGATTAGCTAATGATCAATACTGTCACTGGGCAGGTCAGAAAGAAACCCTACCCAGCAACAGGTGACGTACTAGATATTGTTCTCTGAAAATGCCAGAATATCTCAAGGTATAACTAAATATGGGAAGGATAGCATAGGAGACAGAACGTTCGAGGGAACGGGGAAGGTGTCAATATAAGGAACTGATGTTGTATCCAGGCTAGCTTTGGCAGAAAATAATTATAACTAACCAATGATGATTTTACAGCTAATAGTGTATTAGCATATGATTGAAACTATTAACATGGGATCGAAACTATTCTAAAACCGTCTTAACTTGCGTAATGTAAGATTTCCTGCCTGCGTGATTATAAATTGTGAAGGATTGTGATTCCGGGGAGGGTAGTGCCCAGACTGGCTCTTTGGGAGATCAGTCTGCAACTTCCCCCATAGCATGCTATGAATAAAGAGTAAAGTTTGATAAAATATTGCTTGGTTTATTGTGTTCGTGGTATTTGCGCTCTTGCATTGGGTCGTTCCGCCATGACAATAGAAACAGGCCCTTTGGCCCATCTAGTCCATGCCAAGCCATTTACAAATATGCCATAATGGTCATGTCAGTGGTAGTAATTTTTTTACAGATCGATGTATGCATGGAACAAACTACAAGCGTGGTGGTAGAGGTAGGAACATTAGGGACCTTTAAGAGATTCTTACAAAGGTATATAGATGAAAGAAAAATGGAGGGCTGTACAGGAGGGAGGGGTGCAGAGTTTGTATGTTCTATGAGGATTAAAGGCAAATTGAATAGGAATAAGGAACCTTGGTTCTCAAGGGATATTGCAACTCTGATAAAGAAAGAGGGAGTTGTATGAAATGTATAGGAAATGGGGGGTAAATCAGGTGCTTGAGGAGTATAAGTGCAAGAAAATACTTAAGAAAGAAATCAGGAGGGCTAAAAGAAGACATGAGGTTGCCATCTCCAAGTTTGCGGATGACACGAAGCTGGGTGGCAGTGTTAGCAGTGAGGAGGATGCTAAGAGGATGCAGGGTGACTTGGATAGGTTGGGTGAGTGGGCAAACTCATGGCAGATGCAATTTAATGTGGATAAATGTGAAGTTATCCACTTTGGTGGCAAAAATAGGAAAACAGATTATTATCTGAATGGTGGCCGATTAGGAAAAGGGGAGGAGCAACGAGACCTGGGTGTCATTATACACCAGTCATTGAAAGTGGGCATGCAGGTACAGCAGGCGGTGAAAAAGGCGAACGGTATGCTGGCATTTATAGCGAGAGGATTCGAGTACAGGAGCAGGGAGGTACTACTGCAGTTGTACAAGGCCTTGGTGAGACCACACCTGGAGTATTGTGTGCAGTTTTGGTCCCCTAATCTGAGGAAAGACATCTTTGCCATAGAGGGAGTACAAAGAAGGTTCACCAGATTGATTCCTGGGATGGCAGGTCTTTCATATGAAGAAAGACTGGATGAACTGGGCTTGTACTCGTTGGAATTTAGAAGATTGAGGGGGGATCTGATTGAAACGTATAAGATCCTAAAGGGATTGGACAGGCTAGATGCAGGAAGATTGTTCCCGATGTTGGGGAGGTCTAGAACGAGGGGTCACAGTTTGAGGATAGAGGGGAAGCCTTTTAGGACCGAGGTTAGGAAAAACTTCTTCACACAGAGAGTGGTGAATCTGTGGAATTCTCTGCCACAGCAAACTGTTGAGGCCAGTTCATTAGCTATGTTTAAAAGGAAGTTAGATATGGCCCTTGTGGCTACAGGGGTCAGGGGGTATGGAGGGAAGGCTGGGTTCTGAGTTGGATGATCAGCCATGATCATAATAAATGGCGGTGCAGGCTCGAAGGGCCGAATGGCCTACTCCTGCACCTATGTTCTATGTTTCTATGTTTCTATAATCCAAAGAGCTTTTACATGTATATTAAGAGCAAAAGGATTGTAAGGGATAAAATTGGTTCTCTTGAAGATCAGAGTGGTCGGCTTTGTGCGGAACCAAAGGAAATGGGGGAGATCTTAAATAGGTTTTTTGCATCTGTATTTACTAAGGAAGCTGGCATGAAATCTATGGAATTGAGGGAATCAAGTAGTGAGACCATGGAAACTGTACAGATTGAAAAGGAGGAGGTGCTTGCTGTTTTGAGGAAAATTAAAGTGGATAAATCCCCGGGACCTGACAGAGTGTTCCCTCGGACCTTGAAGGAGACTAGTGTTGAAATTGCGGGGGCCCTGGCAGAAATATTTAAAATGTCGCTGTCTGCGGGTGAAGTGCCGGAGGATTGGAGAGTGGCTCATGTTGTTCCGTTGTTTAAAAAAGGATCGAAAAGTAATCCGGGAAATTATAGGCTGGTGAGTTTAACGTCAGTAGTAGGTAAGTTATTGGAGGGAGTACTAAGAGACAGAATCTACAAGCATTTGGATAGACAGGGGTTTATTAAGGAGAGTCAACATGGCTTTGTGTGTGGTAGGTCATGTTTGACCAATCTGTTGGAGTCTTTCGAGGAGGTTACCAGGAAAGAGGATGAAGGGAAGGCAGTGGATATTGTCTACATGGACTTCAGTAAGGCCTTTGACAAGGTCCCGCATGGGAGGTTAGTTAGGCAAATTCAGTCGCTAGGTATACATGGAGAGGTGGTAAATTGGATTAGACATTGGCTCGATGGAAGAAGCCAGAGAGTGGTGGTAGAAAATTGCTTCTCTGAGTGGAGGCCTGTGACTAGTGGTGTGCCACAGGGATCAGTGCTGGGTCCATTGTTATTTGTCATCTATATCAATGATCTGGATGATAGTGTGGTAAATTGGATCAGCAAGTTTGCTGATGATACAAAGATTGGAGGTGTAGTAGACAGTGAGGAAGGTTTTCAGAGCCTGCAGAGGGACTTGGACCAGCTGGAAAAATGGGCTGAAAAATGGCAGATGGAGTTTAATACTGACAAGTGTGAGGTATTGCACGTTGGAAGGACAAACCAACGTAGAACATACAGGGTTAATGGTCAGGCACTGAGGAGTGCAGTGGAACAGAGGGATCTGGGAATACAGATACAAAATTCCCTAATAGTGTCGTCACAGGTAGATAGGGTCGTAAAGAGAGCTTTTGGTACATTGGCCTTTATTAATCGAAGTATTGAGTATAAGAGCTAGAATGTTATGATGAGGTTGTATAAGGCATTGGTGAGGCCGAATCTGGAGTATTGTGTTCAGTTTTGGTCACCAAATTACAGGAAGGATATAAATAAGCTTGAAAGAGTGCAGAGAAGGTTTACAAGGATGTTGCCGGGACTTGAGAAACTCAGTTACAGAGGAAGGTTGAATAGGTTAGGACTTTATTCCCTGGAGCGTAGAAGAATGAGGGGAGATTTGATAGAGGTATATAAAATTATGATGGGTATAGATAGAGTGAATGCAAGCAGGCTTTTTCCACTGAGGCAAGGGGAGAAAAAAACCAGAGGACATGGGTTAAGGGTGAGGGAGGAAAAGTTTAAAGGGAACATTAGGGGGGGCTTCTTCACACAGAGAGTGGTGGGAGTATGGAATGAGCTGCCAGACGAGGTGGTAAATGCGGGTTCTTTTTTAACATTTAAGAATAAATTGACAGATACATGGATGGGAGGTGTATGGAGGGATATGGTCCGTGTGCAGGTCAGTGGGACTAGGCAGAAAATGGTTCGGCACAGCCAAGAAGGGCCAAAGGGCCTGTTTCTGTGCTGTAGTTTCTATGGTTCTATGGTTAGAAAGGTTAAAAGGCTGGCATAATATTGTGGGCCAAATGACCTGAACTGTGCTGTATTATTCTATATTCTACGTTATAGCCACAAAGCAAGAAACTAATAAAAAAACAAAAATAAAAGACCAACAATGTGTGAGAGAAAGAAAAAACATTACAAATCATGTTGTTCGCTTCAATTATTTGCACGATTTGTTTTTTTTTCTTTCTCTTGTGCATCGAGTTCTGGTCGTCTATTTTTCTTTTTTTTTGCTTTAAATTTGGTTCTTTCGGGTTTCTTGCTTCGTGGCTACCTGTGAGCAAGCAAATTAAGGTTGTATGACTTAAACATTCTTTGATAATAAACGTACTTGAAAATAAATTACCTTCCTGAAATAAATAACCTCAGTTCAAAATGCAAGTGTGCTTCAAGGACGTTTTTAAAAAGTTAGCTAGAAAATGGATTTTTAGACATTTTACCTGGATGCTGTGTTGTGTTCGTGCTGCATTGGAAATGATAAAGAAACAGCCTTAGAATAAGAAATTCTTACTGTAGCTTTCACCTCTGAGATTATTAAAATATGATTTATACCTTTAATTGATGGCAGTCGCTTACATCATCCATTCAAGCTGGTCCACACATTTCTTGCGATCTCACCATGCAATGCAGAGATGACTGACAACTGGTACATGAGATAATGGAAAAGTGGGAATGGGAGTGGGCTACTGTGCGCTATTATAATGTTGGTAGTTGTGGCCTCTGGACCTAATTTCTCTTGTTAATTTTAAAGGGAACACCACACATAGAGGATGTCCTCATACGATGGAAACATCAAGGGGAAATACGAGGAAGTCTGCAGATGCTGGAAATTCAAGCAACACACAGAAAATGCTGACGAAGGGTCTCAGCCCGAAACGTTGACTGTACTTCTTCCTATAGATGCTGCGTGGCCTGTGTGTTCCACCAGCATTTTGTGTGTGTTGCATCAAGGGCAAATGAAAGCTTTCCTGGATGTGCCTGGTCCAATTTCCCGATGGATGGGACTTCACTGTAATTGGAAACAAACACTTCAACACTGGAAAATAGTGCATTTTAGACACTATTTAATTCGCTCATTATTTGCTGTGTCATATGACTTGGGCGATCATGGTCTTTCCTGAAAATGATTGTTCTTGGCAAATTTTTCTACAGAAGTGGTTTGCCACTGCCTTCTTCTGGGCAGTGTTTTTACAAGATGGGTGATCCTAGCATTATCAATACTCTTCAGAGATTGTCTGCCTGGTGTCAGTGGTCACATAACTAGGACTTGCGATAAGCACCAGCTGCTCATACGACCATCCACCACCTGCTCCCATGGCTTCACTTGACCCTGATCAGGAGCTAAGCACCTCTTTGCCCAGAGGTAATCTGCAGGCTAGTGGAGGGAAGGAGCACTTTAGACTTCCTTTGGTAGAGACCCATCTCCATCCTGTCACCCAGACAGTATTTACAAATCGAAAAAAGTTCCAAATAAGTCCAATTTCTAGGTAAAATGTTGCTACTTATTGTTTTCTTTAAAAGGGTCTACACTTAGATTTATCCTAGAAAAATCACTGAAAATCACTTAGGGACCACTGCACGGGATCAGAAATATCTGCAGAAAATTGTTATCTAAGCCAAATCTATCATGGGCAACAATGAGGGTATCTTCAAAAGGCGATACCTCAAGAAAACGGCATCCATCACTAAGAACACCCAGCACATGCCCTCTTCTCATTACCACCAACTGAGGAGACACACACTCAATGTTTCAGGAACAGCTACTCCCTTTCTGCCCTCAGATTTATGAATGGTCAATGAACCCATGAGCACTACCTCACAAATTTTAACTCTTTTTGCACTAATTTTTAAATATAAATTTATAGCATATTTTATATATTGCACTGTATTGCTGCCACAAAAGAATTTTTTTTTACGACAAACGTCAGTGATACTACACATGATTCTGAAATGATATCTTCCAACTTGAAAATTTTTCTTTGAATTTTACCTTTCTTTCTTTTTGTCGCCCTTTTTCAGCATAATTCCACAAACATCTGTCGCGCCATCCAAAACGGATAGAAATTCCTCAATGCACTGAATGGAAATGAAAGAAATCAGTCAACCAAATGCCCTGAATAAGTCGATCAGGAAATTTCCTCTGAAGAGGTTGGTTCTGTTTTAATGCTTCAGTAAACCTTTTGATGAGTACTTGCTGCTTTTGGGCTCTGTTGCTTCACCACTTTCAAGTGTAGGCTAAATAGAAATGTTGAGCTGGAATTAACTGCTTTCTCTAATTTCAAGAAGCTTAAAATTAACAGAATTCAGTTTTCTCTACCTACTATCAAATAGCATAACATTACTATAAATTAAGTAATATATTCTGCTTGTAATTTAGAGTCACATCTTGGACTGTACTACTGCCACAAAACAAATTTCATACATAACGTATGTCAATGGTAATAAACCTGATTTTGATTCCGATCGAAAAGGTACAGCAGCACCACCACCCCGCCCCTGACACTCCTTCTCTGCCACCTGCCCCACACCCCTCCCACAATGTTCTTTGCTCCTGCCGGATTTACAAACTCTCTCTCCATTCCTCATTGACAATACAGTACTGTGCAAAAGGCTTACGCACATTATATAAGCGAGGGTGCCCAAGGCAAATCTGCATGCTGTAGACGAAAATCTGATAATGATGAGAGTGATGCAGGACTGCTTACCCTAGAGATTCGTAATGTGAAGGCTAACAGGATACAAGCAATATCACTCACACCAGCAGTGTACAGCATTTCAAAGATACTGAACTGAAGCCTGCACTTATCCAACTGAGAATTCATATGGAGAAAAGATCATTCCTACGGGAAGGACAAGACTTCCCAGACACTCAATGTTAACTGGATGACATCATTGTTACTGGTAAGGATGAGAAGGAACATCTCCAAAAATCGTAAGATGGTGTAAAAAATCTCGAGATGGTGTTACAATAACCAACAAGCCACATTGGGCTTGTATGTGGTAAAGAGAGGTGGGCCAGCATTGTGAGGCCATGATTGCCTGAGACTACTACAACTTGAATGGAGATCCATCCATCATTTGCATGCCACATCCCCTCTAGAAGAGTTAACTGGAAGAGAAATTAAGAAAGGTACAGGATGATGCCACAGCAGTGTTCTGGAGAGCACTGGAAAATACAAACATATCAAGGGTAAAATAGTGATAAGTGAAAATACCAGACCCATTGTTTTACTAGGCCTGCCCAGTTCCTTATACCATTCGTAATAAAGTAGTCAGTGAACTGGGTTGCAGAGCTGAAGGAATTCTTTCTAAGGCTGACTGGAGCCCATGGGCAGCACCAGTGGTCCTGGTAGCTCAGAAGGATGGGTCTGGCAGGATCTGTGGTGACTTTAAGCTCACCATCAACCTAGTATTGGAAGTAGATCAATAGCCTCTTCCCAGGATACAGGATATCTTTGCAAACCTTTCTGAAGGAAAACACTTCAGCAAAGTGGACTTCGCTGAGGCCTTTCTACAGCTGGAGCGAGAAGAAGAGTTCAAAGTGTTTTTCACTTCCGGTGACCAGTGGTGGTGCTCAGGGGTCAGTAATGGAACTGCTAACTTTCACATTGTTCGTCAGTGATTTAGACAATGAAACTGATGGCTTTGTGGCCAAGTTTGCAGATAATACGAAGATAGGGCAAAAGAGTGTCAGATGGAATACACTGTTGGGAAATGTATGATAATACATTCCGGTAAAAGGACTATTATCTAAATGGGAGAAGGTTCAAACATCAGAGGTGCAGAGGGATGTAGGAGTCCTCGTACAAGACTCCCAGAAGGTTAAGTCACAGGTTGAGACTGTGGTAAAGAAAGCATATGCAATGTTGGCATTTATTTCAAGGGGAATAGAATATAAAAGCAAGGAGACAATGCTGAGCCTTTATAAGACACTAGTCGGACCGCTCTTGGAGTATTGTCAACAGTTTTCAGCCCCGTATCTCAGAAAGGATATATTGTTATTGGAGAGAGTCCAGAGGAGGTTTACGAGGATGATTCTGGGAATGAAGGGGTTAACACAGAGGAGTGTTTGGCAGCTTTGAGCCTGTACTCACTGGAATTTAGAAGAATGCGGGGGGAATCTCATTGAAACCTACCGAATGTTGAAAGGACTAGATAGGGTGGATGTGCAGAGATTGATTCCTTCGGTGAGGGTATCCAGATCTATAGGGCCAAAGAGTGATGAATCTGTGGAATGTTCTGCTAGAGACTGTGGTGGAGGCCAAGTTCGTGGGTATATTTAAGGCAGAAGCTGATCATTTCCTGGAAATGGTGAGAAAGCAGGTGCGTGGGGTTGAGTAAGATCTGGGATCAGCCATGAGCAGACATGACAGGCTGAAAGATCTAATTCTGCTCCTATATCTTATGGTCTCACCATAAACACTCACAAAGGGGTTTATCGCTATAATAGGCTTATTTTTGGAGTAGCATCTGCACCTACATACACGAGCAGAAAACGATGGTCTAGGTGACGCAAGACTGTCCAGGCAATAGCGCCACCTAGATGACATCATTGTCACTGGTAAGGATGACAAGGAACATCTCCAAAATCTCAAATACAAAATATTCTGCAGATGCTGGGGTCAAAGCAACACTCACAACACGCTGGAGGAACTCAGCAGGTCGGGCAGTATCCATGGAAAAGATCGGTTGATGTTTCGGGCCGGAACCCTTCATCAGGACTGTAGAGGGAAGGGGCAGAGGCCCTATAAAGAAGGTGGGGGGAGGGTGGGAAGGAGAAGGCTGGTAGGTTCCAAAATCTCAAGATGCCATTAAAAAGATGAGAAGATTTATGGGCTCAGAAACCAGTTGGGAATTCTTTAAACTAAGCATCACTTACTATGTTCACACCATTGACACACAATTATTACACTAGTGTGCTGAGGAAATTTAAACACTGTTTTATCCCCCCAAGGCCAAAGAAAGTGTCACAGTTGTGCTCTATTTTAGGATTTGTTAATTACTATAACAGGTTCCTGCCAAACCTGGCTACTGTGTTCATCCCTTGAACTCATTACTAGAGATTGGGAAGAAATGGCAATGGACAAAGCAGTATGAGGTGGTTTTCCAGAAGGCAAAGGAAATGGTGTTGGCAGACACTATATTTACACATTATGATTCTCATTGTCCAGCAAAGTTTACCCTCATTACTGATCACCATTTACTAGTGTCTGTCTTCAATCCACAGAAGGGTGTTCCACTTAGAGCAGCAGCATAAATGCAGAGATGGGCTCTGTTTCTTGGAGGACACAATTACAAGATCAAATTCAAGAGGGCATCTTATCACGAAAATGCTGATGGTTTGTCCCATTTACCCTTGGAAATGGAAATTCCTGAAAAATTTACAAAAGAGGACACTCCTGTTGACGTATTCTCCATTATGCAAGTCAGAAGTCTCCTTATTACAGCAGAGATGATCCAAAGGGAAACCAGAAAAGACCCCACAATGTCCTAGGTTGACATGGCCACCAAAACTGGCGAGAACGTGGAGCAGAAATTCCATTTCCCCTATTTTTACCTGCATCGGGATGAACTTGCCCTTGGCAGAGGTTGCCTTGTGTGGGGATTGAGAGTTGTATCATCCAAGCGGAGAGCTGAAGTGTTGGAGGAGCTGCATGCTGCTCAAAACCTTGTCTGGTGGCCTGAGATAGATCAGCTGATTGAGCAGCTTGCCATGCACTGTTCGAGAAGATGCCAAGAGAAGTGCCTTTCCATCCCTGGGAATGGCCTGCATTGCAACGCAAAGGATTCAAGTGGCAAGAAGTGTTCACAATAGCCTCCACTACAGTCTCACACACTGCCGGTGTTTTGAGAAGCCTCTTTGGAAGGACTGGTATTCCAGAACACTTAGTGGACAACGGAGCAGTTTGTTGCAGAACAGTTTTAATCATTCCTGAATATGAATTGACTAAGCCATATTACACCAGCACTGTACCACCCAATACAAATGGCTTGATGGAAAGGTTTGTCCAGAGTCTATAGTCATAGTCATTGTCATACTTTATTGATCCCGGGGGAAATTGGTTTTCATTGCAGTTGCTCCATAAATAATAAATAGTAATAAAACCATAAATAGTTAAATAGTAATATGTAAATTATGCCAGTAAATTATGAAATAAGTCCAGGACCAGCCTATTGGCTCCGGGTGTCTGACTCTCCAAGGGAGGAGTTGTAAAGTTTGATGGCCACGGGCAGGAATGACTTCCTATGACGCTCTGTGTTGCATCTCGGTGGAATGAGTCTCTGGCTGAATGTACTCCTGTGCCCACCCAGTACATTATGTAGTGGATGGGAGACATTGTCCAAGATGGCATGCAACTTGGGGACAGCATCCTCTTTTCAGACACCACCGTCAGAGTCCAGTTCCAACCCCACAACATCACTGGCCTTACGAATGAGTTTGTTGATTCTATTGGTGTCTGCTACCCTCAGCCTGCTGCCCCAGCATACAACAGCAAACATGATAGCACTAGCCACCACAGACTCGTAGAACATCCTCAGCATCGTCCGGCAGATATTAAAGGACATACTGCGAGCAATGTCAGCAAAACACACTACACTGAATCAGAAGCTCGCCACCTTCCTCCTTGTTTATCAGAATGCAGCACGCTTCACAACCGACAACACTCCAACTATGCTGTTCCTGGGTTGTCCCCTGCACACATGCTTGGATCTCCTCAAACGCAATATCAGGAGGAAGCCAATAACAGGCTGAGACAAACTGAGGGCTCCTTAGACAAGGAGGTTCAATGTTTCACTCCTGGACAAGCAGTCTTGGTGAGGGACTACAGAGGTCATCAAAAACATGAACTTGGAAAGATTAAGGACAGAACTCTCCTATGCAGTGAAGATTGCGTCTGATATCATTTGGAAATGACACACCTATCGATTGATGAGAATACAGTCAATTGTTGAAGAAGAAAGATGTCCAGAGCTGTCAGAACCATTCCTGTGGACTCAGCATCAACTCCTACAACCACCACAGATGAGGCCCCAGAACCGGAGATTGTTTCACAGCCACAAGTCTCATTTTCCAACCACAATCACATTCTTCCCTTGTCAGGAAAGGTTTTATCCCACAAGAGTAAGAAATCCTCCACAGTGATTAAATCCTCAGGCTTGATTGGGACAATTTAAAATTTACTATGCTGTGGATGTTAATATAGTAATTGTATTATATAGAACACAGTGTATATAGGTTGAGATTCATTCTATATGAGTTGGAGTTTATAGGTAAGCAGGGAGGAGTGTTGTGTATTTAATACGTCAGTAATATTTGAATAATATTGTATATATATTGTTTGATTTATGATTCTTTGTTTATACAATTCATTACTGATTACATGTAAAATCATGTGAATGGCATAGGTCATTATGCCACCACATCATATGTGAGCGCCTTACTAAAGTAAGAATGAAGTAAGCACGTTGTCCCAGCTCTCTGTTTTTTCTTCCAATTAGATTTATGTTTTGGAGTTACAAAACATGACAGACTGGATGTGGAGAGGATGTTTCCTATTGAGGGGTAGACTAGGACAAGAGGGCACAGCTTCAGAACTGAGAGATATCCATTTAGAACAGAGATGAGGAGGAATTTCATTAGCCAAAAGGTGGTGAAGCTGTGGAATTCACTACCACAGATGGCTGTGGATCCAAGTCTTTGGGTTATATAGGTTATATGTAAAAGTACACGAATGGCATACGTCATTACACCACCATATCATATGTGCACACTTCTCTAAAGTAAAGAATGAAGAACATCTGTTTATCCCGGGGCTCACACGTTTGTCTTCCAGTTAGTTTATGGAGTTACAAAACCTAACATTTACCTAATATTTACTTCCTTTCCTGCAAATGCCTGCAAGATTAATCTCAGGGTTGTATATGGTGACAGATACGCACTTTGATAATAAATTTACTTTGAACTTTGAGAAGGGATGAGAGGGGAAAAAGAGAGAGGAGGAGGGAAGGAGAAACAATCTACTAGATGGAGAGCTTGTTCTGAGAGTCAGAAGGAGATCTCAAAGGCATAATCTCAGTACATACATCAGGAGCACTGCATAAGCAGTGCCTCCAGCATTGTCAAAGACCACTCCCATCCTTTGCACAATCCCTTTACCCTCCTGCTGTCAGGCAGAAGGTACTGAAGCACAAGTACAAGAACTGTCCAGCTGGGTAACCACTTCCCCCCAGGCTGTTAGACTACTTAACACTCTGCTGCCACTCGGCACACAGGTACACCCTGTTTGAATGCCCTGCTGCCGTGACTGTATGTACTGGATCGTAACTGTATGCTCTGTGTGTGACCATATGTACACCCTGGCTCCAGAGGAGTGATGTTGCATTTAGTGTACAGCTGAATGATAATAAAAATGAATTTGAACCAAAGGAAAACCCTACATCCTAACATCGTCTAACTTGAGCTTGCACACAAAGGCAAGAAATATCTGTAAAAACAAGTTGAGGTAAAAGTACTTACTGAACAATCAAAACTTACTTTGCCATTCAGTGAATTATGTAGCTTCAAAAGAGGACCTCTGGTTTCCTCGGGTAGTTTTGCCAGAATTTTCAATCTGAGCTGCACGTTAAAAAGGATACAACTTTAGCTTAGCACATGCAAAGAGCAAGAATGTTTAGATAGATTACACACAGTTGTTGATTTATCATCACCTCTGAGGTTATTGACGTGTAGTTTTCCACTGCCATCATGAGGTCCCCAGCCACGAAATTGAAAAGGAGATTGCAAATATCAGTGGAAATGGTCTTCAACAAGTGCTTTTCTAATTGAACTTGTGTGTCATCTAAAATATCCAAGAACATCATTTGTTTTCATGGTATAATTAACAAAGTGAGCACAGTGAGCTAGATAAGATTAATATATACTCAGTGACCACTTCATTCAGTAGGTACACCTGTACAACTACTTGTCAAAGCAAATACCCAATCAGCCAATCATGCAGCAGCAACTCGATGCATAACAGCATGCAGACATGGTCAAGAGGTTCAGTTATTGTCCAGGCCAAACATCAGAATGGGGAAGAAATGTGATCCAAGAGACTTTGACCATGGAATGATTTGTTGGTGCTAGATGGGGTAGTCTGAGTATCTTAGAAACTGAGCTCTTGTGCACAACCACCTCTAGAGTTTACAGAGAATGGTGAGGAAAACAAGCAAAGTAGTTCTTTGGGCAAAAACAGCTTGTTAATGAGGGGGGTTAAAGGAGAGTGGCCTGACTGGTTCAAGCTGACAGGAATGTTACGTTTTGTAACTTCAAAACATCAAAATAAGTCAAAGGAAACAGGGGAGTCCAGGAAATGAGGGTGTAACTTCGTCTTTACTTTAAGTGAAGTGTGCTCGTCTCAGATAGTAGCGTGGTGACATATGCAACTTGCGTATTTCTACATATATCCTGTTAATAAATTATTTAAATGAACAAAAATGCTTAATTAAACTATATATCACACAAGATTGCTCAAATATTATTGAAATACTAAATACATAACAAGGAAGGCAACAATAACTCTAGTAGCCCCATGTTACAACAGTGCTGTGCAGAAGATCATCTCTAACACACAACACGTCGAACCTTGAAGTCGATGGGCTAGAAAAGCAGACAGCCCCACCGGGTTCCACTTCTGTACCTAATAAGGAGGCTTCAGTGACCTAACTTTCGGTGGATGGGCCTCTGCGTGCTCTTATGAATGAACAATCACTCAGTGGCCCCCTCCTGTATTGAATAAATTGGCCACTGAGTGTATGTTCACTTTCAAATTCTCAATAAAACTCATGGTCGATATACAACCACACTTCCTGGCTGCACCATGCAAAATGGTCACTGCAATAGTCCTCGGAAAATTTCTGCTGTCCAGAGGATGCTCGAAGAGATTTATGGTAATTGAAACAGGAAATACAAATTCAGGCTGATTGCTGAAAGCAATCACGCCACGTTTAAAAAAGTAATCATACACTACTCCTGCTGTTTACTAATCGAAGTACTGTTGATCACAGAAATCTGAAATTAAAGAAAATGGTCAGGTAATAGTCATATAGAAAGGAACAAAAATAATATTTCATGTCAATGACGTTTTAACAGAAAGGGATATAGCTAGAGTTGCAATTGGTTTTGGCAAATTTGCCTTCTTCACCACAGATTCAACCTGTAAATTAACCTTCTGGGAGTCTTGCATGAGGACTCCCGAGTCCCTCTGCACCTCTGATGTTTGAATTATCTCCCCGTTTAGATAACAGTCTGCACTTTTGTTCCTTTTACCAAAATGCATTATCATACATTTCCCAACAGTGTATTCATCTGCCACTTTTTTGCCCATTCTTCCAATTCTTCTAAGACCTGCTGCAATCACATTCTTTCGTCAGCACTACCTACTCCAACCTATCTTTGTATCATCTGCAAACTTTGCCACAAAGCCATCAATTCCATCACCACTGAAGGCCAACACACTATACACCTTCTCAACCACCCAGTCAACTTGTGTGGCAACTTTGAGGGATCGTTGTACGTGGACCCCAAGATCCCTCTGTTCCTCCACACTGCTAAGAATCCTGCCATTAAACTTGTACCCTGTGCTTAAGTTTAACTTTCCAAAGTACATGATTTTCTTTTCCTATTCATTCTTAGAGATACAGCACAGAAACAGGCCTAATGAACCCACGCCACCTAGTCATACCCGTGTGACCAATTAACCTACTGACCTGTACACCTTTGGAATGTGGGAGGAAACCCACGTGGACATGTGGAGGATCAATAAGCTCCTTACAAATGGTGGCGGCAACTGAATCTGTGTCACTGGCACTGTAATACCACGACGCTAATTTTCAGCTTAAGCACATCTTCCCATCAAGAGGAAAGAGAAAGCAAGTGCTCCTCTTCAGAGTGTGTACCAGAGCACGAGTCTACCTGGAATCTCATGTGTAGCTCTGAGCACTGCTCTGCTCTTCAGGTGAGATATACTGACCTTGGTAAGTGCTGAGGGAAGATAGCACAGAGAATTATTGCGCAGATTTGACATAACAATTCTGAACATAGAAGGTTAGTTGCACCTTGACAGCAACTTCTTAAGGATTCTTTTATTCCACTGTACTTAGATGCTGAAAGGGAGCCGGGTGCTACAGTAGTGTAGTGATTAGTGAGACATTATACAGCTTGGGATATTCCGGAGTTCAGAGTTCAATTCAGGCACTGTCTGTAAGGAGTTTGTACGTTCTCAACATGGAATGTGTGAATTTTCCCTGGGTGCTCTGGTTTCTTCCCACTGTCCAAAGGCATAGCAGTAGATTAACCGGTCATTGTAAATTGTCCTGTGATTAGATTAGGGTGAATTGGGATGGTCAGGGGTTGCTGGGGTGGCGTGGCTCGACGGACTGCAAGGCCCTACTCCATACAGTATTGCTGAATAAATAAATATTCAATACCTTTAAAACTGTGGTTTTGATAGACCATAAGACATAGGAGCAGAATTCCTCCCAGAGTCAAAAGACCATAAGACAAAGGAGCAGAATTCGGCCATCTGGCCCATCAAGTTTGCTCCACTATTCAACCATGGCTGATCTTTTTTTTCTCCTCCTCAGCCCCACTCACCAGCCTTCTCTCTGTAACCTTTGATGTCACGTCCAGTCAAGAACCTATCAAGCCCTACCGTAAATACACCCAATGACCTGGTCTCCACAGCTGCATGTGGCAACGAGTTCCACAAATCCACTACCCTTTGGCTGAAGAAATTTCTCCGTATCTCTATTCTGAATGGGCGTCCCCACATCCTGAGGTTGTGCTCTCTTGTCCTAGACTCCCCCACCATGGAAAACATCCTTTCTACATCTACTCTGTCTAGGCCTTTCAACATCGAAAGGTTTCAATGAGATCCCCCTCATCCTTCTAAATTCCAACGAGTACAAACCCAGAGCTATCAAACATTTGTCCTTTCATTCCTGGAATCAGCCTTGTGAACCTCATCTGAATCCTCTCCAATGCCAGCATATCTTTTGTAAGATGAGGGGCCCAAAACTGTTCACAATACTCAAGGTGAAGCCTCACCAGTGCCTTATAAAACCTCAGCATCACATCCCTGCTCTTGTATTCTGGACCTCTTGAAATGAATGCTAACATTGCATTTGCCTTCCTCTCCTATCTTGTCTTGTGTCAGCATGTACCCCATCACCTCATCCTTAACAATTGATTCCAACATCCTTCCAACCACTGAGGTCAGGCTAACTGGTCTATAATTTCCTTTCTGCTGCCTTCCTCCTTTCTTAAAGAGTGGAGCGACATTTGCAATCTTCCAGTCCCCTGGCACCATGCCAGAGTCCAATGATTTTTGAAAGATCGTTTGCTACCTCTTTCAGAACCCCAGGGTACAGTTATCTGGCCCGGGTGACCTTAGGTTTTTCAGTTTTTTGAGCACCTTCTCCCTTGTAATAGTAACTACACTCACATTTCTTTCCTCATACTTTTCAACATCTGGCACACTGCTAGTGTCTTCCACGGCGAAGAATGAAGCAAAGTACTCATTTAGTTCATCTACCATCTCCTTGACCCCCCCCCCCCATCCCAGTTATTATTTCTCCAGCCTCATTTTCTAGCGGTCCTCTATCCATTCTCATCTCTGTTATATTTTTTACATACTTGAAAAAGCTTTTACCATCCACTTTGATATTGCATCAGAACTAATCTTAGTTCTTTCTTCTTTGATCACCATCATGCTGCGTAGATAGAAGACAATCCAGCTTGCATGGTCTAATACTATGCTGCTGCATCACACGTAACTCACAAGACCTCAGTGGATTTTAGTATTGTGTAAACTGGTTCGACAACACTTCCTTGGGAACACCTCACTGATTTGACCAAGTACAAATCCTGTGTTCACGTAGAGAGATTTTACCTGTAAAGAGCTTGGCTCCCTTCTCAAACAACTTTATGTTGTTGTGGAACTGCGAGACCTCCTCCTGTAGTTCTTTCACCGTCTTTTTCCGACTTGCCCCTGAGGTGGAGGAGGCAGTGGATGTGAACACCGTGTGTAACACTTCCTGATAGCTCTTGTTTAAAGGTCTGTTAACGAAATGAACAATAACTATCAGTCCACAAGAACACAGCATCTGCTTTTGGAATATATATATTTTCATTCAGGGTGCAATTATATTTCATTATTCAAACCAATATAGATAACACAAGTAATAAGTCTGTCAATACATTACCCATATATTAAACAATGTTAAATCACAAGAGATTCTGCAGATGCTGGAAATCAGAGTAACAAATGCTGGAGCAAGTCGGGTCATATGCAGTTTTTTGTTGATTCTATTGCGTTTCTTTCTGTTCTGTATGAATGCCCACAAGAAAGTTATTCTCAGGGTAGTATACAGTGATATTTACAGTACTGTGCAAGAGTCTTAAATATATATAGCTAGAGTACCCAAGACTTTCGCACAGTACTGCATAATTAAAACAGGAAGGTGGTTAGGAAACAGAAATAAGAATACGTAGCTTTGCATTAACTGAGCAGTAATGTGTCATTTGGTAACTAGAAAGAGATAATATACAGTATTGTGCAAAAGTATTATATATATAAAAAAAATTTTCTCACCCCTTATGGGTGGTATGTGTATTTTTCCCTCTCAATCTCTGGTCCTTGCAGTGCGCTCTTCTGGACCGAGATCTCAGATGTTGTTCCCGGGGTTTGTAGAAGTTACTCTCCCAGTTCAGGTGTCACAGCTCCAAGTGTTCCTGTCACCACCGGGATTACTCTGGCTTTAACCTTCCACATCCTTTCTATCTGTTCTTTCAACCTGGTATTTCTCCAGCTTCTCATATTCTTTCTTCCTGATGTTACTGTCATTCTGGATTGCCACATCTATATTACTATTGTTTCCTCCTGTCCTTTGTCCTGTATTACTATGTCTGGTTGGTGGCCAGTACCTGTTTACCATCTGTATTTCAAAGCCCCACGGGATCTCAGCTCTGTCATTCTCCACTACCTTCTCGGGAGTTTCCCATTTGGACTAGGGAGAGTCCAATCCATACTCAGTGCAGACGTTCCTGTAATAACTATAATCACAGATACAGAAATAAATGTATATATATGTTGTTACGTACCCCGTAACTGGGTTGCCAAACCAGCAGAAATGGATCACTCAGTTGGGAGTCTGGAGTACTAGAACTAAGAAAGTTTTATTAAAGAAACAAGCAACACATTAATCGAAAGGATAATAAATGCAACAGTTCAGCGATGATAAACGCACATGTGCACAGAATTAAGATAACAGCATCAATCAAGCTCTATCGTTGTCTAGGGGTAAATGACCAATTTCAAAATGACTCAAAGTTCAGTCCAGTTAGTAGTTCAGTTCGCAGTAATCGTTGCCGTGGCGATGGACAAGGTGGGGGAAGAGAGACATAGAATAGGAACAACTGATCATTCAGAACACGGCTTCACTCACAGACTCAGCGAGATGGCTCACAAACAGCTTTTGGGCGGGTCCTTGGTGATGTCACCTGAGGTCACCGACTGTGACCCCTCCTCCAGATGCGGTCGATCCTCTGCAGTGAACCCGGCACCCAGGCAAGGGCGGACACACACCGGGTTCCCGCTGATCGTACCTTTCCACCCTGATCGTTGTCTGGTACTTCTCACCCACTCGTGAGAAGCGTACCGCTTCCAGGGTCTCGTTACCTCGGGTGGCGTGTGTGTCCTGCCTTAGCGAACCGGTCCCTTTTTATCCCCCTGCTGGGGTATCGCCTGTCCATCACTTCAAACAGTTCAGGGTTCAAAGGGGGGAGCCGCTCCAGACAGCTCTCTCTCCCACATCCCTTCATTACACATCTCCAGACGCTGCTCCATTGTTCCTTATCTCTCCTTCCCCTGAGGGCAGGTGGCAGACCAACTGCTGATGCCACTGATGCTAGCCCAGGCCAGCAAACATCTTAATTTTATGTGTATTCTCGTAACACTTCCCCCCTTTAAGGATTTTTACCGGGAGGTAAAAATTACAAACATGACTACATTATCTGATACATACACAATATACATCTTTAACAGTTATTTAGCTAATACAGAGAATTTGAAGCTGTCAACACCTTGACAGACAGTCATCACATTTTCTGTTCCTTTTACACGTGTTATTAATAATCCCTTAGACCAGGCTCCAACTCAGCAAACTTCATAGTGGCCAAAAACACTGATGAATTGCGACCAATGTAACCTCTCATTTGGTTTTGTCCCGGACCACAACAACAAGGGTCGTCCCATTCCGACTCAATTTTCTCTCGCAAGGGCTTAGTAGGAGGGGGACGGGTATTGACCGCAGAGTTATTGCAAAACTTCCTGCAGTACCCCACCATCTCCAAAAGCCTTCTGAGGGCCCTCTTGTCTGTCGGGGTTGGGAGGTCAGCGATAGCCTGCACTGTAGCTTGCATCACTGCCAGCTGCCCCTGTGTCACCACAATTCCCAGGTAAGTGACCCTCGTGTGGCCGAATTCATTTTTTTCAAGGTTCACTATCAAACTGGCTTCAGACAGCCGTGTTAAATTGCCAATACACACCTCTGTGTTCATCAGCCCTTTAGTCACTGAATTACTCAAAAAATATGGGTGTTGTTTACTTGGCTGCCCTATTGTAACCACAATCACCCAACGTACCAGTTCTTTGCATTTCCTCGGGACAATCAAACACATAGGTGCGAGTCGTTTAATTACTCCTTCTAAAGATTCGCTTTGTTCGGGGATTAAGGGAGAGACCTTATCAGTAGACCTGGCCAAAACAATAGCATTCTCCCATCTGACCGATCCCATCCTAATCTTTTCAAAATGGTTCTTTTCTCTTATCAGGGGGCCCCTAGCTTCATTGATTTCCACGCTAACACCGACTAGGTTTGTTAGCATATCAAAAGCCGGTGACCGTCTCAGTTCGCGTCGGTCATGATCAATAACATTTTTCCCCCTGGGCAGCCGGTAAATCTCTTTCATGATTCCACCAACTGTTTCCTCCAGCACCGCAAAATGTCCACCGGGGGGTACCTCGTGGGCCATGTTAAAAACCTCATCCCCATAACTCTTTTGCACCACCCCCCACTCCTCATCTGCGGATGCTGTACTTGATTTCCCTTTCTTCCTTAGCACTTCCTCATCCGCACAATAGCTTGTCAAGGCTGTGTCAGAGAGAGCGGTCTCGGCAAAAACCATCAGCCCCTCGTCTCGCTCCTGCGTCTGCACAAATTCTTTCCTGGCTACTGCTACGTCCGTCCCAGCTCCCTCACTACCTCTTATCTCACTACACCCTGTCTCATACAAGGTTGGCAGAAATGTTTCAGCCAAATTCACCATCGCGGGCGGGGCCTCCATGCTGGCAGGCTGACCCGTCAATCTCACGACTGGGAACACGATTCCTCCGGCGATGTCATTACCGAGCAAGACTTCCACGTCTTTCATTGGTAATTCGGACCTCACCCCGATCGTGACTACTCCAGAGACCAGGTTGCTCTGTAAGTGTATCTGGTGCAAAGGGACTGACTCTGTCCCTTCCCTAGCGGTTCGCTTAACAGCTCGATACAGCCATTCCAAATTTCCGCTTTTCCTTTCCCCGTCTCCTTCCTTGGGGCAAAGCACCTGGACGCAAAGTGTCCGACTTTCCCACAATTATAACAGACGACCCCAGGAGACTTCCTACCAGACTGCTCCCGGTCTACCTTATCCTTTTCACTAGTCCCCGGCTTACTTTCTGACTTTTCTGGTGGACTCTCCCCGCCGTCCTGACTACCCTTCTGGTAGCCTTTACTCGGGGCAACCTTCATTTTATGCGTCAATGCATACTCATCCGCTAACTTAGCAGTTGCGGCTAACGTGGCTGCCTCTTTCTCATCGAGGTAGGGTCTCATACCCTCAGGGACACAACCTTTAAACTGCTCAATCAGAATCAGCTGCAGCAGTCTGTCATAATCCCCCTCTACCCCTTTCGAGGCGCACCAACGCTCACAATATGTTTGCATCTCACGAGTAAACTCCAAATACGTGCGGTCCCACCGCTTCCTCGCATTCTGGAACCTCTGCCGGTATGCCTCCGGGACCAACTCATAAATCCTGAGGATGGCCTCTTTCACCACCTCATACCTCTGGGCATCTTCCGCGGATAAAGCGGAGTAAGCTTGTTGGGCTTTCCCTTTCAGTACACTCTGAAGTAAAACAACCCACTTATCCCTTGGCCAGTCCTGACTTATAGCCACTTTTTCGAAATGGAGAAAGTACCGATCCACGTCGGTATCGTCAAAAGGGGGAACCAGCCTTACCTCCTGGGTCGCCGGGAACCCTCCACCTTGGTTCGGCACGAGCCCCTGCTCGGCCCTTATCTTTAACTTCTCCAGCTCAAATTCCCTTTCCCTCTGTTTCTCCTCTCTCTCCAACTGTCTGTCCCTCTCTCTCTCTTCTCTCTCCAACTGTCTTTCTCTCTCTTGCCTTTCTACCTCTTTCTCTCTCTCTTGCCTTTCTACCTCTTTCTCTCTCTCCCGCCTTTCTAACTCTTTCTCTCTCTCCCGCCTTTCTAACTCTTTCTCTCTCTCCCGCCTTTCTAACTCTCTCTCCTGCCTTTCTAACTGCTTCTCTTCGTGTTCTAACTGCCGGACCCAGAACTCGTGCTCGAGTCTCAGTTTTTCAAGCTGTACCTGTACCGCGTCTCCAGCAGGTTTTTCGATAGACACCTCCCCCAGCTCACCTTGGGGAAACACACCTTTAGATACATAGTGCTCTACAATAGCTCTGTGTATCTCCTCTCTCCTCATTGTCGACTTCACCTTGGCAAGATTCACCCGTTTGGCCACAGCTATCAATTCCGATTTCCTGGCATCCTCTAATGCCTCCAAGGTCGGCGCCTTTATAAATCCCTCAACCTCCATTTCTGCTGTTTGTTTTTTCTTTCTTTCGGGAATTTTAACCCAATCAATTTACTCCGTCCCAAATTTAGCGTTCAAAATCGCGGACGAGAACCCCACTTATGTTACGTACCCCGTAACTGGGTTGCCAAACCAGCAGAAATGGATCACTCAGTTGGAGTCTGGAGTACTAGAACTAAGAAAGTTTTATTAAAGAAACAAGCAACACATTAATCGAAAGGATAATAAATGCAACAGTTCAGCGATGATAAACGCACATGTGCACAGAATTAAGATAACAGCATCAATCAAGCTCTATCGTTGTCTAGGGGTAAATGACCAATTTCAAAATGACTCAAAGTTCAGTCCAGTTAGTAGTTCAGTTCGCAGTAATCGTTGCCGTGGCGATGGACAAGGTGGGGGAAGAGAGACATAGAATAGGAACAACTGATCATTCAGAACACGGCTTCACTCACAGACTCAGCGAGATGGCTCACAAACAGCTTTTGGGTGGGTCCTTGGTGATGTCACCTGAGGTCACCGACTGTGACCCCTCCTCCAGATGCGGTCGATCCTCTGCAGTGAACCCGGCACCCAGGCAAGGGTGGACACACACCGGGTTCCCGCTGATCGTACCTTTCCACCCTTGTCGTTGTCTGGTACTTCTCACCCACTCGTGAGAAGCGTACCGCTTCCAGGGTCTCGTTACCTCGGGTGGCGTGTGTGTCCTGCCTTAGTGAACCGGTCCCTTTTTATCCCCCTGCTGGGGTATCGCCTGTCCATCACTTCAAACAGTTCAGGGTTCAAAGGGGGGAGCCGCTCCAGACAGCTCTCTCTCCCACATCCCTTCATTACACATCTCCAGACGCTGCTCCATTGTTCCTTATCTCTCCTTCCCCTGAGGGCAGGTGGCAGACCAACTGCTGATGCCACTGATGCTAGCCCAGGCCAGCAAACATCTTAATTTTATGTGTATTCTCGTAACAATGTGCATGCTTAAGACTTTTCCACAGTACTGTATGTATCTTGATAATAAATTTACTTTCATCTTTCTTCTCCATAGATGTTTACAATAGTTGACACTTTGGGCTGAGACCCTCATCCACCTTCCCCCTCAGCTGGCTTCACATATCACCTGTCAGCATGTACTTCTTCCCCTCCCTCCACTGTCTTATTCTGGCTTCTGCCTCCTTTCTTTCCAGCTCTGGTGAAGTCAATCAGCCCAAAACTTTGACTGTTTATTCCTCTCAATAGATATTGCCTGACCTGCTGAGTTCCTTCAGCATTTTGTGTGTCTAACAATGATTAAAATATGGGCACGTGGCCAAGTGGTTAAGGCGTTCGACTAGCAGCAGAGGCAGCGTGTTGTGTCTTTAAGCAAGGCACTTAATCACACATTGCTCTGCGACGACACTGGTGCCAAGCTGTATGGGTCCTAATGCCCTTCCCTTGGACAACATCGGTGTCGTGGAGAGGGGTGACTTGCAGCATGGGCAACAGCCAGTCTTCCACACAACCTTGCCCAGGCCTGCGCCCTGGAGAGTGAAGACTTTCCAGGCGCAGATCCATGGTCTCGCAAGAGTAATGGATGCCTAATGATTAAAATCACTGTTGTGATTTCTAAATCATCCAGACAGAAAAACAGGCTCGGAGATCATAGGTATTTCTATTTGAATAACTAGGAATTCATATTTTATTCCTTTGCTATTATTATCCCTCTGTATCTCTCTCCCCTTCATAAAACTAAATATTTCACCATTCATCCTGTAATGTCAGAACACAGAACATAGTACAGGCCCTTTAGCCCACAATGTTGTTCCAATCTTTCATCCCACTCTAAAGTCAACATAACCCTTCCCTCCGACATAGCCACAGTAGCATAGTAGTTAGCACAATGCTATTACAGCTCAGAGCTCAGGTCAAAAGACTATAAGACATAGCAGAATTAGGCCACTTGGCACATCGAGTCTGCTCCACAATTCAATCATGTTCGATCCTTCTTTCCCCTCCTCAGTCCCACTCTGCAGCCTTCTCCCTGTAACCTTTGATGCTATGTCCAATCAAGAACCTATCAAGCTCTGCCTTAAATACACCCAAAGACCTGGCCTCCACAGCTGCCTGTGGTAACAAATTCCATAAATTCACCACCCTCTGGCTAAAGAAATTTCTCTGCATCTCTGTTTTAAATGGACGCCCCTCTATCCTGAGGCTGTGTCCTCTTGTCCAAGTCTCCCCCATCATGGGAAACATCCTTTCCACATCTACCCTGTTGAAGTCTTTCAACATTCGAAAGGTTTCAATGAGATGCCCCCTCATCCTTCTAAATTCAAGCAAGTACGGGCCCAGAGCTATCAAACATTCCTCATATGATAACCCTTTCATTCCTGGAATCATCCTTGTGAACCTTCTCAGAATCCTCTCCACATCTTTTCTTAGATGAGGAGCCCAAAACTGTTCACAATACCAGTATGTGAGGCCTCACATACTGGTTAGCAGGTTAATTGGTTATTGTAAATTGTTCTGTGATTAGCAAATATTAAATCGGGGGATTGCTAGGCGGTGTGGACTTGAAGGGCTGGAAGGGCCTATTGCTTGCTGTATTTCTGAATAAAATAAACAGCTCTCCATTTTTCTATTAATGTCTTAATGTGGCTTAGAATCAAATCGCCTCTGGTAATGATGTGAAGCACTTCTGATGTTTGAATCCAGTAGCTTTAAAAGTTGTAAAACAAGCTGCAGAGGGAATACGCAGATCTCCCGCCCTTTTTTGCGACTTGCTGACTGCCACTGAACACCCGGGATGCATGAGCCTTTGGCTCAGCAGCTAGCCTTGGCAGGTTTAGATTTCTGACACGTGACACTTCAACATGATCCATAAGTCATCCAGCACAGAAAGAGGCTTTTTCATTTTACCTGTTGGTTATTATCTCATCAACATCATCAGTATGCGCCATATCATATGGCGTGGGCGATGATTGTCTTCCATCCGTCTTTAATCGGATCACTGCCTGTGGGGAAGACCCCCTTCACGCTGTTGTTCATACTGTTTCCCCTTTCCAGGACCATGCCGGCTTCCGTGCCATGGCACTGCTAAAGAATTCCTGCATGTTGTGAGAATATTTTATTTTATCGAAAGACACAGTGCAGAACAGGCCCTTCCGGCCCAGTAACACACCAGTTTAACCCTAGCCTAAATATAGAACAACTTACAATGACCAATTAACCTACAAACCAGCATGTCTTTGGACCGTGGGAGGGAACTGGAGCACCCAGAGGAAAACAACATGTTCAGAGGAATGTGTACAAACTTCTTACAGATGGCACTGGAATTGACTAACGACACAAGCCGTAATAGTGTCACACTCATTGCTACGCTACCGTGGCACCTGCCTCCCATCGCCTCCTTAGGGTAATGTGATACAGCTTCCACCACTCGGAAGGAGAAAAAGTCCTCAAATACTTGCGACCACATGTGTTACTTCTGGGTGCTCTGGTTTTAAATACAGGTTAGTAAGTTAACTGGTCATGTGTATGTAACTGGGCAGTGAGGGCTCATCGGGCTAGAAGGGCCTGCTGCTGTGCTGTATCTCGATATTAAATTAAATCAAATCCTCTTTAAATTTCCCACCTGTTACTCTGAACCTGAGCCGGTTGTACATACATTTCTGCTATTAGGAAATAATACCCATACACAGAAATTGTGGTGTCTCGAAGGTTTAACTGTCTCTCAAAGCTTGAGCTTTGATAGTTTTGGTCTCTCAGCAAGTGCCCGTGCTACTTTTTAAATATAATTTTGCATACCTCAATACAGATCCCTCAATGTTCCCACGCAAGTTGAAAGGGTTGTTAAGAAGATGTATGGTGTGCTGGCCACTGACTGGGGGATTGAGTTCAAGAGGTATGAGGTAATGTTGCAGCTCTATAAGACGCTGGGTAGACCATAACGTGTTCAGTTTTGGATGCCTCGTTATAGGAAGGACATATAAGCTTTAGAGGGTTCAGGGGAGACTCACCAGGACGCCGCTAGGCTTAGTGAGCATGTCTTACAAGGATAGGCTGAACAAGCAAGGGGTTTTCTCTTTGGAGTAAAGGAGGATGAGCAGTGACTTGATAAGATGTACGAAATGATAGGCTTAGATCGAGTGGACAGCCACAGACATTCTCCCAGGGTGGAAATGGCTAATGTGAGGAGGCATAACTTTAAGGCGAATGGAGGAAAGTATGTTAGAAGTAGTTTCTTTTTAAACACAGAGAGTGGTAGGTGCATGAAACATGCTGCCCAAGATGCTGAGAGAGGCAAATACATTAGGGACATCTTAAAAATTCTTAGATAGACACATGGATGACAGAAAAATTAAGGGCTGTGGGAGGGAAGGGTCTGACTGATCGTAGAGAAGGTTAAAAGTTCAGCACAAGGTCATAGATCAAAGACTTGTACTGTGCTCTAGTATTCTATGTTCTATTAAGGCTCCTTCCAGCTATCCATCCTCCAAAGAAAACAAACCTAGTCTTTCAACTCTCTCCTCGTGACTGACATGCTTAACCTACGGCAGCGCTCTGAGTTAGCCACAGGATTGTTATTGTGGCCAAGGAGCTACAATATCTGTGCCTCCTGGTGTCACTTACTGTTTAAATTCTCTAATCTAATTTGTATTGTTTCTCAACCGTTTTAAAATACTTATTACAGCGTACACATTCTTCTACCATGTGTAGTTGTCTGGAGATTAATGGATGAGTTTAACAGTATAGCAAGTTGCAGAGGAAACAGTATGTTACCTGTAAAAGGACATGAGAGACATCCTAACAGAGATAGGGACGGCACAGTAGCATAACAGTTGCAACACTTTACATGCCAGCGAACACCAATCAGGGTTCAATTCTCAACCTGTTTGTATGTTTTTCCGTGACCGCATAGGTTTCCTCCCACATTGCAAAATGTACAGGTTAGGAATGGAGAGACGTGGGCGTGCTATGTTAGTGTTGGAAGCATGGCAACACTTGCAAACTGTCCCCAGCACAATCCTCGGACTGTGTTGGTGGTTGACGCAACAATGACGCATTTCACTGTATGTTCTGGTATACATACGACTAATAAAGCTAATCTTTCTTTCGTTTAGCTGATAAGCCAGAGCATTGGCTCTGATTTCAGACTGTGGGTACTTGCTGAATGACTATTCAAAATTGTTTGATTGATATCAAGACTCAAACTTTGTGAGACAATTAAGCATCATAGCCACCACAACAAAACAGAACAAAATGCAAGAAGACCTCAGCATTGATGGGAAGGAATAATCAGTCGATGTTTTGGGCCGAGACCCTTCATCAGTCCCATTTATTCTTTTCTTGACCTCTGAGTTCCTCCAGCATTGTGCATGTGTTACTTGAGATTTCCAGCATGTTTGTAGACACCACAAATTCCATCTCAATTTTCAAATGACACTGATTTCCCTTCAGACTCTTGTCTGCAATTCATTGGAACAATGATCAATCTGGTTATTTTTGAGAGTGAGTGGACACTTTGTCCAGATAATACTTATCCATCTGTTAAACTTCTACCTGATCAAATGTTCAGCGAGTTCACTTATCATTTCCTCAGGACACTCCTCGTTGTAACTCCTTAAAATGCTTTCAATTTCTTCTTTCGGCAAGAAAAGTACTTCCTTTGGCTTGTGTTTACCTGGAAAGTCAAGAACAAAAAAATCTAAAACATCAGTGCAAGTTCAACACCTAATCATTGCTATACAACTCCATAAGACATAGGAGCAGAATTAGGCCATTTGGCCACTCGACTCTGCTCCACCATTTAATCATGGCTAATCCTTCTCCTCTCCTCAGCCCCACATCTCCCTGATCCTTTGATGCCATGTCCAAATCAAGAACCTATCAAGCTCTGCCTTAATACACCCAACAACCGGGCCTCCACAGCTGCCTGTGGTGATAAATTACACAAATTCACCATCCTCTGGCTAAAGAAATTTCTCCGCATCTCTCTTTTAAATGGACACCCCTCCATCCTAGGGCTGTGCCCTCTTGTCCTAGACTCCCCACCATGGGAAACATCCTTTCCACACCTACTCTGTCTAGGCCTTCCAACATTCGAAAGGTTTCAGTGAGATCCCCCTCACCTTTCTAAATTCCAGCGAGTACAGACCCAGAACTATCAAACTTTCCTTGTATGATAACCGTTTCATTCCCGGATTCATCCTTGTGAACCTCCTCTGAAATCCACTCCAATGCCAGCACATCTTTTCCTAGATGAGAGCCCAAAACTGTTCACAATACTCAAGGTCAGGCCTCACCAGTGCCTTATAAAGTCTCAGCATCACATCTATGCTCTTGTATTCAAGCCCTCTTGAATCGAGTGCTAACACTGCATTTGCCTTCCACACCACTGACTCAACCTGAAAGTTAATCTTAAGGGTGTTCCGCACAAGAACTCCCAAGTCCCTTTGCATCACAGAGTTTTGGATTTTCTTATCGTTTAGAAAATAGTCTGCACATTTACTACTACTACCAAAGTGCATGACCATGCATTTTCCAACATTGTATTTCATTTGCCACTCTCTTGCCCATTCTCTTAATCTGTCCAAGTCCTTCTGTAGCCTTCCTGTTTTTTCAACACTACCTGCTCCTCCAGCAATCTTCCTATCATCTCAAACTTGGCAACAATGCCATCTATTCCATCATCTAAATCATTCATATACAGCATAAAAGAAGAGGTCCCAACACTGACCCCTGCAAAATACCACTAGTCACTAGCAGCCAAACTGACAAGGATCCTTTTATTCTCACTCACTGCCTCCTACCAATCACCCAATGCTCCAATCATGGCAGCAACTATCCTAATGCCATGGGCTCTTAACTTGATAAGCAGCTTTATGTGTGGCACCTAGTCAAATGCCTTCTGAAAATCTAAATATACATCTACTGCATCCTCTTTACCTATCCTATGTGTAATCTCCCAAAGAATTCCAACCGATTCGTCGATTTTCCCTTAAGAAAACCATGCTGACTTTGACCTATCTTGTCCAGTGTCACCAAATACACCATAACCTCATCCTTGACAATTGACACTAGCATCTTCCCAACCACCGAGGTGAGGCTAACTGGTCTATAATTTCCTTTCTGCTGTCTTCCTCCTTTCTGAAAGAGTGAAGTGACATTTGCAACTTTCCAGTCCTCTGGTGCCATGCCAGAGTCCAATGATTTTTGAAAGATCATTACTAAAGCCTCCATAATCTCTACCACTACCTCTTTCCGAATCCTAGGGTACAGTTCTGGTCCGGGTGACTCACATATCCTTAGGTCTTTCGGCTTTTTGAGCACCTTCTCCCTTGAAATAGTAACTGCACTCATTTCTCTTCCCTCACACCTTTCAACATCTGGCACACTGCTAGTTTCTTGCACAGAGAAGACTGATGTAAAATACTCATTTAGTTCATCTGCCATCTCCTTGGCCCCTATTATTATTTCTCCTGCCTCATTTTCTAGCGGTCCTATATCCACTCTCACCCCTCTTTTACATACTTGAACAAGCTTTTACCATCCACTTTGATATTGCTTGCTAACTTGCTTTCATATTTCGTCTTTTCTCTTCTAATGATTCTTTTAGTTGCTCTCTGTAGGGTTTTTAAACCTTCCCAATTTTCTACCTTCCCATTAATTTTTGCTTTGTTGTATGCCCTCTTTTTCCTTTACATTAGTTTTAATTTCCCTTGTGAGCCATGGTTGTAATATTTTGCCATTTGAGTATTTGTTTGTTTTTGGAATACATCTACCTTGCACTTTCCTCATTTCTCCCAGAAAGACATGCCATTGCTGCTCTGCTGTCATCTCTGCCAGCATCTCTTCCAATTTACTTTAGCCAACTCTTTTCTCATATCACTATAATTTCCTTTATTCCACTGAAATACTGCTATATCAGACTTTACTTTCTCCCTATTAAATTTCAAGTTAAACGCAATCATATTGTGATCACTGCCTCCTAAGGGTTCTTACACCTTAAACTCCCTATTCACCCATTTCAGTGTAGCTGATTCCCTAGAGGAAAAGAGTACAGTTGACATTTCGGGCCAAGACCATTCGGCAGGACTGCTGAAGGGTTTCAGCCTGAAACATTGACTGTACTCTTTTCCAAAGGTACTGCCTGGTCTGCTGAGTTCCTCCAGCATTCTGTGTGTTCACTGAATTTCCAGCATCTGCAGATTTTCTCCTGTTTGTAGCTGATTCCCTATTAGGCTAAATGACAAACCACTCTAAAAAGTCAAATCGTAGACATTCTACAAACTCACTCTCTTGAGATCCATTACTAACCTGATTTTCCCAATCGACTTGCATGTTGAAATCTCCCATGACTACCATTACATTGCCCTTTTGACTCGCCTTTTCTATTTCATATTGTAATGTGTTGTCCACATCCCAGATACTGTTGGGAGGTCTGTATATAACTGCCATTAGGATCCTATTAATCTTGCAATTTCTTAACTCAACCCACCAAGGTTCAACATCTACATCACTTCTTTCTTCTGATTTGATGCCATTCTTTACTAGCAGAGCCACGCCACCCCCTCTGCCAACCTTCCTATCCCTCTGATACAACCTGAAACCTTGGACATTCAGCTCCCAACTACAACCATCCTTCAGCCACAATTCAGTGATGGCCACATCATCATACCTGACAATCTGTAGAAGTGCAACAAGATCATTCACCTTACTTCTTACACTCCATGCATTGAGATATAACACTTTGAGTATTGTATTTACTCATAGAGGATTACAGTACAGGAACAGACCCTTCGGCCCATCTAGTCCATACCAAACGGTTATTCTGCCTCCTATTCATGTACATTCCCAAATTTCCCTTAATGTTGAATTTGACCCCACATCCCCACTTCCTCTGGCACCCTCTGAATGAATGTGACTGCCACACTCTCACCACCCTCTGGGTGAAGATGTTCCCTTTAAATATTTTGCCTTTCACCCTTAACCTGTGACCTCTGGTTCTTGTCCCTCAGAGGAAAAAGCTTGCTTGCATTAACCCTATCTATAATTTTGTATAACTCTATCAATTCTCCCCTCATTCTCCTATGCTCCATGCAATCAAGTCCTAACTCATTCAACCTTTCCGTTTAATCCAGGTCCTCAATTCCTGGCAACTTCCTCATAAATTTTTAGTTTATTGATATTGTTCCTGTGGATAGGTGACGGAAACGGCACACAATACTCCAAATTTAGCCTCACTAACGTCATGTACAACTGCAACAAATTTACAGGTTCTAATTCACTAATAATCAAAAAAGAATTACCAATAATTAGTCCTCACACACACCTGTGCTTTGGGTCTCTTCATCACTATCTTCATCTTTCTTTCCTCTCTTCTTGCTCTTTTTGGTCCTGATTTCTCTTGCGTTGCCACCGCCTCCTGCTCGGGTGCTTCCACTGCCATCTAGTGGAGGACACATGAAATGCAAATATCAGATCAGCTCTTAAAGTGGGATTTTCTTCTCCGTTTTAGGGATAATATGAATTCAAGTAGGCTTAAACTACTCCTTCTAGGTAATGTTCCATATTACAACAGCATCCTCATGTTGATTCAAACTGGAAATCTGCAGGCTGATTACAATGGGCCAATTGCAATGAAGTTCTCTTTCTGGAATTGGTTTATTATTGTCACATGTACCAAGATACCATGAAAACCATGTCTTATATACTGATTCATCATCATGATGATCATTATGTGCCGTGTCATATGATGTGGGCGATCATGTGACCATGATTGTTTTTGACAACTTTTCCACAGAAGTGGCTTGCCATTGCCTTCTTCTGGGCAATGTCTCTACAAGACGGGTGACCGCAGCCATTATCAATACTCTTTCAGAAATTGTCTGCCTGGCATCAATGGTCACATAACCAGGACCTATGATATACACCAGCTGCTCATACAACCATCCACCACCTGCTACCATGGCTTCACATGATCCTGATCGGGGGCTAAGTAGGTGCTACACCTTGCAGGCTAGCAGAGAGAAGGAATGCCTTACACCTCCTTTGGTGGAGATGTATCTCCACCCCGCCATCCAATTATTACATAGTGCATTGAGCTAGAATAAGGTAAAACGACAATACAGAATAAAGTGCAAGAGCTACTGAAAAGTGCAAGATCATAATGAGGTAGATTGTGTGGTGTGCTGAAAACAACGACGGCTAACAATGCAGCACATTTAACAAACTAAAGCCATCTTCTATTGATTCGGAACTGTAATCTAGAAAGGATGAGTTCAAAGTCAAACCAAATACATAGAAAGAATGAAAGCAGGGAAAACGAGGATTGACTGACTACACCCTGAACTGAAAAGACAATCTGAAGCAATATACTCTAATACAGTGGTCCCCAATCACCGGGCCGCAAAGCATGTGCTACCGGGCCGCGGGGAAACGATATGAGTCAGATGCACCTTTTCTCATTCCCTGTCACGCACTGTTGAACTTGAACATAGGGTTGCCAACTGTCCTGTATTTGCCGGGACATCCCGTATATTGAGCTAAATTGGTTTGTCCCATACGAGGACCGCCCTTGTCCCGTGTTTCCCCCGCTAAGGTAGAGCATTCCTATGAAACCTTTCGTGCTGAAATGGCGTGAAGTGAAGAAGCAATTACCATTAATTTATATGGGAAAAATTTTTGAGTGTTCCCAGACCCAAAAAATAACCTAACAAATCATACCAAATAACACACAAAACCAAAAATAAATAACACTAACATATAGTAAAAGCAGGAATGATATGATAAATACACAGCCTATATAAAGTAGAAATAATGTATGTACAATGTAGTCGGGAAGATGAAGGCAAAACCGATTTGTGGGGAGAAAAATTGGCACGTACGCGCATGCGCACATCACATGCGCACGTCATGCACGTGCAGACAGGTGCCCGCGCAAGGCTTCATGGTCATTGTGGTCTTTCCTGGGGTAAAGTGTCCCGGGATTTGACTGCTACTTTTGTCCCTTATTTGGGAGTGAGAAAGTTGGCAACTATAACTGTAAAAGACATGTTGAGGTGAGTTTAACCCTACTTGAACACCCACCCTCTGGGTCAGCCAGTCTGCAAGAATATTGTCAATATTAAACCGGTCCGCAGTGCAAAAAAGGTTGGGGACCCCTGCTCTAATAGAAAAGCCTGAAAGTTGTGTCAGTGCCATTTAGCTGCTTTCAGCAATTAGTGCTTCCAATTGTAATAGCACAGAAAAGACCCAGTGAATCTATGCCAGCTTCTCGTACTTCTAGTTCCATTCCCCCATTTTAAATTCTTTAACATTATATACACAGTATTCCTATATAAAGAATATAAAATTTAAATACAAGATTTATAATATATTAATAGCTAATCATTTAATATTCAATTAAATAAATTATATTTTAATTATTGCATATAATATTTATAATAAATATTATAAATGCATTAATTCTATGCTGGCTCCTAGAACTTCTATATCAGTTCCATTACCATATTATAAATCTCTCTGCATAAATAGATCCTTTCTCCATATTTCCTGTAACAGCATAATGCTGTTTACCTCACCCACACAACTGATGACCTTGTATGCGTCATCAGACATCCTTTTAACCTCCATTAATCCAAGAACCCGCACGTTATACTTCTTGTATGAAGTTAATTGCAATGGACCCAAACTCGAGCAACAGCTTTAGAATAATCTTCTTTCACTACTATGCTGACCTCTACTCAAAGTTGCTCCATCACTTACACATACGTACACATGAATCCCTTTCACTTCAATTATTTTGACCAGAAAATCTCTGCCAGTTTGGTAGCTGGTAAGAAGTTTTGCATTATAGCCAACCCCATTCTGGGTGCTCTGGGGATTCCATCACTGCAATATTGCAAACCAAGGGAAAATTGGTTACCTTTTGAATGCCTGCAAGAAAATGAATTTCAGGGTAGAATTATCATGTGCCTAATTATCTCCATATGACGGAGATATGGAATTATCTTTCCATAACCATGATTGTTCTTGGCCAATTTTTCTACAGACGTGGTTGGCCATTGCCTTCTTCTGGGCAGTGTCTTTACAAGACAGGTGACCCCAGAATTATCAATACTCCTCAGATTGCCTGACATGACCAGGACTTGTGACACGTACCAGTTGCTTATACAAACATCCACCACCTGCCTCCATGGGTTCACATGACCCTGACCGGGGGGTGGGGGGGGCTAAGCAGCTGTCTACACCCTGCCCAACGGTGACTTGCAGGTTAGTAGAAGGAAGGAGCACCCTACACCTCTTTTGGTAGAGACGTGGCTCCACTCTGCCACCCATCAGAGTAGTACATTGTACTTAACAATACTGGGCGAAGTAGGTCCTTCCGGCCCTTCAAGACACATCGCCCCAGCAACCCCTCAAGCTAACCATGGGACAATTTACAATGACCATTCAACCTATCTGGTGTCTTTGGATTGTACTCAGGGAAAACCCATGAATACCACAGGGAGGATGTACTGACTCCTTACTTGAACTCAGAACTCTGGAACGTCCAGAGTTGTAACAATGTAGCGCCAACAGCAATAAGTGGTACCCATGTACTTTGATAATAAAATTTACTTTGACTTTGAACAAGATTGCAACTTGCTTTAATTTTGCAAAAAATACTAAACTGCAGTCTTTAATGAAAAAATTAGATAATTCCTATAGTGGGAGAAGTCTAGAACCAGAGAGAACTGGCTCAGAACAGAAGGACATACCTTTTGAACAGAGGTGAACAAGATTTTGTCTAGCCAGAGGGTTGTGAATCTGTGGAATTCATTGCTACTGACGGCTGTGAAGACCAAATCACTGGGTATAGTTAAGCAGAGATTGATGGGTTCTTGATTAGTCAGGGTGTCAAAAATACAGGGAGAAGGCAGAAGAATGAGGGCTGAGAGGGATAATATATCAGCCATGATAGAATAGTGGAGTGGACTCGATGGGCTGAATGGCAAATGGTATTATAATTTTAATTCTGTTTTAAATATTGTGATTTCATTCAAGTTTTTAAAGTCTTCAAAGAAAGTTGGTAAAAGTAAATCCACAAAAATAAATGCATGAACTTCATGATTCATAAACCAACCTAATGCTTTCTTCTTCCTGTCCTCTCGCTTGTCCTTTTTAACCGAGATCATACTTTCTGCAATAATGGCAGCTTGCTTCAGGTCCTCCTCTGTTAACACATGTGCATGATTGTTCTGCAGCTCCTGAGAGGGTGAGCAACAGGCAATGGATAAATGTACTACGAGAAAACAGGATAGTTGGAAAAGCAAATACAACATTTTATGTTAACATGTTAATCTTCAGGCCATGCTGCTCAAGGGCTTGTGCTGATATTATTTTGTGACTGTATGTAATGGATCATAACTACATATGCTGTGTGTGATTATGCTATAAGCAGAAACCAGGAAATTACAGGCTGCTGATTCTGACATCAATTGTGGGAAAGTTACTGGAAGGTGTTCTAAGGGACTGGATATGTAAGCATTTGGATAGTGATGGACTGATTAATAACAGTCAGCATGGGATCGCAACTTTTCACATTGTTTGTCAACGATTTAGATAATGGAATTGATAGTTTTGTGGCAAAGTTTGCAGATGATACAAAGATAGGTGGAGGAGTAGGTAGTGCTGACAAAGCAATGTGATTGCAGCAGGACTAGGACGAATTGGAAGAATGGGCAATAAGTGGCAGATGGAATCCACTGCTGGGAAATGTATGATAATGCATCCTGGTGAAAGGAACAATGGTGCGGACTATTATCTAAATGGGGAGAAGGTTCAAACATCAGAGGTGTAGAGGGACTTAGGACTCCTCATGGAAGACTCCCAAAAAGTTAATTTACAGGTTGAGTCTGTAGTAAAGAAGGTAAATGCAAAGTTAGCATTTAACATAGAAACACGGAAAACCTACAGCACAATACAGGCCCTTCAGCCCACAAAGTTGTGCTGAACATGTCCCTAATTAGAATTTACTAGCCTTACCTATAGCCCTTTATTTTTCTAAGCTCCATGTACCTGTCCAGGAGTCTCTTAAAAAACCCTATCATATCCACCTCCACCACCATTGCCGGCAGCCCATTCCACGCACTCACCACTCTCTGGGTAAAAAACTTACCCCTGACATCTCCTCTGTACCTACTCCCCAGGACCTTAAACCTGTGTCCTCTTGTGGCAACCATTTCAACCCTGGGAAAAAGCCTTTGACTATCCACACAATCAATGCATCTCATCATCTTATACACCTCTATCAGGTCACCTCTCGTCCTCCGTCGCTCCAAAGAGAAAAGGCCAAGTTCACTCAACCTATTCTCATAAGGCGTGCTCCCCACTCCAGGCAACATCCTTGTAAGTCTCCTCTGCACCCTTTCTATGACTTCCACATCCTTCCTGTAGTGAGGGGACCAGAACTGAGCACAGTACTCCAAATGGGGTCTGACCAGGGTCCTATATAGCTGTAACATTACCTCTTGGCTCTTGAACTCAGTCCCACAGTTGATGAAGGCTAATGCACTGTATGCCTTCTTAACCAGAGTCAACCTGCACAGCTGCTTTGAGAATCCTAAGGACTCGGACCTCAAGATCCCTCTGATCCTCCACACTGTCAAGGGTCTTACCATTAATACTATATTCTGCCATCATATTTGACCTACCAATATTGAAACACTTCACACTTATCTGGGTTGAACTCCATCTGCCACTTCTCAGCCCAGTTTTGCATCCTATCAATGTCCCGCTGTAACTTCTGACAGCCCTCCACACTATCCACAACACCTCCAACCTTTGTGTCATCAGCAAACTTACTAACTGATCCCTACACTTCCTCATCCAGGTCATTTATAAAAATTACGAAGAGTAAGGGTCCCAGTACAGATCACTGAGGCACTCCACTGGTGACTGACCTCCATGCAGAATATGACACGTCTACAACCACTTCTGTGGGCAAGCCAGTTCTGGATCCACAAAGCAATGTCCCCTTGAATCCCATGTCTCCCTACTTTCTCAGTGAGTCTTGCATGGGGTACCTTATCAAATGCCTTGCTGAAATCCATATACACTACATCTACTGCTCTTCCTTCATCAATGTGTCTAGTCACATTCAATCAGGCTCGTAAGACACGACCTGCCCTTGACAAAGCCATGCTGGCTATTCCAAATCATATTATACCTCTCCAAATGTTCATAAATCCTGCCTCTTAGGATCTTCACCACCAGCTTACCAACCACTGAGGTAAGACTCACTGGTCTATAATTTCCTGGGCTATCCCTGCTCCCTTTCTTGAATAAGGGAACAACATCCGCAATCCTCCAATCCTCCAATCCTCCAGAACCTCTCCCATCCCCATTGATGATGCAAAGATCATCGCCAGAGTCTCAGCAATCTCCTCCCTCGCCTTCCGCAGTAGCCTGGGGTACATCTCATCCAGTCCCGGTGACTTATCCAACTTGATGCTTTCCAAAAGTTCAAGCACATCCTCTTTCTTAATATCTACATGCTCAAGTTTTTCAGTCCGCTGCAAGTCATCACTACAATCACCAAGATCCTTTTCCATCATGAATACTGAAGCAAAGTATTCATTAAGTACCTCTGCTATTTCCTCCGGTTCCATACACACTTTCCCACTGTCACACTTGATAGGTCCTATTCTCTCACATCTTATCCTCTTGCTCTTCACATACTTGTAGAATGCCTCGGGGTTTTCCTTAATTCTGCCCACCAAGACCTTCTCATGGCCCCTTCTGGCTCTCCTAATTTCCTTCTTAAGCTCCTTCCTATTAGCCTTATAATCTTCCAGATCTCTAACATTACCTAGCTCTCTGAACCTTTTGTAAGCTTTTCTTTTCTCCTTGATTAGATTTATTACAGCCTTTGTACACCACGGTTCCTGTACCCTACCATAACTTCCCTGTCTCATTGGAACGTACCTATGCAGAACTCCACACAAATATCTCCTGAACATTTGCCATATTTATTTAAGGGGAATAGAATATAAAAGCAAGGAGATAATGCTGAGCCTTTATAAGACACTAGTCAGGCTGCACTTACGAGTACTGTCAACAGTTTTGGGCCCCATATCTCAGAAAGGATGTGTGGTCATTGGAGAGAAGCCAGAGGAGCATCCAAGGATGATTCTGGGAATGAAGGGGCATTTGGCACATGAGGAGTATTTGGCAGCTTTGGGCCTGTACTCACTGGAATTTAAAAGAATGCTTGGGGATCTCACTGAGTCAGAATCAGAATCAGAATCAGGTTTATTATCATTGGCAAGTGACGTGAAATTTCTTAACTTAGCAGCAGCAGTTCAATGGAATACATAATCTAGAAGAGAAAAAATAAACAAATAAATCAATTACAGTATATGTATACTGAATAGATTTAAAAAAGTGCAAAAAACAGAAATACCGTATATTTAAAAAAGTGAGGTAATGTCCAAAGCTTCAATGTCCATTTAGGAATCGGATGGAAGCGGGGAAGAAGCTGTTCCTCAATTGCTGAATGTGTGCCTTCAGGCTTCTGTACCTCCTACCTGATGGTAAGAGTGAGAAAGGGACATGCCCTGGGTGCTGGAGGTCCTTAATAATGGACACTGCCTTTCTGAGACACCGCTCCTTGAAGATATCCTGTGTACTTTGTAGGCTAGTACCCAAGATGGAGATGACTTGATTTACAACCTTCTGCAGTTTCTTTCAGTCCTGTGCAGTAGCCACCACCCCGCCCCCGATACCAGACAGTGATGCAGCCTGTCAGAATGCTCTCCATGGTACAACTTCAGAAGTTTTTGAGTGTATTTGTTGACATGCCAAATCTCTTCAAACTCCTAATGAAGTATAGCCGCTGTCTTGACTTCTTTATAACTACATCGATATATTGGGACCAGGTTAGATCCTCAGAAATCTTGACACCCAGGTACTTGAAACTGCTCACTCTCTCCACTTCTGATCCTTTGTCTTACCCTTCTTGAAGTCCACAATCAGCTCTCTCGTCGTACTGACGTTGAGTATCAGGTTGCTACTGCAACACCACTCCACTAGCTGGCATATCTCACTCCTGTACGCCCTCTTGTCACCACCTGAGATTCTACCAACAATGGTTGTATCGTCATTTACAGATGGTATTTGAGCTATGCTTAGCCACACAGTCATGTGTATGTAGAGAGTAGAGCAGTGGGCTAAGCACACACCTGAGGTGTGCTGGTGTTAATCGTCACTAAGGAGGATATGTTATAGAACATAGAATAGTACAGCACAGTACAGGCCCTTCAGCCCACAATGTTGTGCCGACCCTCAAACCCTGCCTCCCATATAAGCCCCCACCTTAAATTCCTCCACATACCTGTCCAGTAGTCTCTTAAACTTCATTAGTGTATCTGCCTCCACCACGGACTCAGGCAGTGCATTCCACGCACCAACCACTCTCTGAGTAAAAAACCTTCCTCTAATATCCCCCTTCAACTTCCCACCCCTTACCTTAAAGCCATGTCCTCTTGTATTGAGCAGTGGTGCCCTGGCGAAGAGGCGCTGGCTGTCCACTCTATCTATTCCACTTACTATCTTGTACACCTCTATCATGTCTCCTCTCATCCTCTTTCTCTCCTAAGAGTAAAGCCCTAGCTCCCCTAATCTCTGATCATAATCCATGCTCTCTAAACCAGGTAGCATCCTGGTAAATCTCCTCTGTACCCTTTATCACCAATCCGCACAGTTTGTGGCCTTCCAGTTAGGAAGTCGAGGATCCAATTGCAAAGGGAGGTACAGAGGCCCAGGTTGTGCAACTTCTCAATCAGGATTGTGGGAACAATGGTATTAAATGCTGAGCTATAGTTGATGAACAGCATCCTGACGTAGGTGTTTGTGTTGTCCAGGTGGTCTAAAGCTGTGCAGAGGATCATTGAGATTGCATCTACCGTTGACCTATTGCGACAATAGGCAAATTGCAATGGGTCCAGGTGCTTGCTGAGGAAGGACTTCAGTCTAGACATGACCAACGTCTCAAAGCATTTCATCACTGTCGATGTGAATGTTACCAGACTATAGTCATTACGGCAGCTCACATTATTCTTCTTAGGTACTGGTATAATTGTGCCTTTTTGAAGCAAGTGGGTAAGGAGGAATATTTTTTAGCCAGAGAGTAGTGAATCTGTGGAATGCTTTGCCACAGACTGCAGTGGAGGCCAAGTCCATGGGTATATTTAAAGCAGAAGTCGATTGTTTCCTGAACGATCAGAGCATCAAAGGATATGACAAGAAGGCAGGCGTATGGGGTTGAGTGGGATCTGTGATCAACGATGATGGAATTGCAGAGCAGACTTGATGGGCTGAATGGACTAATTCTGCTCCTATGACTTATGGCTTTGTGCGAGGTAGGTCATGTCTAATCAATCTTATAGTTTTGGGGAAAATGGATAAAGATAAGGCAGTGGATGTTGCCTACATGGACTTTAGTGAGGCATTTAACAGCTGGAAAAATAGGCTGAAATTGCCAGTGGAATTTAATGCAGACAAGTGTGAGGTTTTGCACTTCAGTCGGACCAACCAGGGTAGGCCTTAAACAGTGAATTGTGGGGCACCAATGAGTGTGGCAGAACAAAGGGATCTGGAAAAACAGGTAGTTAATTTGGTTGAAGTAATGTCACAGGTAGATAGGGTCGTAAAGAAAGCTTTTGGCACACTAGCCTTCATAAATCAATGTACTGAGTACAGCAGATGGATGTTACGTTGAGGTTGTATAATACATTGGTCTAATATGGAGTTCTGGTCATCTACCTATGGGAAAGATGTAAACAAGGTTGAAAGAGTGCAGAGAAAATTTACAAGAATATTGCCAGGTCTGGAGGACCTGAGTTATAAGGAAAGACTGAATAGGTTTGGACTGTTTTCTTTAGAACGTAGAAGATTGTGAGCAGATTTGATAGAGATATACAAAACTAGGAAGGGGTATAGATAAGGTAAATACTAGCAGGCTTTTTCCGCTGAGGTTGGGTGGGACTACAACCAGAGGTCATGGCTTAAGGATGAAATGGGATAAGTTTAAGGGGAACATGAAGGGAAACTTCTTTACTCACTGGGTCGTGAGAGTGTGGAATCAGCTGTCAGCACGAGTAGTCCATGTGAGCTTGATTTCAACGTTTAAGAGAAGTTTGGATTGGTACACGGACAGTGGGATATGGAGGGCTATGGTCCCAGTGCAGGTCATTGGGACTAGGCAGTTTAAATGGTTTTCGGAATGGACTAGATGGGCCAAAGGGCCTGTTTCTGCGTTGTACTTCTCTATGACTCTGTATGTACTGTGGCCCCATAGGAGCAATGTTTTATTTAGCTGTACATACGTGTACTCAGTGGTTACCATTTTAGGTGTCTTCTGTACTTAATAAAGCAGTCACTAAGTCTACGTACGTGGTCTTCTGCTGCTGTAGCCCATCCACTTCAAGGTTTGACACGTTATGCATTCAGAGGTGCTCTTCTATCACTCTTCCAACATGTGGTTATTCGAGCTACTGTCACTCTCCTGTCAGCTTGAACCAGTCTGGCCATTCTCCTCTGACCTCTCTCATTCACAAGGCCTTCTTGCCCATAGAACTGCCACTCACTGAATATTCTCTTCTTTTTTTGCACCATTCGCTGTAAACTCTAGAGACTGTTGTATATAAACTCTCAGCAGATCAGCAGTGTGACACTCAAAGCACCCTGTCTGGCACCAACAACTATTCCACAGTCAAAGTCAATTAGATCCCATTTCTTCCCCATTCTGATGTTTTGTCTGAACCTCTTCACTTATATGCATTGGCTGACTAGATAACTGCAGTAATGAGCCAGTGTATAGGTGTACCTGACAAAGTGGCCACTATGTGCATGGGTGAATGACAATAAACTTGATTTTGTAAAGATTCCTCTCAAAGTCAAGGACATAGATATCCAAATTCAATAACGGAAAAACAGTAAAGGACAGCAACTTTAAATAACATGCAATGCGGCTAACTCCAACTACTTAGGTCAGATGTTCCCAATCTGGGATCCATCGACCCCTTGATTAATGGTATTGGTCCACTGCATAAAAAAGGTTGGGAACCCCGACTTTGAGATGCTCTTGATCTGATGCTTTGGTGATCATAATGTTTATTAGCATAGAAGTCACTTACACTTTACAACCTAAGATTTGAAAATTTGTCCTAATAATCTAAAGAATTACTTTAAAAGACAAGCAACACACATCAAAGTTGCTGGTGAATGCAGCAGGCCAGGCAGCATCTCTAGGAAGAGGTACAGTCGACGTTTCGGGCTGAGACCCTTCAACTTTGATGTGTGTTGCTTGAATTTCCAGCATCTGCAGAACTCCTCATGTTTACGACTTTAAAAGAGACGCAGGTTAATGGGCTGGGATGAAATGTAACTGGGATTGTATAACATCCTCCGAAACTTTAGTTATAGTCTGAATTCAAAACCGAATTGCAACTTCTTTCATTACTGTCACATGTACCTAGATGCAGTGAAAAGCTTGTTGTATATACTGTTCACACAGATCAGATCATTACACAGTGCACTGAGGTAGCACAATTGTACAAGAGGCAGTTCCAGAGTTAGATAACAGCAGGGTAAAGGCATCACTGAGTGTGGTGATACATGCTTTCAAGCTTTTATATCTTCTGTACGGGGCGAAGAGAAAATGCTCGGGGTGGGTGAGGACTATCAATGTACAGTATATTATGTCTATATTACATACACAATACTGTGCAAAAGCTTTAGGCACATATATAGTGCTACAGGGTGCCTCACACATTTGCACAGCACCGTATTTGTCAAAGTGATGCACAGCAAGTTTGTATATCTGATGGGAGCAAAGGATGTCGGTAAGGGTGAGGGTGGAGCACCATGGGAGACGTGTGGGACATGTGGGACAAGTGGCAGAGGAGTGACGAGGCAGTGGGTGGTGTTGGTGCTGACACACCCAGCCCTAAGACACCAGGCAAGGTCATTTGATTCCAAACAATTGGTTTATTCATCATTACAGAATGTCTCTCTGGTGCTTCCCACTCTCTCTCCTCTCCCTTCCCCTTCTTCCAACCATGATCCCCTCTCCCTGCCCCCTTCCCACTCTCAGTCCACAATAGAGACCCATGTTAGCATCAGGTTTATCATCACTCACATATGTCATGAAATTTGTTTTTTTTGTGTGACAGCAGTACAGTGATTTATATAAAATCACTCAGTATTGTGCAAGAGTCTTCTGCATCTTAGCTATAAATATGTGTCTGAAACTTTTGCACAGTATTGTATACATACATATACACTGGATAGGTCATTTTACTCACTAATGCTGACGCCAATTTAAACTAAACATTAGGATCTTTAAATACATGACGCTGCTGTCTAATAATATTCTACTGTCCGACAAAGACCATTTCTTTTTACTGGTTCTAAAGTTGAAAATGATTTTTACCTTTTCTGCCTTGTGCTGCATCCTCTGCTCAAACAGTGCCACACAGCTGCTGATAAATTGTTCACTGACCACAATGGTATCAGCAAAGATCCTGGAAGCAGAATGCTTGTTCATTGTCCTCATTAACTGCTGGAGTAAAATGGAGGCATCTTCCACAGAGAACAAACTGGGCAATAGGGGCTGGACACAAAACAGTACACAATCAAACATCACTCATCGGCATGGTAGCATTTTTAGTGAAGAAAAAAAGTAATATTTTATTGAGGAAAAAGTAATAATTAATTTAATAGTTTTGCTCTTTGCTATCAAATTTACTTTGAACTTTAAACATTTGCCAAGTCATCTTACAATGGTTACACCATTATTTCATGTACTATCGCTTTTGATGAACTTATGGACATGTTTGTTTGGAATAATAATAACAACAACTTTTGCAATGCTCCTCAAGTGAATCAATGCAGTCTTAGTAATATGGCTAATGTATAATTTGAAATTTAGCTCAGAGTCAATTTTAACACCTAAATTCTGTAAGGCCAGATGATCAAGTTTATTTCTAAGATTCACACTCTTTTTATTACTGCCACGAACAAACAAAAAAATCTGTTTTTGCCTTATTTAGTTCAAGGAAATCCTGAAGACATCCATTCTGTAATGATAGTAAGATTCACCCTTCAAACCTGCTCCGTCACTCACTAAGGTTGCTGATGCTCGGATTGTAACCACAAATGCAAACTTCAATCATCACCAAATACTGAGTAAGAATTCATCTCTCTTTTCCTTCTTGGAAAAAAGTCCCCTGAACAATCACAGAACCGCATTGTTTTGGAAAGTGGAAAGAATCAGAATCAGGTTTATTATCATCGGCATGTGTCGTGAAATTTGTTAACTTAGCAGCAGCACTTCAATGCAATACATAATATAGAAGAAAAAAATAATAAAGTAAATGAATTACAGTATACATATATTGAATAGATTAAAAATCGTGCAAAAACAAATAATATATACCTAAAAAGGAAGGTAGTGTTTTTATCATTTCTTAATGCATGCATTACTAAATGACAATAAAAGGGGACTGTGTGTCCTCATGATCATAATCATAGTGTCCAAGGGTTCAATGCCCATTTAGGAATCGGATGGCAGAGGGGAAGAAGCTGTTCCTGAATCACTGACTGTGTGCCTTCAGGCTTCTGTACCTCCTACCTGATCGCAATAGTGAGAAATGGTAACAGTCCTGGGTGCTGGAGGTCCTTAATAATGGACACTGCCTTTCTGAGACACCGCTCCTCGAAGATGTCCTGGGTACTTTGTAGGCTAGTACCCAAGATGGAGCTGACTAGATTTACAACCCTCTGCAGCTTCTTTCGGTCCTGTGCAGTCGCCCCCTGCCCCCACCCCACCCATACCAGATAGTGATACAGCCTGTCAGAATACCCTCAACGGTACATCTGTAGAAGTTTTTGAGTGTATTTATTGACATACCGAATCGCTTCAAACTCCTAATGAAGTATAGTTGCTCCCTTGCCTTCTTTATAACTACATCGATATGTTAGGACCAGGTTAGATCCTCAGAGATCTTGACACCCAGGAACTTGAAGTTGCTCACTCTCTCCACTTCTGATCTCACTGTGAGGATTGGTATGTGTTCCTTCGTCCTACCCTTCCTGAAGTCCACAATTTGCTCTCGCACCTTACTGACGTTGAGTGCCAGGTTGTTGCTGCGACACCACTCCACTAGTTGGCATATCTCGCTCCTGTATGCCCTCTCATCACAATCTGAGATTTTACCAACAATGGTTGTATCATCAGCAAATTTATAGATGGTATTTGAGCTATGCCTAGCCACAGAGTCATGGGTATAGAGAGTGTAGAGCATTGGGCTAAGCACACCTCCTTGAGGTGCCCCAGTGTTGATTGTCAGCAAGGAGGAGATGTTATCACCAATCTGCACAGATTGTGGTCTTCCAGTTAGAAGTCGAGGATCCAATTACAGAGGGAGGTACAGAGGCCCAGGTTCTGCAACTTCTCAATCAGGATTGTGGGAATGATGGTATTAAATGCTGAGCTATAGTCGATGAATGGCATCCTGACATAGGTGTTTGTGTTGTCCAGGTGGTCTAAAGTCATGTGAAGAGCCATTGAGATTGCATCTACTGTTGACCTGTTGCAGCAATAGGTAAATTGCAATGGGTCCAGGTCCTTGCTGAGGAAGGAGTTCAATCTAGTCATGACCAACCTCTCAAAGCATTCATCACTGTAGATGTGAGTGCTACCGGGCGATAGTCATTAATGCAGCTCATATTATTCTTCTTAGGCACTGCTATAATTGTTGCCTTTTTGATGCAAGTAGGAACTCCTGAACGTAATAGTGAGAAGCTGAAAATGTTCTTGAATACTCCCGCCTGTTGGTTAGCACAGGTTTTCAGAGCCTTACCAGGTACTCCATCAGGACCTTTTGCCTTGTGAGGGTTCTCTCTTTAAAGGCAGCCTAACATCGGCCCCTGAGACAGAAATCACAGGGTCATCAGGTGCAGCACAAATCTCACAGCTGTAGTTGTATTCTCCCTTTCAAAGCGGGCATAGAAGACATTGAGTTCACTTGGTAGTGAAGCATCACTGCCATTCATGCTATTGGGTTTTGCTTTGTAGGAAGTAATGCATTGCAGACCCTGCCAGAGTTGTCGTACATTCGATGTTGCCTCCAACTTCATTCCAAATTGTCTCTTCGCCCTTGAAATAACTCTCCGCAAATCATGCCTGGTTTTCCGGTACAGGCCTCGGTTGCCAGACTTGAATGCCAAAGAACTAGCCTGTGTGGGGAAACTGCTGTTTGGCACTGGCTTACGTACAAAACCCGGACCAATCAAGGCCAATATACACATGGATCTGTGCGCAACAGTTGCCAATCCAGACTCAGGCCCAGCCTGGTAGCAGTTCATAGACCCAGGCCAACTTCAGCCAATCCTGATACAGACCAGGTCAAATGCAGTCAATCCAAATCCAGACCTGATGCCACTGTGACCAATCCAGACTTGGATCTGCCCAACTTCAACCAATTAAGACACAGACCCAGCCCAATTTGGGCCGTGGCCAATCCAGATCTTTAGTTCAATTATTGTTGGAGAGCTCCTAACCCCATTCTTCCAGTGCCTGAGTACATATTTTCAATGATACTGACCTAACTTTGACAAACAGATAGTCAAGTCCTTTCTACTACAATCATAATTCCTCCCATCAGTCAGTAAGAACAATCCCTACTATTAATTTACGGCATCAGTTTCACAATTGAAAACTTTAACTGAAACACCAGAAAATTTTCAACTCATTGTAAAATAAAAATCACAAACTGCACTGTTTCGTACAGTAGCTTTATCAAGCAATGGCTGTTCTGCTTTAACGTAAGAATAATAAATACAATGAAGGTCTGATAATCCAATACCCAATTGTTCAAAAACCCCAGTAAATGGAACTGTGCCAATATGCTGCCTCACCGAAGTCCTCAAGGATGTCAAATTGTTGCAGTTAGAATTCTTATTTAATTGTTTTAATATTTAACAGTCGTTTTAATATTTAGTAGTCATTCCAAACATAGAAGCAGGAAGTAAAGTCATATGAAACGCCGTGATCTTGTGCAAGAGCTGGGGACCAGGCGGTGACTGATGAAGGTAGCATGGATATGAAACGCAACCTCACTAGGTCAGTTTCAGTTTACTAGCAGACGATCATAAATGACTGATCAGATACCATAACTGGTATTTTCCTCAAGATAAATATGTTTATGAAAAAGCACATTTAAGAAGCTCATTAATTCTTAAAAAACTGTTTATTTTTGATTTGCTATAAAATGTTCTTTGCTCCATCTTTGATTACAGTTTATTGAGTTTTAATACACTATGATATCGTATGATCATTTTACTTAGAGCATAGGACACTACAGCACAGCACAGCCCCCTCACCCACAATATTGTGCCCTTCTTTTAATCAACTCTAAGATCAATCTAACCCTTCCTTCCAACATAGCCCTCCTTTTTTTAAAAATCATCCATGTGCCTATCTAAAAATTTCTTAAAAGCCCTTAATCTATCTGCCTCTACCACCACCCCGGCAGGGTGTTCCACCTCTGACACTCCCATATACTATCCTGCAATCACTTTAAAATTATGCCATTTCGTATTAACCCTTTCCACCCTGGGGAAAATGTCTCTGGTTATCCACTGGATGGAATGCTCTTATCATCTATACACCTCTATTATGTCACACCTCATCCCACTTTGTTCCAAAGAGAAAGGCCCTAGCTCGTTCAACTTCTCCTCTAGGGTTGCTGGACGGTGCGGCTCGTTGGGCTGAAAGGGCCTGTTACGTCCTATGTCTCTAAATAAACAATAAATCAATCAACTAATCGACAAACAGGCAAACAAACAAACCAACACTCTCTTTAGTCCAGACGGGATCCTGGTAAATCTGCTATGTACCCTCTCCGAAGCTTCCATATCCTTCCTATAATGAGGCGACCAGAATGGTACATTAGAAACAAAAAAACAGAAATCTACAGCACTTTATAGGCTCTTGGTCATTACAACATTGTGGGCCAATGTAGTCTACTCTTAGAAACTGCAGAGAATTTCCCTACACATAGCCCTCTATTTTTCTAAGTTCCAAGAGCTTCTTAAAAGACCCTATTGTATCCGCCTCTACCACCTTTTCTGGTAGTGTATTCTATGCACCCACCATTCGCTCTATGAAAAACTTACCTCTGAAATCCCCCTTGTAACCACTTACAAACACCTTAAAACTGAAGTGTTAGTCATTTCAGCACTAAGAAAAAGCCTCATAAGGCATGCTCCCCAATCCAGGCAACATCCTTGTAAATCTGCACTCTCCATTTAGTATCCACATCCTTCCTGTAATGAGGTGATCAGAACTCGACACAGTACTCCAAGTGGGGTCTAACCAAGGTCTTATATAGCTGTAACATAAACGCACGGCTCTTGAACACATTTATAAAATCCAGGCCATTTATAAAATTGAATTGAATTCAACTGACTTTATTTCTTACATCCTTCACATTACGTCCCCGTCTGAATCTGCAAATTATAATAACTTTTAATAAATAGTACATACAGCAAGATATACAACGGAACAGTCATTATAGCTTAGAAATACAGTTTGTCAGCGTGAATTAATCAGTCTGATGGCCTGGTGGAAGAAGCATTCCCAGAGCCTGTTGGTTCTACCTTTAGTGCTGTGGTACTGCTTTCTAGATGGTAGCAGCTTTTAGCTGGGGTGACTCTGGTCCCCAATGATCCTTTGGACCCTTTTTACACACCTGTAACTGTAAATGTCCTGAATAGTGGGAAGCTCACATCCACAGATGTGCTGGGCTGACCGCACCACTCTCTGCAGAGCCCAGTGATTGAGCGAAGTACAGTTCCCATACCACGCATTGATACAGCTAGTCAGGATGTTCTCAATTGTGCCCCTGTAGAAAGACCTTAGCATTTGGGAACTCATGCCGAACTTCTTCAACAGTCTGAGGTGAAAGAGGCGCTGTTGTGCTTTTTTTGACAACACAGCGAGTACCTACAGACCAAGTGAGGTCCTCGGTGATGTGTATGCCGAGGAATTTGAAGTTGTTCACCCTCTCAACCCCAGATCCAATGATGTCAATAGGAGTTAGCCTATCTCCATTCCTCCTGTAGTCCACAACCAGCTCTTTTGATTTTGCGACATTGAGAGAAAGATTGTTTTCTTGATATCACTGAATCAGGGTGATGACTTCTTCTCTGTAGGCTGCCTCGTTATTAGTTGAGATAAGGCCAATGTAGTGTCATCTGCAAATTTAATTAGCAGACTGGAGCTGTGGGTGGCAACACAGTCATGGGTATACAGAGAGTAAAGGAGGGGGCTTAGGACACAGCCCTGGTGGGGGGGGGGCTCCTGTGTAGAGGGTCAGAGGTGAGGGAGCCCACTTTTACCACCTGCTGGCGATCTAACAGGAACTCCAGGATCCAGCTGCACAAGGCAGGGTGAAGGCCGAGGTCTCTGAGCTTCTTGTCAGGCTTGGAGGGAATTATGGTGTTGAATGCTGAGGTGCCACAAAGAGGAGGGGTCTCAGAACAGCTCCCTGCCGGACACCACTGGTCACCGTCCTCCATACAGGATATGAACCATCTACAACCACTCTTTGCCTGCTGGATCCACAAAACAAGGTCTCCTTGGATCACATGCCTCATTACTTTCTGAATGAGCTTCACATGGGGAACTTTATCAAAGCCTCACTGAACTCCATAAACTCTACATCCACTGCTCTGCCTTCATCAATGTGTTTTACTACCTCCTCAAATAATTCAATTAGGCTCATAAGGCATGACCTGCCCTTGACAAAGCCATGCTGACTGTCCCTAATCAGATCTTCAACAACTTACCCACCACTGAAATAAGTCTCACTGGTCTATAATTCCATGGGTTATCTCTACTCCCTTTCTTGAACAAGGGAACAATATTTGTAGCCTTCCAATTCTCTGGTACTTCCCCCGTCCCTATTGATGATGCAAAGATTATTGCCACAGGCACAACAATCTCCTCCCTCACTTCCGACAGTAGCCTCGGGTATGTCTCATCCAGTCACGGCAACTTATCTAACTTAATACCCTTCAAAAGCTCCAGTACACCCTCTTTACTGTAAGTCAGCCCTACAATTGCCAGGGTCCTTTCCACTGGTGAATACTGAAGCAAAGTATTCATTAAGTACCTCCGTTACCTCCTCCGGTTCCATGCAACCTTTCCACTCTCACTCCTGATTGGTCCTACTCTCACACGGCTCATCCTCTTGCTCTTCACTTGTAGAAAGCCTTAGGGTTTTCCTTAATCCTGCTCACTAAGGCCTTCTCATGGCCCCTCCTAGCTCTCCTAATTTCATTCTTGAGCTCCTTCCTGGCACCCTTGTCATTTTCTAGAGTTCTAACAGAACCTAGTTTCACAAGTTTTTCTTTTCTTCTCAACTAGATTTTATATAACCTTTGTACACCATGATTCTTTTGCCCTACCATCCATTCCCTGCCTCAATGGAACATACCTATGCAGAACGCTATGCAAATGTTCCCTGAACATTTGCCACATTTTTGCACGCAGTTCTCTGAGAACCATCTCCTCCCAATTTACGCTCCCAAGTTCCTGCATATAGCATATTTCCCCTTACCCCCAATTAAGTGTTTCCAGATAGTATTTGAAATCTCAATTTCTTCATCCGCATTGCTAATTCAGAAGAATGCTTTAGGCTGTGTCACAGAAACAGTACCTGTATATCCACCCACGTGCCAGAACGGATAGCCTCCTCTACTGAAGCCTCCACTTGATCCACAATGGTCTGGTCAACACACACCGCTTTCAATACGGTCATTGATGCCGATTTGTATCGCTTCTTTATATAACTCACTGGGTCTGGGATTCCCAGCCGAGACAGAGTATCGAATTCTAGAACAGAGGACACAAAAAATAATCTCCTTGAAAGAACAATGTTGTATCCAAAATTAACCTCTCTGTTTTATATAATAAAGTTTAAAGTAAATTTATTATCAAAGTACATGTATGTCACCATATACCACCCTGAGATTCATTTTTAAAATTTACAGGCATTTAGAATAATAGAAAAGCACAGCTCACAAAGAGGGCCCTTTGGCCCATCTAGTCCATGCCAAAGCATTTAAATTGTCCACTCCCATTGATAGGCACTGGGACCATAGCCCTCCTTTTCCCTACTATCCATGTATCCCGCTTGTGCAGGTGTAGCACTTAGATGGTGGAACCAGTTCAGTGCTGAGGTGAATCAAGTTATCCCCACTGGATCAGGAACCTGAGGCTGTTGTTGGAAGTGAGGGAGGAGATTGCTGAACCTCTGACAACATCGTTCTTGAAATGTCTGGGGCAATCATATTGAAGAGAGTTGCATGTGCAGTTTGGAATAATTCTTCATCAAGAGTAATTTGAAAAATGCACCAAAGTGGTATAAAAATGAAATTCCAGTAGTGTTAAAAGACAACTGTCTACCGTGGTCATGTGGCAATCATATTAACCAGCAGTCAGCCGCATTGTGATTACTTGAATCGAGTATGCTCTCCGAAAGGGTTGTCTATTATTGGCAAACACCGATGCGTGACTTCATTTAACGTGGGGAGGTTGATGCACAGGCAGCCACCACACGGTCCTGGACAGAACCAAGTCAGGGTCCAGAGGCATGGTGTGTAAAATGACTGGGAACCCATCACTGCTGCAGCCTTCCTCCGCCTTCACTCCCACTGCGATGTGTCATCATCTTTTGCAAGTTCCGCCGCTGAGGTCTTGGTTGTCTGGACTCTCCCCACCTCCTGACCTTTCCATCAAGGAGCCAATTGTCAGAAGGATAAACTCCAGGGGGCATTGCTCTCAGGATGTCAGGAACTCACAAGCTTCTCCATCACGATAAGGTGACGATCCTCGGAGGATGCATACAGGACCAACTATGGGTGCATGCTATTTGTGAATCTGATTCCCACACTTGTTTACGGGTACTCTCCAATTCAGACACCTCCACAGTTTCTTTTAGTGTGACCATCTTAAAGCTATGCATGACATTATTAGTTAGGTTTTAGAAACATAGAAAACCTTCATCACAATACAGTCCCTTTGGCCCACAACGCTGTGCCGAACATGTATTTACTTTAGAAATTACCTCAGGTTACCCATAGCCCTCTTATTTTTCTAAGCTCCCTGTATCTATCCAAGAGTCTCTTAAAAGACCCTATTGTATCCGCCTCCACCACCACTGCCGGCAGCCCATTCCACGCACTCGCCACTCTGTGCAAAAACACTTACCCCTGACATCTCCTCTGTACCTACTTCCAAGTATGTTAAAACTGTGCCCTCTCGTGCTACCCATTGGAAAAAAGCCTCTGTCTATCCATATGATCAATGCCTCTCATTATCTTGTACACCTCTATCAGGTCATCTCTCATCCTCCGTCGCTCCAAGGAGAAAAGGCCAAGTTCACTCAACCTATTCTCATAAGGCATGCTCCCCAATCCAGGCAACATCCTTGTAAATCTCCTCTGCACCCTTTCTATGGTTTCCACGTCCTTCCTGTAGTGAGGTGAACAGAAATAAGGACAGTACTCCAAGTGGGGTCTGACCAGGATCCTATATAGCTCTAATATTACCTCTCGGCTCTTGAACTCAATCCCATGCCTGATGAAGGCCAATACACCATATGCCTTCTTAACCACAGAGTCAACCTGCGCAGCAGCTTTGAGTGTCCCATGGACTCGGACTCCAAGATCCCTCTGATCCTCCACACTGCCAAGAGTCTTACCATTAATACTATATTCTGCCATCATATTTGACCTACCAAAATGAACCACCTCACACTTATCTGGGTTGAACTCCATCTGTCACTTTTCAGCCCAGTTTTGCATCCTATCAATGTCCCGCTGTAACCTCTGACAGACCTCCAAACGATCTACAACACCCCCAACTTTTCTGTAATCAGCAAATTTACTAACCCATCCTTCCGCTTCCTCATCCGGGTCATTTGTAAAAATCACGAAGAGAAGGGGTCCCAGAACAGAGGCATGCCACTGGTGACCGACCTCCATGCAGAATATGACCCATCTACAACCACTCTTTGCCTGCTGTGGGCAAGCCAATTCTGGATCCACAAAGCAAGGTCCCCTTGGATCCCATGCCTCCTTACTTTCTCAACAAATCTTACCATAGAACCATAGAAACTACAGCACAGAAACAGGCCTTTTGGCCCTTCTTGGCTGTGCCGAACCATTTTCTGCCTAGTCCCACTGACCTGCACACGGACCATATCCCTCCATACACCTCCCATCCATGTATCTGTCCAATTTATTCTTAAATGTTAAAAAAGAACCCACATTTACCACCTCGTCTGGCAGCTCATTCCATACTCCCACCACTCTGTGTGGAGAAGCCCCCTCTAATGTTCCCTTTAAACTTTCCCCCCCTCACCCTTAACCCATGTCCTCTGGTTTTTTTCTCCCCTTGCCTCAGTGGAAAAAGCCTGCTTGCATTCACTCTATCTATACCCATCATAATTTTATATACCTCTATCAAATCTCCCCTCATTCTTCTACGCTCCAGGGAATAAAGTCCTAACCTATAAACCTTTCTCTGTAACTGAGTTTCTCAAGTCCCGCCAACATCCTTGTAAACCTTCTCTGCACTCTTTCAACCTTATTTATATCCTTCCTGTAACTTGGTGCCCAAAACTGAACACAATACTCCAGATTCGGCCTCACCAATGCCTTATACAACCTCATCATAACATTCCAGCTCTTATACTCAATACTTTGATTAATAAAGGCCAGTGTACCAAAAGCTCTCTTTACGACCCTATCTACCTGTGATGCCACTTTTAGGGAATTTTGTATCTGTAATCCCAGATCCCTCTGTTCCACTGCACTCCTCAGTGCCTTACCATTAACCCTGTATGTTCTACCTTGGTTTGTCCTTCCAACATGCAATTACTCACACTTGTATGTATTAAACTCCATCTGCCATTTTTCAGCCCATTTTTCCAGCTGGTCCAAGTCCCTCTGCAGGCTCTGAAAACCTTCCTCACTGTCTACTACACCTCCAATCTTTGTATCATCAGCAAATTTGCTGATCCAATTTATCACATTATCATCCAGATCATTGATATAGATGACAAATAACAATGGACCCAGCACTGATCCCTGTGGCACACCACTAGTCACAGGCCTCCACTCGGAGAAGCAATTCTCTACTACCACTCTTTGGCTTCTTCCATCGAGCCAATGTCTAATCCAATTTACCACCTCTCCATGTATACCTAGCAATTGAATTTTCCTAACTAACCTCCCATGCGGGACCTTGTCAAAGGCCTTTCTGAAGTCCATGCAGACAACATCCACTGCCTTCCCTTCATCCACTTTCCTGGTAACCTCCTCGAAAAACTCCAACAGATTGGTCAAACGTGACCTACCACGCACAAAGCCATGTTGACTCTTCCTAATAAGTCCCTGTCTATCCAACTGCTTGTAGATTCTGTCTCTTAGTACTCCCTCCAATAACTTACCTACTACCAACGTTAAACTTACTGGCCTATAATTTCCCGGATTACTTTTCGATCCTTTTTTAAATAACGGAACAGCATGAGCCACTCTCCAATCCTCCGGCTCCTCACCTGCAGACAGCAACATTTTAAATATTTCTGCCAGGGCTCCCGCAATTTCAACACTAGTCTCCTTCAAGGTCCGAGGGAACACCCTGTCAGGTCCCGGGGATTTATCGACTTTAATTTTCCTCAAGACAGCAAGACCTCCTCCTTTTCAATCTGTACAGTTTCCATGAGCTCACTACTTGTTTCCCTTAATTCCATAGACTTCATGCCAGTTTCCTTAGTAAATACATACGCAAAAAACCTATTCAAGATCTCCCCCATTTCCTTTGGTTCCGCACATAGCCGACCACTCTGATGTTCAAGAGGACCAATTTTATCCCTTACAATCCTTTTGCTCTTAATATACCTGTAAAAGCTCTTTGGATTATCCTTCACTTTGACTGCCAAGTCAAGGCTAATCTTGCATGGGGTACCTTATCAAATGCCTTGCTGAAATCCATATACACTACATCTACTGCTCTACCTTCATCAATGCGTTTAGTCACATCCTCAGAAAATTCAATGAGGCTCGTAAGGCACGACCTACCTTTGACAAAACCATGCTGACTATTCCTAATCATATTATGCCTCTCCAAATGCTCATAAATACTGCCTCTCAGGATCTTCTCCATCAACTTACCAACCACTGAAGTAAGACTCACTGGTCTATAACTTCCTGGGCTACCTCAACTCCCTTTCTTAAATAAGGGAACAACCTCCAATCCTCCGGAACCTTTCCCGTCACCATTGATGATGTAAAGATTATTGCCAGAGACTCAGTAATCTCCTCTCTTGCCTCCCACAGTAGCCTGGGGTATATCTTGTCTGGTCTTGGTGACTTATCTAACTTAATGCCTTCCAAAAGCTCCAGCACATCCTCTTTCTTAATGCCTATATGCTCAATTTAATGTCTACATGCCAATATTTTTTAAATTGTTCTTTCTAAATATAGAGACCAGCAACAATTTCCAGCTCAGTATTTTAATTTCAAATATCATATCTTTTGTTTGAAATTCTGGAAATTCAACTTTTATCTGATAAGTAAAATATCTAGCACAACATTTGGCAGTTGAACAAGAACAACTAAAATTCTGTGAAGGGCCATGGTAAAAAAAATAGAACCTTTTGTTCCTGATTAAAACCGTCCAGTAGTGTAGTAGCTAGCGTTAATGCTTTACCGCACCAGTGACCGTTATTTAATTCCCACCACTATCTATAAGGAGTTCCTATGTTCTCCCCTTGACTAAGTGTGTCTCTGCAGAGGGCACCGGTTATCCTTCCACATCCCAAAAGACCTACATTATGGTTAGTAAATTGTGGGCATGCTATATTGTGAACACTTGCAGGCTGCCCCCAGTATCGTGTATCCTTGGTCTATATTGGTCGTTGACGTAAATGACACATTTCAATCAACATCAAAGTTGCTGGTGAACGCAGCAGGTCAGGCAGCATCTCTAGGAAGAGGTACAGTCGACATTTTGGGCCGAGACCCTTCGTCAGGACGAAGAGTCTTGACGAAGGGTCTCGGCCCGAAACATCGACTGTACCTCTTCCTCGAGATGCTGCCCGGCCTGCTGCATTCTTCAGCAACTTTGATGTGTGTTGCTTGAGTTTCCAGCATCTGCAGAATTCCTCGTGTGACACGTTTCAATGTACGCTTCAATGTACATGTGACAAATAAAGCTAATCATTGGTTGCTGCTCACCTTTAAACAAATCTGCTGACATTTTATAAGGTAATTAAGACACCACAAAACTGTTCAGCTCAAATTAAATGCCAGCTACTAAAGACAGATTTACATACGATTCTACAGAAAGAAATATAGTGGTTGATTTCCAGCTACAACTATAAATATGCAAAAATATAAAGTGTTATGATTTGGTTGTCACACATGACTAATCTTCGTGATTTTACCAAATGAAAACATAAGACATACGAGCAGAATTAGGCCATTTGGCCCATCGATTCTGCTCCGCCATGCAATCATGGCTGATCCTTTCTCCCCTCTCCTCAGTCCCACTCCCCAGCCTTCTCCCCATAACCTTTGAAGCCATGTCCAATCAAGAACCTGTTAAGCTCTGGCTTAAATACACCCAACGACCTGGCCTCCACAGTTGTATGTGGCAACAAATTCCACAAACTCACCACCCTCTGGCAAAAGAAATTTCTCAACATTTCTGTTTTAAATGGACGCCCATGAGACTGTGTCCTCTTGTCCTGGACTTACCCACCATGGGAAACTTCTTTTCCACATCTACTCTCTCTAGGCCTTTCAATATTCAAAAGTTTCAATGAGATACCCTCTCATCCATCTGAATTCTAGCGAGTACAGTCCCAGAGCTATCAAACGTTCCTCATACGATAACCCTTGCATTCCTGGAATCATCTTTGTGAGTCTCCACTGCGCACCCCCCTCCCCCCGCCCAATGCCAGCACATCTTTTTTAGATAAGGAGCTCAAAACTGTTCACAATACTCAAGGTGAATCTACACCAGTGCCTTATAAAGCCTCAGCATCACATCCCTAGTCTTGTATTCTAGACCTCTTGAAATGAATGCTAACATTGCATTAGCCTTCCTCACCACTGACTCAGCCTGCAAGTTCACCTTCAGGGTGTTCTGCACAAGGACTCACAAGTCCCTTTCCATTCCAGATTTTTGGATTTTCCCCTTGTTTTGAAAATAGCCTGTATATTTATTTCTACTACCAAAGTGCATGACCATGCATTTTCCAACATTGTATTTCATTTGCCACTCTCTTGCTCATTCTCCTAATCTGTCCAAGTCCTTCTGCAGCCTACCCGCTTCCTCAAACGACCTGCACATCCACCAATCTTTGTATCATCTGCAAACTTGGCAACAAAGCCATCTATTCCATCATCTAAATCATTTAAAGACAGCATAAAAAGAAGTGGTTCCAACACCGACCCCTGCAGAACACCACTAGTCAATGGCAGCCAAACAGAAAAGAATCCTTTTACTCCCACTCGCTGCCTTCTTCCAATCAGCCAATGCTCCAATCATGTTCGTAACTTCCCTGTAATATCATGGGCTCTTAATTCGGTAAGCAGCCTTATGTGTGGCATCTTGACAAAGGCCTTCTGAAAGTCCAAATATACAACATCCACTGCACTCACTTTATCTATCCTACGTGTAATTTCCTCAAAGAATTCCAACAGGTTTGTCAGGCAGGACTTTCCCTTAAGGAAACCATGTTGACTTTGTCCTATCTTGTCCTGTGTCACCAAGTACTCCATAACCTCATCCTTAACAAATGACTCTAACATCTTCCCAACCACTGAGGTCAGGCTAACTGGTCTATAATTTCCTTTCTGCTGCCTTCCTCCTTTCTTAAAGAGTGGAGTGGCATCTGCAATTTTCCAGTCCTCTGGCACCATGCCAGAGTCCAGTGATTATTGAAAGATCATTGCTAATGTCTCCACAATATATACCGCTACCTCTTTCAGACCCCTAGGGTGCAGTTTACCTGGTCCAGGTAACTTGTGTACCCTTAGTTCTTTCAGCTTTCTGAGCACCTTCTCCCTTGTAATAGTAACTGCACTCACTTCTTTTCCTTCACACCCTTCAACATCTGGCATAGTGTTAGTATCTTCCACAGCAAAGAATGATGCAAAATACTCATTTAGTTCATCGGCCACCTCCTTAGTCCCCCTTATTATTTCCCTGGTTGATTTTCTAGTGATCCTATATCCACCCTCATCTCTCTTTTATTTTTTTCAAAACATACTTGAAAAAGCTTTTACTATCTACTTTGATATTGTTTGTTGGCTTGCTTTCATATTTCACCTTTGCCCTCCTAACGATTCTTTTAGTTGCTCTCTGTAAGTTTTTAAGAGCTTCCCAATCCTCTGTCTTCCCACTAATTTATGCTTCATTGTATACCGTCTCTTTTGCCAGCATCTCCTTACAATTTACTTTGGCCAACTCCTCTCTCATACTTTTACAATTTCCTTCACTTCACTGAATTAGTGCTACAACAGACTTGATTTTCTCCCTATCAAATGTCAAGTTGAACTCAATTACACTGTGATCACTGCCTTCTAAGGTTTCTTTTACCTTACGCTTCGTATTTATATCCTATAATCTGCCTGTCTTTGCTTTTTTTTTTACCATCTGTCCTATGCTGAATTTCTTCACTCCAGTTCCCACCCCCTGCAAAATTAGTTTAAACCCTCTCCAGCAGCCCTACCAAATCTGCCTGCGAGAATATTGGTTCCCCTCGGGTTCAGGTGCAACCTGCCTCAGAAGCGATGGCAATGATCCAAGAACCTGAAGGCTTGCCCCTTGTACCAGTTTCTCAGCCATGCATTAATTTGCTAAATCATTCTATTTCTACCCTCACTAACGCGCGTCAAGGGCAGCAATTCAGAAATTACTACCCAGGAGGTCCTGCTTTCTGCCTAGTTCTCTAAATTCTCTTTTCAGGACCTCTTTGCTTTTCCTTCCTAGGTCAATGGTACCAATATGCATCGAAACATCTGGCTTCTCTCCCTCCCTCTCTAAAATGTTGTGGACACGATCCAAGACGTCTCTGACCCTGGCACCTGGGAGGCAACATACCATTCAGGTGTCCCATTCACATCTACAGAATCTCTTGTCTGTTCCCCTCACTATCGAGTCCCCTATAATGACCACTCCCTTCTTCTCTCTCTTTCCCTTCTGCACCACGGACGCATGCTCAGTGCCAGTTACCAGTCTCTGTGGCATTGCCCTGGGAGCTCATCCCCCATAACAGTATCCAAAGTTGTATACTTATTATTGAGGGGAGTGGCCACAGTGGTGCTCTGTGCTAATTGCCTATTACATTTCCATCTCTCCTGACAGTCATGCAGCTACTCACCTCCTGAAACTTTGGGCTGACTACTTTCCTGTAACTCTGACTATCTCCTCACTCTCCCATACATGCTGAAGGCCATCCAGCTCCTGCACCAGATCCGTAACACAGTTTTCAAGGAGCTGCAGCTGGATGCATTTCACACAGATGCAGTTCCCTGGGACACTGGCTCTCCCAGGACTCCAACATCTGCCATGAAGAACACACAATGGCCATTTACTAAACTAGGTACAGAAAGAGGAAAAGAAACGGGAACCCTAACAAACGCTTACTGAGACCCAATGTCTCGTTCAAGCCCAAGCTTCCTTTGAGCCAAAGCCTGACCTTCTCTCACCACTGGTCTACTCCCAACAATAGCCGCCCACTTTGTCTCTTCTGTACTTTTAAACAAGCGTCGCCAACCTGCGAGAAACATTACTGCTGTTCAGAGATAACGAGGTACATAGAACATAGAATAGTACAGCACAGTACAGGCCCTTTGGCCCACAATGTTGTGCCGACCCTCAAACCCTGCCTCCCATATAACCCCCCAACTTAAATTCCTCCATATACCTGTCCAGTAGTCTCTTAAACTTCACTAGTGTATCTGCCTCCACCACTGACTCAGGCAGTGCATTCCACGCACCAACCACTCTCTGAGTAAAAAACCTTCCTCTAATATCCCCCTTCAACTTCCCACCCCTTACCTTAAAGCCATGTCCTCTTGTATTGAGCAGTGCTGCCCTGGGGAAGGGGCGCTGGCTGTCCACTCTATCTATTCCTCTTATTATCTTGTATACCTCTATCATGTCTCTTCTCATCCTCCTTCTCTCCAAAGAGTAAAGCCCTAGCTCCCTTAATCTCTGATCATAATGCATACTCTCTAAACCAGGCAGCATCCTGGTAAATCTCCTTTGTACCCTTTCCAATGCTTCTACATCCTTCCTATAGTGAGGCAACCAGTACTGGACACAGTACTCCAAGTGTGGCCTAACCAGAGTTTTATAGAGCTGCATCATTACATCGCGACTCTGTCCCTCGACTTATGAAAGCTAATACCCCATAAGCTTTCTTAACTACCCTATCCACCTGTGAGGCAACTTTCAGGGATCTGTGGACATATACCCCCAGATCCCTCTGCTCCTCCACACTACCAAGTATCCTACCATTTACTTTGTACTCTGCCTTGGAGTTTGTCCTTCCAAAGTGTACCACCTCACACTTCTCCGGGTTGAACTCCATCTGCCACTTCTCAGCTCACTTCTGCATCCTATCAACGTCTCTCTGCAATCTTCGACAATCCTCTACACTATCCACAATACCACCAACCTTTGTATCGTCTGCAAACTTCTACCCTTCTACCCCCACATCCAGGTCGTTAATAAAAATCACGAAAAGTACAGGTCCCAAAACTGATCATTGTGGGACACCACTAGTCACAATCCTCCAATCCGAATGTACTCAATGAACCTTTGCTTTCTGCAGGCAGGCCAATTCTGAATCCACCTGGCCAAACTTCCCTGGATCCCATGTCTTCTGACTTTCTGGATAAGCCTACCGTGTGGAACCTTGTCAAATGCCTTACTAAAATCCATATAGATCACATCCACTGCACTACCCTCATCTATATGCCTGGTCACCACCTCAAAGCAGTCTATCAGGCTTGTTAGACATGATCTGCCCTTCACAAAGCCATGCTGACTGTCCCTGATCAGACCATGATTCTCTAAATGCCCATAGATCCTATCTCTAAGAATCTTTTCCAACAGCTTTCCCACCACAGACGTAAGGCTCACTGGTCTATAATTACCCGGACTATCCCTACTACCTTTTTTGAACAAGGGGACAACATTCGCCTCCCTCCAATCCTCCGGTACCATTCCCACGGACAATGAGGACATGAAGATCCTAACCAGAGGCTCAGCAATCTCTTCCCTCGCCTTGTGGAGCAGCCTGGGGAATATTTCGTCAGGCCCCAGGGGCTTAATCTGTCCTAATGTATTTTATCAACTCTAACACCTCCTCTCCCTTAATATCAACATGCTCCAGAACATCAACCACACTCATATTGTCCTCGTCATCATCAAGTTCCCTCTCATTGGTGAATACCGAAGAGAAGTATTCATTGAGGGCCTCACTCACTTCCACTGCCTCCAGGCACATCTTCCCACCTTTATCTCTAATCGGTCCTACCTTCAGGTAGAAACATGCCTACTGGTTGCAAACACTAAATATGTGATAATCCTGTTGACTTAAGCAACAATTCTGCAAAGCTAACTTTTAATGCATGCAGTTGTGAGCAATGTTCCCTCTAATTTGTAATAACCAGTGTACACAAAAATCTTGTGCTGTGCAATTTTCTGCCCAGCGACATGTGCGTACCGAGTAATTTCTTCAATAAAAACAGCATAAATAAGCCAGTTCTAAAATCTGCACACATATCTTAAACACCATGTTGTCAATACCGTCCGTATCAGAAGCTGGAACAGGAAACATGATTAATGTATGATCCTAAAATATACTTAACACACCAATGAGGTAGAAAATGAGGTAGGTTTAAATTGTTTTGTATTTATTTCGCGATACAGTGCAGAGAAGGCCCTTCCGGCCCTTTGAGCTGAGTGCCCCCGCCCTGGCAACCCCCGATTGAACCCTGACCTAATCACAGGGTAATTTACAATGACCAATTAACCTACCCGGTACATTACCGGACTGTGGCAGGAAACTGGAACACCCAGAGGAAACCCACACATCCCAGGGGGAAGATGTACAGAGAATACCAGAACTGAACTCCAAACTCTGATGCCCCAAGATGTAATAGCATCGCGCTGACCGCTACACTACTATGGCACCCAAATGATCACTTCAAGTTTGGACCACTGTGAATCAAATGCAAAAATGATTTAAAATATGCAATTACAAATAACTTCTATATCTAAGGTAAAGTTAATTAATAATGAAACGTTACAACAGTTACCCAAATAGCCGTTTTGCTTGTAAAATGAATCGACCCAGTTATTTTGAGTTCTGGAATATATATCAGGGACGTAGACGGCCTTGTCCTGTCTGCCACCAATCACTGCTCCATTCAAACGACCGATACTAATGAACTCTTCAAGAAAAGCTGTAAAAATAGTAATCCACACCAGAAATGACTTGGAGAAAAATTAGTAGTATTTCATAATTTCAGCTGTAAGACATAAAAACCCAGCAAAACTATATACAGATGAACAAAATAGCTATCTTCTGCAATCTTAAAGTTCAAAGTAAATTTATTATCAAAGTACATACATGTCACCACATACAAATGAGATTCATATTCAATAAATCTATACTTGGGCATTCAACCAGTGTGCAAGACAACAAACTGTGCAAATACAAAAATAAAGAAATAATAATAATAATAAGCAATAAATATCAACAACATGAGATAAAGAGTCCTTAAAAATAAGTCCCTAGGTTGCGGGAACAGTTCAGTGATGGGGCACGTGGAGTTAAGTTATTCCCTTTGGTTCAAGTGCTTGACAGTTGAGAGGTAGTAACTTCCTGAACCTGGTGGTGAGAGTCCTGAGGCTCCGGATGGCATCAGTGAGAAGAGGGTATGTCCTGGGTGGTGGTGGCAGGGGAGGTCCCTAATGATGGAGGCTGCTTTCCTGTGACAGTGTTTCATGCTCAATGGAGGGGAGGGCTGTACCTGTAATGGACTAGGCTGTATCCACTACTTTTTGTAGGATTTGCCGTTCAAGGGCATTAGGGTTTCCATACCAGGCCATAATGCAGCTAGACAAAATATTCTCCACTACATATCTATAGAAGTTTGTCAGAGTTTTAAGTGTCACATCGAGTCTCTAAGGAAACAGAAGCTCTGCTGTGTTTTCTTCATAATTGCACTTGCATGCCAGGCTCAGGACAGGCTATCCGAAACAATGACACCGAGCTGCTGAGCCTCTTCACCTCTGATGAAGACTGGCTCATGGACCACTGGTTTTCTGCTCCTGATCTCAATAATCAGCTCCATGGTTTTGGTTGGCGTTTTTGTTTTACATGATCTTATCAGTGGCAAATCAATTTGGTCATCAAAACAAACACATAATGAAACTTTAAACTGAAATTTAAAGAATTTTAAAATTTAAAGAAATAAAATTAATGCACCAATGATTATATCAATGTGCATCTACAAGGATAAAGGAGCCCACTGCCCAGGCCATGCATTCTTCTGACTACTGCCATCAGGAAGGTGGTACAGGACCCTCAGGACTCATGTCACCAGCTTCAAAACCAGTCATTACCCCTCAGCCAGCAGGCTCTTGAACCAGAGGGGATAACTTCACTCACATCAACACTGATCCCACAACCTATGGACTTGCTTTCAAGGACTATCTAGCTCACTTTGCTGATATTTACTGCTTATTTAGTTATTTAAATATATGCTTTATTTGCACACTTCGTCTTTTGCACAGGAAGTTGTCTGTCTTTGTTGTGTGTGGTTTTTCAGTGATTCTATTGTGTTTCTTGTATTTACTATGAATGCCCACAAGAAAATAAATCTCAGAGTAGTATATGGTGACATACATGTACATTGAAAATAAATTTACTTTGAACTTTGAACTAAACATGGAGAATCCTGCAGAAAGCTTATGGAACTCCAAAGTTCCAGCTCTGAAACTTCAGTTAACTCTGAACATGCAGACATTTTTACCATTGTCTGCATCGGCTTATGGTTAATGATATAAAATGTGACTCCGCTCTGAGAGGCCACATCTGTTTTCTGCAAATATGAATTTGAGAAAGAAGTCATGTGGAATTGAAGAGGCCTTGACTGGTTAACATGCTCCAAGGTTCTTATTCTGCCATCATAGAGGAGAACAAATCCGTTGCATGCTTAGTGGGAGAGAGAAGCCTCAGGATTTCAAATACCGAGTCAGCACTCGACTCAGTGCTGAACCTGGCTCCGTGGCTGTGGCCTGCGGCCTACAGCCATCGGGCTCCTGGACTGGTTGCGGTGCTGAAATGGCTACATAGCTGTGGACTTACTTTTAGGGACACTGCGGTTCATGTTCTGTCATTATTTGTCTGTTTCGTCCCTGAAACACCTGGGAAACGGGGTCTCATATGCCAGACTGTTTATAGACTTCACTTCGGCGACCAACACCATCATACCCCAGAAACTGGTGGGGAAACTGTCTTCACTGGGTCTCAACACCTCCCTCTGCAAATGAATACTGGCCTTAACAGTAAGCCCACAGCCAGTCCGTGTGGGTAGCAACATCAATGGGATTGAGTTTAAGAGCCGAGAGGTAATGTTACAGCTATATAGGACCCTGGTCAGACCCCACTTGGAGTACTGTGCTCAATTCTGGTCGCCTCACTACAGGAAGGATGTGGAAACTATAGAAAGGATGCAGAGGAGACTTACAAGGACGTTGCCTAGAATGGGGAGCATGCCTTATGAAAACAGGTTGAGTGAACTCGGCCTTTTCTCCTTGGAGCGACGGAGGATGAGAGGCGAGCTGATAGAGGTGCATAAGATGATGAGAGGCATTGATCGTGTGGATAGTCAGAGGCTTTTTCCCAGGGCTGAGGTGGTTGCCACAAGAGGGCATAGGTTTAAGGTGCTGGGAAGTAGGTACAGAGGAGATGTCAGGGGTAAGTTTTTTTTACACAGAGAGTGGTGAGTGTGTGGAATGGGCTGCCGGCAACGGTGGTGGAAGCGGATACGGTAGGGTCTTTTGAGAAACTTTTGGATAGGTACATGGAGCTTAGAAAAATAGAGGGCTATGAGTAAACCTAGTAATTTCTAAGGTAGGGACATGTTCAGCACAACTTTGTGGGCCAAAGGACCTGTATTGTGCTGTAGGTTTTCTATGTTTCTAACACCTCTTGTCCCATTATGCCGAGCACTAGCACTCTCCAAGGCTGTGCTCTCAACCCACGGCTGATGCCTGACAGTGCCACAAGATCCAGCTCAAAACGTGTCATCAAGTTTGCAGATGACACAACAATGGTTGGCCTTATCAAGAATGATGACGAGACGGAGTATAGAGAGGAAGTGGAGCAATTGGTGGATTAGTGTGAGAACAACAACTTAAGCCTGAAGGTGAAGAAGACAAAGGAAATCATTGTAGACTTCCAGAAGGTGCAGACAAATCATCCCCCTCTGCAAATACCTGGTTCCTCCATAGCAATTTAACTATATCAAGTTCCTGGGAGTTCACACCTCACCTAGTCCCTTAACATCACCCCCCTGAACAAGACGGCATAGCAGCGCCTCCACTTCCTCGGAAGGTTGAGGCAAGCAAGGCTCCCACCCCGTCATCTTAAATGCATTTTACAGGAGCACCACTGAGTGTCCTGACAAGCTGCATGTCCTTCTAGAGTGGGAGAAGTCGAGCATTGGACCAGAAATCCCTACAAAGGACTGAGAGGATCATAGGGGTCTCCCTGCCATCCATCAGGGCCCTTTATCAGGAGCATTGCATACACTGAGTATCCATCCAACATCCTCCTTGACTTTCTACCATCAAGCAGGAGAGTACAATGCATAAAAACAAGCACGGTTACAAAGAGAAAATACTTTCCCCTCATGCCATTAGGTTTCTGAACTCCCTGCCACCTCATATTAGAATTGTCACTGGTTAATCTGTTCCGTACCTTACTATATTTAATATTAATACACTTTAGTTTGTTATTTATGTGTGATTCACCTGTAGATTGTATCATCTTCATAAGCTATCGTGTGTTATGTGTACTGTACTACTGTGCTTTACACCCTGGTTCGATATGCATTATATGGTTACATAAATGTATATACTTAAATGACAATAAACAATCTTTTCTGCACTAAAAATATAGTTCCATACAAGACTTACAATAAAGAAGATGTTCTTGAAATTTGTATTGAGATATCAAAGAGCTTATTGGTGTTGGCCTGTTGAAAAAAAGAACAGTGTAATAATCCCATTTTGAAAAAAATTACTAAATATTAAAACACACATTGCTCTAAACTTGAGCTCCCCAAAGTTAATTCAAAATCACCGTCCAGTTTGCTTTCTAATCCAAAACAATTATTATCCCAAGAATTGAAAAGAAGTATTTAATGAGTGACCTTAGGCTCCAGAGTGCCTGTACACAAGGGACCCCGACAGGAAATGATAAAGTAGTGGTGGATAAGGGTTTTGGCCGGGGGGGGGTGGATTACAGCCCTACTGTTCAAGTAAAGTACAGTGCACGTGTGGTACCTTTGCAATTCCTTGGCTTTCTGCATTAGACCAGTGAGTCTTACTTCAGTGGTTGGTAAGTTGATGGAGAAGATCCTGAGAGGCAGGATTTATGAACATTTGGAGAGGTATAATATGATTAGGAATAGTCAGCATGGCTTTGTCAAAGGCAGGTCGTGCGTTACGAGCCTGATTGAATTTTCTGGGGATGTGACTAAACACATTGATGAAGGTAGAACAGTAACACACATCAAAGTTGCTGGTGAACGCAGCAGACCAGGCAGCATCTCTAGGAAGAGGTACAGTCGACGTTTCAGGCCGAGACCCCTCGTCAGGACTAACTGAAGGAGGAGTTAGTAAGAGATTTGAAAGTGGGAGGGGGAGATCGAAAATGATAGGGGAAGACAGGAGGGGGAGGGATGGAGCCAAGAGCTGGACAGGTGATTGGCAAAGGGGATATGAGAGGATCATGGGACAGGAGGTCCGGGGAGAAAGACAAGGGGTGGAGGGAACCCAGAGGATGGGCAAGGGGTATAGTCAGAGGGACAGAGGGAGAAAAAGGAGAGTGAGAGAAAGAATGTGTGTATAAAAATAAATAACGGATGGGGTACGAGGGGGGAGGTGGGGCATTAGCGGAAGTTAGAGAAGTCGATGTTCATGCCATCAGGTTAATAGTAGATGGATTTCAGCAAGGCATTTGATAAGTTACGCCACACAAGGCTTATTGAGAAAGTAAGGAGGCATGGGATCCATGGGGACATTACTTTGCGCATCTAGAACTGGCTTGCCAACAGAAGGCAAAGAGCAGCTGTAGACGGGTCATATTCTGCATGGAGGTCAGTGACCAGTGGTTTGCCTCAGGGATCTGTTCTGGGGCCCCTACTCTTTATGATTTTATAAATGACCTGGATGAGGAAGCAGAGGGATGGGTTAGTAAATCTGCTGATGACACAAAGATTGGGGGTGTTGTGGATAGTGTGGAGGGCTGTCAGAGGTTACAGCGGGACATTGAGAGGATGCAAAACTGGGCTGAGAAGTGGCAGATGGAGTTCAACCCAGATAAGTATGAGGTGGTTCACTTTGGTAGGTCAATTATGATGGCAGAATATAGTATTAATGGTAAGACTCTTGGCAGTGTGGAGGATCAGAGGGATCTTGGGGTCCAAGTCCACAGGACACTCAAAGCTACTGCGCAGGTTGACTCTGTGGTTAAGAAAGCATACAGTGCATTGGCCTTCATCAATCGTGGACTTGAGTTTAAGAGCTGAGAGGTAATGTTGCAGCTATATAGGACCCTGGTCAGACCCCACTTGGAGTACTATGCTCAATTCTGGTCGCCTCACTACAGGAAGGATGTGGAAACTATAGAAAGGGTGCAGAGGAGATGTACCAGGATGTTGCCTGGATTGGGGAGCATGCCTTATGAGTACAGGTTGAGTGAACTCAGCCTTTTCTCCTTGGAGCGATAGAGGATGAGAGGTGACCTGATAGAGGTGTATAAGATGATGAGAGGCATTGATCGTGTGGATAGTCAGAGGCTTTTTTCCAGGGCTGAAAAGGCTAGCACGAGAGGTCACAGTTTTAAGGTGCTTGGAAGTAGGTACAGAGGAGATGTCAGGGGGTATCTATCTATCTATCTATCTATCTATTTATTTATTTATTTACACAGAGAGTGGTGAGTGCATGGAATGGGCTGCCGGCAATGGTGGTGGAGGCGGATACGATAGGGTCTTTTAAGAGACTCCTGGATAGGTACATCGAGCTTAGAAAAATAGGGGGCTATGGGTCACCCTCAGTATTTTCTAAGGTAGGGACATGTTCGGCACAATTCTGTGGGCCGAAGGGCCTGTATTGTGCTGTAGGCTTTCTATGTTTCTATGCATTAACTACTCATAAAATGTGGTCTGATCCTCATCTGTCACAATAATAGACAAATACAATCTGCCTAAACTATTAACACACAGTTACTTTTCATGTCTTTATTGAACACATCGTTTAATCATTCACAATCCAGGCTGGAAAAAGTATGTGAACCCTTGTATTTAATAACCGGTAGAATCTCCTTTAGCAAGAATAACCTCCACCAAACGTTTCCTGTGGTTGCTGATCAGACTTGTACAATAGTGAGGAGGAATTTTAGGCCATTCCTCCATACAAAACTGTTTCAGTTTATCAATATTTCTGGGATACCTTGCATGAACAGCCCTCTTCAGGTCATGCCACTGCATCTCAAATTAGGTTAAGGTCTGGACTGTGACTTGGCCATTCCAAAACGTGAATTATTTTAAACCATTCTGTTGCTGATTAACTCTCATGTTTGTGATCATTGTATTATTAGATCATCCAACTTCTATTAACCTTCAGGTGACAGACAGCTACCCTGACATTCTCATGTAAAATGTCTTGATACAATTTTGATTTCATTGTCCCCTCAACGATTGCAAGCTGTCCTAGCCCTGAGGCAGCAAAGCAGCCCCACACCATGATGTTCCTTCCACCATGTTTCACAGTTGGAATGAGATTTTGGTGTTGGTGTGCAGTACACTTTTTCCTCCAAACATAACGGTGTGCATTTCTGCCAGAAGGTTCGACTTTTGTCTCATCTGTCCACAGAACATTGTCCCAGAAGCACTACAGAACATCCAGGTGTTTTTTTGCAAACTTGAGACATGCAGCAATGTTTCTTAAGAGCAGTGGTTTCCTCTGTGGTACCCTTCCATGAACACCATTCTTGATCAATGTTTTTCTAATAGTGGACACATGAACATAGACTTTAGCAAGTTCTGGAGAATTCTGCAGATATTTTGCTGTTACCCTTGGATTCTTTTTCACCTCCTTCAGCACTGTACGTTGTGCTCTTGGTGTGATCTTTGCAGAACGCCCACTCCTAGGGAGAGTAGAAACAGTACAGAGTTTCCTCCATTAGTAGACAATTTCTCTTACTGTGGACTGATGAACGCTCTGGTCTTTAGAAATGCTTTTATATCCTTTTATCCCTTCCTGAGTCTCTACAATTCTTCTTCTAAGTTCCTCTGAAAGTTGTTTTGATTGAGGCTTGCTGTGCATAAACAGATTATTCTTGAGAAGAGCAGGCTCTGTCAGTAACCTGACTGTGTCCTTTTTTATAAGGCAGGACACCTCCACAACCCACACCTCCAATCTCAGCTCATTGATTGGAACGCCTAACTCCATAGAGCTTTTGTAGAAGGCATTACCCCAGAGGTTCACATACATTTTTGAACATAGACTGTGATGTTTAAATGGTGTACTCAGTATTAATAAGTACAATTGTGTTATTAGTTTAGACAGTTTGTGTTTGTCTGTTATTGTGACTTAGATGAAGACACCACCACATTTCATGAGCAATTAACGCAGAAAACCAGGTAACTGCAAAGGGTTCACAAACTATTTCTTGCAATTGTAACACACACAAAATGCTGAAGGAACTCAGCAGGCCAGGCAGCATCTATGGAAAAAAGCACAGTCGACATTTCAGGCTGAAACCCTTCGGCAAGACTGGAGGAAAAAAAGCTCAGGAGTAGATATGAAAGGTCCCCACCTTTCGAAGTCTCCTCCAACATTTTGTGTATATTGCTCGGACTTCCAGCATTTGCACATTTTCTCGTTTGTGTCTTGCAACTGCAACAGTTTTTCAGTCTGGTGGCCCTGGCGTAGATGCTACGTAGCCTCCTCCAAGATGGGAGTAGGACAAACATGATCAGGGTGTATGGGATCCTTCATGATGTTACTGGCCCTTTTTCAACAGCTTTCTGTATTTACAGTGGCATGCAAAAGTTTGGGCACCCCTGGTCAAAATTTCTGTTAATAGCTAAGCAAGTAAAAGATGACCTGATTTCCAAAAGGCAAAAAGTTAAAAATGACACATTTCTTTAATATTTTAAGCAAGATTACTTTTTTTATTTCCATCTTTTACAGTTTCAAAATAACAAAAAAGGAAAAGGGCCTGAAACAAAAGTTTGGGCACCCTGCATGGTCAGTACTTAGCAACACCCACTTTGGCAAGTATCACAGCTTGTAAACGCTTTCTGTAGCCAGATAAGAGTCTTTCAATTCTTGTTTGGGGAATTTTTGTCCATTCTTCCTTGCAAAAGGCTTCTAGTTCTAGTTCTGTGAGATTCTTGGGCCGTCTTGCATGCGCTGCCCTTTTGAGGTTTATCCACAGATTTTCGCTGATGTTTAGGTCAGGGAACCCTGAGGGCCATGACAAAACCTTCAGTTTGCGCCTCTTGAGGTAGCCCATTGTGGATTTTGAGGTGTGTTTAGGATCATTATCCTGTTGTAGAAGCCATCCTTTTTTCATCTTCAGCTTTTTTTTGACAGACGGTGTGATGTTTGCTTCCAGAAATTGCTGGTATTTAATTGAATTCATTCTTCCCTCTACCAGTGAAATGTTCCCCGTGCCACTAGCTGCAACACAAGCCCAAAGCATGAACGATCCACCCCCATGCTTAACAGTTGCAGAGGTATTCTTTTCCTGAAATTCTGCACCTTTTTTTCTCCAAACATACCTTTGCTCATTGCAGCCAAAAAGTTCTATTTTAACTTCATCAGTCCACAGGACTTGTTTCCAAAATGCATCAGGCTTGTTTAGATGTTCCTTTGCAAACTTCTGATGCTGAATTTTGTGGTGAGGACACAGAAAAGGTTTTCTTCTGATGACTCTTCCATGAAGATCATATTTGTGCAGTTGTCGCTGCACAGTAGAACAGTGCACCATCACTCCAGAGTCTGCTAAATCTTCCTGAAGGTCTTTTGCAGTCAAACGGGGGTTTTTATTTGCCTTTCTAGCAATCCTACGAGCAATTCTCTCGGAACGTTTTCTGGTCTTCCAGACCTCAACTTGACCTCCACCATTCCTGTTAACTGCCATTTCTTAATTACATTACGAACGGAGAAAACGGCTACCTGAAAACGCTTTGCTATCTTCTTATAGCCTTCTCCTGCTTTGTGGGCATCAATTATTTTAATTTTCAGAGTGTTAGGTAGCTGCTTAGAGGAGCCCATGGCTGCTGATTGTTGGGATAAGGTTTGAGGAGTCGGGGTATTTATAAAGCTTTGAAATTTGCATAACCTAGCCTTTCCTAACGATGATTGTGAATAAGCCATAGCCCTAACAAGCTAATTAAGGTCGGAGTCCTTGGTAAAAGTTATCTGAGAGCTCAAATCTCTTGGGGTGCCCAAACTTTTGCATGGTGCTCCTTTCCTTTTTTCCCCCACTCTAAAATTGTACAAAACAAAAATAATACACTAATCTTGCTTAAAATGTTGAAAAGAATGTTTCATCTTTAACTTTATGACTTTTGGAGATCAGTTCATCTTCTACTCACTTAACTATTCACAGTAACAGACTTTGACAGGGGTGCCCAAACTGTTGCATACCACTGTAGGTCCTTGATGGCGGGCAGGCTAGTGCCAGTAATGGACAGGGATGTTTTGACGACCTGTTGTAGATCCAAATGTAGCATTTGGATGTATTTGCAGCTTATTGGATAGTGCACGAAGAAAATCAGCACAATGTAATCTATACACACACGAGAGAAGCTGCAGATGCTGGAACTTCAGAGCAACACATACAAAATCCAAAACATACAAAATACAAAACTTGTTAGTAGGGAAGTGGTGTTAGGTAAATTGAAGGGATTGAAGGCAGATAAATCCCCAGGGCCAGATGGTCTGCATCCTAGAGTGCTTAAGGAAGTAGCCCAAGAAATAGTGGATGCATTAGTGATAATTTTTCAAAACTCGTTAGATTCTGGACTAGTTCCTGAGGATTGGAGGGTGGCTAATGTAACCCCACTTTTTAAAAAAGCAGGGAGAGAGAAACCGGGGAATTATAGACCGGTTAGCCTAACATCGGTGGTGGGGAAACTGCTGGAGTCAGTTATCAAAGATGTGATAACAGCACATTTGGAAAGCGGTGAAATCATCGGACAAAGTCAGCATGGATTTGTGAAAGGAAAATCATGTCTGACGAATCTCATAGAATTTTTTGAGGTTGTAACCAGTAGAGTGGATAGGGGAGAACCAGTGGATGTGGTATATTTGGATTTTCAAAAGGCTTTTGACAAGGTCCCACACAGGAGATTAGTGTGCAAACTTAAAGCACACGGTATTGGGGGTAAGGTATTGATGTGGATGGAGAATTGGTTAGCAGACAGGAAGCAAAGAGTGGGAATAAACGGGACCTTTTCAGAATGGCAGGCTGTGACTAGTGGGGTACCGCAAGGCTCAGTGCTGGGACCCCAGCTGTTTACAATATATATTAATGACTTGGATGAGGGAATTAAATGCAGCATCTCCAAGTTTGCGGATGACACGAAGCTGGGTGGCAGTGTTAGCAGTGAGGAGGATGCTAAGAGGATGCAGAGTGACTTGGATAGGTTGAGTGAGTGGGCAAATTCATGTCAGATGCAATTTAATGTGGATAAATGTGAAGTTATCCACTTTGGTGGCAAAAATAGGAAAACAGATTATTATCTGAATGGTGGCCGATTAGGAAAAGGGGAGGTGCAACGAGACCTGGGTGTCATTATACACCAGTCATTGAAAGTGGGCATGCAGGTACAGCAGGCGGTGAAAAAGGCGAATGGTATGCTGGCATTTATAGCGAGAGGATTCGAGTACAGGAGCAGGGAGGTACTACTGCAGTTGTACAAGGCCTTGGTGAGACCACACCTGGAGTATTGTGTGCAGTTTTGGTCCCCTAATCTGAGGAAAGACATCCTTGCCATAGAGGGAGTACAAAGAAGGTTCACCAGATTGATTCCTGGGATGGCAGGACTTTCATATGAAGAAAGACTGGATGAACTGGGCTTGTACTCGTTGGAATTTAGAAGATTGAGGGGGGATCTGATTGAAACGTATAAAATCCTAAAGGGATTGGACAGGCTAGATGCAGGAAGATTGTTCCCGATGTTGGGGAAGCCCAGAACAAGGGGTCACAGTTTGAGGATAAAGGGGAAGCCTTTTAGGACCGAGATTAGGAAAAACTTCTTCACACAGAGAGTGGTGAATCTGTGGAATTCTCTGCCACAGGAAACAGTTGAGGCCAGTTCATTGGCTATATTTAAGAGGGAGTTAGATATGGCCCTTGTGGCTACAGGGATCAGGGGGTATGGAGGGAAGGCTGGGGCGGGGTTCTGAGTTGGATGGTCAGCCATGATCATAATAAATGGCGGTGCAGGCTCGAAGGGCCGAATGTCCTACTCCTGCACCTATTTTCTGTGTTTCTATGTTTCTAAAATGCTGGAGGAACTCAGCAGGTTGGGCAGCATCTGTGATGAATAAACATTTACTATTTCAAGTCAAGACCCTTCATCAGGACTGGAAATGAAAGGGGCAGGAGCCGTAGAAAGAAAGGATGGAGTATGAGCTGGTAGGTAGATGGGGAAGGAAGATGAAGTAAGAAGTTGGGGAGGGGTAAGTTGGAGAGCTGTGGAAAGTGGGGAGTGTGGGAGGACACGATGAGTTTAGTGGTGGGTTCCCATTGAAGACAATGGAAGTTACAAAGTATGACATGCTGGATGCTGAGGCTCGCGGTGGTGGTAGGTAAGGACAAGAGAAACTCTATCCCCGTTGAGGCAGCAGGAAGATGGGGTGAGGGCGGATGTCTGGGAGATGGGGGAGATGCAGGCGAGGACAGCGTCAATGGTACAGGAAGGGAAGCCCCGTTCTATGAAGGAGCAGAACATCTCTGGTGTTTTGGAATGGAAAGTCTCATCCTCAGAACAGATGCAACAGAGGCAGAAGAACTAAGAAAAGGGACAGGGTGGGAGAGGTACACTGAATGCAATCTATGTTCATATTATTGGACAGTCAGGTTGAAAATGAATAGTTATCAAATGGAAAGTATGGGACTTCAGCTACAATGATAGAGCTGAACTTCCTGGTATTTAGGTTATGGGCAGATCACAACCGTAAAAAAAATACCTGGGTAAAATAATCTATAACTTCTGCAAATTAAATACACGTAGCTTAGTTATGTCAGTTAATTACAGTATACGTAGCATCTTATTCAAGGTGTTAACAGGACTAATTCATTACTTTGTATTAAAAAAATCGATTAGAAGAATCCACGCTTTAAGAAGGGAGGAAGGCAAAAGAAAGGAAATTATAGGCCAGTTAGCCAAACCTCAGTGGTTGGGGAAGTATTGGAGTCTATTATTAAGGATGAAGTTTTGGGGTTCTTGGAGACGAATGATAAAATAAGTGAAAGTCAGCATAGTTTCTGTAAAGGGAAATCCTGCCTAACAAATCTGTTAAGAGTTCTTCGAGGAAGTAACAAGCAGGTGGACAACGGAGATGCAGTGGATGTCATTTACCCGGATTTTCAGAAGGCATTTGAAAAGGTGCCACACATGAGGCTGCTTAACAAAATAAAACCCTATGGTGTTACAGGAAAGATACTGGCATGAATAGCAGAATGGCTGACATGCAGGAGGCAGTGAATGGGAATAAAGGCTGCCTTTTCTGGTTGGCTGCCAGTGACTAGTGGTGTTCCTCAGGGGTCAGTATTGGGACTGCTGCTTTTCACATTGTTTGTCAATGATTTAGATAATGGAATTGATGGCTTTGTGGCAAAATTTGTGGAGGATACGAAGATAGGTGGAGAGGTAGGTATTGTTGACAAAACAATGCGATTGCTGCAGGACTTTGACAAATTGGAAGAATGGGCAAAAAATTGGCAGATGGAATACAGTGTTGGGAAATGTATGATAATGCATTTTGGTAAAAGAAACAATAGTGCGGATTAATTTCTAAATGGGGTGAAGGCTCAAACATCAGATGTGCAGAGGAACTTAGGAGTCCTCATGCAAAATTCCCAGAAGGTTAATTTACAGGTTGAGTCTGTGGTTAAGAAGGCAAATGCTATGTTGGGATTTATTTCAAGGGAAATAGAATATAAAAACAAGGAGATATGCTGAGCCATTATAAGACACGAGGCAGGCTGTACTTGGGGAACTGTCAACAGTTTTGGGCCCCATATCTCAGAAAGGATGTGTTGTCATAGGAGAGAGTCCAGAGGAGGTTCACGAGGATGATTCCAGGAAGGAAGGGATTAACAAATGAGGAGCATTTGGCAACTCTGGGCCGGAACTCACTGGAATTTAGAAGAATGTGTGGGGATCTCACTGAAACGAATGTTGAAAGGACGAGATAGGGTGGATAAGCCTGAAGGCTTTGTGTGTCAATGCAAGGAGCATTCGTAATAAGGTGGATGAATTGAAAGTGCAGATTGTTATTAATGAATATGATATAGTTGGGATCACAGAGACATGGCTCCAGGGTGACCAAGGATGGGAGATCATATCTTCAATATTCAGGAGGGATAGACATGAAAGAAAAGGAGGTGGGGTGGCATTGCTGGTCAGAGAGGAGATTAACGCAATAGAAAGGAAGGACATAAGCTGGGAGGATGTGGAATCGATATGGGTAGAGCTGCATAGCACTAAGCGGCAGAAAACGCTGGTGGGAGTTGTGTACAGGCCACTTAACAGTAGTAGTGAGATTGGGGATGGTATTAAACAGGAAATTAGAAATGTGAGCAATGAAGGAACAGCAGTTATAATGGGTGACTTCAATCTACATGTAGATTGGGTGAACCAAATTGGTAAGGGTGCTGAGGAAGAGGATTTCTTGGAATGTATGCAGGATGGCTTTTTGAACCAACATGTCGAGGAACCAACTAGAGAGCAGGCTATTCTAGACTGGGTATTGAGCAATGAGGAAGGGTTAATTAGCAATCTTGTTGTGAGAGGCCCCTTGGGTAAGAGTGACCATAATATGGTGGAATTCTTCATTAAGATGGAGAGTGACATAGTTAATTCAGAAACAAAGGTTCTGAACTTAAAGAAGGGTAACTTTGAAGGTATGAGACATGAATTAGCTAAGATAGACTGGCAAATGACACTTAAAAGGGTTGACGGTGGATATGCAATGGCAAGCATTTAAAGATTGCATGGATGAACTACAACAATTGTTCATCCCAGTTTAGTAAAAGAATAAATCAAGGAAGGTAGTGCAACCATGGCTGACAAGGGAAATTAGGGATAGTATCAATTCCAAAGAAGAAGCATACAAATTAGCCAGAAAAAGTGGCTCACCTGAGGACTGGGAGAAATTCAGAGTTCAGCAGAGGAGGACAAAGGGCTTAATTAGGAAGGGGAAAAAAGAATTTGAGAGAAAACTGGCAGGGAACATAAAAACTGACTGTAAAAGCTTTTATAGATATGTGAAAAGAAAAAGATTGGTTAAGACAAATGTAGGTCCCCTACAGACAGAAACAGGTGAATTGATTATGGGGAGCAAGGACATGGCAGACCAATTGAATAATTACTTTGGTCTGTCTTTACTAAGGAAGACATAAATAATCTTCCGGAAATAGTAGGGGACAGAGGGTCCAGTGAGATGGAGGAACTGAGGGAAATACATGTTAGTGGGGAAGTGGTGTTAGGTAAATTGAAGGGATTGAAGGCAGATAAATCCCCAGGGCCAGATGGTCTGCATCCCAGAGTGCTTAAGGAAGTAGCCCAAGAAATAGTGGATGCATTAGTAATAATTTTTCAAAACTCGTTAGATTCTGGACTAGTTCCTGAGGATTGGAGGGTGGCCAATGTAACCCCACTTTTTAAAAAAAGGAGGGAGAGAGAAACCAGGGAATTATAGACCCGTTAGCCTAACATCGGTGGTGGGGAAACTGCTAGAGTCAGTTACCAAAGATGTGATAACAGCACATTTGGAAAGTGGTGAAATCATTGGATAAAGTCAGCATGGATTTGTGAAAGGAAAATCATGTCTGACGAATCTCATGGAATTTTTTGAGGATGTAACTGGTAGAGTGGATGGGGGAGAACCAGTGAATGTGGTGTATTTGGATTTTCAAAAGGCTTTTGACAAGGTCCCACACAGGAGATTAGTGTGCAAACTTAAAGCACACGGTATTGGGGGTATTGATGTGGATAGAGAATTGGTTGGCAGACAGGAAGCAAAGAGTGGAAATAAACGGGACCTTTTCAGAATGGCAGGCTGTGACTAGTGGGGTACCGCAAGGCTCAGTGCTGGGACCCCAGTTGTTTACAATATATATTAATGACTTGGATGAGGGAATTAAATGCAGCATCTCCAAGTTTGCGGATGACACGAAGCTGGGCGGCAGTGTTAGCTGTGAGGAGGATGCTAAGAGGATGCAGGGTGACTTGGATAGGTTAAGTGAGTGGGCAAATTCATGGCAGATGCAATTTAATGTGGATAAATGTGAAGTTATCCACTTTGGTGGCAAAAATAGGAAAACAGATTATTATCTGAATGGTGGCCGATTAGGAAAAGGGGAGGTGCAACGAGACCTGGGTGTCATTATACACCAGTCATTGAAAGTGGGTATGCAGGTACAGCAGGCGGTGAAAAAGGCGAATGGTATGCTGGCATTTATAGCAAGAGGATTCGAGTGAAGGAGCAGGGAGGTACTACTGCAGTTGTACAAGGCCTTGGTGAGACCACACCTGGAGTATTGTGTGCAGTTTTGGTCCCCTAATCTGAGGAAAGACATCTTTGCCATAGAGGGAGTACAAAGAAGGTTCACCAGATTGATTCCTGGGATGGCAGGACTTTCATATGAAGAAAGACTGGATGAACTGGGCTTGTACTCGTTGGAATTTAGAAGATTGAGGGGGGATCTGATTGAAATGTATAAAATCCTAAAGGGATTGGACAGGCTAGATGCAGGAAGATTGTTCCTGATGTTGGGGAAGTCCAGAACGAGGGGTCACAGTTTGAGGATAAAGGGGAAGCCTTTTAGGACCGAGATTAGGAAAAACTTCTTCACACAGAGAGTGGTGAATCTGTGGAATTCTCTGCCACAGGAAACAGTTGAGGCCAGTTCATTGGCTATATTTAAGAGGGAGTTAGATATGGCCCTTGTGGCTAAAGGGATCGGGGGTATGGAGGGAAGGCTGGTACAGGGTTCTGAGTTGGATGATCAGCCATGATCATACTGAATGGCGGTGCAGGCTCAAAGGGCCGAATGGCCTACTCCTGCACCTATTTTCTATGTTTCTATGTGGAGAAGATGTTTCCTACGGTGGGGGTATCGAGAACTAGAAGGCACAGCATCAAAATTGAGAGGTGACCCTTTTGAACAGAGGCAAGGAGGAATTTTGTTAGCCAGAGAAGAGTGAATCTGTGGAATGCTCCACAGTATAGGCCAAGTCCATGGGTATATTTAAGGCAGAAGTTGATCGTTTCTTGAACATATAACCACATAACAATTCCAGCATGGAAACAGGCCATCTCGGCCCTTCTAGTCCTTGCTGAACTCTTACTCTCACCTAGTCCCACCGACCTGCACTCAGCCCATAACCCTCCATTCCTTTCCTGTCCATATATCTACCCAATTTAACTTTAAACGACAACATCGAACCTGCCTCAACCACTTCTGCTGGAAGCTCGTTCCACACAGCTACCACTCTCTGAGTAAAGAAGTTCCCCCTCATGTTACCCCTAAACTTTTGCCCTTTAACTCTCAACTCATGTCCTCTTGTTTGAATCTCCCCCACTCTCAATGGAAAAAGCCTATCCACGTCAACTCTATCTATTCCCCTCATAATTTTAAATACCTCTATCAAGTCCCCCCTCAACCTTCCACACTCCAAAGAATAAAGACCCGACATGTTCAACCTTTCTCTGTAACTTAGGGGATGAAACCCAGGTAACATTTGAGTAAATCTCCTCTGTACTCTCTCAATTTTATTGACATCTTTCCTATAATTCAGTGACCAGAACTGTACACAGTACTCCAAATTTGGTCTTACCAATGCCTTATACAATTTCAACATTACATCCGAACTATACTCAATGTAAATACGAGGAATTCTGCAGATGCTGGAAATTCAAACAACACACATCAAAGTTGCTGGTGAACGCAGCAGGCCAGGCAGCATCTCTAGGAAGAGGTACAGTCGACGTTTGTTGTTTGCTTGCTCGGTTATCAATGCTATATCCTGTACTCAATGCTCTGATTTATAAAGGCCAGCATACCAAACGCTTTCTTCACCATCCTATCCACATGATATTCCACCTTCAGGGAGCTATGCACCATTATTCCTATCCCTCTGTTCTACTGCATTCTTCAATGCCCTACCATTTACCATGTATGTCCTATTTTGATTCGTCCTACCAAAATGTAGCACCTCACATTTATCAGCATTAAAAGCCATCTGCCATCTTTCAGTCCACTCTTCTAAGAGATCTAAATCTCTCTGCAAGCTTTGAAAACCTACTTCATTATCCACAACTCCACCTATCTTAGTATCATCTGCATACTTACTCATCCAATTTACCACCCCATCATCCAGATCATTAATATATATGACAAACAACATTGGACCCAGTACAGATCCCTGAAGCACACCACGAGACACCGTCCTCCAATCTGACACACAGTTATCCACCACTACTCTCTGGCGTCTCCCATCCAGCCACTGCTGAATCCATTTAACTACTTCCATATTAATACCTAACGATTGAACTTTCCTAACTAACCTTCCGTGTGGAACCCTGTCAAAGGCCTTACTGAAGTCCGTATAGACAACATCCACCGCTTTACCCTCGTCAACTTTCCTAGTAACCTCTTCAAAAAATTCAGTAAGATTTGTCAAACATGACCTTCCACGCACAAATCCATGTTGACTGTTCCTAATCAGACCCTGTCCATCCAGATAATTATATATACCATCTCCAAGAATACTCTCCATCAATTTACCCACCACTGACATCAAACTCACAGGCCGATAATTGCTAGGTTTACTCTTAGAACCCTTTTTAAACAATGGAACAACTTGAGCAATACGCCAATCCTCCGGCACCATCCCCGTTTCTAATGACATTTGAACTAACTTCCCTCAAGGTCCTAGGGAATATCCTGTCCGGACTCGGAGACTTATCCACTTTTATATTTCTTAAAAGTGCAAGTACTTCCTCTTCTTTAATCATCATACTTTCTATAACTACCCTTCTTGTTTCCCTTACCTTACACAATGTAATATCCTTCTCCTTAGTGAATACCGAAGAAATTGTTCAAAATCTCCCACATCTCTTTTGGCTCCGCACATAGCCGTCCACTCTGATTCTCTAAGGGACCAATTTTATCCCTCACTATCCTTTTGCTATTAATATAACTGTAGAAACCCTTTGAATTTATTTTCACCTTACTTGCCAAAGCAGCCTCATATCTTCTTTTAGCTTTCCTAATTTCTTTCTTAAGATTCTTTTTACATTCTTTGTATTCCTCGAGCACCTCATTAACTCCAAGCTGCCTATATTTACTGCAGATCCCTCTCTTTTTCTGAACCAGGTTTCTAATATCCCTTGAAAACCATGGCTCTCTCAAACTTTTAACCTTTCCTTTCAACCTAACAGGAACATGAAGATCCTGTACCCTCAAACTGTCACCTTTAAATGACCTCCATTTCTCTATTACATCCTTCCCATAAATCAAATTGTCCCAATGCACTCCTTCTAAATCCTTTCGCATCTCCTCAAAGTTAGCCTTTCTCCAATCAAAAATCTCAACCCTGGGTCCAGTCCTATCCTTCTCCATAATTATATTGAAACTAATGGTATTGTGATCACTGGACCCGAAGTGCTCCCCAATACATACCTCCGTCACCTGACCTATCTCATTCCCTAACAGGAGATCCAACACTGCCCCTTCTCTAGCTGGTACCTCTATGTATTGCTGCAAAAAACTATCTTGCACACATTTGACAGACTCCAAACCATCCAGCCCTTTTACAGAATGGGCTTCCCAATCAATGTGTGGAAAACCAAAACCTCCCACAATCACAACTTTGTGCTTACCACAAATATCTGCTATCTCCTTACAAATGTGCTCCTCCAATTCTTGCTCCCCATTAGGTGGTCTATAATACACCCCTATAAGCATCACTACACCTTTCTCATTCCTCAATTCCACCCAAATAGCCTCCCTAGACGAGTCCTCTTTTCTATCCTGCCAAAGCACCACTTTATATTTTCTCTGACAAGCAATGCAACACCTCCCCCTCTTGCCCCTCCGATTCTATCACACCTGAAGCAATGAAATCCAGGAATATTCAGTTGCCAATCACACCCCTCCTGCAACCATGTTTCACTAATAGCTACAACATCATATTTCCAGGTATCAATCCATGCTCTAAGCTCATCCACCTTTCTTACAATGCTCCTAGCATTAAAATAAATGCATTTAAGAAACTCTCCACCTCTTACTCTCTGTTCATCCCTAAAGGAGCAAACAACTTTGTTATCTTTTTCTTCCTTCTCCCCTACATCTTCAGTCTGAATGCTCCCGTTCTCTGTCTCCTGTCTATCCTCCCTCATACACTGTCTACTAGCTTTCTCTATTTGTGAACTAACCACCTCTCTCCTAGTCTCTTTAATTTGATTCCTACCCCCCAACCATTCTAGTTTAATCTCCCCAGTAGCCTTCGCAAACCTCCCCGCCAGGATATTGGTCCCCCTAGGATTCAAGTGCAACCCGTCCTTTTTGTACAGGTCACACCTGAGCCAAAACAGGTTCCAATGATCCAAAAACTTGAATCCCTGCCCCCTGCTCCAATCCCTCAGCCACGCATTTATGCTCCATCTCATTCCATTCCTACTCTCACTGTTGCGTAGCACAGGCAGTAATCCCGAGATTACTACCTTTGCGGTCCTTCTTCTCAACTCCCTTCCTAACTCCCTATATTCTCCTTTCAGGACCTCTTCCCTTTTCCGACCTATGTCATTGATACTTATATGTACCACGACCTCTGGCTCCTCACCCTCCCACTTCAGGATATCTTGGACGCAATCAGAAATATCCCGGACCCTGGCACTAGGGAGGCAAACTACCATCCGGGTCTCCTGACTGCGTCCACAGAATCGCCTATCTGACCCCCTAACTATCGAGTCCCCTATTACTACTGCCCTCCTCTTCCTTTCCCTACCCTTCTGAGCTACAAGGACGGAGGCACGGCCACTGTCGCTTCCCCCAGGTAAGCTGTCCCCCCCAACAGTACTCAAACAGGAGTACTTATTGTCAAGGGGCACAGCCACTGGGGTACTCTCTATTACCTGACCCTTCCCCTTCCTAACCATGACCTACTTGTCTGCCTCGTGGCCCTGGTGTGACCACCTGCCTGTAACTCCTCTCTATCAATTCCTCACTCTCCCTGACCAGACAAAGGTCATCGAGCTGCAGCTCCAGTTCCCTAACACGGTCTTTTAGGAGCTACAGCTCTGTGCACCTGGCGCAGGTGTGGACGTCCGGGAGGCTAGGAGGCTCCAGGAGCTCCCACATCCGACACCAAGATCAGTCAGGGCATCGAAAGATATAGCGAGAACGCAGGTGAATGGGATCTGGAATCAGCCGTGATGGAATGGCAGAGCAAATTCGATGGGCTGAATGGACTAATTCTGCTCCTACATCTTATGATCTAAGTCAGCGGGTCAAGCAGCATCTACGGATCAAAGAGATAGTCAACAGCGTGGGTCAAGAACCTTCATCAGGACTCCCCAATTTAATTTTTTAAAACTAATTTGATGGATAAGAGTGACATCTTAATCGATACCTAGTCACCGCACTGAAAAGTCCACGAATCCTGGCCTTGTGTTGGGCAATGAACGCATCTGTGAAAATGACACCTCGATCATAGGTGTCCATCTGTCCATTTATAATTCTGCCGAGGCGACGTGATAATTCCTTTAAAAATTTAAAACAGAGAAACATATAAAGGTGCAGGAACATAGCAACGAAAGCTCTTGTCTAAAATGTGTCAACATATTGGTTGTAAAGTGACAGAGTTCAGGACTTAATTATTTTACTGAATCTGCCTTAGGGTTCAAGCAAAGGCCTGATCAAGCAAAGTGAGCTTGAGCTCCCCTTCAGTGCACTGATCACCATATGGGCATTCATTGCAAGGTGAGGGAATGTTGAAGACCGCTGTTCTATTTTAACAATTTTTTTATATAAGATTTGTACTTTTTAAACAAACACGTATTTTTCACACTCACTGGCAGAAAGCGGTATAGCAGCTAAACTTTATTACCTTTCCCGTTTTTCATTGGCTAAGTATTAGCACATTACCCACATGATATAATTGATTTAATTATGAAGCCTATCTGCTAGTTTACTCCTATCTAAGGAATGTCATCAATAAAAGGGACAGATTTTTTCAGAGGCCTTCCTGGCTTTTTAAAAATTTGTCTTTGCATTAATTCCCCACTTAGCATCATTTTTCAGCTCTTTATTTAGTATCTGCATGTTTGTTTGTACTCCAAAATGAACTGAAATCTTGGAATTAAGACTACCTGTCATTCCTGACTCCTGGAAAATCAGAAAACAAACTGAGATCCAACAGAAAGATGAATGTGACTCTTTCATAGGCTTTGGGGCTTATAAGTGCCTCAAATGTTTCAACATGACATCTGATATGTATATTAGTTGCTATAGTAATATAGTTGCTATATTAGGCAGCTTATGGATAAGATCAGTAAGTGGATATTGAACTTCAAACCATCACTGCTGGCTTCAATTCAACTGGTTCTAATCTGCCTACTCTGCATATTTCTGACGCGTTTACATTACTACCTCACCCACATAGCATGTGCCCTGTTATGTACTACACAAGTCTGCATATGCATCAGGTGCCTTTCCTAATTGTCTTGGCACCTGTAGTATTTTTTTTAAAGCCACACTATCCAGCTAGTCTTAAACTCCTAACACATTACCATCTACAGTCAAAACTGGTAGCACCTGAAAGATGTAAAATTATCTTATAATCTTAACAATAGCAGTAAAAGAATGTCTATATTCAAAGTTATGGGAACCAGTGAGTACTTTAGAACTGAAGCTCCCACACTACACAAAATCAATCTGTTCTTAAACACAGGAGATTCTGCAGAGTATCAGAGACAAAATGCTGGAGGAACTCAGCAGGTCAGGAAACATCTATGGAGAGGAATAACCAGTCATCATTTCAGGCTAAGATCCTTCGGCAAGACCTGCTTCTATGCTGTAGTGTTCTATGACTCAATTGTGTTAAAAAAAATTTCAGATTTCTTATTGCAGATAACATTTTCAATTTATAACTTAAATTGTTCAGTTGGAGAATAGAAATAAAAACATGAAATGCTGAAAATATTCCACAACTTTTGATGATCCAGGTTGTGGGGCATCAAGCTACAAAGCACAAAAGCATGCCAGACAGATTCAAAGTGCCACTATCACAATGCTCTGCGATATATACTTACGTTACATTTTGAATTATTCTATTTTTATTCCATTTGTAATTGATGGTTCCAGGTTTAGTCAGTTTTATTAGTTAGAAAACCTGATAGTGTTTCAACCAATTACACAGAGAACTATTGGTAAACCTTTTACAACCTGACTGCTGTATATCAGTGGTTATGATATTTTACCCATCATGGAAAATTAACCACTCACCTCTGTGAGAAAGTCAATTGGAAGATCATACAATTTACAGAGTTCTGCTATGGTCACATGCCCAGCTTCCTGCAGGCGATCGTTTACCTCTTCTGCCATTCGATCCAGGTAGGCTCTAGTTTAAAAAGCAACAACAATACTTAGTCTTGATGTGGTATATTAATGCAATGGTTAGTGCAATCACTTTACAGCAGCAGTAATCACTGACAGGGGTTCAATTCCTGTAGCCATCTGCAAGGAGATTGTATATTCTCCCCGTGACTGCATGGGAATTCTCCCAGTTTTCCGGTTTCTTCCCACACTCGTACGGTTAGGGTTAGTAAGGAGTGGGTATGCTAAGTTGGCACCAGAAATGTAAAGACACTTGTGGGTTGCCCCAGAACAATTATAGCTGATTTGACACAAACGATGTACTTCACTGTATATTTCAATATACATGTGACAAATAATCTCTGACGATTTTATAAACTTAAGTTAGCCATTTGAAGTTAATATAAGTGTCGGCAACTTGCGTATCAAACTACTGTTGAGCAAATAAATGTTATGTAATTTAAAAAGTAGTATTTCAAATACTGTCACTATTTACCTGTTTTCAGATTCATAATTAGTCATAGAGAAGTACAGCACAGAAACAGGCCCTTCTGTCCAGCTGGTCCGTACCGAACCACTTAAACTGCCTATTCCCATTGACCTGCACCAGGACCAAAGCCCTCCATACCCTTACTATCCATTTACTTATCCAAATTTCTCCAAAATGATGAAATCAAGCTCACATGTACCACTTGTGCTGGCAGCTCATTCCACACTCTCACAACCCGCTGAGTGAAGAAGTTTCCCCTCATGTTCCTCTTAAACTTTTCAGCTTTCACCCTTAAGCCATGACCTCTGGTTGTAGTCCCACCCAAGCTCAGTGGAAAAACCCTGCTTGCATTTACCCTATCAGTACCCCTCATAATTTTGTGTACCTCTATCAAATCTGCTCTGAGTCTTCTATGCTCCAAGGAATAAAATCCTAATCTATTCAATCTTTCCTTATAACTCAGGCGCTCCAGACCCAGCAACATCCTTGTAAATCTGCTCCGCACGCTTTCAACTTTGTTTATATCTTTCCTGTAGGCAGGTGACCAAAACTGCACACAAAACTCCAAATTAGGCGTCATCTTATACAACTTGACATAACATCTTATTTTACTTAATGTCTGAATGAGACCAGTTGCTATGGAAACAAAAGCCAGTTCTGCATCTTGCTTAATTTCCCCTTTCATTGAAGCAAGCATTGAGAATCATGAGTTCGTGCTTGCCACAAACAGCAGGGCTATAACATAAACTTAATCCTCATACTCAACGCCTTCATGGTTAAATTGTTTAATAGCTCTACGCCCAGGGTGTGCTTCTAATCTTAAATTCTTTCCATTATGAACATGGCCTACCTCTAATCCTATTGTGACTCATTTGACATAAAACACTGAATATACGTTTGACACCTCCTGCATCGTAACGGTCTGCTTGTCATTCTGAACAGTCACCCTTAACTTTACTTAACACAAAATTCTAAAGTTCTTATCTAATTCTATATTATGTACCATTTTATCATCGCATGATCTCTATAATTGACATTAACTCCTTGAATCACTAATTTAAAACTTTTGCCCTTCTATTTCAATCCATCTACGGTCTTGCCATGAAACCAAACAGAAGCTGCTGATTCTCCAAACAGAAGAAATTGGCCAGTGGTCTGTTCGGATGGGTTTAGGAAGAGGGGTTAGGAGAGATCTCAGGGTTGGTGACCAGGACTGGAGTGGAGTGGTTGGGGAGTATTCACATTCAGAAGGTCCAGGGATCAAGATGGAGACCTGAGCATCCAGAGATTGAATGACCAGGAATTCCCTTCTTGCTTTGCATTGGTTAAATCTTGTTGTCCCAGAAATGCTCAAGGACAAGTGGCTAGCTTGATTCAATGCTCCGAAAGGACAGGGCTACCATTTAATTGTGCCAGATTTTTTATATTTTGCCACAATACTATGGCAGCCCCTGTCCTGCTAAAGCATTGAACGAAATTGACCACTTGTTGTTGGACATTTCTGGGCCAAAGCTTTCCCAATGTAAACCAAGGAAGGGAATTCCTAACACAAAAATCACTTTCAAGACTGTTTATTGACATTCTTAGTACCCAAGTGCTTCTGGGGGGGGGGGGGGGGAGTGGTTAGGGAGACAATAATTACACAATTAAATCTTTGACCTGGGCTGCTCCAGTGCAACAGCTACAAAAGGAATCAAGGGAATCGTGTCAGGTACATGACAGCAGAAGAGGAAGGAGACAGCTTACACAAAAAGTGACAGTGAGAAAAAAAATCGCACAGAACCAGAACGTTACATGTACATTTGCAGTAGGTTAATATAGTAAGAATTCAAAGTGTAAATCAGAAAAAAGGCAAATAGGAATCAGAGGAAAAGGCCAGATACTTGGCCGTTATTGAGGAAAAGGGTTACCTTCAGGGAGGATTAAAAAAGTAGGAGACATGCTGGGGGTAAAGAACAAGTTAATGCTGGTGACAACATTTGATTAGAGTAGAAAAATGCAGTCAGGAGGCTAGTCTATACCGATAATGGGGATTGGGGGGGCGGGCACCATGGGCTTGGGGACAAATTAAAATTACGGAGTAAAGGGGTTGATGAGGGGTAAAGCCCACCTGTGGTCTTGGGAAATGGCCAGAGAGATGGTTTGAGAAGTTATCAAGAGAGACTGCACAGAAATAGCTCCTTTGTCCAATGAGTGCACTGATCACCAATCACCGATGTTCAAGTGGCAACCTACAGTGGCCAATTTACCTCCCAACCCATGTGTCTGGGGATGCGGAAGGAAACTGTAACACCTTGTGAAAACTCTGCACAGTGACATGGTTGAGCAGTGGTAAAGAGTAAAGCTATTGCAGCACCAGATGTATAATTGGGGTTCGATCACTGGCCACTGTAAGGAGTTTGTATGCTCTCCCTGTGACTGCTTAGCTTTCATGCCTGTGCTCCAACTTCTTCCCATCTTGCAAAGACGTACAGGTTAATGTCAGTGAATTATGGACATGCTGTGCTGGTACTAGGAGCATGGTGATATTTATGGGCTGCCCAGTACGATCCACACTGACGTGAGCTGGAAGAAATGATGCATTCACTGTATGCCGCGATGTGCACATGACAAATAAAGCTAATCTTTAAACCCAAATGGTGAACTCCATCTCAAGGTCAGGACCGTACCTGGATCTCTAACAATGTGAGACAATTGCTTTCTTGGTCGCACCACTGTGCCTAACCAGAGATGAATGAAACACAAGCTAATGTGCCTTTGAAATCCAATTAATGTTAAAATCTTTCCATTGTTTCAGGTAAATTAGGATAAAGAAATTGGCAATACTCACTCATCGATCAGCTGGCCTAAAACAAGCTGAACATCTCGGTTTGATTTAACAATGTCACTTGCTTTGCTTTCAATGTGTGTTAGATCCACATTGAGAATCTAAGGAAATGTTCAAAAACAAAATTTTAATATAGTTTAAGACTGTGCAAATTATCAGAGTAACATATTCAAGATTCAAGATTGTTTAATGTCATTTCCAGTAGACAAGTGTAAAGGAGAATTAAGTAATTATTACTCTGGATCTGATGCAGCATATAAATAAAATATGTGATAAAGAATACAACTATAAATGCATAAGATAGCTTATATACATAGATTAATTGTATGTCCATAAAGTGACACTAGGCTGTACATACGGTGACTGACAGGAAATGATAATACAGTTGGGGCTGTGGAAAGGTGGATCAGCTTTACTGCTTGGAAAAAGTAATTGTGTTTGAGTCTGGTGCCCTGGCAATAATCCCACATACTGGTGGTGGGGTGAATTTGTGGGCCAGGTGTTGATCAACTGTACTGGTTGAAGAAATTAACTGCTTTTTGAGTCTGGTGTTCCTATGGGAAAACAGATGAGGAAATACACTTCAGACAGAGCCGATTTTGAATCTTGAGAGATAAGTTGTTAAGAAAAGCTAACTGGTTATGGTCATGCCAGTGGATAATAAGATAAAAGATGCTGGCTGAACTGCTGAAAACCCCGAAGAACAACTCCAAATGAATTAAATGAAGTACAATGACGTGTAGTTTGGGCCTTGGATAGACGTCCAATCATGTCCAAGTGCATCACAAGAAATATATATCTCAACATCAAATAACAAATAAGATGTGAATCCAAACAAGACAATAAATAATCTTGCGAGACCAGGGATCTGCGCCTGGAAAGTCTTCACTCTCCAGGGCGCAGGCCTCGACAAGGGTGTATGGGAGACCAGCAGTTGCCCATGCTGCAAGTCGCCCCTCTCCACAACACCGATGTTGTCCAAGGGAAGGGCATTAGGGCAGTGGCACCAGTGTCGTCACAGAGCAAGGACACAACACATTCCCTCGGCTGGGGCTCAAACTCACGACCTTCAGGTCGCTAGTCCAATGCCTTAACCACTTGGCCACGTGCCCACACTAAACAAGACATGTGAATCATATATCCCGTGTTCAGCCAGAATTGGTGAATCGGTTTAATTCATTGCAACAGACTGATGCAGAGGTCAATTTCATTGGGTATATTTAAAGTGGAGATTTCTAGATTCTTGATTAATAAGGATGTCAAAGGTTATGGAGAGAAGGCAGGAGAATGGGATTGAGAGGGATAAGAAATTAGCCATGATGGAGCAGATTCAATGGGCTGAATGGCCTAATTCTGCTTCAAGATTTTATGGTATCATCTATTGGCAAACACTTGGTAAGACCACAAGACCAGAAGCTACAGCAGCCAAATTAGGCCATTTGGCCCAACGAGTCTGCCCTACAATTTCATCAGCTAATGTAGAAGCAAAAGAGAGGGCATACAAAAAAGCAAAAATTAGTTGGAAGACAGAGAATTGGGAAGCTTTTAAAACCCTACAGAGAGTGCCTAAAAGAATCATTAGGAGGGAAAAGATGAAATATGAAAGCAAGCTAGAAAACAATATCAAAGTGGATAGTGAAAGCTTTATCAAGTATTTAAAAACTAAAAGAGAGATGAGAGTGGATATAGGACCACTAGAAAAAAATAACTGGGGCCAAGGACATGGCAGATGAATTAAATGAGTAGTTTGGATCAGTCTTCACTATGGAAGACACCAGCAGTGTGCCAGAAGTTGAAGGGTGTGAGGGAAGAGAACTGAGTACAGTTACTATTACAAGGGAGAAGGCGCTCAAAAGTCAAGAGGCCTAAGGGTACATATGTCACACGGACCAGATGAACTGCACCCTAGGGTCCTGAAAGAGGTAGTGGTAGAGATTGTGGAGGTATTAGTAATGATCTTTCAAAAATCATTGGACTCTGGCATGGTGCCAGAGGACTGGAAATCTGCAACTGCCACTCCATTCTCCAAGAAAGAGGGAAGGCGGCAAAGGAAATTATAGACCAGTTAGCCTGACCTCAGTAGCTGGGAAGATGCTGGAGTCAATTGTTAAGGACGAAGTTGTGGAGTACTTGGTGACACAGGACAAGATAGGACAAAGTCAGCATGGTTTCCTTCAGGGGAAATCTTGCCTGACGAACCTTTGGAATTCTTTGAGGAGATTACAAGTAGGATAGATAAAGAGGATGCATTGGATGTTGTATATTTGGACTTCCAGAAGGCCTTTGACAAGGTGCTACACACGAGGCTGCTTACCAAGTTAAGAACCAATGGCATTACAGGAAAGTTACTGTTTACCTCCACATCATTGCCATTTACCTGCACTATCCCCAGGCCATTTCATTTTCTTTGTGTACAAAACATCTTCAGAATCAGGTTTATTATCACTGACATATTTCATGAAATTGATTTTGCAACAATAGTACATTGCAATACACAATAATTACTATAAATTACAATAACATATAAAATAAAGAGTGCAAAAATAGCGCAAAATAGTGAGGTAGTGTTCAGAATCAGAACCAGGTTTAATATCATTGGCATATGTTGTGAAATTTGTTCAGAAATCTGATAGCAGAGGCGAAAAAAACCTGTGTGCATTTTGTGTACCTGCGCAGAATACCCTTCGTAAACTGATTATTTGCCTACAAATTGCATTTTGAAAGCAACTAATGCAATGTTGCATGTATTATCATAACATGGTAGTTGGGGTTTAATAAATATACATTGTGTCAAAAACAGTGTGGGCTCGACTGCTTCTCTCCTCTTATTTACATGCGATACAAGGTAGGTACTCAAACAGGGAACTGATCACTTCATTGCCCTAATTACAACATGGACAATTTACAAATTATTATAAAAAAAAAACTAGACTAAAGTTAGTTTTCTCATGCAGATTGTCTCGAGCCCTTCAGCATAGAGTCAGACAGAACAAAAATAGACTCTTTGGTCCACCATCTCCATGCCAACCACCTTGACTTTTTCCATTTAGCAGCACTTGGTCTGTAGCCAAATTAACTAAGCATTGTTAGTGTCCCAAATCAAACTTAAAGTACTTAAAGTACTCCTCCGGTGGGAAGAGGAGATAGCAGTGTGCCGCGCGCGCGCAGCCCTCCGGTGAAAATGATATCGTATCCGTTAAATAGGGGCCGTGGACAATTCTGATTTGATGGAGACAGACGTGAAAGCACAGAGGAACATCTGGAGAAATTTCTGAAATGCAGGTTCGCTGCCGCTGTTACTGGGCGATCAAGAATCTTCCCAGGGAAGGCCCCAAAATCCCCGGCTTTGCCTGTTGTTGGCGACCGAGATTGAGGTCCAATCGTTCGGATAGAGATGGTGCTCGGTACTTGGTGTCGGAGGGCTGATCAGAGCTCGAAGTTTTCAGACGACTCAGAGTCGGATTGTAGTCGGCATGGCAGGGAGAGTTTTCTTCCTTCTCCTGTCTGCGTGAGATGTGGGACTTTGGAGAGACTTTGAACTTTTTACTGTGCCATGGACTGTTCTTCATCAAGTTATGGTATTGTTGCACTGTTGTAACTATATGTTATAATTATGTGGTTTTGTTAGTTTTTTCAGTCTTGGTCTGTCCTGTGTTTTGTGATATCACACCGGAGAAAATAATGTATCATTTCTTAATGCATGCACTAAAAATGACACTAAAAGAGGACTGCGTGTCCTCATAATCTAAAGTATTCTGTTCTGAGAGAGATTTATTTTTAACCTTATGGTTCTGTCCAAACTAGTTTCTTTCAAGGGTTTTACATCAGAGCCAGGTCTGTCTATACAAATAGGCACCAACAATACATTCATTACACATCAAAGTTGCTGGTGAACGCAGCAGGCCAAGCAGCATCTGTAGGAAGAGGTGCAGTCGACGTTTCAGGCCGAGACCCTTCGTCAGGACTAACTGAAGGAAGAGTGAGTAAGGGATTTGAAAGTTGGAGGGGGAGATCCAAAATGATAGGAGAAGACAGGAGGGGGAGGGATAGAGCCAAGAGCTGGACAGGTGATAGGCAAAAGGGGATACAAGAGGATCATGGGACAGGAGGTCCGGGAAGAAAGACGGGGGGGGGGGACCCAGAGGATGGGCAAGAGGTATATTCAGAGGGACAGAGGGAGAAAAAGGAGAGTGAGAGAAAGAATGTGTGCATAAAAATGAGTAACAGATGGGGTACGAGGGGGAGGTGGGGCCTTAGGGGAAGTTAGAGAAGTTGATGTTCATGCCATCAGGTTGGAGGCTACCCAGACGGAATATAAGGTGTTGTTCCTCCAACTTGAGTGTGGCTTCATGTTTACAGTAGAGGAGGCCGTGGATAGACATGTCAGAATGGGAATGGGATGTGGAATTAAAATGTGTGGCCACCGGGAGATCCTGCTTTCTCGCAATTCCTCCGTCTCCGCCGCATATGCTCTCAGGATGAGGCTTTTCATTCTAGGACGAGGGAGATGTCTTCCTTTTTTAAAGAAAAGGGCTTCCCTTCCTCCATTATCAACTCTGCTCTTAAACGCATCTCCCCCATTTCACGTACATCTGCTCTCACTCCATCCTCCCGCCACCCCACTAGGAATAGGGTTCCCCTGGTCCTCACCTATCACCCCACCAGCCTCCGGGTCCAACATATTATTCTCCGTAACTTCCGCCACCTCCAACGGGATCCCAGCACTAAGCACATCTTTCCCTCCCCACCTCTCTCTGCATTCCGCAGGGATCGCTCCCTACACAACTCCCTTGTCCATTCGTGCCCCCCATCCCTCCCCACTGATCTCCCTCCTGGCACTTATCCGTGTAAGCGGAACAAGTGCTACACATGCCCTTACACTTCCTCCCTTACCACCATTCAGGGCCCCAAACAGTCCTTCCAGGTGAGGCAACACTTCACCAGTGAGTCGACTGGGGTGATATACTGCGTCCGGTGCTCCCGATGTGGCCTTTTATATATTGGCGAGACCCGACGCAGACAGGGAGACCGCTTTGCTGAACATCTACGCTCTGTCCGCCAGAGAAAGCAGGATCTCCCAGTGGCCACACATTTTAATTCCACATCCCATTCCCATTCTGACATGTCTATCCACGGCCTCCTCTACTGTAAACATGAAGCCACACTCAGGTTGGAGGAATAACACCTTATATTCCATCTGGGTAGCCTCCAACCTCATGGCATGAACATCGACTTCTCTAACTTCCGCTAAGGCCCCACCTCCCCCTCGTACCTCATCTGTTACTCATTTTTATGCACACATTCTTTCTCTCACTCTCCTTTTTCTCCCTCTGTCCCTCTGAATATACCTCTTGCCCATCCTCTGGGTACCCCCCCCCCTTGTCTTTCTTCCCGGACCTCCTGTCCCATGATCCTCTCGTATCCCCTTTTGCCTATCACCTGTCCAGCTCTTGGCTCTATCCCTCCCCCTCCTGTCTTCTCCTATCATTTTGGATCTCCCCCTCCAACTTTCAAATCCCTTACTCACTCTTCCTTCAGTTAGTCCTGACGAAGGGTCTCGGCCTGAAACGTCGACTGCACCTCTTCCTACAGATGCTGCCTGGCCTGCTGCGTTCACCAGCAACTTTGATGTGTGTTGCTTGAATTTCCAGCATCTGCAGAATTCCCGTTGTTTACCAACAATACATTCACTGCTTTAATTTGGTCATTGTTAAAAGATTGCAGACATCTGAACCTCAAATTAAACTCAAACTGGACATTCAATGTGCAAAATTAAAATAAAGATTTTAAACAAAACATTTACTCACATGTTGAAGATCCACAATATTTATCCTGCCTGAAAAGTAAGGGAAGTAGAACATTAGAGAGTTTTTAGACAAGAAGAGGCCATTCAGCCCAACAAAGCTTGCCAATTTCCTATTCAAATAGTGCGTTGAAGTAACTATCAAGTTTAGATTTGCAAGTCTCTAAGGTACTACTTTCAGCTACATAACTAGGTAGTTTGTTCCATATGCTCACAACTTGCCGTGTAAAGAAATGCTTCTTGATTTTAGTCTGAAATCTCCCTTTAACCAGTCTCCAACTACGGCCTCGGGTCTTTAATGTGGATTAGTTTTGAAGTAGCAGCTAGTATCCACCTTACTGATGCCCTTAATGATTTTGTTCACTTCTATCCTGTCTCCCCTCATTCTCTGTCTACTTAGGCTAAAAAGATTTAATTATTTCAATCTATCTTCCCAGCTCATACCCTGCAGACCTGGAATGAGTCTCATCATCCTACTCTGGACTCTCTCCAGTGCCTTCACATCCCTCACACGATATGGAGACCCAAATGGTACACAGTACTCAAGGTGTGGCCTCACAAGCGCATTATAAAGTTTAACAAGAACGTCTCTAGACTTGAGCTCCACTGAGTGCATTATGTAGCCCAATATTCTGTTAGCCTTCCTAATCACTCCTGTGCATTGTCTAGATACTGATAGTGATGAGTCTACTGGGACGCCCAAATCCTTCTCATGCAGTGCACTTTCTAACTCAAGACCCCCACTGTATGTTTATATCTAATATTTCTACTTCCTGTATGTAATATTTTACATTTACTTGTATTAAATTTCACCTGTCATTTATCTGCCCACATCTGGATTTTGTTTAGATCTAACTGTTGATTCTGCTGTCTGAATGTTATCAACCCGGCCCCCTAATTTTGTGTCATTGGCAAACTTTACTAGTTTATTTGTTATGTGCTTACCCAAATCTTTAATGTAAATTAAAAACAACAGTGGCCGCAAAACTGATCCCTGCGGAACCCCAGTTTTAACATCTTCTAAGTGTGAAAGTGATCCTCTCACCACAAATTGTTTTCTGTTTTTGAGGCAATTCACACTCCTTACCCTGAATCCCTACCTCCTGGAATTTGATAATTAACTTCTTGTGAGCTACCTTGTCAAAAGCCTTCTGAAGGTCCAAGTAAATTATATCACCATTACTGTTATCATAAATTGTAGTTGCCCCTTCGTAGAACTCCAGCGTATCAGTAAAACATGATTTCTCCTTTCTGAACCCATGCTGACTTTCTGCTAACATGCTTGTTCTTATCAGCTGCTTTTCCATTTCATTCTTTGTTATTGTTTCCATTATCTTACCTACAATACACATGAAGCTTACTGGTCTACCGTTACCAGAGTCAGTGCAGACACCCTTCTTGTATACCGGGACAACATTAGCCCACTTCCAGTCCTTAGTGATTTCACCAGTCTTTACTGACTTTTGAAAAACAACGTTAGGGGTTTGCATATATAATCACAGACCACTTTAAATATTTAAAAAGGCAAATTAAAATTTATATAAAAGTTGAATAGCCATTTCTGTTCCCTCTAATATTCACCCAAAACATAGCTTTCAAAATCGTACCTTTTTTCTACTTTTAAAAAATCTATCTATAATTTGCCAAAAATCTATGGAAAAGATGGCAAAACAGGAGTGAGAAACCTACAGTATTAGAATCTGAATTCAGCTGAAAATATCAGATAGAAACCTTAAGTTCAAGCTTGTTAAAAAGTGTTCAAAGTAAATCTTACTATGGTATATATATGTCACCATATGCAACGCAGAAATTCATTTTCTTATGGGCATTCACAATAAATCCATCAAATAGTAACTATAACAGAATCTATGAAAGACCGTCCAGCTGGGGCATTGAAACAGACTGAAGACGACAAACAGCAAATGCACAAAGCAGGAATAATAATAATAAGTAAACAAGGAATAAATTTGGACAGCATGAAACGAAGAGTCCTTGAAAGTAATGTCACGTACCCTGTGACAGGGATAAAGAACCAGCAGAGATGGAAAACACTTTGGAGTCTCGTATTGCTATAAACTAATAATATTTATTAGTAACTACACAATACAGTAATATAAATGTAGATAAATCAAACAGGTTAGCAATGATTATATATAAAAGTAAGTGTGGAATATATATGTATGAAAAACCAAGCTTCTTTAAGTCTAGGGGTAAAAAGATACAGTCTTACGATGTTGAGTAAGGTTCAGTTCAGTTCAGTTCGTGGTGTTTAGTTGAGTAGTGATGGAGAGAGAGAGAGAGAGTGAGTCGAGTTTTCAGGTGAGCTGATGCCGTCGATCTTCTCGTTGTCCTCCGAAATCCTTTACAAGTCACCGACTGTGACTTTAACCAGGGGGACCGGTTTTCTGTGGTGGAGCTATCACCCCGGCAAGGGTGGACACATAGACAACTCCCCACCAGTCAACCCCTTCTTCACCGATGGAATAGCAATTTGGATCGATCCTCCAAAACCCACTTTCTCTGCAGGCACAACAATGCTCATTTAGTGTCCAGATCATGTGTCCTGAGGTCTGTATCATCTGACCTCCCATTTATTTCACCAGGCTGAGCATCACCTGTCATTCCAAGAGTCCCACCTTCCTTTGTCTGCAAAGTAGTGCACAAGCAGGCAACCTGTCCTTGGAAGTAACATCAATAACCAGCTGAAAATCATAACATCGAGTGTCCATTAAATAACACTGCCTTCGGTCACCATAGCAACTTATGAGCTGCTCAGTGCTGTCTCCAACTCCAAACTCAGTAGAAATCCAAAGTTACTTCCAATGCCTTAAAGTGACTGTCCAACCGTTAATCTTCGTCTCTCTCTCTCTTTTCAAAAGCAACATATCGGTGGTAAATAACTCTCTCTCTCTCTCTCTCTCTCTCTCTCTCTCCTTTCCAAACAAACCATCAATGATAAATGTCTCTCTCCAAACAGTTAATAGGGGCACTCCAGGATCCCCTCACAGTAAGCACACTCATAGTGGGCACATTTCAATGACAGGGCAAGGGAAGTTGAGTGAGTTGGCTGAAGAGCCTGATGGCTGAGGGGTAATGACTGCTCCTGAACCTGGTGGTGTGACCACAGAGACTTCTGTATCTTCTTCCTGATGGCAGCCGTGAGAAGAGAGAATGACCACTGGGTGGTGAGTGTCCCTGATGATGGATGCTGCTTTCTTGGGACAACACTTCATGCAGATGTGTTCAATAGTGGGGAGGGCTTTACCCGCGATGGACAGGTAAACACAGGTCTTTAAATAATTCTTTAGGAAAGACGATAATACATACCATTGATAAACAGATATATCCAATACTGTTCCTAAAGTGCAGGAGAAAAATACTCCGCACCATACTAGACCCTTCCCACCACTGCGTATATCGAGTACAAGAAGTACTGCAGTAAGAAAGCTGCATTCATCAGGGACCCCCATCACCCAGGCCATGCTCTCTTCTCACTGCTACCATCAGGAAGGAGGTACAGGAGAAAGAGGTCCCATACTACCAGGTGCAGGAAGTTATTTTACTTTAACCATCAGGTATCTGAGCCAGAGGAAATAACTTCACAGAGCACAACACTGATCATTGAACACAACCTTTGGACTTACTTTCAAGGACTCTATAACTAATCTCATCAGTTCATTCATTTATTTATTTAATAGTTATTACTTATTTGTTAATATTTGCATTTAGGTTTTTATTGATTCTATTTCACTACTCTGTTCTACTGTGAATTCCTGCAAGAAAATGAATCTCAGGGTAGTATTGGGTGACATATATGTATTTTGATAATAAAATTAACTTTGAACAAGATTCAAATTCCTCAGTTCTGAAGAAGTCTCAGCCTAAAACATTGACTGTTCATTCATTTCTACATATGCTTCCACTATCATTCCCTTGTTTAAGTTTTAAATCCTAACTTTTGGCCACAGAAAATACAGTGGAAATCAACAGTGAAAGATAGACATGTGCACACTGAGAGCCGTTCACAGAATTATTTTGTGAATGGTAAACGACGCAATTTTTACAATAGGCAAAATTGATCTTTCATACTGGCTTTCCTCTCGCCAACTACAGATATGAAATGTGACAGCCTTTTACAAAGTGATTTCCTTTAGATGGATTTTGACAATGGTGTATCGTTAGAATGTATTTAATACATTATACACTTAATTCATAATCAGTTAAATTATTACATACATAAAAGGCTTAAGATGGGTAATGAATAAGTTCTATAAAGTGAAATGTGCCCATGTTGATCATGACTCAGTAATGCTGGACTATACCTTCCAACATCAGTTATAGTTGTGACCAAGTTATCAGAAGATGCCGATAAGAGATATAAGCGAGAGACAAATGGAGGAAATATTCAAAATGCTAATAAGAGAGAGACGAGAGGGATTAACAAAAAGGAGACATAGTTCCAAGTATTGTCAGAGACCGGTTGCTTTGAACCTGAACTGTTTGAAGTTTGATGGACAGGCGATACCCCAGCAGGGGGATAAAAGGAACAGGTTCGCTAAGGCAAGGGACACACATGACACCACGAGATAATGAGACCCTGGAAAAGCGGTGTGCCCCCACAAGTTGGTGAGAGTTTTGGAGGTCTGGTCGCGGGACCAACCATAGACGCACAGGGTGAGAAGGTACGATCGGCGGGAACCTGGGGTGTGTGTCCACCCTTGCCTGGGTGCCGGGTTCACTGCGGCAGAACGGTCGTATCCAGAACGGAGGGGTCACAGTCGGTGACCTCAGAAGACATTAAAAAGGGCTCGCGCCGAAAGCTAACTGCGAGGAATATCAAAGGTCTGTTGAATCCGATTTGAATATCAGCATTCGCTTTCTCTCTCTCCCCCCAACGGCACGACGGCGATTACTGCAAACTGAAACTGAACTGAACTCTGTGTCACTTGAGACTGATCATTTTACCCCTAGACTGCAATAGAGCTTGATTGATCCTATTATCCTAGTTCTGTGTACATGTGTGTTTTATCATTGCTAACCTGTTGCATTTATATCCTTACTATTAGAGTACTGTGTTACTTATTTCTTTAATAAAACTTTCTTAGTTCCAGTAATCCAGACTTCAACTAAGTGGTCTATTTCTGTTGGTTTGGCAACCCAGTTACGGGGTACATAACATAAGTGGGGTTCTCGTCCGCGATTTTGAACGCTAAATTTGGGACTGGGTAAATTGATTGGGTTAAAATTCCCGAAAGAAAGAAAAGGCAAACAGCAGAAATGGAGATTGAAGAATTTCTAAAGGCGCCGACCTTGGAGGCATTAGACGATGCCAGGAAAGTAGAATTGGCAGCTGTGGCCAAACGGTTGAATCTTGTTAAGGGGAAGTCGACGATGAGGAGAGAGGAGATGCACAGAGCTATCACAGAGCATTATGTGTCTAAAGGTGTGTTTCCCCAAAGGGAGCTGGAGGTGATATCTATGGGAAAACCAGGTGGAGACGCAGTACAGGTGCAGATGGAAAAATTGAGACTCGAGCACGAGTTCCGGGTAAGACAGCTAGAACACGAAGAGAAACAGAACGGCAAGAGAGAGAGAAGCAGTTAGAACGGCAGGAGAGAGAGAGAGAGAGAGAGAGAGAGGCAGTTGGAGAAACAGAAGGAAAGGGAATTTGAGCTGGAGAAGTTAAAGATGACGGCAGCGCAGGGGCCCATGCCGAACCAAGGTGGAGGGTTCAGGGCGACCCAGGAGGTTAGGCTGGTTCCCCCATTTGACGAGACCGATGTTGATCAGTACTTTCTCCATTTTGAAAAAGTTGCTGCAAGTCAGGACTGGCTGAGGGATAAGTGGGCTGTTTTGCTTCAAAGTGTACTTAAAGGAAAAGCCCAACAAGCCTACGCAGCTTTGTCCGCAGAAGATGCCCAGAGGTATGAGGTGGCGAAAGAGGCCATCCTCAGGATTTATGAATTGGTCCCGGAGGCATACCAGCAGAGGTTCCGGAATGCGAGGAAGCAGTGGGACTGCACGTATTTAGAGTTTGCCTGTGAGATGCAGACATATTGTGAGCGTTGGTGCGCCTCGAAAGGGGTCAATGGGGATTATGACAGACTGCTACAGCTAATCCTGATTAAGCAGTTTAAAGGTTGTGTCCCTGAGAGTATGAGACCCTACCTAGATGAGAAAGAGGCAGACACTTTAGCCGCAACTGCTAAGTTAGCAGATGAGTACGCGTTGACACATAAAACGAAGTTTGCCTCGAGTAAAGGCTACCAGAAGGGTAGTCAGGACGGCGGGGAGAGTCCGCCAGAAAAGTCAGAAAGTAAGCCGGGGACTAGTGAGAAGGATAAGGTAGACTGGGAGCAATTTGGTAGGAAGTCTCCTGGGGTCGTATGTTATTCGTATGTTATAATTGTGGGAAAGTCGGACACTTCGCGTCCAGGTGCTTTGCCCCAAAGGAGGAGACGGGAAAAGGGAAAACGGCGGTTCCAACTGGCTGTATTGAGTTGGTAAGCAAACCGCTAGGAGGGAAGAGATCTGATAAAGTTCAGGAAGGGCGCGAGAGGTTTATCTCGGCTGGATTGGTGTCGGTGAAGGAAGGGTTAAACCCAGTTCCAGTACGGATCTGGAGAGACACGGGAGCGTGTCAGTCATTGATATTAAAGGGTGTGTTAGACTTTAGTTCAGAGACCGAGACTGGGAAAGTCAGGGTCATAAAAGGCATTGGGAAAGGGACTGAGGCAGTACCTTTGCACCAGATACACCTAAAAAGCGACTTGGTCTCCGGACTGGTCACGATCGGGGTAAGGCCCGAACTACTAATGAAAGGCATGGAAGTCTTACTCGGTAATGACCTTGCCGGCGGAAATGTGTTCTCAGCAGTAAAACTGACAAGCCAGCCTGCCAGCATTGAGGCCCCGCCCATGGCCTCACAGGTTTATCCCGTTGGCGCAGTGACTCGGCGTGTGTCCAGAAAGGCTGCCGAAGTAACTATAGAATTGGCTGAGACGTTTTTACCAGCCTTGTACCGGGGGGGTTAGAAAGTGAAAAGGAGGAGCGTGGTGGAACAGGAGGAAGTGAGGGAGCTGCGGCAGACTTAGCATTAGCCAGGAAGGAATTTGTACAGGCACAGGAGCGAGACGAGGAGCTGATGGTTTCGGCGGAGACAGCTCTCTCTCAGACGCAGAATTAAAAAGGGAACCAGTGGGCTATTGTGTGAAGGAGGGAGTACTAAGGAAGAAATGGAGACCAAGTACCGTGCCCGCAGATGAGATACGGGGGATGGTGCCAAAAATTTATGGGGATGAGATTCTTAACCTGGCCCACAAGATACCCCTCAGTGGACATTTTGGGGGGAGGAAAACAGTCGGCAGAATCATGAAAGAGTTTTACTGCTGCACAGGAGGAAGGATGATATTGACTATTGCAGACGTGAGCTGACACAGTTACAGGCTTTTGATATGTTAACAGCTTGCCACGATAGGCGAACAAACTTAGTCGGTGTTATCACGAAAATTAATGAGGCTAGGCTGCCACCTGATAAGGGGAAAACCCATTTTGAAAAGATAAGCATGGGGCCGACCAGATGGGAGAAGTCTATTGTTTTGACCAGTTTTGCTGATAAGGTCTCTCCCTTAATCCCCGAACAAAGCGACCCGTAACAGAGCTAATTAAATGGCACGCACACGTAGGTCCAGATGTCCCGAGGCGATGCAAAGAGCTGGGTATGGAGTTGTTGTCACATCAGGTCAGCCTAGTGAGCAACACCTCATAGAATGATTAATTCAGTGACAAAAGGGCTAAAGAACACAGAAGTGTATATTGGCGATGTAGTGGTCTGGAGTGACACGTGGGAAGAGCACATTGTGGCACTGTTTAAACGGCTGTCTAAAGCCAGCCTGACAGTGAACCTCGCAAAAAGTGAATTCGGCCACGGAGAAATCACTTATCTGGGATTTGTGGTGAGACAAGGGCAGCTGGCACCAATGCAAGTTAAGGTGCGGGCTATCTCTGACGTCCCAACCCCGACAGACAAGAGAGCCCTGAGAAGGTTCTTGGAGATGGTGGGGTACTATAGGAAGTTTTGCAAGAACTTTGCGGATATTACCCACCCTCTTACTAAGCTTTTGCCAAAGAATGCTAAGTTGGTATGGGACGACCCTTGTTATCTTGGTCCGGGACGACCCTTGTTATCTTGAGAAAACCACTGAGAAGTTACACTGATCACAACCCATTAGTGTTTTTGGCCACTATGAAGTTTGCTAAGTTGGAGCCTGGTCTTAGAGGATTATTAAAATAACACATATAAAAGGAACGGAAAATGTGATTGCTGACTGTCTGTCAAGGTGTTGGCAACTCTCTGTATAAGCCAAATAGCTGATGATGTGTGTATCTAATAATGTATTCATGCCTATAATTTTTACCCCGGTAAAAATCCTTTGAAGGGTAGGGGTGTGACCAAGTTATCAGAAGATGCCGATAAGAGAGATAAGAAAGAGACAAATTGGGGAAACATTCAAAATGCTAATAAGAGAGAGACGAGAGGGATTAACAAAAAGGAGACACAGTTCCGAGTATTGTCAGAGACCGGTTGCTTTGAACCTGAACTGTTTGAAGTTTGATGGACAGGCGATACCCCAGCAGGGGGATAAAAGGAACAGGTTCGCTAAGGCAAGGGACACACACGACACCACGAGATAACGAGACGAGACCCTGGAAAAGCGGTGTGCCCCCACAAGTTGGTGAGAGTTTTGGAGGTCTGGTCGCGGGACCAACCATAGACGCACAGGGTGAGAAGGTACGGTCGGCGGGAACCTGATGTGTGTGTCCACCCTTGCCTGGGTGCCGGGTTCGCCGCAGAAGAACGACTGTATCCGGAACGGAGGGGTCACAGTCAGTGACCTCAGAAGACATTAAAAAGGGCTCACGCCGAAAGCTAACTGCGAGGAATATCAAAGGTCTGTTGAATCCGATTTGAATATCAGCATTCGCTCTCTCTCTCACTCCCCCCAACGGCACGACGGCGATTACTGCAAACTGAAACTGAACTGAACTCTGTGTCACTTGAGACTGATCATTTTACCCCTAGACTGCGATAGAGCTTGATTGATCCTATTATCCTAGTTCTGTGTACATGTGTGTTTTATCATTGCTAACCTGTTGCATTTATATCCTTACTATTAGAGTACTGTGTTACTTATTTCTTTAATAAAACTTTCTTAGTTCCAGTAATCCAGACTCCAACTAAGTGGTCCATTTCTGCTGGTTTGGCAACCCAGTTACGGGGTACATAACATAGTTTTCACATTAAATTCATATTGCCTTTATACAGACTCTTAAAATTTAGCAGAGATCCGGTAAAGACCATTTAGACCCAACAGCAGAATTAGGCTATTCTGGCCATCAAATATGTCCATTGAAAAAGTTTAAATTGATTAATGTTTTAAGAAAAAAGAATTACATGGATGGAACGAACCAGCTTGTTCTTTGAAAGTGAAGACAGAAACTCATTGGGTCAAATATCCTACTTCAGTGCTATATCCTGATTGAAGTGAGTTCCAATTACCAAGTGGCATACAATTTGCAAACTCACCTCCATGAATGTACAGCTCATCCTGCATCTCTTTAGCAACTTGAGCTGGAGTGATATACTCCTTACCATCCAATGTGTGTATCACATCCAACTGTTTGTCCGCTATCAGCTTAGCAACAATTTCAACACAGTTTCGTTCCGATAACCTACAGAAATGAGATTGTAAATAAAATCAGATCTACAGTACTGCACAAAAGTCTTCTGCACATATATATAGCTAGAGTGCATGCACAGTACTGTATCAGTCAAGGTGGAGCGGAGAGCACGTTTGTAACCTGGCAGGAGCAAAGGATGTTCAGAATGGAGAGAGAGGAACGCCACCGGAGGGTTGTGGGTCAGGTGGCAGAGGAAAGCCAGGGGCAGACACACCCAGCCCCGAGACACCAGGTAAGGGCACTTGATTCCAAACAATTGGTTTACTCATCATTACAGAATGTCTCTTTGGTGCTTTCCTCTCCCTCCTCTCTCCCTTCCTCTTTTCCTAAACATGATTCCCCTCTCCCCGTCCCCTTCCCACTCTCAGTCCACAATACAGGCCCTTATCAGAATCAGGTTTATCATCACTCATTTTTTTCCCCAACAGCAGTACAGTGCAATGCATAAAATTACTACAGTACTGTGCAAAAGTCTTAGGCTTCCTAGCTATATATGCGCCTAAGACTTTTGTATAATACTATGTTGCTCATTTTTAAAATACAGGTCGACTAGCCCTTATCCAAAATTATAAAATCCAAAAACTTTCAAATGTGAAATTCTTTTCAGTGCTGACATGACATCACAAATGGAAAATCCTCCAAGGCGCTGGGAAGGTTCCCAGGTGATGCACAAGTCGCTGCGCACCACACAGTTCCCAAAAGTGATTTCACATATGTAATAAACAGCAGTCAATCAAAAATAGAAAAACACTCAATAAAGCAAAAAGTGAAGATCTCGATAATGCATTGAAACAGTGGATTCGTCAGACTGAACACATGTTGCTTCACAGTGCGCTGATCGTGAAACAAGCAAAGGTCTATCACAATGAACTGAAATTGAAGGCAATTGTGAATATTCAGCAGGCCAGTTACAGAAATTTAACAAAAGGCATAGCATTAAATTTTTAAAGATTTGTGGTGATAAAGCATCTGCTGATCACAAAGCAGCAAAGAAATTCACTGATGAGTTTGCCAAGATCATTGCTGATGAAAATCCAACATGAACAGCTGTATCAGTACAGATGTGTGATGAAATGTAAGATAAAGACTGCTTACCGGTAGCACACAAATTCAGTGTCGGGAATTATGGTGATCTCAAGCTATCTCATTACATATTCCAAAATCCCATAAAATCTGAAATCCGACACACTTCTGGCCCCAAGCATTTCAAATAGGGGGTACTCAAACTATATGTCTTTTTTAAGGTAGCCTCCAACCCAATGGCATGAATATTGATTTTTCCTTCTAGTAATTTATTTCCCTCTCCCTCCCTCCCAATCTTTTTCTATTCCCCACTCTGGTCTCTTGCCTCTTCTTACCTGCCTAACACCTCCTCCTCTTTCTCTTTCTCCTATGGTCCACTCTCCTCTCTGATCGAATTCCCTCCTCTCCAGCCACCTTTCCTACCCACCTGGCTTCACGAATCACTTTCTAGCTATCCTCCTCCACCCCCCAACCTTTTTATTCTGGCATCTTCCCCCTTTGTTTCCAGTCCTGAAGACAGGTCTCAGCCCGAAATATCGACTATTCTTTAATTTCTCTGCCTGACCTGCTGAGTTCCTCCAGCATTTGTGTGTGTTGCTTTGGATTTAAAGCATCTGCAGATTTTCTTGTCTTTAGGCTGGTGGCGTAGTGGCATCAGTGCTGGACTTTAGGACGAAAGGTCCTGAGTTCGAATCCAGCTGGCTCCCCTGCACACTTTCCATCCGTGCTGGTGATCTCTTTGGAAACTCACCCGGCAGAAGGCAATGGCAAACCACTGCTGTAACTTGCCTTGTACGCGGTTCCCTACTACATCAGAGCGGCGTGGAGGTCCACTAACCGGAGAAACTTTCCTATCTTTTTCAAGGATCAAATTTATTCGCCATATGCAGTTACCTGCATTAGGGATTTGTCCTGGTTTGTTGGTGTGACATACAACAAAAAAAGTTCAATAATTTTAAAGGAAAAAGAATTATATGAAAATAAAGACAGAGGTGAAAGTACAAATATGGATTTAAAAGTGCATAAATACTGGCATGTTCAACGTGGACAGCAAAGTGGGTTAGAGTTTACTGCGCAGTGATTGATGTGATAGATGGGGTGGTGGAGGGGCCAACTGGAACAGGATAATGTGACTCTGGGCACAGATTGTTTCACTGCATGTTTTGATCTACTTATGACAAATAAAGCTAATCTCTTCGACGGTATTGTGGTTCCACAGGGTGGAATTAGAAACTGCACTTTGAAGATATACATAAAAGTGAGTAACTTCAGAATGCACAACAGCTCTGTAATCCTCAAACATATGGAAGCAACTGCAGTTTCCAAGTTTGGAAGTAACAATTCCAAAATTACTCACTTGCTTCGCACATGTGTTTTCTTTAAAATGGTAAGGTTTATGTCAATGTAGATTATTTTCAGACAAACAGCCGTTGATTTTTGTTTAGAGCCCATAAAGCGTTAAAGCACGACGACAGGTAAAGTGATCAGTGAAAGGCCAATTAGTACTAAATAGGAAAACGGGACTGACACAAAGTTGAACTAAACCATCTCCCGTCTCTGCAGAACTGGGCCTTTAACCTGGGATGCACGGCTGCTGAAAGTTTCAGGCCGAAGGGAACTGAGCGCAGTCGTTATAGGAAGTGAGTGGGGTAGCAAGGGAATGTGTACCTGAGAGGGTTGGAGAGGAAATGTGTACCCCGGGGTAGGGTGGCAGTACCCGGGTGGGATTTGGGGTGCGTGTGTACTGGGGTATACACTTGGGGAGGGGGCTCTATACGGCAGCCGGATGAAGCAGGAGCCTTTCTATAGATGACTGGTTTTGCGTACCACTGTCCACCACCACCCTACTTCCCTCCGTCTCTCTCCTCCCTCTCTCCCCCCTCCCTACCCCTACCCTCCTGCCCCTCCGTCTCTCCCCTCCCTCTCCCCCTCCCCTCCCGCCCCTCCGTCTCTCCCCCCACACTCCCCGTCTCTCCTCCCTCCCCTCCCCCTCCCCTCCACACTCCCCTCCCTACCCGTCCTCCCGCTGCCCCTCCATCTCTCCCCCCTCATCCCCTCCACTCTGACTACCTCTGCGCGGTGCTGGCGAACTGCGCTCGCTGGAAGTCGGCCGCCAGCCGGCGGATCTCAGCCCAGTCTGCAGCCATTTTCGGTGGCTCGGTCGGTCAGCCGGCCGGCTGTGATGGTCGCTAGCGGAGCCGGGGGTGTACGGCGGACCTCGGGACCCGCCGCAATCACACGTCTGCAGTACAGCTGCCGTACGGGCTCTCGACGCGGCCAAACCTCTCCGCACGACAGGCGTTCTCGTTCCTCTGGCGAAATTCACTCCGCCTCTCTGCTCTTCTGCAGAGCAACAGTGGAGTCAGAATCACTGACCTGCGGGGTGTGAAATCAGCCTTGCCACAGATTACAAAAATAAATAACAAAAGGGAAAAAAGGGATTTTATGCCGTGGCTGCTGCCATCCAGAACCCGGATAGCAGAGGGGAAGATGCTGTTCCCGGGTCGTTGAGTGTGTGCCCTCCCCTCAGGTTTCTGTACCTCCTTCCTGACAGTAACAGTGCGGAGTCCTGGGTGATGGGGCGACTGGTGCCCATGATGGAGCCGACAGAGTTTACAACTTACTGCAGCTTCTTCCAATCCTGTACAGTCGCCCCTCCATAACAAACGGCGATGCAACCAGTTAGAAAGCTTTTGTGAACATTTAAAGTTCAGCGTACCTTGGGCTGAACTGAATATGCCTGCACCCTTGCGATTTTCTGTTTTTATATTCTCGTATTTTTTGCTTGCTTTTTGCCGTTTGCACATTTTTTTGCGTGGGGGGGTGGTTGATGTTTTTCTTTGAATGGCTTTTCTGCCTGTGGAAAGGAACGATCTCGGTTGTATACCGCATACGTTGAGAATAAATATACTTTCAATCTCGCACTTTTGAATCAGTTTTGTTTTGGAAGTGTGCTTTTTTTTTAAACAAAAACGAGTTTATTTCAAGTACTAATAAACACGAAATATCTTGCAGGTTCTTCACCTGTTCCTTTCAAGTCTATTGTCATTTTTACCATAAGCTGCTGGTACCGTACACAGTAAAAACGAAACAACATTCCTCCAGGACCATGGTGCTAATGAAACAACACAAAACTACACTTAGACTATGTGAGACAGCACAAGACTACACTAGACTAAGTAAAACAACACAAAAACCACACTAGACTACAGACCAACACAGGACTACATAAAGTGCACAAAACAGTGCAGTACAATAATTAATAAATAAAACAATAGGCACAGTAGAGGACAAATTGCAATATAATAATAAATTATGTAGATGTCAATTTAGACTCTGGGCACTAAGGAGTCTGATGGCTTGGGGGAAGAAACTGTTACATAGTCTGGTCGTGAGAGCCCGAATGCTTCGGTGCCTTTTGCCAGATGGCAGGAGGGAGAAGAGTTTGTATGAGGGGTGTGTGGGGTCCTTCATAATGCTGTTGGCTTTGCGGATGCAGCGTGTGGTGTAAATGTCTGTAATGACGGGAAGAGAGACCCCGATGATCTTCTCAGCTGACCTCACTGTCCGCTGCAGGGTCTTGCGATCCGAGACGGTGCAATTTCCGAACCAGGCAGTGATGCAGCTGCTCAGGATGCTCTCAATACAACCTCTGTAGAATGTGGTGAGGATGGAGGGTGGGAGATGGACTTTTCTCAGCCTTCGCAGAAAGTAGAGACGCTACTGGGCTTTCTTGGCTATGGAGCTGGTGTTGAGGGACCAGGTGAGATTCTCCGCCAGGTGAACACCAAGAAATTTGGTGCTGTTGACGATCTCAACGGAGGAGCCGTCACTGTTCAGCGGAGAGTGGTCGCTCTGTGTCCTCCTGAAGTCAACAACCATCTCTCCTGTTTTGTTCACATTCAGAGACAGGATGTTGGCTCTGCACCAGTCTGTTAGCCGCTGCACCTCCTCTCAGTATACTGACTCATCGTTCTTGCTGATGAGACCCACCATGGTCGAGTCATTGGCGAACTTGATGATGTGGTTCGAGCTGTGTGTTGCAGCACAGTCGTGGGTCAGCAGAATGAACAGCAGTGGACTGAGCACACAGCCCTGGGGGGACCCCGTGCTCAGTGGGATGGTGTTGGAGATGCTGGTACCAATTCGAACTGACTGAGGGCTCTCAGTCAGGAAGTCTAGGATCCAGTTGCAGAGGGAGGTGTTCAGGCCCAGCAGTTTCAGCTTTCCAATCAGGTGCTGAGGAATTATTGTGTTGAATGCTGAACTGAAGTCAGCATTCCAATGTATGTATCTTTTTTGTTCAGTCCTGATGAAGGGTCTCGGCCCAAAACATCGACTGCTTATTCCCCTCCATAGATGCTGCCTGCCCTGCTGAGTTCATCCAGCATTTTTTGGTTATTTCAAGTACGATAAAATGAATTGCTTTGGTGCCACAGTGTGACACTATTACAACTTGGGGCATTCCTGTGTCCTGGGTCCAATCCCAGCATCGTCTGTAAGGAGTCTGTAGACTCTCCCTGTGACCGAGTGGGTTTCCTGCGGATGCTCCAGTTTCCTCCCACAGTCCAAACACATACCAGTTAGAAGGTTCATTGTTCATTGTAAATTCTACTGTGATTAGACTAGGGTTAAATTGGTGAGCTCCTGGGAGGTGTGGCTTGTTGGGCCAGAAGGGCCTATTCCACACTGTATCTTGAAATAAACTTTATTAATATTTTTTTCTTATTTATCATTAAAATCATGAGGTGTGTAGATATGTCATAGTCTTTTCTCCAGGGCTGGAGAATCCCAAAACGTGAGAACACAGATCTACATCAATGATCTGGATGATGAAGTGGTTAACTGGATCAGCAAATTTGGGGATGACACTGAGATTGGGGATGTAGTGTACAGTGAGGAAAGCTGTCATGGCTTGCAGAGGGAAATGCATCAGCTGGAAACTGGCTGAAAAATAGAAGATGAAATTTAACACAGACAAGTGCGAGGTGTTGCACTTCAACCAGAGTAGGTGTTACACAGTGAACGGTAGGGCGCTGAGTGTGACAGGACAAAGGGATTAGGGAATGCAGCTCCATATTGCATTGTAAGTAGTGTCACAGGTAGATATGTCCGTAAAGAAAGCTTTTGGTACATTGGCCTTCATAAATTAAAGTACTGAGTACAGGAGATGGGATGCTGCTGTATGTTGAAGTTGTATGAGACATTGGTGAGGCCTCATTTGGAGTATTATGTGTAGCTCTGGCCACCTACCTCAAAGTTCAAGGTAAAATTTGTGAGTACATGCATGTCACCACATACAACCCCGAGGTTCTTTTTCTGCTGGCATAGTTAGCAGATCTATAGAACAGGAAACTGTAAATCGTAATCATCAGGGACTGTCAACTGTAAACAAACTGTGCAGATATGCATATAAATAAATAAATAGCAATAAATAACGAGCATGAAATAACAATATAACAGAGTCCCTAAATGAATGTAGTTATCCCTTTTTGTTAAAGAGCCTGATGGTTGGGGGTAGTAACTTTTTGAACCTGGTGGTGGGAATACTGGGGCACCTGTACCTTCTACCTGATGGCAGCAGCAAGGAAAGAGCATGGCCTGGGTGGTGAGGATCTTCGACGATGGATGCTGCTACTCTACAGCAGCATTTCATGTAGATGGTTGGGAGGGTTTTACCCATGATGTACTGGGCTGAATCCACTACCTTTTTTAGGAATTTTCACTCAAAGGCATTGGTGTTCCCATACCAGGCTGTAACGCAGCCGGTCAGCACACTTTCCATCGCACATCTATAGAAATGTGCCAAGGTTTTCGATGACATGCCAAATCCCCACGGACTCCTGAGTAAGCAGAGGCGCTGCTGTGTTTTCTTCGCAATAATATTGAGATGTGAATAAGGCTGAAAGAATACAGAGAAAATTAACAAGGATGTTGCTGGGCCTGCAGAACCTGAGTTACAAGGAAAGATTGAATAGGTTAGGGCTTTATTCCTTAGAATATAGAAGACTGACAGGAGATTTGATAGAGGTATACAAAATTTTGAGGGATATAGACAGGGTAAAGGCAAGCAGCCTTTTTCCACTGAGGTTGGATGGGACTACAACTAAGGATTAGGGTGAAAGGTAAAAACTTTAAGGAGAACATGAGGGGAAACTTCTTCACTCTGAGGGCGGTGAGAGTGTGGAATGAGCTGCCAGCACAAGTGTCCAAGCAAGCTCGATTTCAAAGTTTAAGAGAAGCTTGGATAGGTACATGGATGATGGGGATATGAAGCGCTAAGGCCCCAGTGCAAGACCATAAGACTTAGGAGCAGAATTAGGCCATCTGGTCCATCGAGTCTGCTCCACCATTCAATCATGGCTGATACTTTTTTTTAAAACTCCTCCTCAACCCCAGTTTCCGGCCTCCTCACTGTGACCCTTGATGCCATGTCCAATCAAGAACCTATCAATCTCTGCCTTAAATACACCAAGCAACCTGGCCTACACAGCCGCATGTGGCAACAAATTCCACAAATTCACCACCCATTGGCTAAAGAAATTTCTCCGCATCTGTTTCGAAAGGGCGCCCCTTTATCCTGAGGCTGTGCCCTCTTCTGGGCAGAAGAGGGCCTTCTGTACAGGGCCCTGGAGTATTGTGTGCAGTTTTGGTCTCCAAATTTGAGGAAGGACATTCTTGCTATTGAGGGAGTGCAGCGTAGGCTCACGAGGTTAATTCCCAGGATGGCAGGACTGTCATATGTCGAAAGATTGGAGCGACTGGGCTTGTATACACTGGAATTTAGAAGGATGAGAGGGGATCTGATCGAAACATATAAGATTATTAAAGGATTGGACACGCTGGAGACAGGAAGCATGTTCCCGCTGATGGGTGAGTCCAGAACCAGAGGCCACAGTTTAAGAATTAGGGGTAGGCCATATAGAACAGAGTTGAGGAAAACTTTTTCACCCAGAGAGTGGCGGGTATGTGGAATGCTCTGCCCCAGAAGGCAGTGGAGGCAAAGTCTCTGGATGCTTTCAAGAAAGAGATGGATAGAGCTCTTAAAGATAGCGGAATCAAAGGTTATGGGGATAAGGCAGGAACTGGATACTGATTGTGGATGATCAGCCATGATCACAGTGAATGGCTGTGCTGGGCTTGAAGGGCCGAATGACCTACTCCTGCACCTATTGTCTATTTTCCTCGACTCTCCCACCATGGGAAACATCCTCTCCACATCTACTCTGTCTCCGCCTTTCAATATTCAGAAGTTTCAATGAGATCCCCCCACATCCTTCCGAATTCCAGTGAGCGCAGACCCAGAGCCGTTAAACATTTCTCAGATAATAACCCTTTCATTCCTGGAATCATCCTTGTGAACCTCCTCTGGACCCTCTCCAATGCCAGCTTTTGTAAGATGAGGGGTCCAAAGCTGTTCACAATACTCAAGGTGAAGCCTCATCAGTGCCTTATAAAGTCTCAGCATCACATCCCTGCTCTAAAATTCTACAATAGGAGTAGGCAGTTTAAATGGTTTCAGCACAGACTAGATGGGCCGAAGGGTCTGTTTCTGTACCATACTTTTCTATGTCTCTGTGACTCCATGACTCTAAGATTTGAGGGAGAAATTTAAAAGAGACCTGAGAGATAACTTATTTACACAGAGGATAGTAAGTAACTGGTGGAACTGCCAGAGGAAGTGAAATATTTAAGAGGCAGTTGGATAAGTACATGGAGGGAAGGGGCTTAGAAGATTACGGGCTGGAAGTGGGCAACTGGGGCTAGCAGGAACGTTGGTAGGGTTGGCGTGGACCAGTTGGGCCATAGAGTCTATTTCCATAAAACATAGAGCAGCACAGTATGTTTTAGAACATACTGCTCAAAATAACAACACACATAAAAGTTGCTGGTGAACGCAGCAGGCCAGGCAGCATCTACAGGAAGAAGTACAGTTGACATTTCGGGCCGAGACCCTTCGTCAGGACTAACTGAAAGAAAAGCTAGTAAGAGATTTGAAAGCGGGAGGGGGAGGGGGAGATCCAAAATGATAGGAGATGACAGGAGCGGGAGGGATGCAGCCAAGAGCTGGACAGTTGATTGGCAAAAGGGACTTCTTGGCTCCATCCCTCCCCGTCTGCTCCACGAGGCGAGAGAATAGATTGCTGAGCCTCTGGCTAGGATCTTTATGTCCTTGTTGTCCACGGGAATGGTACTGGAGGATTGGAGGGAGGCAAATGTTGTCCCCTTGTTCAAAAAAGGTAGTAGGGATAGTCTGGGTAATTATCGACCAGAGAGCCTTACGTCTGTGGTGGGAAAGCTGTTGGAAAAGATTCTTAGAGATAGGATCTATAGGCATTTAGAGAATCATGTGCTGTACTATTCTATGTTCTATATCCCAACTTCCCAGGTTTGGTGGGACCCAAGTCATAGAACATAGAACATAGAACACAGAATAGTACAGCATAGTACAGGCCCTTCGGTCCACAATGTTGTGCCAACCCTCAAACCCTGCCTCCCATAAAACCCCCCACCATAAATTCCTCCATATAGCTGTCTAGTAGTCTCTTAAACTTCACGAGTGTAACTGCCTCCACCACTGACTCAGGCAGTGCATTCCACGCACCAACCACTCTCTGAGTAAAAAACCTTCCTCTAATATCCCTCTTGAACTTCCCACCCCTTACCTTAAAGCCATGTCTTCTTGTATTGAGCAGTGGTGCCCTGGGGAAGAGGCGCTAGCTATCCACTCTATCTATGCCTCTTATTATCTTGTACACCTCTATCATGTCTTCTCTCATCCTCCTTCTCTCCAAAGAGTAAAGCCCTAGCTCCCTTAATCTCTGATCATAATGCATACTTTCTAAACCAGGCAGCATCCTGGTAAATCTCCTCTGTACCCTTTCCAATGCTTCCACATCCTTCCTATAGTGAGGTGACCAGAACTGGACACAGTACTCCAAGTGTGACCTAACCAGAGTTTTATAGAGCAGCATCATTACATCGCGACTCTTAAACTCCTATCCCTCGACTTATGAAAGCTAACACCCCATAAGCTTTCTTAACTACCCTATCTACCTGTGAGGCAACTTTCAGTGATCTCTGGACATGTACCCCAAGATCTCTCTGCTCCTCCACAATACCAAGTATCCTGCCATTTACTTTGTACTCTGCCTTGGAGTTAGTCCTTCAAAAGTGTACCACCTCACACTTCTCTGGGTTGAACTCCATCTGCCACTTCTCAGCCCACTTCTGCATCCTATCAGTGTCTCTCTGCAATCTTCGACAATCCTCTACTCCATCCACAACACCACCAACCTTTGTGTCGTCTGCAAACTTGCCAACCCACCCTTCTACCCCAACATCCAGGTCGTTAATAAAAATCATGAAAAGTAGAGGTCCCAGAACAGATCCTTGTGGGACACCACTAGTCACAATCCTCCAATCTGAATATACTCCCTCCACCACCACCCTCTGCCTTCCGCAGGCAAGCCAATTCTGAATCCACCTGGCCAAACTTCCCTGGATCCCATGCCTTCTAACTTTCTGAATAAGCCTACCATGTGGAACCTTGTCAAATGCCGTACTAAAATCCATATAGATCACATCCACTGCACTACCCTCATCTATATGCCTGGTCACCTCCTCAAAGAACTCTATCAGGCTTGTTAGACACGATCTGCCCTTCACAAAGCTATGCTGACTGCCCTTGATCAGACCATGATTCTCCAAATGCCCAGAGATCCTATCTCTAAGAATGTTTTCCAACAGCTTTCCCACCACAGATGTAAGGCTCACTGGTCTATAATTATCCGGACTATCCCCACTACCTTTTTTGAACAAGGGGACAACATTCGCCTCCCTCCAATCCTCCGGTACCATTCCCATGGACAACGAGGACATAAAGATCCTAGCCAGAGGCTCAGCAGTCTCTTCCCTCGTCTCGTGGAACAGCCTGGGGAATATTCCATCAGGCCCCAGGGACTTATCCGTCCTAATGTATTTTAACAACTCCAACACCTCCTCTCCTTTAGTATCAACATGCTCCAGAACATCAACCTCACTCATATTGTCCTCACCATCAAGTTCCATCTCATTGGTGAATACCGAAGAGAAGTATTCATTGAGGACCTCGCTCACTTCCACAGCCTCCAGGCACATCTTCCCACTTTTATCTCTAATCGGTCCTACCTTCACTCCTGTCATCCTTTTGTTCTTCACATAATTGAAGAATGCCTTGGGGTTTTCCTTTACCCTACTCGCCAAAGCCTTCTCATGCCCCCTTTTTTGCTCTTCTCAGTCCCTTCTTAAGCTCCTTTCTTGCTTCCCTATATTCCTCAATAGACTCATCTGACCCTTGCTTCCTAAACCTCATGTATGCTGCCTTCTTCCACCTGACTAGATTTTCCACCTCACTTGTCATCCATGGTTCCTTCATACTGCCATTCTTTATCTTCCTCACTGGGACAAATTTATCCCTAACATCCTGCAAGAGATCTCTAAACATCGACCACATGTCCATAGTACATTTCCCTGCAAAAACATCATCCCAATTCACACCCGCAAGTTCTAGCCTTGTAGCCTCATAATTTGCCCTTCCCCAATTAAAAATTTTCCTGTCCTCTCTGATTCTATCCTTTTCCATGATAATGCTAAAGGCCAGAGAGCAGTGGTCACTGTCCCCCAGATGCTCACACACTGAGAGATCTGTGACCTGACCCAGTTCATTACCTGGTACTAGATCTAGTATGGCATTCCCTCTAGTCGGCCTGTCCACATACTGTGACAGGAATCCGTCCTGGACACACTTAACAAACTCTGCCCCATCTAAACCCTTGGAACTAATCAGGTGCCAATCAATATTAGGGAAGTTAAAGTCACCCATGATAACAACCCTGTTATTTTTGCACCTTTCCAAAATCTGCCTCCCAATCTGCTCCTCTGTATCTTTGCTGCTACCAGGGGGCCTATAGAATACCCCCAATAGAGTAACTGTTCCCTTCCTGTTCCTGACTTCCATCCATACTGACTCAAAAGAGGATCCTGCTACGTTACCCTCCTTTTCTGTAGCTATAATAGTATCCCTGACCAGTAATGTCACCCCTCCTCCCCTTTTTCCGTCCTCTCTACCCCTTTTAAAGCACTGAAATCCAGGAATATTGAGAATCCATTCCTGCCCTGGTGCCAGCCAAGTCTCTGTAATGGCCACGACATCATAATTCCATGTATGTATCCAAGCTCTCAGTTCATCATCTTTGTTCCTGATGCTTCTTGCATTGAGGTACACACATTTCAGCCCTTCTACCTTACTGTCTTTACGCCATTCATTCTACTTCTCTTTCCTCAAAGCCTCAAGTTCAGGTGCAACCCATCCAATCTGTGCAGGTCCCACCTTCCCCAGAAGAGATCCCAGTGATCCAAAAATCTAAAACCCTGCTCCCTGTACCAACTCCTCAGCCATGCATTCAATTGCCATCTCCTCCAATTCTTAACATCACCGTCACGTAGCACTGGCAGCAATCCTGAGAACACCACCCTTGAAGTCCTGTTCTTCAGCCTTCTGTCTCCTTCCCGAAACTCACACTTCAGGACCTCATCCCTCTTCCTGCCTATGTCGTTGGTCCCAACATGTATCACGACTTCTGGTTGCTTTCACTAGAATGATTCTGGGAATGAGAGGGTTAACATATGAGGAACGTTTGTCCGCTCTTGGACTGTATTCCTTGGAGTTTAGAAGAATGAGGGGGGGACCGCATGGAAATATTTCGAATGTTGAAAGGCATGGACAGAGCGGATGTGGCAAAGTTGTTTCCCATGGTAGGGGAGTCTAGTACGAGAGGGTATGACTTAAGGATTGAAGGGCGCCCATTCAGAACAGAGATGCGAAGAAATTTTTTTAGCCAGAGGGTGGTGAATCTGTGGAATTTGTTGCCACAGGCGGCAGTGGAGGCCAAGTCATTGGGTGTATTTAAGGCAGAGATTCATAGGTATCTGAGTAGCCAGGGCATCAAAGGTTATGGTGAGAAGGTGAGGGAGTGGATCTAAATGGGAGAATGGATCAGCTCATGAACACACACCTCCCAAAGGGATCAGAAGTGGAGTGAGTGAGCAGTTTCAAGTTGCTGGATGTCAAGATCTCTGAGGATCGTACTTGGTCCCAACATATCAATGCAGCTATAAAGGCGGCAAAACAGCAGCTATATTTCATTAGGAGTTCGAAGGCATTTGGTTTGTTAACTTAACATTCAAAAATTTCTATAGATGTTTCTTGGCCTGTAAATTTCTTGGCCTAGTGGGCTGATACTGACGATTCGTCCCTCACTTCTCAACCCTGGCAGCCCCATTGACCAGCCTCACCTGCAAGTTGGCCCGTAATCCTGTGGAATGGAGTGAGGAGTGTAAAAGTGCCTTCCAGGGCCTGAAGGAGAAATTATGCTCCTCCCCTGTGTTGCAGAATCCTGACTTTGAACACCGCTTCCTGGTGCAGGTGGATGGCTCAGGTGTAGGCATCGGGGCAGTACTGGCTCAGGGAGAGCCAGGTGAGGAACATCCTGTGTTATATCTCAGCAGGAAACTTCTGCCCTGTGAAACCCGGTACTCCACAATCGAGGAGGAGTGTCTGGCAATCAAATGGGTGTCGGACAGCCTCAGCTACTACCTTCTCGGGAGGGAGTTTGACCTCCAGACGGACCACAGAGCCCTGACCTGGATCCAGACAATGAAGGACCGGAATGCCAGGGTGACTAGGTGGTACCTGGAACTTCAACCTTTCAGGATCTGTGTGCGGCGGCACAAAGCAGGCAAGGAGAACATCACAGCGGACTTCCTGTCAAGACTGCCAAACATTTCCACTGCAGGAGAGGAGGGTGGTAATGTGACGAAGGCCCATCACTGACTACGGACGGCACATGGCGCACTCGGTAAAACGCTCATCCCCAGCAGTAATAGTGACTGGGTCTGAACCAGAGCTGCTGCATGGAGCTGTCTCAGATAGAGGCAGCGGCAACCTGCACAGGTGTGTTGATGGTGGAGGATACCATCTCTAATTGGATAATTGAGTTAATTAGCTTTTGGTTGGTCTAGGGGGAGGAGCTTAGCAGTTATAAGCCTCAGGTTACCAAGGCTTTGGGGGGTAGTTTTCTTTTGTGTTTAGTCTGAGGGTGGCTATAATATGTTTTGTTTCTTTTTCCAGTTTTTGTCTTGTTTTGAGGTAAATAAAAGCACCTCACTCTATTTTTGTGACTCAAGCCATCTTGTTATTTTTCTTAAACAATTGACCCACAGTTTTTTTTTGTGACAACCATGGAGAGCATTCTGACAGGCTGCATCACTGTCTAGTGCAGGGGACTACTGCACAGGACCAAGAGAAGCTACAGAAAGTTGTAAAGTTAGCCAGCTCCATCTTAGGTACTAGTCTCTGTAGTATCCAAGACTTTTTTAAGGAGCGCTGCTGCAGAAAGGCGGCATCCATTATTAAGGACCCCCATCACCCAGAAAGTGCCCCCTTATCATTGCTACCATCAGGAAGGAGGTACAGAAGCCTTAAGACACACTCACAGAGATTCAGGAACAGCTCCTCTCTTTTGCCATATGATTCCTAAATGGACATTGAACCCACGGACACTACCTCACTTTTTAAAAATATATATTACTTCTGTTTTTGCACTATTTTTCATATACATATATATTTACTGTAATTGATTTACTTATTTTTTCCTGTATTATCATGTATTGCATTGTACTGCTGCTGCTAAGTTAACAGATTTCATGACACATGCCAGTGATAACAAACCTGATTCTGATTCTGCTGTCTGTCTGTCTATCTGTCTGTCTGTCTATCCTTCAATGTTTCTCTATCTACCTATTGTTGTCCAGAAAGACCTACAGTCTACAATCAGTGAACTTGAATAAATCAAGGGCAGTAGAAGCAGATAGACCAATTGCCTTATTTCTTGCTTTGAGGGAAGAGATGGAGGCTGCCATCTTATGAACAGACTTCTTCACTTTGTGAGTCAGTTGCTTGGCTTGATAGGAGTTTTAAAGTTGACACAATGATGGCTCAGGTAATCTGCTGAACAAGGGACCATTTCCAAATAAGAAGTTATTTGTGAGGTGTTGGATATAACATGCAGGTTTTTGACTGTTGGGGTTTGAATCTGTTCTGCGTGATTCAAGTGGTTGCAGATTGAGAAGAAAGAGCCATAAATTACCGACTGTCATTTGCTTGAAGAGGGCAATAAATGAATGCTGGCCTGGAGCAGAGCCAATAAAATGGTATTAAAGGTCAGACACATGACCAATAGCCAATGACACTGGAATTCAACATTTGAATCAGTAAGGAATGAATATAAAAATACATACTGGCAGTGGTAACTCTGTAGGAGACTGACTATCGCGGATGTGAGGTACCCATGGATACATGAAGATCCGAAATGCGAATACGAGAAACATGGCCAACATCAGAAATTCCTTTTTAACTAGTATTATATTTTCTGTATTTGACTGTTCATAGAAAGCCAGGAAAATTTAGTTGGTGTGCACACAAGTATTCGGTTGTGTAAGTACACGTTTTTCAGTTGAGACAGTAAAGGTACAGTACTTACAGATTCTCTCTGTGCCTCCCTGATCATTATTACAAGGGGTGATTCTTGTAACGTATCTATCTATTTGTTTATCTATGTACCTATTTATCTATCTATGTGTCTGTCTTTATATCTGTCTGTCTGTCCACCTATCTGTTTGTCTATCTATCTATCTATCTATCTATCTGTGTCTGTCCATCTATCTAGATAGCTATATAATTATTTATTTAGAGATGCAGCATGGTAACTTATGAGCCCATGTCACCCAATTACATCCATGTGACCAATTAACCTACTAACCTACTATCTTTGGGATGTGAGGGGAAACTGGGGCACTCGGAGGAAACCCACGCAATCACAGGTAGAGGTACATACCCCTTACAGACAATGGTGAGAATTGAACCCAGGCTTCGTAGCTAACTGCTATGTTGCCATGCCGCCCAAAATAAGGGAATTTGTTTTTAAAGATAGAAAGTGATAGTACGTTGAAGCATGCTGCTGGGGAGGTGGTAGAAGCATCTACGATAGTTACATTTAAGAGCTATTTAGCCAGGCAGGGAATTAAGGAATATCGACCATCTGCAGGCAGATAGGATACGTTTGGACAGCAATCATGGTTTCCAGACACAATGTGTTGAAAAACCTGATCTCTGTTCCATATTCTTTACAATGCACATTTTTAATTTAAAAAAAAGACTTCTATTAAGGAAAGAGTAATTAAATTCCATAGATACGGACATTAACTGGAGACATACTTCAGAGTTCAATCCCAAAACCATTTCTCCAAACTGGAGAGGCTTTTATATTCTTTATGTTGCTGAATATATTCACAGACAGAACACGCATGTTCATCCCAGAAACGAGTCTTCCTCACGGTATAATATTTCCTCCATTTGAAGTAGTTCATGTATAAATCTTCGTTGCCATCCAGCACGTGAAGGAAGTCGGCCAGCTCCTTCGGTGACTGGAAGTCATTCACATGAACGAAGGAATTGGCTGGAATATTATTTTCATAGTTTTCCCTGGGTGGGCCCAGGACCACAGGGACGCTCCCTGCAAGAAGAGCATTGAAGAGTTTTTCAGTGATGTAATCTTCATGTATCGAGTTTTCAAAGGAAAGGTAGAACTTGCATTTGGATATTGTTGGGATAAAATCATTATCATTTAGGCGATACCAAAGGAATCAACCAGAAATGACAACCTTCACATATTTGCGGAGTGCTTTGTAATACTTCACTCGGGCATGCTGCGAATCCCAGTTTCTAATGATCCAACACACCAAGATATTTTTACTTGGTAATTTAAAATCTAATGGAACTTTGCTCCTTCTCAAAGATCCATAAGGCACGTAGATATCTGAATCCCGTCGATACGTCAAGGTCAAGTTGAAGAGTTGGTTGAGGCCGTGCTTTTTTCGTGTGTGAGACGGTGACTCCAGATTCATCCAAACCCATTTCTGAAAAGTTGGCCGAGGATGTAAGAGGAGGTTGGCCAAGTCCTTCCTGATGTCGGAGTGGTGAAAAAGGACAGCTTGAGATTTATGGTACAATCTCCAATCTGCAGTTAAATAGCAATTATTGATGTGAAAATCTAATTTACAAGTATTGAGTTCAAATGGCTGAACAAAAGGCCACAACCAAATCAGCACAATAGTTTCATTCTTCGAGGGGATAGAAAGTTTTTCCATGTTTAGAATTCTTGAAGGACCATTTATCCAGCTATGAAGTGGCCTCATGTATTGCAAAAGCAAGAATAAAAAACAGCCCACAATGATGACAGAATGTAAAAGTGAGTGCAACTTTCCCTTCTTTGCTGCTGTTACCATATTGTTTCCTGTAGAATAAAAAAAGAGATAAAAATTGTTCACAAAATGCTGAAGAACTCAACAGGTCGGGCAGCGTCTATGGAAAGGAATAAAAAGTCAACAGAAATTGTTCCGAATTACTACGGTATCTTGAAATAATAACCAGGCCTGCAGGCTCTTGGACCGCCGTGAGTAACTTTACTCACCAGAATGTCGGTCCGAGGAGAAATCTGATAACCTCATTGCTACTCATATTTGTATCATCAAGAAAACCTCGGTTTCTTTTCTCAGTCTAATAAACAGTTCTAATTTACCCTGCAACCGTCAGGCTTGTGAACCAGAGGGAATAACTTCACTCACCTCATTGCTCAACTGTTCATTCACCGTATAGAATCGCTTTCAAGGACTCTTTATCTCAGGTTCTCAACATTTATTGCTTACTTATTATTATTAATTCTTTTAAAAACATTTTTGCATTTGCATAGTTGGTTGTCTTTTGCACATCGCTTGTATGTGCAGTCGTGTGAGGTCTTTCATTGCTTCTACTGCGTTTCTTGTATTTACTGTGAATGCCCACAAGAAAATGAATCTCAGGGTTGTATATGGTGACATGTATGTACTTTGATAATAAATTTACTTTGAACTTTGAATCCATGAATTAGTCAGCTACAAATCTTAATGAATTTTACATTGTCAACTGAACCAGTCTCATCCATTTTTAAACAAAACATAATCTTATAAACTCTTTCCGGGCTTCTAGCTGGGTACAAGTATTGATATTAACCAATGTTCCAATGACAAACCCTGCTATCATCAGTGATGATGTTTGGGCAGGCCTAGTCCAGTGGTATTTATAACCCACTGCCCCTCCTGATCAGTTGGTCCTCATCCAATCAGGTTTCTGGTGTCCCACCTTGTTTATAATAAAATTCCAGTTATTACCCAGAGCGAGACTTTTCCCTTTGTTAAAATTCTTTTCCTCTAGTTTTATTTCAATAGCTCCCTTCACCAGGCGGTCCCAAAAAATTATTGGCACGGCACAGTAGTTTTGTGCTGTCGAAATCAATCTTGCGCTTGCAGCTCATTTCACACACTCACGACCCATTGAGTGAAGAAGTTTCCTCCCATGTTCCCAATAAACTTCTCATGCTTCGCCCTCAACCCATAACCTCTGGTTGTAGCCCCACCCAACTTTAGTGGAAAAAGACTGCTGGCATTGATCATATCTATACCTCTCATAATTTTGCATTCCTCTATCTAATCTGCTCTCAGTTTTCTACATTCTAAAGAAAACGGTCCAAACCTAGTCAATCTTTCCTTATAACTCAGGTCCTTCAGACCCGGTAACATCCTTGTAAATTTTCTTTGCACTGATAAGCTTGAGCATGTAGATATTAAGAAAGAGAATGTGCTGGAGCTTTTGGAAAGCATTAAGTTGGATAAGTCACCAGGACCGGACGAGATGTACCCTAGGCTACTGTGGGAGGCGTGGGAGGAGATTGCTGAGTTTCTGGTGATGATCTTTGCATCATCAATGGGGACAGAAGAGGTTCCAGAGCATTGGAGGGTTGCGGATGTTGTTCCCTTATTCCAGAAAGGGAATAGAGATAGCCCAGGAGATTATAGACCAGTGAGTCTTACTTCAATGGTTGGTAAGTTGATGGAAAAGATCTTGAGAGGCAAGATTTATGAACATTTGGAGAGGTATAATATGATTAGGAATAATCAGCATGGCTTTGTCAAGGGCAGGTCGTGCCTTACGAGCCTGATTGAATGTTTTGAGGATGTAACTAAGCACATTAATGAAGATAGAGCAGTAGATATAGTGTATATGGATTTCAGCAAGGCATTTGATAAGGAACCCCATGCCAGGCTTATTGAGAAAGTAAGGAGGCATGTGATCCGAGGGGAAATTGCTTTGTACGTCCAGAACTGGCTTGCCCATAGAAGGCAAAGAGTGGTTGTAGACGGGTCATATTCTGCATGGAGGTCTGTCACCAGTGGTGTGCCTCAGGGATCTGTTCTGGGACCCCCACTCCTTGTGATTTTTATAAATGACTTAGATGAAGAAGTGGAGCGATGGGTTAGTAAATTTGCTGATGACACAAAGGTTGGGGATGCTGTGGATAGTGTGGAGGGCTGTCAGAGGTTACAGCAGGACATTGATAGGCTGCAAAACTGGGCTGAGAAGTGGAAGATGGAGTTCAACCCAAATAAGTGTGAGGTGGTTCATTTTGGTAGGTTAAATATGATGACAGAATATAGTATTAATGGGAAGTCTCTTGGCAGTGTGGAGGATCAGAGGGATCTTGAGGTTCGAGTCCATAGGACACTCAAAGCTGCTGCGCAGGTTGACTCTGTGGTTAAGAAAGCATATGTTGCATTGGCCTTCGTCAATTGTGGGATTGAGTTTAGGACCCAGAAGGTAATGTTGCAGCTATATAGGACCCTGGTTAGACCCCACTTGGAGTACTATGCTCATTTCTGGTTGCCTCACTACAGGAAGGATGTGGAAACCATAGAAAGGGTGCAGAGGAGATTTACAAGGATGTTGCCTGGATTAGGGAGTGTGCCTTATAAGAATAGGTTAAGTGAACTCAGCCTTTTTCCTTGGAGCGACGGAGGGTGAGAGGTGACCTGATAGAGGTGTAGAATATGATGAGAGATATTGATCGTGTGGATAGCCAGAGGCTTTTTCCCAAGGCTGAAGTGGCTAGCATGAGAGGGCACAGCTTTAAGTTGCTTGGACGTAGGTACAGAGGAGATGTCAGGGGTAAGTTTTTTATGCAGACAGTGGTGAGTGCGTGGAATGGGCTGCCAGCGACGGTGGTGGAGGCGGATACAATAGGGTCTTTTAAAAGACTCCTGGACAGGTACATGGAGCTCAGAAAAATAGAGGGCTATGTGTAACCCTAGGTAATTTCTAAGGTAAGGATATGTTCAGCACAGCTTTGTGGGCCGAAGGGCCTGTATTGTGCTGTAGGCTTTCTGTTTCTTTCAATCTTGTTTACATCTTTCCTACAGGTAGGTGACCAAAACTGCACACAAAATTCCATATAGGCCTCACAAAAGTCTTATACAATCTCAATAAAATGTTCCATCTTCTGTACAAAATACATTGATTTAACTGATAGCAGTGTCCCTGGGTTCATTGTCCATTCACAAATCTGATGGCAGTGTCCATGGGTTCATTGTCCATTCAGAAATCTAATGGCAGAGGACTAAGTTGACGTAGTGCAATACAAACCCTCACACCATTTTTCGCCTAAGTTATTTCCCTTGCATCTTTCTTTCTAGGTAGATCTGAGTTCTTCCTTGGTCTAATTGGTCCACATTGGTCTAATATATCTTTACATTTCCCTTATTTGATTCTACACATTGGTACAGCACGACTCAAATCCCAGAGTTTCCATCTCTCAAACAGTTGTGTGATAATAGTCTATTAAATTGGCTAGGTGACACCAACCCAGAATTGGGTCACTGTAAATTTCCTTTGTTCATTCAATCATGGCCACTCAATTGAAGGCCTCCCTGTTGGTTGAGCCGACCATGGAATTTGCGGCCTGGCTATCAACATCATATTCAAGCCGGGGCAGTACTATCATGTAGCAGACTCCCCCTCTCCACGCAGCTGATGGACCCAAAGGAACGCAGAGTCTGATAAAGTGGCATCGCAGGAGTTGCCAGTCAGCGTCGAATTCAATGTAGTTCTGCTTTAGGGACTCCAGCTGCAGGTTTTTGCTCAGGATTTACTCCCGAAGCCTTCCCCATGAGTGGGTATAGCCGCAAGGCAGCAGAGTTTCAGGTCAGAGATTTCCTTCTCCTAGGTCAGGGGTCCCCAACCTTTCTCGCACCACAGACCGGTTTAATATTGACAATATTCTTGTGGACTGGCCGACCCCGGGGGGGGAGGGGTGGGGGGGGGATGTTAAACACGACCGGAATATAGGTGATAAGCCAACTATAAGTCACTTATAAGTGGCTAATACACTCAATTTTGTTTCTAAAGGGGTTAATCTAACGAATTTAATATTAAACACACAATCATATTTTCCTCGTATGAACATGCAAAATCATTACAACACACCAATATCGCTGAATCAGTGGGAGCCCTGGGCTTGTTTTCCTGTCAAGGGGTGATGGGAGACAGTGATACTCGAAGGGGGTTCCTTATGTCCAATCTATTCCGCAATTTAGTTTTCGTTGCATTCATTGCAGAAAAATCCGCTTCGCAGTGATATGATGTTGCAAATGGAAGCAACGTTTTCAGTGCTTGCATGGCTATCTCAGGATATTCAGCCTTGACTTTGATCCAGAATGCCGTCAGAGATGTTATGTCAAACATACTTTTCAGCCCGCCGTCATTTGCAAGCTCGAGGAGTTGATCTTCTTCCCACGCTGACATGGATGATTCACCAGAAACATTCACAAATGGGTCACATACCCATTCCTTTACACATCGTGGGTCATTTGCATCTTGGGTCACTGATGACATCATGTGTGTTAAAGTTCGACAGTGGGCGTGACAGGGAATGAGGAAAGGTGCAGCTGACTCATATCGTTTCATATCGCCAAATCATGTTGTTTCCTCGCGGTCCGGTAGCACATGCTTTGCAGCCCGGTACCAGTCCGTGGCCCGGTGGCTGGGGACCGCTGTCCTAGGTGAGTTGCCAGCCATAGCTGAAGAGTGTTACCTGCCCAAAGCAAATGGTTTTCGGGCACCGGTAACCCTCCTTTGCCCCTTCTCCTGTCAGTAGAAATGGTTCCGTCAGACTTAGTAACTAATTCACATGTAAAGGCCAGAAGCTGGACCTGGTTTTCAGAGTCTATTTGAGAGAGGCACACTATTGGAGCATTTAGTAGGTAGTGGGAGCTTATCCCCACTACCACAACCCCCAGCCCCCACCGGCTATAACAACCTTAAGGAACCATCACTTAAGCCTTACAATTTTAAGTATTATCCAATGCTTTACAATAGACCTGTTAGCTTGACATCGGTGGTTGCGAAGTTGTTGGAGTCGATTGTCAAGGATGAGGTTACAGAGTACCTGGAGGCTTATGACAAGATAGGCAGAACTCAGCATGGATTCCTTAAAGAAAAATCCTGCCTGACAAACCTATTACAATTTTTTGAGGAAATTACCAGTAGGCTAGACAAGGGAGATGCAGTGGATATTGTATATTTGGATTTTCAGAAGGCCTTTGACAAGGTGCCACACATGAGGCTGCTTAACAAGATAAGAGCCCATGGAATTACGGGAAAGTTACATATGTGGATAGAGCGTTGGCTGATTGGCAGGAAATAGAGAGTGGGAATAAAGGGATCCTATTCTGGTTGGCTGCCGGTTACCAGTGGTGTGATGGGATCAGTGTTGGGGCCGCTTCTTTTTACATTGTACATCAACGATTTGGATTATGGAATAGATGGCTTTGTGGCTAAGTTTGCTGACGATATGACGATAGGTGGAGGGGCCGGTAGTGCTGAGGAAACGGAGAGTCTGCAGAGAGACTTGGATAGATTGGAAGAATGGGCAGAGAAGTGGCAAATGAAGTACAATGTTGGAAAGTGTATGGTTATGCACTTTGGCAGAAAAAATAAATGGGCGGACTATTATTTAAATAGGGAAAGAATTCAAAGTTCTGAGATGCAACGGGACTTGGGAGTCCTCGTACAGGATACCCTTAAAGTTAACCTCCAGGTTGAGTCAGTAGTGAAGAAGGCAAATACAATGTTGGCATTCATTTCTAGAGGAATAGAGTATAGGAACAGGGATGTGATGTTGAGGCTCTATAAGGCACTGGTGAGACCTCACTTGGAGTACTGTGGGCAGTTTTGGTCTCCTTATTTAAGAAAGGATGTGCTGACGTTGGAGAGGGTACAGAGAAGATTCACTAGAATGATTCCGGAAATGAGAGGGTTAACATATGAGGAACGTTTGTCTGCTCTTGGACTGTATTCCTTGGAGTTTAGAAGAACGAGGGGAGACCTCATAGAAACATTTCGAATGTTGAAAGGCATGGACAGAGTGGATGTGGCAAAGTTGTTTCCTGTGATGGGGGAGTCTAGTACCAAAGGGGCATGACTTAAGGATTGAAGGGTGCTCTTTCAGAACAGAAATGCGAAGAAATTTTTTTAGTCAGAGGGTGGTGAATCTATGGAATTTGTTGCCACGGGCAGCAGTGGAGGCCAAGTCATTGGGTGTATTTAAGGCAGAGATTGATAGGTATCTGAGTAGCCAGGGCATCAAAGGTTATGGTGAGAAGGCGGGGGAGTGGGACTAAATGGGAGAATGGATCAGCTCATGATAAAATGGCGGAGCAGACTCGATGGGCTGAATGGCCGACTTCTGCTCCTTTGAGTTATGGTCTTATATCGTTAATTTTTTAAATCTGTGAAAATATTTATCCTTTTAATTATTTGAATTTGATTTTAAATGTCTCTGTTCACCTCAGCAAACTATCTGAATACCACCAGGAGCTCTGTAGGCAGGGCGAGAGGTCAAATCTCTATTTCTGGGTGGCCGCACTTCACAGGACAGTGGCGGCAGTGAAGTTTGGATCCGCGGTGCCACGCCACAACAGGGCACAAGAACAGTAGAACGAGGAGCAGGAGTCGAGCCTGTGCAGGCATTCAATAAGATCATGGCTGGTCTGGCCATCGATGCATTGCCAACTACCTGCTGTTTCCCCAGAACTCTTAATTCTAATTCCCCTGCCGAGCAAAAATCTATCTAACTGTGTCTGAAACATATTTATTAAGGAAGCCTTGACTGCTTCTCTGGGCAGGGAATTGCACAGATTCACTACTCTCTGGGAAAAGCAGTTTCTCCTCATCTCTGCCCTAAATCTATTCCCCCAAATCTTGAGGCTATGTCCCCTGGTAATAGTCTTGCTTAACAGTGGAAACAAGTTTCCTGCCTTTATCTTACCAATCCCTTCAATAACTTTAAATGTTTTTTTATGAGATCCCCTCTCATTCTTCTGAATTGCATTATGTTCCAGGTAACTCTCTCCTCAGAGGCTAACCCCCTCATTTTTAGAATCAAACTTGTGAGCCTCCTCTGCGTAATTCCAAAGCTGGTATATCTTTCTGCAAGTAAACCCACCTCAGGATTCAAGTTTATCGGTCACATATAGATTGAAACATAGAGTGAAATGCGTTAACATCCAACACACCCAAGAGTGTGCTGGGGACAGACCACAAGTGTCACTGCACCTTCCAGTTCCAGCGTAGCTACCCACAATGTCCAGTACAACAACACAGAACACAACCAGCAACAAAACAATAACGAACAAGCCCCATTCTTCCCTCCCTCCCACTGCACGAAGTACTCCAGACCCTGTACAGTTGCAGCATAACCTCCCTGCTCTTAAATTCAAAACCTCTAGCAAACGAAGGCCTTCTTGGTGTCCTGATGCGCCTGCAAGGCAACCTGTCGTGATTCCCAAGCGCTCCCAAGTCCCTCTGCACAGCAGCACGTAGCAATCTTTCACTGTCTAAAGTTCAAAATAAATTTATTATCAAAATACACATATGTCACCATATACAACCTTGAGCTTTGTTTTCTTGCTGGCATTCTCAATAAATCCAAGAACCATAACAGAATCAATGACAGACCGCACCAACAGGGCAGACAACTGGAGTGCAGAAAACAACAAACGGCAAATACAAAAAGAAAGAAATGATAGTAATAAATAAATAAGCAATAAATATTGAGAACATGAGATGAAGAATGAGCCCATAGGTTGGATCATGATGGGGCAAGTGAAGTTGAGTGAAGATAAGTAATTAATAAGTTAGTAATAATCACAAGGAAGCGGGTGCTACAGCAGGCCAGCAGGCCTCCAGGCCTATAAAAACTGCCTGGTCAGTCATTCAGATCTTGGTCGATTTATTTTGGCCTCAACTCCTTTCTAATGCCAGTATGGTCAGACCAGGGAAAAGAAAGTGAACTCGGCTGGCTCACGTGTGATCTAAGGACGGTAATGAACAAAATATGGTTAGGGAGCTTAAGGGAAATGAACTGATCTCATTGAAACCTATTGAATGTTGAAAGGCCTCGGCAGAGTGGATGTGGAGAAGATGTTTCCTATGGTGGGGAAGTTTTGGACCAGGAGCCACAGCCTCAGAATAGCGGGCCATCCATTTAGAACAGAGATGAGGAGGAGTTCCTTTAGCAAGAGAGTGGTGGATCTGAGGAATTCATTGCTGCAGGTATTGGGGCCAAGGCATTGGGTATATTTAAAGCGGAGGTTGATAGATTCTTGATTAGTCAGGGTGTGAAAGGTTATGGGGAGAGGGCAGGAGACTAGGGCTGAGAGGGAAAATGGAACAGCCATGATGAAATTGTGGAGCAGACTCGATGGGCTGAATGGCTGAATTCTTATGGTCTTATTAGTTTTCTTTGTCACATATATATAGAAACATCAGAACACACAGTGAAATACATCATCTGTGAAAAAGACCAGCAGAGTCCCCACTCTGTGCTTGGAGCATCCTGCAAGCATTGTGATGCTTCAAACACCATAAGAGAGAAGGAGGATGAGAGGAGACATGATAGAGGTGTACAAGATAATAAGAGGAATAGATAGAGTGGACAGCCAGAGCCTCTTCCCCAGGGCACCACTGCTCAATACAAGAGGACATGGCTTTAAGGTAAGGGGTGGGAAGTTCAAGGGGGATATTAGAGGAAGGTTTTTTTACTCAGAGAGTGGTTGGTGCGTGGAATGCACTGCCTGAGTCAGTGGTGGAGGCAGATACACTAGTGAAGTTTAAGAGACTACTAGACAGGTATATGGAGGAATTTAAGGTGCGGAGGCAGGGTTTAAGGGTCGGCACAACATTGTGGACCGAAGGGCCTGTACTGTGCTGTACTGTTCTATGTTCTATAAAACTATAAGATATTGGAGCAGAATTAAGCCATCAAAACATTGAGTGAAATGTGCCCTTTGTATTGAATGAAATCAGTGAAGATTCTGTGGGGGGCAGACAGCAAGTTTTCCATGTTTCTAGCACAAGACAGCACGCCGACAACTCATTCACCCCAACCTATAGGTCTTTGGACAGTACCTTGATAAAAATACGTATTATTGAAGTAATTATGCAGTATACAACCCTGAAAATTTGTCTTCCCAAGACAGTTACAAAACAAAGAAAACCCTGGAACCCATCCAAAGAAAAACATCAAACCCACTCCCCAATGTGCAAAAAGAAAAACAAATCACGCAAATGGCAAAAAAGGAAAACCAATCAAGCAAAAAACACAGAATATAAAATGCAAAACTGAACGAGTGCAGGCATGTTCAGTTCAATCTAGCTCTCCCTGTGACAGGGAGAACATACAAACTCCTTACAGACAGTGGTGGGAATTGAACCCCGATCGCTCGTCACTGGTGCTGTGATAGTGTCATGCTAACTGTTGTGCCACCACACTACCCGTTTAGTTACCAGCTCCCACCTTCCACATTATCACAGATTTCCTTTTGCTCTTCTCTTCCTGATGGTAAGTTTCCCTAGTGATAACATTTCTAACTCCTAGCAGTGCTGCCAAAAGACCAAACATTATTAACTATGTTTCTCTGTCTCTGCGTGTAGCAACAGGGCTTGTATCTCAGCTGATCCCAGGATATCTGGGACACCAGCCTGACCTGCTGAGTTCTTTCGGCATTTTACAGGTTTCTCAAGATTTCCAGCATCTGCAGAATATTTTGCTTTGATTTCATGTTTTTTAATCACTTGCGTGTTTGAGTTTTTCAGTTTTTTGCTCTCTTTTTACACCACTTATTTAAATTTTTAATGCATATTTGTTATTGTAATCTACTTTTTAAATTATTATGTATTGCACTGCACTGCAAAACAACAAATTTCATTTAAATATGCTTCCCCTCCCTAAACGTTTTGTTTTGGCATTTTCCCTTTTCCTTTCCAGACTTGAAGAAGGGTCTCAGCCTGAAATGTCGACTGTTTATTCCTTTCCATACATGCTGCCTGACCTGCTGAGATCCTCCAGCATTTTGTGTGTGTTGCACTGGATTTCCAGTGTATGCAGAATCTCTCGTGTTTATAAATATGCCGGTGATATTAAACCTGATTCTGATTCTGAACCCTAAGAGACTGATCCTGGTCCTTCTGAAAGGCTATTTGATGAGAATGATCCCAGCAATGAAAGGGTTACCCTAGATAGGATTGTATCCAGGCAGACCCCAGGTCGCTTTGAACACCTGTGACTTGTGGAGTCTCCCCAGCAATATGTGTGTGTGTGTGTGTGTGTGTGGCGCAAGATCTTGTTCCCTGAAGGGACAACAAATTGAATGTGAACTGACTGTGCAGTGTGTTTTTAGGGCATATCGACTTCCGGTGCAACTCCTGTACACCATCACTGAAATAAGATCTTCAGAAAAAAAATAAAGATTTATTTCAAGCAAGGCAGAAAACGGAGAACTTGTTAAAGATTTACTGAAAATGCTACCCACAATAATCACTAGCACAAGAGAGACCCATAGTGCACTGGGGCCAGCTCTGCATTTAAACTTATGTCTCCGACAGGAGGGCGCATATCTGTGTTCCAGACACAGTTACCTACTGTCGGTGTGGGTCGACTTTTTTCAAGAGAAGATCCTAACCAGCGATCCACCATAAGGTTAATTAAACTTATAGCCAAAGAGAAACAAATCTTGTATCAAACATAATGTAAAGGTGATATTTTTAATTTCTGTAGTTTTGGTCACCTGAAGTCAAGAAGCCTTGGCCACTCTGTGTAATTTCAATATTTTTTGAGATTTTCAGACTCCAAAAGTGAACTAAGTTGGAGAACATCTGATAAGTTAAAATGCTACCTTATAAATGGCCCCATGATCATTAAAGTTGATAAGAGTAACGGTGGGAGACTTAGAGCTGATTTGATGTAGATACTGGTTGAAACCACACTGCTTGACTTGGGGAGGTGGAGGATACTCATAAGAGGTATTTACAGATAAGCACCTGAAAATACCACGGCACAAGTGCTGAAAAGTGGGCCGTGTAGATAGGGAGCTGAGGAATGGCATGCACATACTGAGTTTAATTGCAGTATGACTGCCTTTAGAACATAGAACACTATAGCACAGTAAAGGCCCTTCGTCTCACAATGTTGTGCTGACCTTTTAACTTTCTCTAAAGTTCAAAATAATTTTATTATCAAAGTGCATATATGTCACCATATATGACCATAAGACATAGGAGCAGAATCAGGCCATTCAGCCCATCGAGTCTGCTCCGCCATTCCATCATGGGTGATCCTGGATCCCAAACAACCCCATACACCTGCCTTCTCACCATATCCTTTGATGTCCTGACCAACCAGAAAACAATCAACTCTCGCCTTAATATACACACAGACTTGGCTTCCACCACAGTCTGTGGCAAAGCATTCCACAGATTCACTACTCTCTGGCTAAAAAGAATTCCTCCTTACCTCTGTTCTAAAAGGTCACTCATCAATTTCAAGGCTGTGTCCTTTAGTTCAGGGGTCCCCAACCTTTTTTGCACTGCGGACCGGTTTAATATTGACAATATTCTTGCGGACAGGCCGACCGGGGGGGCGGGGCGGGGGGTAGGGTTGCCAACGAACAAGAGTAGCAGTCCAATGCGTTGTTTACCCAAAAGACTACAATGACCATGAACCTTGCGCGGGCACCAATGTGCGTGCGCATCGTGACCTGCCGATTCCTCACCCCCAGCCCCCCCCCAAGCAAATCCTTTTTGGCGATTCTGTTCGTGGGGCGGGGGGGGGGTGTTAATCACTACCGGAATATAGGTGATAAGTGGGTAATACACTCAATTTTGTCTCTAAAACCGTTTATCTAATGAATTTAATATTAAACACACAGCGCATATTTTCCTCGCATGGATATAATGATAAGTCAATTATCAGGGGAGCTTGACGTGTTGAACGAACCTCCAGTAGAAGTGGCTGAAGCAGGTTCGATATGGTCATTTAAAAAAAATTGGATGGAGGGTTATGGGCTGAGTGCAGGTCGGTGGGACTAAGTGACAGTAGCGTTCGGCACGGACTAAAAGGGCCAAGATGGCCTGTTTCCGTGCTGTAATTGTTATATGGTTATATAGGTCACTTATAAGTCAAGAGCATCGTAACATTTTAAGTAACGTTTGGATATTAAATACACAGCACATATTTCCCCCGTATGAACATATAAAATCATTGCAACACACCAATATCGCTGAATCAGTGGGAGCCCTGGGCTTGTTTCCCTGCAACAACACGGTCCTATCGAGGGGTGACGGGAGACAGCGATACTCGAAGGGGGTTCCTCATGTCTAGTCTGTTCCGCAGTTTAGTTTTCGTTGCATTCATTGCAGAAAGCTCCGCTTCGCAGAAAAATGTTGGAAATAAAAGCAACGTTTTCAGTGCTTTCGTGGCTATCTCAGGATATTTAGCCTTGACTTTGATCCGGAATGCCGGCAGAGATGTTATGTCAAACATACTTTGCAGCCCGTCGGTATTTGCAAACTCGAGGAGTTGATCTTCTTCCCGCCCTGACACGGATGATGCGCAGGTCATGATCTCGCGTGCGTAATGGCTGATCAGTGGCCGTGACAAGAAGTGAGGAAAGGTGCAGCTGACCAAATCATATCGCTTCCTCGCGGCCCGGTAGCGCATGCTCTGCGGCTCGGTCCCGGTACCGGTCCGCGGCCCGGTGGTTGGGGACCACTGCTCTAGTTCTGGACACTCCCACCATAGGAAACATCCTTTCCATATTTAGCTTATCTAGTCCTTTCAACATTTGGTACGTTTCAATGAGATTCCACCCCGCCGCATTCTTCTAAATTCCAGTGAGTACAGACTCAAAGTTGCTAAACGCTCCTCCTATGTTAACCCCTTCATTCCCAGAATGTTTGTTCTTCTGCCATTAGGCAAACGTTACAGGAGCATCAAAACTAAAACCACAAGGCTACTAAACAGTTTCCTCCCACAGGCAGTCAGACTGCTAAATAGCTGCTCTACCTGACTCTGCTTTGGACACTTTTAACTTGCAATGGACACTTATAAATTGATTTTAACTGACATGTGGCTGTTGTGTTTTACTATTTATTGTTATGTTTATTATTTAGTGTTGCATTTGTTATGTTATGATTGCACTGCTCCTGGGAAACACTGTCTCATTCTGCCCTGCAGAGCTGATGTATGGTTAGAATGACAATAAAATTTTTTGAATCCTGAATCTTGAATCTTGAATCTTGAATCATCCTCTTGAGCCTCCTCTGGACTATCTCCAATGATAACACATCCTTTCGAGATACAGGGCCCAAAAAGGATATGTTGGCAACATTGCTTTCATATTCTATTGTTGGGACTCCTTAATTTCATTAGGCAGAATTCTCCCAGAATGTTCAAAGGTCCAATTTAATGTCAGAGAAACGTATACAATATACATCCTGAAATGCTTTTTCTTCGCAAACATCCACGAAAACAGAGAAGTGCCCTCAAGAATGGTCAGGAATGGTTTATGGTTATATAAGTCAATGGGATTAGGTGAGAGTAAGAGTTCGGCATGAAATGGCCTGTTTCTGTGCTGTAATTATTACATGGTTATATGGTAAATACAAAAAAAAGACATAACTTCAAGAGCAGAAAACTGTTAGTGCCACTATAAGGCAAAGGAGCAGAATTAGGCCATTCAGCCCATCGATCTGCTCAGCCATTTCATCATGGCTGATTTATTATCCCTCTCAACCCCATTCTCCTGCCTTTTCCCCAGAACCTTTGATGCCCTTAATACTTAAGAACCTATCAACCCCTACTTTAAAAATATCCAATGATTTGGCCTCCAAAGCCACTTGAGTCAATGAATTCCTCACCATCTCTCTTCTAAAAGAACATCCTTCTATTCTGAGGCTGTACCATCTGGTCCTAGACTCCCCCACAATAGGAAACATCCTTTCCACATCCATTCTATCTAGGTCTTTCAATATTCAGTAGATTTCAATGAGATACTTTATCATTCTTCTAAGCTCCAGCGAGTACAGGCTCCGAGCCATCAAACATTCCTCATACATTAATCCTTTCAGCCCCAGTAATTTGGCCTCCACAGCTGTCCAGAGCAATGAATTCAGCTAGCATTTGCTACCTAACACCTTTGTGTTGATGCAAACTTATTGCTTTCGTGTGGTGCCACCTCCCACTGGATCCAACCACCAAGGTTAAGGAACCCTAAGGGAACAGTTATCACAATATGATCAAGTTCACATTGAAATTTGAGAGGGAAAAATAAAATCCAATGTGTCAGTATTTCAGTGGAATTAAGGAAATTACAATGGCGGAGAAAGGATCTGGCCGTAGTTGACTGGAAAGGGACATTTGCAGGAAAGACAGCAGAGTAACAATGGCAGGAGTTTCTGTGAAAAATGAGGGAAGTGTAAGACAGATATATTCCAAATAAGAAGGAATTTTCAAAGGGAAGACGGACACTACCGCGGCTACAAGTGAAGTCAGAGCCGAAGTAAAAGCAAAAGAGAGGCCATACAAGGAAGCCAGAGCTAGTGGGAAGATAGAGGTTTGGGGAGCTTTTAAAAACTTGCAGAAGAAAACAAGAAGGTCATTCAGAAGGAAAAGTTGAATTATGAGAGGAAGCTGGTGACTAATATCAAAGAAGATACTACAAGCTTTTTTAAATATATAAAGGGTAAAAGAAAGTCAAGGGTAGATATAGGACCAATAGAAAATGACACTGGAGATATTGTAGTGAGAGATGCAGAGATGGCAGTGGAACTCAATGCGTATTTTGCATCAGTCTTCACAGTGGAAGACGTCTGCAGTATACCGGACATTGAAGAGTGTCAGGGAAGTGAAGTTTGTGCAGTGAAAATTATGACTGAGAAGGTGCTCAGGAAGCTTAATGTTCTGAGGGTGGATAAATCTCCTGGGCCTGATGGAATGCACCCTCGGGTTCTGAAGGAAGTAGCTGGAGAGATTGTGGAGGCATTAACAATGATCTTTCAAGAATCGATAGATTCTGGCATTGCACTGGATGACTGGAAAATTGCAAATGTTACTCCATTGTTTAAGAAGGGTGAGAGGCAGCAGAAAGGAAACTATAGACCTGTTATCCCGACATCAGTAGTTGGGAAGTTGTTGGAATCGATTGTTAGGGATGAGATTATGGACTACCTGGAGGCACATGACAAGAAAGGTCAAAGCCAGCATGGTTTCCTGAAAGGCAAATCCTGCCCGACAAACCTACTGTAATTCTTTGAGAAAATGACAAACAGGTTAGACAAAGGGGATGCAGTAGAAGTGGTGTAGTTGGATTTTCAGAAGACCTTTGACAAGGTGCCATGCATGAGACTGCTTAGCAAGATAAGAGCCCATGGAATTACAGGGAAGTTACTAGCGTGGGTGGAACATTGGGTGTTCAGCAGAAAACACTCCTGCTAGTCAGAGTAGAAATAGGATGATATTTCAGATGAATACGTGGCTTGAAAAATGGTGCAAGGGGGAGGGATTCAAATTTCTGGGGCATTGGAACCAGTTCTGGAGGAGGTGGGACTGGTACAAACAGGACGGTCTGCAGCTGGGCTGGACTGGAACCAATATCCTAGGGGGAGCGTTTGCTACTGTTGTTCAGGAGGATTTAAACTAATGTGGCAGGGGGATGGGAACAAATGCAGAGAGACAGAGGGGTGTAAGATGAGGGTAGAAGCAAAAAGTAGTAACGTGAAAAGTAAAAGTGGCAGGCAGGCAAATCTAGGGCAAAAATTAAAAAGGACCACATTTGAAAATAACTGTATAAGGGCTAAGAGTGTTGTAAAAACAAGCCTGAAGGCTTTGTGTGTCAATGCAAGGAGCATTCGTAACAAGGTGGATGAATTCAATGTGCAGATTGTTATTAATGATTATGATATAGTTGGGATCACAGAGACATGGCTGCAGGGTGACCAAGGATGGGAGCTCAACATTCAGGGATATTCAATATTCAGCAGGGATAGACACGAAAGAAAAAGAGCTGCGGTGGTATTGCTGGTTAGAGAGGAGATTAACGCAATAGAAAGGAAGGACATAAGCCGGGAAGATGTGGAATCGTTATGGGTAGAGCTGCATAACACTAAGGGGCAGAAAATGCTGGTGGGAGTTGTGCACAGGCCACCTAACAGTAATAGTGAGGTTGGGAATGCCATTAGACAGGAAATTAGAAATGTGTGCAATAAAGGAGCAGCAGTTATAATGGGTGACTTCAATCTACATATAGATTGGGTGAACCAAATTGGTAAGGGTGCTGAGGAAGAGGATTTCTTGGAATGTATGCGGGATGGTTTTTTGAACCAACATGTCGAGGAACCAACTAGAGAGCAGGCTATTCTGGACTGGGTTTTGAGCAATGAGGAAGGGTTAATTAACAATCTTGTCATGAGAGGCCCCTTGGGTAAGAGTGACCATAATATGGTGGAATTCTTCATTAAGATGGAGAGTGACATAGTTAATTCAGAAACAAAGGTTCTGAACTTAAAAAAGGGTAACTTTGAAGGTATGAGACGTGAATTAGCTAAGATAGACTGGCAAATGATACTTAAAGGGTTGACGGTGGATATGCAATGGCAAGCATTTAAAGATCACATGGATGAACTACAACAATTGTTCATCCCAGTTTGGCAAAAGAATAAACCAGGGAAGGTAGTGCACCCGTGGCTGACAAGGGAAATTAGGGATAGTATCAATTCCAAAGAAGAAACATACAAATTAGCCAGAGAAAGTGGTTCACCTGAGGACTGGGAGAAATTCAGAGTCCAGCAGAGGAGGACAAAGGGCTTAATTAGGAAGGGGAAAAAAGATTATAAGAGAAAGCTGGCAAGGAACATAAAAACTGACTGTAAAAGCTTTTATAGATGTGTGAAAAGAAAAAGATTGGTTAAGACAAATGTAGGTCCCTTACAGTCAGAAACAGGTGAATTGATTATGGGGAGCAAGGACATGGCAGACCAATTGAATAATTACTTTGGTTCTGTCTTCACTAAGGAGGACATAAATAATCTTCCGGAAATAGTAGGGGACCGAGGGTCTGGAGAGATGGAGGAACTGAGGGAAATACATGTTAGTAGGGAAGTGGTATTAGGTAAATTGAAGGGATTAAAGACAGATAAATTCCCAGGGCCAGATGGTCTGCATCCCAGAGTGCTTAAGGAAGTAGCCCAAGAAATAGTGGATGCATTAGTGATAATTTTTCAAAAGTCCCTTTAGATTTTAGATTAGTTCCTGAGGATTGGAGGGTGGCTAATGTAACCCCACTTTTTAAAAAAGGAGGGAGAGAGAAACCAGGGAATTATAAACCAGTTAGGCTGACATTGGTGGTGGGGAAAATGCTAGAGTCAGTTATCAAAGATGTGATAGCAGAACATTTGGAAAGCGGTGAAATCACTGGACAAAGTCAGCATGGATTTGTGAAAGGAAGATCATGTCTGACGAATCTCATAGAATTTTTTGAGGATGTAACTAGTAGAGTGGATAGGGGAGAACCAGTGGATGTGGTATATTTGGATTTTCAAAAGGCTTTTGACAAGGTCCCACACAGGAGATTAGTGTGCAAATTTAAAGCACATGGTATTGGGGGTATGGTATTGATGTGGATAGAGAATTGGTTGGCAGACAGGAAGCAAAGAGTGGGAATAAACGGGACCTTTTCAGAATGGCAGGCGGTGACTAGTGGGGTACCGCAAGGCTCAGTGCTGGAACCCCAGTTGTTTACAATATATATTAATGACTTGGATGAGGGAATTAAATGCAGCATCTCCAAGTTTGCAGATGTCACGAAGCTGGGTGGCAGTGTTAGCTGTGAGGAGGATGCTAAGAGAATGCAGGGTGACTTGGATAGGTTAGGTGAGTGGGCAAATTCATGGCAGATGCAATTTAATGTGGATAAATGTGAGGTTATCCACTTTGGTGGCAAGAACAGGAAAACAGATTATTATCTGAATAGTAGCTGATTAGGAAAAGGGGAGGTGCAATGAGACCTGGGTGTCATTATACACCAGTCATTGAAAGTGGGCATGCAGGTACAGCAGGTGGTGAAAAAGGTATTCATAGCAAGATGATACGAGTACAGGAACAGGGAGGTTCTACTGCAGTTCTACAAAGCCTTGGTGAGACCACACCTGGAGTATTGTGTGCAGTTTTGGTCACCTAATCTGAGGAAAGACATTCTTGCCATAGAGGGAATACAAAGAAGGTTCGCCAGATTGATTCCTGGGATGGCAGGACTTTCATATGGATCGACTAGGCTTATACTCACTGGAATTTAGAAGATTGTGGGGAGATCTTATTGAAACGTATAAAATTCTGAAGGGATTGGACAGGCTAGATGCAGGAAGATTGTTCCCGATGTTGGGGAAGTCCAGAACGAGGGGTCACAGTTTAAGGATAAAGGGGAAGCCTTTTAGGACTGAGATGAGGAAAAACCTCTTCACACAGAGAGTGGTGAATCTGTGGAATTCTCTGCCACAGGAAACAGTTGAGGCCAGTTCACTGGCTATATTTAGGAGGGAGTTAGATATGGCCCTTGTGGCTAAATGGATCAGGGGTATGGAGAGAAGGCAGGTACAGGGTTCTGAGTCAGATGATCAGCCATGATCATACTGAATGGCAGTGCAGGCTTGAAGGGCCGAATGGCCTACTCCTGCACCTACTTTCTATGTTTCTATGTTTCTAACAGAGAGTGGGAATAAAGAGATCCTATTCTGGCTGGCTGCCGGTTACCAGTGGAGTTCCACTGGGGTCGGTGTTGGGACCGCTGCTTTTTATGATGTAGGCCAATGAGTTGGACTATGGGATTAATGGATTTGTGTTTAAATTTGCCAATGATACAAAGGTAGGTGGCGGAGCACGTTGAGGAAACAGAGAACCTGCAGAGAGACTTAAATAGTTTTGGAGAATGGGCAAAGAAATGGCAAATGAAATACAATGTTGGAAAGCGTATGGTCACTGTTATGTACCCCTAGGGGTCATATTTTTTTATGGACTATACCTTTTAAAAAGAGAGCGAGAGTTGTAAAACACAGACACCTTGTCATTAACAGAGAGAGAGAGGCGAGGACTGCTTGGAGATGGTGTTATGGTTTCTCTGCAGCATGTTTACACTTCTGCAAGGACACTGCCAGCTTCTGTGTTCCTACGGAGAGAGAAGGGAGGAGCTACTTGATGGACAGCTGGTGCTCAGCACGGTGAGATAAATATACTGTCAGATGATAGACTCACAGGCACATGGTTTTGAGCACTGGATGAGCTTTGTTGTGGCCACAGAAGGGTGGGTTTTTTGGAGGATTGAACAGGGGAATCGATCAGTGGCTCTCTCAGTGTGGAAAAGGTGTGACCGGTGGGGAGTTATTCGTGTGTCTGACCCTTGCCTGGGTTGATAATTCCACCACAGAAGAATGGTCCCCTTTGTTGTGGTCAAGGGGAGAGGAAGGTTTGAAACAGAAGAAACCTAGTGACAAAGAGGTCACTGTTTGGACTCTCTCTCTAAGTAGCCCGTAAGAGTGAGTTTGAGTTCCATTTAAATACCAAGGTGTGACTGTCACGTAGTTAATCCACAAGAGTGGGTTCTCTGGTGAGGAGAGTACCTTTGTGAATATCACTTGTGTGTTACCCTTGTTTGGGTGTGGTAGTTCACTGAAGAAAGGCACCCCTGTGGCAAATCACTGTTTGAGTTATTTCGTATGTCGTGGAACTAGATAAGTGGCTATCACGTTGTGTGCTTGGAGTTGGTTACCTTGAAGAGGGTCCCCTTAGTGATAAGCTACTGTTGGTGATAATCCATATGTGGATTCTGTTGGAGTATCCTGTGGCCACCACTTTGGAATGACCCGTAGCTAAATTCGGGTGTGGTACCACTTGTGTTGAAAGGATATTCATTGAAGATCACTGTCAGTGATATTTTGTGTGTGGAGAGGAACAACTTCGGAGATAAAATCTGCTACTTTTGTTATCTTGTATTGCTGTCGTGGAATCTGTGGAATATTGACGTAGTTGCCTTCTCTCAACATTTACCCTGGATTACAAATATCTCTCACTCTCCATCACTACTCAACTCAAAACCACGAACTGAACTGAACTTTACTCATCACCATAAGACTGTAACCCCTAAGCTTGAAGAAGCTTGGTTTCTATATTTCCACACTTGTATACATATAATCTTTGCTAACTTGTTTGATTTATCCAGTTATATATGACTGTGTAATGTAGTTACTAATAAAAATAGCCCATGTTAACACCAATACCAGACTCTAGCTGTTTTCTATTTCTGCTGGTTCTTTAACCCTTCATGGGGTACGTGACATCATGCACTTTGGTGGAAGAAATAAACGGGCAGACTATTATTTAGATGGGGAGAGAAATCAAAATGCAGAGATGCAAAAGGACTTGGGAGCCCTTGTGCAAGATGCCCTAAAGGTTAATATCCAGGTGAGTCGGTTGTGAAGGAGAATGCAAAGTTGGTATTCAATTCTAGAGGTATAGAATATAAGAGCAGGGATGTGATGTTGAGACCCTATAAGGCACTTGTGAGACCACACATGAGTATTGTGTGCAGTTTTGGGCTCCTTATTTTAAAAAGGATATACAGACATTGAAGAAGATTCAAAGAAGATTCACGAGAATGATTCGAGGAAGGAAAGGGTTACCGCGTGAGCAATGTCTGGCAGCTCTTGGGCTGGATTCCCTGGAGTTCAGGAGAATGAGGAGGAATCTTGTAGAAACATTCTGAATGTTAAAAGGCTTGAACAGATTAGATATGGAAAAGTTATTTCCCATGGTAGGGGATTCTAGGACAAGAGAGTATGAATTCAGGATTGAAGGACGTCCTTTTAGAGCTGAGATGCGGAGAAATTACCTTAGCCAGAAGGTGGTAAATCTGTGGAATTTGTTGCCATGAGCAGCTGTGGAGGCCAAGTCATGGGGTGTATTTAAGGTAGAGATAGATAGGTTCTTGATTAGCCAGGGCATCAAAGGGTATAGGGTGAAAGCAGGGGAGTGGGGATGACTGGAAGAATTGGATCAGCCATGATTGAATGGCAGAGCAGACTCGATGGGTGGAATGGCCTACTTCAGCTCCTATGTCTTATGATCTTATGGTATTATTATGTGGAGATCTCATTGAAACCTACCGAATGCTGAAAGGACTAGATAGGGTGGATATGGAGGGGATGTTCCTGTGGTGGGGTTATTCAGAACTAGAGGACACAGCCTCCAAATTGAGGGGTGATCCTTCAGAACAGAGGTAAGGTGGAATTTTTTTAGCGGGAGATTAGTAAATTTGTAAAATGTTCTGCCACAGACTGTGGTGGAGGCCATGTCCGTGTGTATATTTAAGACGGAAGTTGATCGATTCCTGATCGGTCAGGACATCAAGGTAAGAAGAGAGGTGTATGCGGTTGAGTGGGATCTAGGATCAGCCATGATGGATGGCGGAGCAGACCCAATGGGCTGAATGGCCTAATTCTGTTCCTGTAATTCCTATAGGGGGCCTATAATTTCCCCTCTTTTTTTCCCTCCAAGCTTAAAGAGTGGAGTGACATTTGCAATTTTCCAGTCTTCCAGGAACATTCCAGAAATAAGTAATTCTTGAAAGATCATGCTTCGCTACCAGATGAACTCAACTCCTACTATGTCCAGCTTGAAGGGATGATATAACTGCAGCTGTGATGATCCCTGCTATATCTGGTGACCCTGTGATCTCTGTCTCGGAGGCCGATGTCTTTAAAGTGTGTCAGCCCTCGCAAGGCGGAAGTCCCCGACGGAGTGACTGGTCAGGCTCTGAAAACTTATTCCAAACAGCTGGCGGGGGTATTCAAGGACATCTTCAACCTCTCACTGCTTCAGGCGGAAGTTCCCACTTACTTCAAGAAGGCAACAATTATACCAGTGCCTAAGAACAATAATGTGAGCTGCATTAATGACTATCACCCAGTAGCACACATCTACAGTGATGAAATGCTTTGAGAGGTTGGTCATGACTAGACTGAACTCTTGCCTCAGCAAGGACCTGGACCCACTGCAATTTGCCTATTGCCACAATAGGCCAATGGCAGACACAATCTCAATGACTCTTCATACAGCCTTAGACCACCTGGACAATTCAAACACCTATGTTCCACTATAGCTCAGCATTTAACACCATCATTACCACAATCCTGATTGATAAGTTACAGAAGCTGGGCCTCTGTACCTCCTTCTGCAACTGGATTCTTGATTTCCTAACCGGAAGACCACAATCCGTGCAGACTGGTGATGACATCTCCTCCTTGCTGATAATCAACACTGGTGTTCCTCAGGGCTGGGTGCTTAGCCACTGCTCTATTCTCTCTATACACAAGACTGTGTGGCCAGGCATAGCTCAGATACCATCTATAAATTTGCTGATGATACAACCATTGTTGGTAGAATCTCAGGTGGAGACGAGGGGATGAACAGAAGTGAGATATGCCAACTAGTGGAGTGGTGTCACAGCAACAACCTTGCACTCAATGTCAGTATCACCAAAGAGCTGATTGAGGACTTCAGGAAGGGTAAGATGAAGGAACACATACCAATCCTCATCGAGGGATGAGAAGTGGAGAGAGTGAGGAGATTCAAGTTCATGGGTGTCAAGATTTCTGAGGATCGAACTTGGTCCCAACATATTGATGCAGCTATAAAGACTATACTCTATTAGGAGTTTGAAGAGATTTGGCATGTCAACAAATACACTTAAAAACTTCTATAGTTGTACCGTGGAGAACATTCTGACAGACTGCATCACTGTCTGGTATGGAGGGGCTACTGCACAGGACTGAAAGAAACTGCAGAGGGCTGTAAATCTAGTCAGCTCCATCATGGGTACTAGCCTACAAAGTACCCAGGACATCTTTAGGGAGCGGTGTCTCAGAAAGGCGGCGTCCATTATTAAGAACCTCCAGCACCCAGGGCATGTCCTTTTCTCACTGTTACCATCAGGTAGGAGGTACAGGAGCCTGAAGGCACACACTCAGCGATTCAGGAACAGCTTCCTCCCCTCTGCCATCTGATTCATAAATGGACATTGAACACGTGAACACTACCTCACTTTTTTAATACATATTACTTTTGTTTTTGCACAATTTTTAATTTATTTAATATACATATACTGTAATTTATTTATCTATTTACTTTTCTTCTATATTGTGTATTGCATCGAACTGCTGCTAAGTTAACAAATTTCACGACACATGTTGGTGATAATAAACCTGATTCTGATTTAATGCATCCATTTTCTTCAGCAACCTCTTTCCAGGACTCTGGGATGTAGTCCATCTGATCCAGGTAAATTGTCCACCTTTGGCTTTGCCTTGCACTTTTTCCTTTGCAATAGCAATGGCACTCACTCCTGTTCCCTGACACTCATGGACCCCTGGCATACTGCTAGTGTTTTCCACAGTAAAGACTGAAGCAAAGTACTATTTAGGTTCATCTGGCATTTCTTTGTCCCTCATTACTACCTCACCAAGATCATTTTCCAGTGATCCAATATCAACTCTCACCTCTCTTTTACTCTTCATATAACTGAAAAAACTTCTGGTATCCTGCATTATATTATCAGCTAGTTTGCCTTCATATTTCATCTTTTCCCTTCTTATTGCTTTTTTCTTTGCCTTTTGTTGGATTTTAAAAGTTTCCCAATTATTCAACTTCTCACTCTCTTTTGCTTCCTAATATGCCCTTTCCCGAGCTTTTATGCAGTCCTTAATTTCCCTTGTCAGCCACGGTTTCCTGGCCCTTCCATTTGAGAACTTTTTCCTCTGTGGGACATTTCTATCTTGCGCCTTGTGAACTATTCCCAGAAACTTCAGCCATCTCTGCTCTGCCGTCATCCCCGCCAGTATCTTCCTCCAATCCACCTGGGAAAGCTCCTCTCTCATGCCTCTCTCACACCCAACCTAAGATAGCCTTTCCCTGAGTGGGCTCTTTCTAAAGATGTAATTCCATCTCTTATCAATAGAGCCACAGCACCGCCTATGCTTTCCTGCCTGTCCTTTCGATAGATAGTATATCCTTTGATGTTGAACTCCCAACTGTAGTCTTCTTTCAGCCACGAATCAGTGATACCCACAATCATACCAACCAATCTCTAATTGCACCACAAGTTTGTCCACCTAATTCTGAATGGTACCTGCATTTGTAGGCTGGTATGGAAACACCAATCAGCATCACAGCCTGACATGGAAACACCAATACCCTTGAATGGAAAATCCTACAAAACATAGTGGATCCAGTCCTGTCCCTCACGGGTAAAGCCCCCACCACCATTGAGCACATCTACGAGGAGTGTAGTTTCAGGAAAGCAGCATTCATCATCCGGAACCCCCATCACCCAGGCCATGCTCTCTTCTCACTGCTACCAACCGGAAGAAGGTACAGGACATTTAGGACTCACACCAGCAGGTTCAGGAACAACTATTACCCCTCAACCAGTGGCCTCTTGAATCAGAAGGGATAACTTCATTCAACTTCACTTGCCCCATCTTTAAATGTTCCCACAACCTATGGACTGACTTTCAAGGTCGCTTCATCTCAAATATATTTATTTATTAATTTGTTTATTTGTTATTTCTTATTTTTTATTTGGTATTTGCACAGTTTGTTGCCTTTTGTACGCCAGTTGTCAGCCCCGTTGGATGCAGTCTGTTATTGACTCCATTATGGTGACTGGATGTATTAACTATGCTCTCAAGAAAACAAATTTCAGGGTTATATATGGTGATCTATATGTACTTTAATAATTAATGTACTTTGAACTTTGTAATAACTATGCATTACAACAGTCATCTACAGAAGAACATCACTGAACCCACAACATATCAAACCTTGATGTAGCCAATTTATGTGGGTTCAGTCCATTTATTGTGTTTCTTAGTATTTACTGTGAATACCTGCAAAAAGATAAATCTCCGTGGTGTGTATGTGACCTATACATACTTTTATAATAAATTTAGTTTATTTTACCGTGTCTTGTCCTTCTTTTGTCCTTCTGAATAATAAGTTTACCATCCTGGATACTGTTGGCGGGGACGACCGACCAGGTGTGAGCCACGGTGGCAGGGCCTCCGGCACTGAGTCTGACCCTGTGGTGCAGAAGGGTGGGACGGAGAAGAGGAGAGCTGTCGTCATTGGAGACTCTATAGTGAGGGGAGCAGACAGGAGATTTTGTGGACGTGAGAAGGACACCCACATGGTTTGTTGCCTCCCAGGTGCCAGGGTCCGGGATGTCTCTGACCGGGTGCACGACATCCTGGTACGAGAGGGAAAGCAACCAGAAGTCGTGATACATGTTGGGACCAACGACATAGGCAGGAAGAGGGATGAGGTCCTGAAATGTGAGTTTCAGGAACTAGGCAGAAGGCTGAAGAACAGGATCTCAAGGGTGGCATTTTCAGGATTGCTGCCAGTGCTACGTGACAGTGATGGTAAGAATTGGAGGAGATGGCAGTTGAATGCATGGCTGAGCAGTTGGTGCAGAGGGTAGGGTTTTAGATTTTTGGATCACTGGGATCTCTTCTGGGGAAGGTGGGACCTGTACAGATTGGATGGGTTGCACCTGAACTCGAGGGGGACCAATATCCTTGCAGGCAGGTTTGCGAGCATGGTTCGGGAGGGTTTAAACTAATTTGCGAGGGGGATGGGACCCAGAGCGATAGAGCAGTGAACGAAGTGCATGGAGTAAAGCCAGATCTAACATATAGAGAGGCTTTGAGGAAAGAGAAGCAGAATGAATGGCGTAAAGACAGTAAGGTAGAAGGGCTGAAATGTGTGTACCTCAATGCAAGAAGCATCAGGAACAAAGGTGATGAACTGAGAGCTTGGATACATACATGGAATTATGATGTAGTGGCCATTACAGAGACTTGGCTGGCACCAGGGCAGGAATGGATTCTCAATATTCCTGGATTTCAGTGCTTTAAAAGGGGTAGAGAGGGCAGAAAAAGGGGAGGATGGTTGACATTACTGGTCAGGGATACTATTATAGCTACAGAAAGGGAGGGTAACATAGCAGGATCCTCTTTTGAGTCAGTATGGATGGAAGTCAGGAACAGGAAGGGAGCAGTTACTCTATTGGGGGTATTCTATAGGCCCCCTGGTAGCAGCAGAGATACAGAGGAGCAGATTGGGAGGCAGATTTTGGAAAGGTGCAAAAATAACAGGGTTGTTATCATGGGTGACTTTAACTTCCTTAATATTGATTGGCACCTGATTAGTTCCAAGGGTTTAGATGGGGCAAGTGTTTGTTAAGTGTGTCCAGGACGGATTCCTGTCACAGTATGTGGACAGGCCGACTGGGGGAATGCCATACTAGATCTAGTACTAGGTAATGAACCGGGTCAGGTCACAGATCTCTCAGTGGGTGAGCATCTGGGGGACAATGATCACTGCTCCCTGGCCTTTAGCATTATCATGGAAAAAGATAGAATCAGAGAGGACAGGAAAATTTTTAATTGGGGAAGGGCAAATTATGAGGCTATAAGGCTAGAACTTGCGGGTGTGAATTGGGATGCTGTTTTTGCAGGGAAATGGACTGTGGACAAGTGGTCGATGTTTAGAGATCTCTTGCAGGATGTTAGGGGTAAATTTGTCCCGGTGAGGAAGATAAAGAATGGTAGGGTGAAGGAACCATGGGTGACAAGTGAGATGGAAAATCTAGTCAGGTGGAAGAAGGCAGCATACATGAGGTTTAGGAAGCAAGGATCAGATGGGTCTATTGAGGAATATAGGGAAACAAGAAAGGAGCTTAAGAAGGGGCTGAGAAGAGCAAGAAGGGGGCATGAGAAGGCCTTGGCAAGTAGGGTAAAGGAAAACCCCAAGGCATTTTTCAATTATGTGAAGAAAAAAAGGATGACAGGAGTGAAGGTAGGACCGATTAGAGATAAAGGTGGGAAGATGTGCCTGGAGGCTGTGGAAGTGAGCGAGGTCCTCAATGAATACTTCTCTTCAGTATTCACCAATGAGAGGGAACTTGATGACGATGAGGACAATATGAGTGAAGTTGATGTTCTGGCGCATGTTGATATTAAGGGAGAGAAGGTGTTGGAGTTGTTAAAATACATTAGGACAGATAGGTCCCCGGGGTCTGACCGAATATTCCCCAGGCTGCTCCACGAGGCGAGGGAAGAGATTGCAGAGCCTCTGGCTACGATCTTTATGTCCTCGTTGTCCATGGGAATGGTACCAGAGGATTGGAGGGAGGCAAATGCTGTCCCCTTGTTCAAAAAAGGTAGTTGGGATAGTCCAGGTAATTATAGATCAGTGAATCTTATGTCTGTGGTGGGAAAGCTGTTGGAAAAGATTCTTAGAGATAGGATCTCTGGGCATTTAGAGAATCATGGTCTGATCAGGGACAGTCAGCATGGCTTTGTAAAGGGTAGATCGTGTCTAACAAGCCGAATAGAGTTCTTTGAGGAGGTGACCAGGCATATAGTGCAGTGGATGTGATCTATATGGATTTTAGTAAGGTTCCACATGGTAGACTTATTCAGAAAGTCAGAAGGCATGGGATCCAGGGAAGTTTGGCCAGGTGGATTCAGAATTGGCTTGCCTGCAGAAGGCAGAGGGTCGTAGTGGAGGAAGTACATTCAGATTGGAGGATTGTGACTAGTGGTGTCCCACAAGGATCTGTTCTGGAACCTCTACTTTTCGTGATTTTTATTAACGACCTGGATGTTGGGGTAGAAGGGTGGGTTGGCAAGTTTGCAGACGACACAAAGGTTGGTGGTGTTGTAGATAGTGTAGAGGATTGTCAAAGATTGCAGAGAGACATTGATAGGATGCAGAAGTGGGCTGAGAAGTGGCAGATGGAGTTCAACCCAGAGAAGTGTGAGATGGTACACTTTGGAAGGACAAACTCCAAGGCAGAGTACAAAGTAAATGGCAGGATACTTGGTAGTGTGGAGGAGCAGAGGGATCTGGGAGTACATGTCCACAGATCCCTGAAAGTTGCCTCACAGGTGGATAGGGTAGTTAAGAAAACTTAAGGGGTGTTAGCTTTCATAAGTCGAGGGATAGAGTTTAAGAGTCATGATGTAATGATGCAGCTCTATAAAACTCTGGTTAGGCCACACTTGGAGTACTGTATCCAGTTCTGGTCACCTCACTATAGGAAGGATGTGGAAGCATTGGCAAGGGTACAGAGGAGATTTACCAGGATGCTGCCTGGTTTAGAGAGTATCGATTATGATCAGAGATTTAGGGAGCTAGGGCTTTACTCTTTGGAGAGAAGGAGGATGAGAGGAGACATGATAGAGGTGTACAAGATAATAAGAGGAATAGATAGAGTGGATAGCCAGCGCCTCTTCCCCAGGGCACGGCACCACTGCTCAATACAAGAGGACATGGCTTTAAGGTAAGGGGTGGGAAGTTCAAGGGGGATATTAGAGGAAGGTTTTTCACTCAGAGAGTGGTTGGTGCGTGGAATGCACTGCCTGAGTCGGTGGTGGAGGCAGATACACTAGTGAAGTTTAAGAGACTACTGGACAGGTATATTGGGGAATTTAAGTTGGGGGCTTATATGTGAGGCAGGGTTTGAGGGTCGGCAGAACATTGTGGGCCGAAGGGACTGTACTGTGCTGTACTATCCTATGTTCTATGTTTTGTGACTTTCTAAATATCCAAATTCTCCTTCATTTAATTTAAAGATTTTACTGCAGACTCAGTTGTTCGATTCACCTGGCTACCAGTCCCAAAACAGTTTGGATAAGCTTTATTTGTCACATGTACATTGAAACATGGAGTGAAATGTGCCGTTTGCATCAATGGCCAACACTGTCCGAGGGTGTGCTGAGGGAAGCTTGCAAGGGTCGCCATGCTTCCAGCGCCAACATCACAGGCTCTTCCTACTTCCAACATGCATGAGAGTGCTTGCAATCTCATTGAAACTAATTCATCTGACTGTTCAAATCAAGCTGAAAGTGTTCATTTGCAAAATGTTGGAGGAACTCAGAGGGTTAGGCAGTTGACGTTTCAGGCCAATACCCTTCATCAGAACTGGGAAGGATGGAGGAAGAAGCCAGAAAAAGGAGGTGAATGAGGGGGATTTTATTCCCCTCCATAGCTGCTGCCTGACCTGCTGATTTCCTCCAGCATTTTGTGTGTGTCCCCACCTGTCAATCGCCTTTCTCACCTGGATCTACCTATCGCTGCCAGGCAGATCTACCTACTGGTTGCCAGATCTACCTATCGCCGCCAGATCTACCTATCGCTGCCAGCCAGATCTATCTATCGCCGCCAGCCAGATCTACCTACCGGCCGCCAGATCTACCTACCGGCTGCCAGATCTACCTACTGGCTGCCAGATCTACCTATCGCCACCAGCCAGATCTACCTATCGCCGCCAGATCTTGCTCCACCTCTCCATCTCCCTTTCATCTCTCAGTCCAGATGCAGGGTCTCAACCTGAAACAGCGAATGTCCATTTTCCTCCACAGATGCTGCCTGACCTTCTGAGGTCCTCCAGCATTTTGTGTTTGTTACTCATAATTTTCAGCATCTGCAGAATCTCTTGTGCAACTTAAAATGTACATTTATGGCTCCAAGAAAAATCTAATTGGCACCTGTAGTACCAGAATATTCATTTCAGCATAACATTGATAGTTCCTATGTAATCTGCATATTGTTCTTCATTACCTTAACACATATGTTTTTATATGAAGTGATTATTAAGGTCTAAGGAATTCACAAGGAGATCAAAAGCACAATTTCCCAATTTATAGAATTTATAGAAGCCACACTCAGGTTGGAGGAACAACACCTTATATTCCGTCTGGGTAGCCTCCAACCTGATGGCATGAACATCGATTTCTCAAACTTCCGCTAATGCCTCACCTCCCCCTCGTACCTCATCTGTTATGTATGTATGTATGTATTTATTTATATATATATATATATATATATACACACCCATTCTTTTTCTGTCTCTCCTTTTTCTCCCTCTGTCCCTCTCACTATATCCCTTGACCTTCCTCTGGCTTCCCCCCTCCCCCTTTTCTTTCTCCCTGGGCCTCCTGTCCCATGATCCTCTCATATCCCTTTTGCCAATCACCTGTCCAGCTCTTGGCTCCATCCCTCCCTCTCCTGTCTTCTCCTATCATTTTGGATGTCCCCCTTCCCCTCCCACTTCCAAATGTCTTGCTAGCTCTTCTTTCAGTTAGTCCTGACGAAGGGTCTCGGCCCGAAACATCGACTCTACCCCTTTCCAGAGATGCTGCCTGGCCTGCTGCGTTCACCAGCAACTTTGATGTGTGTTGCTCCCAATTTATAGTCTCAATTAATTTCCCACCTTTCTGTGCCCACATCAAACGTTGCAGCTTTGGTGAATGTTTAGACAGCCATCTGCGGTAATGAAGGCCACAGAGTTACCATCCTCTGACTGAAGAAATTCCTTGTTGTCTCTGTTCCAAAGGGGTATTCTTTAATGCTGAGGTTGTGCCGTCTGCTCCTGGACTCCTCTCCATGTTCACTCGGTCTAGGCCAGGAATTCCCAAACTTGTTTATGCTGAGGACCCTAGCTATTAACTGAAGGGTTCATGGACTCCAAGCTGGGAGTCTAGGCCTTTCAATAACTCCCGCTCCATTCTTCTAAACTCCAACAAGTACAGTAGGAATTTTGAAGGAATTTATAATATGGAGAAACAGTCCAAGTAAAAAATGACAAGAATGCAGAGAAACACATCTTATTTATTTTAATATGTTTGTTCTGTTATGTACAAAATTATGGTCAGTTTTTTTTATCATTTTCAGGTTGGTATTAGAAATGGCAGTACTCTAAAGCACATTTGACAAAATATGGTGAAATATCCAACAAATGAGTCAACTCACAAAGTTACTCAGGACAAGTCATCACCTTGAGCACGGTTATTACAATATAGTTTTATGGCAATGTCTACTTCTAGCTGGTGTGAATGGTCTGTAGTTCATTATTGTCCAGGGTTTAGTGTTAAGAGCTGAAACATGCAACACCACAGAGAGACATATCAATAAAAGTTTGCTTGTACAAGCAGAAAGGTGAAAACCTTCTATTGAAGATGGTTTTGTAAAATATTAAATTTTTTCTCTTTCAATTTTGTATTTGTCATTTATTACTGCTGTTTTTCCCTATTTAAATTTGAATATAAAATTTCAAACTATTTTAGTTGTTTTTAAAAGAATGACTTGTATTAACTGAAAATATCCATGTGAAATTATAACAGCCAGAGAGTTCAGTGACAGAACAAGGATAGCGTTCAAATTCTTATCATTTAAGACAAATAAGCAAAAAATACACTAATGTTCCTTTCTACAATACAATAATTCTAAATTAAGAACTATTTCTGTGTGGCATTTGTAACCAGTTAGGTGTAAATAAATACTCAGTGGCCACTTTATTGTCCACCTGTACAACTACTCATAAATATAAATATCTAATTAGCCAATCATGTGGCAGCAACTCAATGCGTAAAAGCATGTAGACATGATCAAGAGGTTCAGTTGTTGTTCAGACCAAACATCAGAATGGGGAAGAAATGAGATCTGACTGACTTTGACCATGGAATAATTGCTGGTGCCAGATGGGGTGGTTTGTATATCTCAGAAACTGCTGATCTCCAGGGATTTTCACACAAAACAGTCTCTACAGTAGGGATTCCCAACCTGGAGTCCACAGACCTCTCGGTTAATAGTAAGAGTCCATGGCAGTAAAAAGGTTGGGAACCCCTGCTCCAGAGTTTACTGAGAATGGTGCATAAAGCAAAAAAAAAAATCCAATAAGATGCAGTTCTGTGAGTGAAAATGCCTTGTTAATGAGAGAGATCAGGGGGGAATGGCCAGACTGGTTCAAGCTAACAGGAAGGTGACAGTAACTCTGAATGCACAACAAATTGAGCCTTGAAGTGGTTGGGCTACAGCAGCAGAAGACCATGACTCAGTGGTCACTTTGTTAAGTACAGGAGGTAACTAATATAGTAGCCATTGAGTGTACTTCTAATTATTCCTTTGAAATTTTTTCTCAGAAACTTGGTTCAGAATGCATTATCACCTCCACCCAGTAACCCTGTGCAAAGTCTAAAGCAGACTCCATAGTTTTGCTGTCTACAGGAGGAGGCGTAAATAGAAGCCATATTAATTATAGATTTATGATATTAGCTGCTTAGTGCAAATGTAATTGCAATTGGTAAACTAATAAGCAAACTACATCATGCTAGAAACAGTAATTTTATCAACATACATATAATATCTTTTTCAACACATTTTTTACAAAATTTAAATTATTTATATATATTAGTCACATTGAAGAACTTTTGTCCTCATCCAGATCCTTCAAAGACAGTAAATTCCATTGTGCTGTTATCAGACCTTTCACAATTACAAAATTTCAAACTGCTGATTATTTCAGTATATAGAAACGTGGTGCATAAAATTTTTATGAGGTGAAAAAAATAGATCTATTGCTAAAAGTACAAAATGTGTGAAACTGACAACAGAAATGTCAAAGAGGTAAAAAACTGTCTCTCTAAGATTTCTTGCTCCGTGGATGCTGTTGGCATGATAATGAATCAAAAACAATTCCTGTTAGCCAAAAAATGCCCACAGAATGCACTAATCATGGAATATATTCAGATAATGATTTCAAAGGAAGAGATAAACACATTAAGCTTAGTCAACATCACTCCATTGTTAAATTTTTTGACAAACTTCTATAGATGCCCAGTGGAGTTAACTGGTTGCATCATGGCCTGGTATGAAGATGCCAATGCCCAGGCCTGGACAAAATGGTGGATACAGCCAGGTCCATCAGAGGGAATACCCTCCCCACTACTGAGCACATCTAACCGAGTGCTGGCATCCGTCATCAAGGGCCTCCACCATTCAGGCCATGCTCTTTTCTCTTTTCCTGCCATCAGGAAGGAGGTACAGGAGCCTCAGTTTCCATGCCACCAGTTTCAGGAATAGTTATTAGCCTTCAACCATCAGGCTCCTGAACTAGGATGGATACATAGCTTCATTCACCTCAATGCTAAATTAACTGCACGGCCTATAGACTCACTTTCAAGGACTCTTCTTTTTATTTGCTGTTTATCTTTGCACATCGGTTGTTTGTCAATCTTTGTTTCTATATGTGTTTTTGTAAAATCCTGTTGTGCTCCTTTCATTGTAAATGCCTGCAAGTAAATGAATCTCAAGGTAGTATATACGGTAACATTTACAGTACTGTGCAAATGTATTGGGGACATATATACAGATAGGGTGTCTAAGATTTTGTACAGTACTGTAGTGATTTTATGTATTACACTGTACTGCTACCACAAATAAAAAAACGAATTTCATAATCGATGTAATTGATGATAAATCTGATTCTGATATGAGTCTCTATTGTGGACTGAGGGGTCAGGGAGAAGGTAATCATGTTTGGTAAAAGGGGAAGGCTTTGCTCTTTGCTCTGACTGCTCTGTCGTTTTACATATCTTGTGTTCGTTTGGTACCTGCTTAAGGAAGGTCTTTAAAGTTCTAATTGTAACTCAGGTACAGAATCAGATTTATTTACCGCAGGTACAGTTCTGTGCAAAATTCTTAGACACAAATAGATAGTAAGATTGCCTAAGACCTTTGCACAGTACTACAGTAATTTTATGTTTTGCACTGTACTGCTGTCATGAAAAAAAATCAAATTTCATGACATACATCAGCAATAAACCTGATTCTGATATGGGTCTCTATTGTGGATTGAGAGTGGGAAGGGGGTATGGAGAGGAGAATTATGGTTGGGAAAAGTGGAAGGGAGAGGGCAGGGAGTGGGAAGCACCAGAGAGACATTCTGTAATACTCAATAAACTAATTGTTTGGAATCAAATGGCCTTGCCTGGTGTCTCATGGCTGGCTGTGCCCGCACCACCTCCTGCCCCTGGCACCCCTTCTCTGCCACCTGTCCCACACCCCTCCCATGGCACTCCAGCCTCACCATTCCCAATATTCTTTGCTCCTGTCTGATTTGCCAACTCACTCTCTGCTCCATGTTGACAAATACGAGGGTGATTGATAAGTTCGTGGCCTAAGGTAGAAGGAAATGAGTTATTAACTTCAAACTTTCTGCACAATTACGCAAAGAGTTGAACTGCATGTGCATGTAACAAGAGCTGTATAACTCATCTCCTTCTACCTTAGGCCACAAACTTATCAGTCACCCCTCGTAGAGTTCTGTGCAAAAGTCCTAGGTACCCTAGCTATATATGTGTGCATAAGATGAAAGGAGCTAAAAACAAGCAGCTCGTAGGATGGGGGAAGAGGCAGAACGAGCTTCTTGTTGGATTTGGAGTAGGCGAGAGGAGGGGAGCTGGAAGCCAGGAGCAGATGGGCAGTGATTTGGCCACCACTGCCGGCCCACCAACTGGAGAGTGTCATGGTTAAGGGTTGAAACACTCGGTGAAGGTTGGGAACCATCTGCTGACATCTGCTCCTGGCTGAAGGCTACGGTTACCTCATAAGGTAACTGAAGAATGCATCGTAACAGGTGTATGTAATAAGTTGCACAGTACCGTATTACTTTGATAATGAATTTACTTTGAAGTTTCTCACTGAAAGTACAAAAGAGAGCTGAAAAGTGATATGTGATTAACCATTGACTGAGATGGAGGCCAAATGAGTAGAAGTGTATGATAGTTTCACTGATCACTTTATCCAGCGGACCAAGTGCAATTCAACATTAGTTTTTAACAGGATATAACACTTTGAACTGAAATAGTACTTCAAATGTATAGATCATGTTGTAGTGGTTGTGCGATCACTCCAGTTGAGTATGATGTTCTCCTAAGGGGTTGTCTATTGCTCGGTACTCAGGCTAATCCGAGAGACGTATATTCTGGTGCAGTGTTAATTACTGCCCGTTACTTTGCTGGCATTTGGGCCAGTAATGAAGGTCTCCATCTCTGTCTGTCCTTGACCATCTTGGTTTTGACGGTGTTCAGGGCCTCCTCACTGTTTTCAATGCTGTCAGACATACAAGCCCCAGGAATAAGAGCATGCAGATGTGAAAGGATTCTTCACTGCTGTTTCCATAAAAGTTTTGTTTGACCAGTCAGGATTGTTGGCCCTGAGTGCACCACTTGCACCGACAGCTCATTTCACACTCTCATGACCCTCTGAGTGAAGAAGTTTCCCCTCAGGTTCCCCTTAAACTTCTCACCTTTCACTATTAACCCAGGACCTCTGCTTATACTCTCACCCAGCCTCAGTGTAAAAAGTCTGCTTGCATTAACTCTATCTATACCCTTCATAATGTTGTATATCTCTATCAAAGCTCCTCTCAATCTTCTACTGTCTAAGGAATACAGTCCTACCCTATTCAATCTTCCCTTACAACTCAGGCCCTCCAAACCCAGTAACATCCGTGTAGATTTTCTCTGCACTCTTTCAACCTTGTTTTCATCTTTTCTGTAGGTAGGTGATGAAGACTGCATCAGTACTCTAAATTAGGCCTCACCAACATCTTATACAACTTCAACATAACATCCCAACTCCTGTACTCAGTACATTGATTTATGAAGGCCAATGTGCCGAAAGCTTTCTTTACAAACCTATCTACCACTTTCAATGAATTATGGACCTGTATTCCCAGATCACTTTGTTCTACCACACTCCTCAGTGCCCTACCGTTCACCAAGTAAGTCGTACCCTGGTTGGTCCTACCAATGAGCAAAACCTCGCACTTGTCTGCATTAAGTTCCATCTGGTCCAGATCCCACTGCAAGCAACGATAGCCTTTCTGGCTGACCACTACAGCCCCAGTCTTGATGTCATCTGCACATTTGCTGATCCAGTTAACCTTATCATCTTCCAGACCATTGATATAGATGACAAACAACAAAGGACCCAGCATCGATCACTGCGGCACACCACTAGTCCCAGGACTCCACTCAGAGAGGCAACCATTACTACCACTGTCTGGCTTCTCTCATACAGCCAATTTCTAATCCAATTCTCTACCGTAGCTTGAATGCCAGGTGACTGAAACTTCTGGACTAACCTCTCATGCGGGACCTTGTCAAATGCCTTGCTGAAGTCTTTTGGTTGTTCAGTCTCTTGCTTTGCAGCTGCAGCTTGTTCCCTGAGACACAGCGAAAGGTCGTTCTCATGTCGCTCAGCTCCCTCTTGAACAGATTTCCTCCAGATGTATCTGTTGAGTGCAATGTCTTCCTAGTTTTTTGACATACACAAGGCATATACTGAGTCAAATAGTTGATGATATGGAGGATTAGTGATCGAGGTAAAGATGCAATCAATAGGCAGATGGATGATTGAAAAATGGACGGAAGAGTGAGATTGATCTTGGAGCAGGTTAAGAGGTTGGAACAACACTGGGGGCCAAAGGGCCAGTACTGTACTGTACTGTACTCTTCCAACAGTTTTTAGCTGATTTCAAGGCAGGTGTTGAAATTCCAGAAGATCAATAGGATGATATTCTTAGTTACTCCTGAGCTGTGGTAGCCTGGAGAGACACACAGCATGACAGAATATGGTATTTATGGTATCTACAGTGAAAGAAGTACACGGCCCGGAAAGAGTCCAATTGTCTCAATGCCAATGACGTTAACTCCCAGTGCAAGTAACAGGTGTCCTGGGAGTTACAGGAGATAGCATGGACAATTTTAAAAGGCAATATGAAACCTCTGGATGAGAGTTGAATTCTGTTAGCGTGCTAACTACAAAGGACCTGTGGAAATGAGTTGCAGTGTGTAAAGTGCTTTAGACAGAGCCACACACATCCCTGGAGTCCCTAGAGGACTGTGAATTGAAGTTCTGTTTCTTTTGAACCTTGCCACAAATAAACCAAAAAGCTTAAAATGTTTTTTTTTATTGGCATCTACTGACTGCAGTGGCAGGTTTCTTTCAATAATGTCTGTGATAGAAAAATGGAGGCTATGTGGGAGGGAAGGGTGAGATTGATCTTACAGTAGGTTAAAAGGTTGGCACAACATAATGGGCCGACGGGCCTGCCTATACTGTTCAATCCTCTATGTTCTTACCATTTAATATGTTCCTCTTATGTAAGCAACATAGCCCGATCTGCATATGTAAGAAGTTTGGAATAAGCATCTCAGATGTCGACAAATTAAGTCTGTATTTGGCCAAAAGAGAAAAGAAGTAGGTTCTCAATCCATTCCAAATGCTTTCATTCCATCAGTTTCCATCAAAAGGAACTACCCAAAACTGGTACCATTGTATTTGTGTTGGTTTCTTGCCAAACTATTTGGAGTCCAACATGTCCATGAAGAATGGTTGTTATTTCACTCATTTCCACTGGCCATTGAGTTGTCAGAGAATAACGTGGCTGTTTGAGGCTACACAGACTGTTTCCCAGGGGTGTTCGGCATCAATAAAATCATCACAATAACTTAATAACAAAAAGAAACTTACTGTAGATGCTCTTCATTGATTTTTGAAGTCAGTGCTACTTCTCTTCCAGTATTGTCATCCTTGAAGACATAGTTCTTCATTCACCAACAGAATTTCCATCTGAGTCTTTGCTTGTTCACTCCCCATGGATTTTGTTTTCCTTCTCATCTCCAGATTTTACAGCAATTGTCTCTTTTCTTAGGGAATGTTTCCACTCTGGCACATCTCATATAGATTTCACCCTTCCCAATCTGGATCTACGCTGGATCATAGGTACGCACATAATCACTTCATCCTGAATCTAATCTTAATGCCATACCAAATCATATGCGCACCCATGATCCCCCTCTGCAGTTACACTACATCTCTCCCCCCCGTCAGCTGTTCTTGACTTCAGTTCCACTTAATTGCTTCTGCATTGATGCTGCAACCATTTTCTCAGATGTCAAATATCACAAACTTTAACAGCTTTTGATTTCAAATACCTTTTCAGATCTCTTCCCCTGTTCACTTTCCTCTGACTCCATCTCTCCCGCTACCCCACCACCCATCTCGGTCTATAATTCACACTGAGGTTCATTATCTCTCAGACTGACAGACTGAGCATGCCCACAACAGCCCAGCATTTCACAACTTTTATGTTCCTTTGTCCCACAGGCCAGCTTTTCACAACTTTATGTTTATGGAACCATAGAAAAGCACAGCCCAGAAACAGCCCTTCAGCCCATCCTAGTGCATGCCAAACCATTTAAACTGCCTACTCCCATCGTAAACACAAAATACTCTGCAGATGCTGGGGTCAAAACAATACTCACACCTGATGAAGGGTTCCGGCTCGAAATGTTGACTGATCATTTCTGCGGATGCTGCCCGACCTGCTGAGTTCCTCTAGCGTAGTGTGAGTGTTGCCTACTCCCATCGACCTGCATCGGGACCCTAGCCCTCCATACCCCTACCATCCCTGTACCTATTGAAACTTTGCTGAAGCATTAAAATTGAGCCTGTATGCGCTACTTGTGCTGACAGCTCGTTCCACATTCTCACCACCCTCTGAGTGAATACATTTCCCCTCATGTTCCCCTTAAACATTTTACCTTTCACCCTTAACCCATGACCTTTAGTTCTAGCTTCATCCAACCTCAGCGGAAAACCCCCAGTAATTAACCCTATCTATACCCCTCATAATTTTGTATACCTCCATCAATTCCTCCTTCGTCCCAAGGCTCAGCATTTCACGGCTTCTTTGCTCATACTTTTACTCCCTAGCTTTTTTTTTTCATTTCTCTCCTGGTTAGCCAATGATTGAAATACCTCTATAACTTATCCCTATGCCAAGCCCGTCAAAGTTTTTTACTAATTCCGTAGATCTTTCCTCCCATTCTCTCTGAAACTTATAATTAATGTGTTTTCCCTCTTCCACAGTTCTGATCAAGGGGTTGAGCCCAAAACATTAACTCTTGTTTCTCTTTCCACAGACCTGCTGAGCATTTCTGATGCTTTCTATTTCTACGTCTCCACTGGAGGTCAGTGTACATTGAGAATTTAACCATTAGCAATCCATCGCTCTGCGTTGAATTCTTGTGTAATGGAATAAAAACAATTCTTTAGTCAAATTAGAGAATTAATCCAAAAATATGTTCTTTTGAGATAAAAGCCAATTGAATATAATAGATGCTGCTGATGATTGACATTATTTACATATTTTCGAGTTCAATCCCAAAACCATTTCTCCAAACTGGAGAGGCTTTTATATTCTTTATGTTGCTGAATATGTTCACAGACAGAACAGGCATGCTCATCCCAGAAGCGAGTCATCCTCACTGTATAATATTTTCTCCATTTGAAATAGTTCATGTATAAATCTTTGTTGCCATCCAGCATGTGAAGGTATTCGGCCAGCTCTTTTGGTGACAGGAAGTCATCCACATGAATGAAGGAATCGGCTGGAATATAATTTTCATAGTTTTCCCTGGGTGGGCCCAGGACCACAGGGACGCTCCCTGCAAGAAGAGCATTGTAGAGTTTTTCAGTGATGTAATCTTCATGTATCGAGTTTTCAAAGGAAAGGTAGAACTTGCATTTGGATATTGTTGGGATAAAATCAATATTGCTCAGATATTCTCCAAAAGCTTGACCGTATGTGTTGATTTCAACATACTTGTAGAGTTCATTGTAATACCTGACTCTGGCATGTTCAGAGTTCCAGTTGCTAACAATCCAACATACTAGACTGTTTTTACCTGGCAATTCAAAGGCCAGCGGAACTTTATTAATTGATAGTGATCCATAAGGCACAGGGATATCTGAGTCCCTTCGATAGGTCAATGTCAGATTGAAGAGTCGGTCAAGCTCAGTCTTCTTTGGAGTGTGAGTAGGTGACTCCAGATTCATCCAAACCCACTTCTGGAATATTGGCCGAGGCTGTGTGGGCAGGTTGGACAAATCTGCATTGATGTCCCGGTGATGGATAAGGACAGCGTGGGATTTGTTATACAGGTTCTTATCCACCGTCAAGCGACAGTCACGGATGTTGAACTCTGATTCGCAAGAATTGAGCTCAAATGTCTGACCGAAGGGCCACAGCCAAATGAGCACAATAGTTGCATTGTCCTCTTGTTGTGAAGCAAAGATATTTTTCATGCGTAGAACAGAGGTGGCAGATTCCATGGGAGCATATATCCAGCTGTTAGATGGTTTAACATAGAGTAACAACAAAGTTACCAGGCAGCCCAAAATGATGATGGAAATTAACAAGGTATGTAAAATTCCTTTATGAGTTGACATCATAATGTGTCCTATAAAAGGAAAGAACAAGGACCATTAGGATCCTAGGAACATAGTTTCTCAAATGCTAAAAATGCAACAAGTTTAAGATCAAGATCAAAGTGCCAGATAAGAATGCCAACAATCCTGAAAGAAGACCATAAGATCATACAACCATAACCATAAGAGCTGAATTAGGCCATTCAGCCCATCAAGTCTGCTGCGCTATTTCACCATGTCTGATCTCAGATTCCCTTCAATCCCATATACATGCTCTCTCACCATCTCCCTTGATGCCCTGACCAGTCTGGAATCTATCAACTTCCACTTTGAATATACCCAATGGACTTGACCTCCACTGCAATCCACAGATTCACCACTCCTTGGCTAAAAAAAATTCCTCCTTACTTGGGTTCTAAAAGGTCGCCCCTCAATTTTGAGGCTGTGCCCTCTAGTTCTAGGTACCCCCATCATAGGAAACATCCTCTCCACATCCACCTTATCTAGTCCTCAACATTCTGTAGGTTTCAATGAAATCCTCATGCATTCTTCTAAATTCCAGTGAGTACAGGCTCAAAGCTGCCAAATGCTTCTTATATGTTAACCCCATAAGACCATAAGGTCTAGGAGCAAAATTAGGCCATTTACCTCATTGAATATGCTTGGCCATTACATCATGGCTGATCCGTTTTCCTTTCAGCCCCAACCTCCTGCCTTCTCCCCACATTCCTTCATGCCCTGACTAATCAAGAATCAACCTTTGCCTTAAAGATACCCAAAGACCTGGCCTCCACAGCTACCTGTGGCAACGAATTCCACAGATTCACCGTCCTCTGTCTCCTCATCTCCATTTTAAATAGATGCCCCTCTATTCTGAGGCTGTGCCCTTAGTCCTCGACTCCTCCATCATAGGAAAAATCCTAGAAAGGAATGTTGAAAGAATATCATTTTCTCACACAGCCTGAACTTACTGCTGAGCTTCTTATAAAACAAACTTGAATTGGAATTGGCATTTGTTTATTATTGTCATGCACTGAGATACAGAGAAAAGCTTGTCCTACATACTGTTCATAGAGGTCAAATCACTACACAGCACAATGTAGAACAATGTAAAACAGTAGCAGAATGCAGATTAAAGTGCAACAGCTGCAGAATAGCCGTTCAGGCAGACAGTGTGGTGCATGATCATAACTAGGTAGATTTTGAGGTCAAGAACTCATCTTATTTAATTTTTTTTTTGCTAATTCTCGGGGTTGCATTTGGTGGCGTATATATATTTTGATAATGAATTTACTTTGAACTTTGAAAATGGATCTCAAGTTAGTATAGAGTAACACACACTCTGGTCAATTTATCAGCCAATCACGTGGCAGCAACTCAATGCATAAAAGCATGCAAACATGGTCAAGAGGTTCAGTTGTTGTTCAGACCAAACATCAGAATGCGGAAGATCTAAGTGACTTTGACCGTGGAATGATTGTTGGATCCAGAGAGGGTGGTTTGAGTATCTCAGAAACTGTAGAACTCCTGGGACTTTCACACACCACAGTCTCTAGAGTTTAAAGATTATGGTACCAGAAACAAACAAAAAAAGCGAGTGAGCAGCAGTTCTGTGGGCAAAAACACCTCGTTAATGAGAGAGGTCAGAGGAGAATGGCCAGACTGGATGGTGACAGTAACTCAGATAACCACACATTTCAACAGTGGTGAGCAGGAGAACTTTTCTGAATGCATAACATGTTGATCTTTGAGGTGGAATGGCTACAACAGTGGAAGACCACACCAGGTCCACTCCTGTACTGAGTGTATCTATAATTTAATAATAAGTTTACTTTGACCTTGAAAGTAGAAAGATTCTAGTTTGTTGACAACATTTATTTTCTGGTTTAAAGCAGCCATTTCCCTTCATCTTCTAATTCTTAACCCAATACTCATTCTTAGAGGGCCCCAAGTCCAACGTGTTTGATCTTATCCCCTAGTCATCCTAAACTCATTTTTGGTCACTGCTCCCCTTTGCCTCTTGACCCCATCCCAGGAAACTCTCAGCTGTCCAAAATGTCCTGATTACCGTGTGTTTCCATGAAAATCATGACGTTGCAGGGAAAGGCTCTAAATATTGAGGACTGCTCCTGTGGGAAATCTGAAATTCTGAAATCACCTTGAGCTGTAAGCAGCAGTGTTTGGGAGAGTTGTAGAACAGAGGGATCTAGAAATAATGGTGCATAGTTCCCTGAAGGTGGAATCTCATGTGGATAGGGTGGTGAAGAAAGCTTTTGGTATGCTGGCCTTTATTAATCAGAGCATTGAGTATAGGAGGTGGGATGTAATGTTGAAATTGTACAAGGCATTGGTGAGGCCAAATTTGGAGTATTGTGTACAGTTCTGGTCACCAAATTATAGGAAAGATGTCAACAAAATAGAGAGAGTACAGAGAAGGTTTACTAGAATGTTACCTGGGTTTCATCACCTAAGTTACAGATAAAGGTTGAACAAGTTGGGCCTTTATTCTTTGGAGTGTAAAATGTTGAGAGGGGACTTGATAGAGGTATTTAAAATTATGAGAGGGATAGATAGAGTTGACGTGGATAGGCTTTTTCCATTGAGAGTGGGGGAGATTCAAACAAGAGGATATGAGTTGATAGTTAAAGGGCAAAAGTTTAGGAGTAACATGAGGGGGAACTTCTTTACTCAGAGAGTGGTGGCTGTGTGGAACGAGCTTCCAGCAGAAGTGGTTGGAGCAGGTTGGATGTTGTCGTTTAAAGTTAAACTGGACAGCTATATGGACAGGAAAGGAATGGAGGGTTATGGGCTGAGTGCAGGTCGGTGGGACTAGGTGAGAGTAAGAGTTCGGCATGAAGTAGAAGGGCCAGATGGCCTGTTTCCGTGCTGTAATTGTTATATGGTTATATGGTTATTGCTCTTCAGTAGACTGCCAGTGGTCATTTTGTGGAGATCATTGTGTTTGAGCTAGTGTAACAGGCATTGGAGTTCTGAGTTTAATTCCCATGCCCTCTGTAAGGAGTTTGTACTTTCTCCCCATGACTGCGTGGGTTTCCTGCGGTTGCTCCGGTTTCCGGAGACGTGCCGGTTAGTTGGTTCATTGGTCATTGTAAATTGTCCCGTCATTAGGCTTGGGTTAAATCTGTGGGTTTCTGGGTGGCATGGCTCAAACGGCTGGAAGGGTTTGTTAGACACTGCATCTCTAAATAAATAAAAGTATATCAAAATAACCTGGGACATATTAACAACAGCTGAACCCGTCAAATTTATCAATATTCGTTTTCCTCCTTGCTTATCAACACAGTATTGGTACAATTGCTGAATCTTAAGGTAATTCTTTGAAGTATTATTTGACAGATAATAGTATTTATGACAGATGCAAGAGCAAACATGGAATGAAAATAATGGAGAAAACCTGTGTGTGACTTTGTTTAATGTGGGGAGGTTGCTGCACGGGCAGCCACCACATGGTCTTTGACAGATCGGGGTCAGGGTCCAGCGACATGGCATGCAAGACCAATGGGGACCCTCCCCTGCTGAAGCCTTCCTCCGCCTTCACTGCCATTGTGACGTGTCGTCATCTTCGGCCAGCTCCACCGTTGAGCTCGTGGTTGGTTCGCAGTTTGTCTGGAACCTCCCCCTTGACCTTTCCACCATGGGTGACCCTACCAGGAGCTAAACACGAAACGACATCACTCTTGGGATCTCAGGAACTCAGAAGCTTTTCCACCACGACAAGGTGAAGATTCTCGGAGAAAAATGAAAATAAATGTCTCACTGAAGGGATGCTGAAGCAAGTGAAATGATCTACTAAGCTATTAGTGTTTCTCAGTCTCCTGGTTTCCTGTCTTAACTCACACATTTATTGAGCTTCATTTTCATCCACTAAAGTAAAAAGAATAAATTGAAATACCACCAAGTTGTGCTTAATGTTAAACCTCAAACTCTCTGAAGAAAATATTTTCTACTGATTATGAGATATGAACACCTGAAGATAAAATTTTTGAGTAGGAGTCTGGAATTGGGTTTCTCACCTAGTCAGCATCATCGGAATTGGAATTGGTTTATTTTTGTCACAGGCACTGAAAAGCAGGTATAGCTTGTCTTGCATACGTTGATGCAGATCAATTCATTGCATAGAGCACTGTGGTGGAACAGAGTAAAACAAAAACAACACAAACTGACTCAGGGATTAGTGAGATGTGGTATTATTTAGGCTCCATATAGAGTCAGAGAACACAGAAACCCTTCAGCCCATCTAGTCCATGCTAAACTATTAATCTGCCGAGTACTTTGAACCTGCACCTGGACAATTAGCCTTCCATACCCCTCCCATCCATGTACTGCAAATCCAAGTTTCTCTTAAGTGTCAAAATCAAACCCACATCCACAAATTCCACTCGCAGTTTTTTCACACTCTCACATCTGCTGAGTAAAAAAATTCCCCCCCCAGGTTTCTTTAAATAATTCATCTTTCTCCCTCAACCCATGACCTCTAGTTGTAGTTTCATTCAACCTGCTTGCATTTAACCTATCTGTACTCCTCATAATTTTGTATACTTCGATCAAATCTTCCCTCAATCCACTTTGCTGAATGGAATGAAGTCCTTTCCCTGTTACACAGATCCTCAAGTCAGGAGTGGAACTGGGTATGATCTTCTACTGCTGTAGCCCATCCACTTCACGTCCCGGCAACATCTTTGTAAATGTTATCTGTACTCTTTCTAGCTCATTGACTCGAACTGTATACAATACTTTGAATCTGGTCTCAGCGACTTCAACATAACATCTTAATACTTTGATTCATAGACTCCTCCTACTGGCAATGAATGGAATAGACGTGTTTTTAAATTACTGAATCCAATCTACTTCGAAAATTTACTCTTGGAGTATCATGATGTCTTGTGCTAAAACTTCTGAAAAAGAAGAGGACCTTTCCGTGACCATGGAAGCTATGGCCAAGCTAATTCAGAAAGCTCAGAGCGAAACATCTGAACAACTTTCGGATGTGTATTTGAAAGTTAACGTGGAAAGCGGCCAGTGAGTGAGTGGGCCAGTGAAGGAGTGGAGCTTTGAGGCTTTGACTCGAGAGATTCTGGCAGTTTTGGCAGTTGGTCTGTGCAATCAAGTCAATCAAGATTTGAATAGATTAGCGGAAAGCCGTTGATTAGACAATCAAGATTTGAATAGCTCAGATTCAGCAGAAAGCAGCTGATTGGGCAATCGAGCTCAGGTGACCAAGCATTTTGAAAAGCTCAAACAGATAAATAGAGGGGTAGCACAAGTGAAATGGCCTGTGAGTGAGTGGGCCAGTGAAGGAATGGAGCTTTGAGGCTTTGACTCGAGAGGCTTTGAAGAGAAGAGGCAGAGGACAAGCTAGCTCGCAGTTAGGTTTTACAATGTCTCCTGAGACGGTGATGTGCCTCTCATGAGAGATGTGGCAGTCTTGGGGGAACGCCCCTCTCCCGCAGAGTCACATCTGCCAGAAGTGCACACGGCTGGGCAATCTGGAAGACCGTGTAAGGAATCTGGAGCAGCAGCTGGATGACCTTGGACTCATAAGGGAGAATGAGGCAGTCATAGATGAGAGCTACAGGGAGGTAGTCACACCTAGGCTGTCGGAAGCAGGTCGTTGGGTGACAGTCAGAGGGGGGAAAGTGAAGGTAAGCAGACAGGTAGTGCAGAGCACCCCTGTAGCCATTCCCCTGAATAATAAGTTTACCATCCTGGATACCGTTGGTGGGGATGACTGACCAGGTGTGAGCCATGGTGGCAGGGCCTCGGGCACTGAGTCTGACCCAGTGGTGCAGAAGGGTGGGACGGAGAAGAGGAGAGCTGTTGTCATTGGAGACTCTATAATCAGGGGAGCAGACAGGAGATTTTGTGGACGTGAGAAGGACACCCGCATGGTTTGTTGTCTCCCGGGTGCCAGGGTCCGGGATGTCTCTGACCGGGTGCACGACATCCTGGTACGAGAGGGAAAGCAAACAGAAGTCGTGATATATGTAGGGACCAACGACATAGGCAGGAAGAGGGATGAGATCCTGAAGTGTGAGTTTCGGGAACTAGGCAGAAGGCTGAAGAACAGGACCTCAAGGGTGACGTTCTTAGGATTGCTGTCAGTGCTACGTGACGGTGATGGTAAGAATTGGAGTAGATGACAGTTGAATGCATGGCTGAGGAGTTGGTGCAGGGAGCAGGGTTTTAGATTTTTGGATCATTGGGATCTCTTCTGGGGAAGGTGGGACCTGTACAGATTGGATGGGTTGCACCTGAACTCGAGAGGAAGCAATATCCTAGCAGGTAGGTTTGCTAGCATGGTTCGGGAGGGTTGAAACTAATTTGCAAGGGGGATGGGACCCGGAGCGATAGAGCAGTGAAAGAAGTGCATGGAGTAAAGCCAGATCTAACACATAGAGAGAGTTTGAGGAAAGAGAAACAGAATAAATGGTGTAAAGACAATAAGGTAGAAGGGCTGAAATGTGTATACCTCAATGCAAGAAGCATCAGGAACAAAGGTGATGAACTGAGAGCTTGGATACGTACATGGAATTATGATGCAGTGGCCATTACAGAAACTTGGCTGGGTAGCAGGGCAGGAATGGATTCTCAATATTCCTGGATTTCAGTGCTTTAAAAGGGATAGAGAGGGCGGAAAAAGGGGAGGAGGGGTGGCATTACTGGTCAAGGATACTATTACAGCTACAGAAAGGGTGGGCAATGTAGCAGGATCCTCTTTTGAGTCAGTATGGGTGGAAGTCAGGAACAAGAACAGAGCAGTTACTCTATTGGGGGTATTCTATAGGCCCCCTGGTAGCAGCAGAGATACAGAGGAGCAGATTGGGAAGCAGATTTTGGAAAGGTGCAAAAATAACAGGGTTGTTATCATGGGTGACTTTAACTTCCCCAGTATTGATTGGCACCTGATTAGTTCCAAGGGTTTAGATGGGGCAGAGTTTGTTAAGTGTGTCCAGGACGAATTCCTGTCACAGTATGTGGACAGGCCAACTAGGGGGAATGCCATACTAGATCTAGTACTAGGTAATGGACTGGGTCAGGTCACAGATCTCTCAGTGGGTGAGCATCTGGGGGACAATGATCACTGCTCCCTGGCCTTTAGCATTATCATGGAAAAAGATAGAATCAGAGAGGACAGGAAAATTTTTAATTGGGGAAGGGCAAATTATGAGGCTATAAGGCTAGGACTTGCAGGTGTGAATTGGGATGATATTTTTGCAGGGAAATGTACTGTGGACATGTGGTCGATGTTTAGAGATCTCTTGCAGGATGTTAGGGATAAATTTGACCCGGTGAGGAAGATAAAGAATGATAGGGTGAAGGAACCATGGGTGACAAGTGAGGTGGAAAATCTAGTCAGGTGGAAGAAGGCAGCATACATGAGGTTTAGGAAGCAAGGATCAGATGGGTCTATTGAAGAATATAGGGAAGCAAGAAAGGAGCTTAAGAAGGGGCTGAGAAGAGCAAGAAGGGGGCATGAGAAGGCCTTGGCAAGTAGGGTAAAGGAAAACCCCAAGGCATTCTTCAATTATGTGAAGAAAAAAAGGATGACAGGAGTGAAGGTAGGACTGACTAGAGATAAAGGTGGGAAAATGTGCCTGGAGGCTGTGGAAGTGAGCGACGTCCTCAATGAATACTTCTCTTCGGTATTCACCAATGACAGGGAACTTGATGATGGTGAGGACAATATGAGTGAGGTTGATGTTCTGGAGCATGTTGATATTAAGGGAGAGGATGTGCAGGAGTTGTTAAAATACATTAGGACGGATAAGTCCCCGGGGCCTGACGGAATATTCCCCAGGCTGCTCCATGAGGCAAGGGAAGAGATTGCTGAGCCTCTGGCTAGGATCTTTATGTCCTCGTTGACCACGGGAATGGTACCGGAAGATTGGAGGGAGGCGAATGTTGTTCCCTTGATCAAAAAAGGTAGTAGGGATAGTCCGTGTAATTATAGACCAGTGAGTCTTACGTCTGTGGTGGGAAAGCTGTTGGAAAAGATTCTTAGAGATAGGATCTCTGGGCATTTAGAGAATCATGGTCTGATCAGGGACAGTCAGCATGGCTTTGTGAAGGGCAGATTGTGTCTAACAAGCCTGATAGAATTCTTTGAGGAGGTGACCAGGCATATAGATGAGGGTAGTGCAGTGGATGTGATCTATATGGATTTTAGTAAGGCATTTGACAAGGTTCCACATGGTAGGCTTATTCAGAAAGTCAGAAGGCATGGGATCAAGGGAAGTTTGGCCAGGTGGATTCAGAATTGGCTTGCCTGTAGAAGGCAGAGGGTCTTGGTGGAATGAGTACATTCAGCTTGGAGGATTGTGACTAGTGGTGTCCCACAAGGATCTGTTCTGGGACCTCTACTTTTCGCGATTTTTATTAACGACCTGGATGTTGGGGTAGAAGGGTGGGTTGGCAAGTTTGCAGACGACACAAAGGTTGGTGGTGTTGTAGATAGTGTAGAGGATTGTCAAAGATTGCAGAGAGACATTGATAGGATGCAGAAGTGGGCTGAGAAGTGGCAGATGGAGTTCAACCCGGAGAAGTGTGAGGTGGTACACTTTGGAAGGACAAATTCCAAGGCAGAGTACAAAGTAAATGGCGGGATACTTGGTAGTGTGGAGGAGCAGAGGGATCTGGGGGTACATGTCCACAGATCCATGAAAGTTGCCTCACAGGTGGATAGGGTAGTTAAGAAAGCTTATGGGGTGTTAGCTTTCATAAGTCGAGGGATAGCGTTTAAGAGTCGCGATATAATGATGCAGCTCTATAAAACTCTGGTTCGGCCACACTTGGAGTACTGTGTCCAGTTCTTGTTGCCTCACTATAGGAAGGATGTGGAAGCATTGGAAAGGGTGCAGAGGAGATTTACCAGGATGCTGCCTGGTTTAGAAAGTATGCATTATGATCAGAGATTAAGGGAGCTAGGGCTTTACTCTTTGGAGAGAAGGAGGATGAGAGGAGACATGATAGAGGTGTACAAGATAATAAGAGGAATAGATAGAGTGGACAGCCAGCACCTCTTCCCCAGGGCACCACTGCTCAATACAAGAGGACATGGCTTTAAGGTAAGGGGTGGGAAGTTCAAGGGGGATATTAGAGGAAGGTTTTTTACTCAGAGAGTGGTTGGTGCGTGGAATGCACTGCCTGAGTCAGTGGTGGAGGCAGATACACTTGTGAAGTTTAAGAGACTACTAGACAGGTATATTGGGGAATTTAAGGTGGGGGGTTATATGGGAGGCAGGGTTTGAGGGTCGGCACAACATTGTGGGCTGAAGGGCCTGTACTGTGCTGTACTATTCTATGATCTATGTTCACAGAGCTTAAACAAATGGAGATTCTGCTGCAGGCTATTCAAAAAACTTTACAGGAACATACTACTCACATTCAAGAACATGAAGATGCTTTAACAAGACTGGATACTAAGATGGATGAGTTGGAAATTTTTGAAGATAAACAATCGAAAATCATTGGGAATCTTTAAAACAAAAGATTGTTGTCTTGGAGAATAGATCAAGAAGTAACAATATACGAATTTTGGGTCTTCCTGAGTTGGTTGAAGGCAAGCGACCTTTAGAATTTTTTGCAAGTCTGTTGGCTCGTTTGTTTTCTGATGTTTTGGATTCTCCACCAAGAATAGACCGGACACACCAAGTCCCAGTGTTTAGACCCGCTTCTCAACAAAAACCTTGACCTGTGATAATTGCTTTTCATGACTTCCAAACAAAGGTTACTATAATTGGTCAATCTCATCAGTTAGGTATGATTAACTTTGAAAATTATAAGACAAGGCTGGTCAAAGATTATTCACCTGAGGTATTAAATGAACGTTTTAAGTATAAAAATGTCAGTGGAGTTATATAACAAAGGCTATAAACCTTCATTAAATTACACCGCTCGCCTCAGGATCATTTTGGAAAATGGTTCTCCTAAGTGGTTTCTTTTTATCGAGGAAGTGCATGATTTTCTTCAGGCCAAATCAAGTCCAGAACACTAATTGTTTAATACTGTATCATCAAACTATGCTTCCTTAGCTTAACCGATTCTTTGTTTTTGGAAGTTTGAAATCTAATTGTTTAGTACGTCTTAATAATCCTTCTTTTACTTTTCGATTTTTTATTTTTTCTGTTTAGAAAATTAATAGACTTAACTTCAGTAAGTTTTCTTTGTAATTATTTCTTGCAAACACTATATTTTGAAATTTTTTTAGTTCTTTTTAAGGTTATTTAGTCTAGGTTGGAACTCATTCTGTACCAATCTTTTCTTCTCCTGGAGCTTTGACAGTAGGATATCGAGGGTGGGATTTATCAGTAGATTAGCTTTTGCCCTCTCTTGGCTGATTTTTTTCTTTTGGGAGGGGAGTGGGCGGGAGTGGGCTGTTTTTTTTTTCTTTTTCCTTTTTATCAGCTGTTTGGTTATCCCTGCTTCATCTATTGTTTGGTCAAGAATTTTAAAGTTTGGATGTTTGTTTTATTCCAGTGGTTTATATGTTTAACCTCTGTTTTAAGCATATTTAAATGGTATACAATATTAATTTTCTTAGTTTAAATGTGAATGGTTTAAACCACCCTGTGAAACGTTATAAGATTTTTACCTACGTTAAGAAATTGAATGCCTCAATTATTTTTTTACAAGAGACACATGTCTGACTGTGGGCATTTGTTCAAACGTTGGAATAGTCTAGCTTTTCATCCTTCCTTTCAAGCCAAGGCCAGAGTTACTTTGATTTTGATTGACAATTCAGTTGCTTTTGTTCAACATGATGTAACGTCTGACCCCAATGGGTGGTTCGTTATAGTCTCAGGGAAATTAGATAACAAACTAATGGTTTTTGCTAATCCCTATGCTCCAAATATAGATGATCCCGGCTTTTTTGAACGTTTTTTTCTTTTTTTTACCAGACTTAAATTTGTACTCCTTAATCTTGGGAGGTGATTTTAATTGCTGTCTTGACCCAGTTTTAAACTATTCATCTTCGAAATGATTGAATATTAATAGATCTGCCTCCTATATCCAATCTTTTCTAATGAAATGTGACACTATTGATGTTTGGTGTTTTTTATACCCAACAAGTAGAGAATTTTTCATTTCTTCTCATGTTCATCATACCTATTTCAGGATTGTTTTTTTTTTGTCGATAGTCATTTGATACCCTCTGTGCGATCCTGTGATTATAAAGAAATTGCTGTTTCAGATCATGCCCCTTTTTTTTTTATCTTTAAATCTTCTGGGTGTTTCTCGATCAAACAGATTTGGCGTTTTAATCCAATTTTACTATCAGATAAGGCTTTAAAAACATTTTTTAGAGAATCAAATTACTTTTTTCTTTGAAGAAAATACGCTAGATGGCACTTCTAGCCTTCTTATTTGGGATGTTTTCAAGGCTTATATTAGAGGCCAAATTATTTCCTATACAGCAAGTATTAAGAAAAAAGCCAATAAGGAGAGAACTGATTTAGCCAAACAGTTGAAACATCTAGATCAAAAATATGCTTCTGATCCGGATCCTGTCTCAAATAAAAGATGTACGAAAGTTAAAACTAAATATGATCTGTTCTTAACTTACCCTGTTGAAACTCAACTTTTAAAAGATAAAAGTCAATTTTATGTTCATGGTGATAAAATGGGCAAACTTTTAGCTAACCAACTTAAAACCTTAATAGTTAAATTAAGGAAATCTCCAAAGCGAATGGTGATATAACTTCTGATCAATTAGAAATAAACAATACTTTTAGAGAATTTTACACTAAACTGTATAGCTCTGATTCCCCTAAAGCCAATTTTGCTATGCATAATTTTCTTGATTATTTAAATATTGCCTCAATTTCTGAGGTTAATCAAAAAATGGTTAGATCAACCTTTTCCTTCTAAGGAAATTGCTCGGGTTGTCCATTCTCTGAGTTTGGGGAAGGCTCCCGGTCCTGACGGATTTTCTGGAGAATTCTATAAGACTTTTGCTCCTTTGCTTATTCCTCACTTACTTTCTGTCCTTTCTGACTTTTAAATTAGGCAAGTTGCCACAATCATTTTATGACGCCTCTATTTCACTTATTCTCATGCTCTTCCTACAGACCTATTTCTTTACTTAATGTTGATGCTAAAATTTTATCTAAATGGAAAACATTCTGCCTTCTATTATCTCTGATGACCAGACCAGATTTATTAAAAATCATTATTCTCATTTTAACATTCGTCATTTACTGAATGTTATTTATTCTCCTTCTAAAGAAACTTCTGAATATGTGATTTCTTTAGATGCTTAGAAAGCCTTTGACAGGGTTGAATGCAATTATTTATTTGGAATATTAGAAAAGTTTAACTTTGGGTCCAATTTTATTCAATGGATTAAATTACTTTATTCATCTCCCACTGCACAGGTTCTCACTAACTCTCAGAGTTCCAAACCATTTAATCTCCAACGTGGAACTAGACAAGGATGTCCTCTGAGTCCTTTGCTTTTTGATTTGGCTTTAGAGCCTTTAGCCATGGTGTTTTGTGAATCCGTTGACATCTCGGGTATTTTAAGGAGGGGTATTACTCATAAGGTGTCGCTTTATGCTGATAACCTTTTGCTCTACATCTCTAAGGTGGAGTCCTCTCTACCCTCAGTACTTTCTTTACTTTCTGAATTTAGTCAGTTCTCAGGATATAAACTTAACCTTCATAAGAGTGAACTTTTTCCTTTGAATAATTTGGTATCAGTCAACTTTGACTTTCCTTTTAAAATTGTTAGAAATCAATTTACTTATATGGGTATAACAATTATTGGGAATTATAAATTTCATTTTAAAGAAAACTGTATCACTCTTTTGGAGTATGTTAAGAAGGTACTATCAAATTGGTCTCCCCTTTCTTTATCGCTGATTGGACATATCAATTCTATTAAAATGAATATTTTGCCTACATTTTTATATGTATTTCAAGCCCTACCTGTTTTTATTCCTAAATCCTTTTTTGAATCTTTAGACTCAATTATATCTTCTTACTCATGGAAGAATAAAACCCCCCGATTAAAAAAAGTTCATCTTCAGAAAACTAAAAAAAATGGGGGATTAGCCCTACCCAATTTTAGGTTTTACTACTGGGCAGTCAACATACGCAACCTCACGTCTTGGTTATACTATATTATTCGTGTCTGGTTTGGGTTTCTTCAGAAGTTAATTCTGTTAATAAATTTTCTATTATTTATCTTCTTGGTTCTTCAATTCCTCTATCCTTAAGTAATTTAACTGATAATTATGTAGTTAAACATTCTTTGAGGATTTGGTTACAATTTAGAAAATTCTTTGGGTTATTTGGTTTTTCACTCTCTAGTCCCATTTTTTCTAACTTTTTTTTTAAACCTTCTTTGACTAATGTAGTTTTTAAAGAGTGGAATAGACTAGGCATTAAATGTTTTCAGGATCTGTTTGATGGAGATAGTCTTTCCTCATTTGATCAATTATCTATTAAATATAATCTTCGTAAAGCTCACTTTTTTAGATATCTACAAATTAGAGATTACTTGCATTCTCAACTTCATGCATTTCCTAAATGTCCAGATAAGAATTTAATTTGTACAATTTTCACTCTGAAACCTTTCCATAATGGATCTATTTCTAATATTTATAGTATGTTGTTGGCAATGAGAAACATTCCGTTAGACAAAATTAAAAACCTCTGGGAACAAGTTCTATAGATTTCAATTGATGAGGATGCTTGGAATGAACTTTTTAAACTTGTTCACATCTCTTCGTTATGTGCGCGTCACTCTTTTTTACAATTTAAAGTGGTTCATAGAGCCTATATGTCTAAAGATAAGCTCTCTCGTTTTTACTCGGATCTTTCTCCATACTGTAATAAATGTAATGTCGAAGAGGCCTCTCTAATTCATATGTTTTGGTCCTGCCCGTGGCTTGATAAATTTTGGAAAGCAGTATTTCAAACTTTCTCAGAGCTTTTTAAAGTAAACTTTAAACCCAACCCTCTGACTGTCTTGTTTGGCATTGTTGGAGGAAATGATTAGCATATTTTGGCTTTTATTTCTCTTTTAGCCAAAAGAGTTTTGTTGCTTAAATGGAAAGATTCCACTCCGCCTACTCATGCCCATTGGTTGATTGATGTTATGTCATGTTTCAATCTAGAGAAGATTCGGTGTTCTATTTCTATACCTAGTCAAGATTTTTTCACATTATGGGGACCTTTTTAGAACTACTTTACAATTTTCGACTTGTACAGCAATGACGATGGCTATTATATGTTTGAATTTACGACTATGTGTCCAAGATTTTTTTTCTTTTCTTCTAACCAAACAGCTGTTTTTTGGTTTTTTTTCTCTTTTTTTTGTTAGTTATGGGGTTTTGATTTTCCTTTAGATTAGAATAAAATATACCTTTTCAATATTAGGTTAATTTACTACACATAGATATGGGGCATTTCAATCTTGTTTCTGGTTCCATAATATCATAGTATATTTTGTATTCATCTATGTAAGTAATTAATAAAAATATTGAAGAAGAATACTTTGATACATGAAGGCCAATGCTCCAAAAGTTCTCTTTACAACCCTATCTACCTGTCAGCCCATTTATTCCAGCTGTTCCAGATCCTGCTGCAAGCTTTGATCGTCTTATTTGCTGTTACGAACTATGTACTCTCAAGATTTCACTTTTATAAACTTCCCATTACCAAGCAGAGCAGTGCCAGAAAACAACCTATCCCAATCCACACTTGCCAGATCCTTTCTGATGTCATTAAAATTTGTCTTTTTCCAGTTTAGAATCTTAACCTGAGGACCAGACCTAACCTTCTCCATAATTATCCTGAAATTAATGGAATTGTGATCATTAGCTCAATAGAGGTAGGATAGTGGATGTTATCTACCTTGACGTTAGTAAAGTGTTCAACAAAATCCTTGTATCCATGGTTGGATACAGAATTGGCTTGGATATAGATCACACAAGGTAATGGTGGAGTGATTTGTCTCTGATCAGTGGTCTATTCCACAAGAATAAGTGTTGTAAAGTATGTAATATACAGTATGTAAATGATATGGAGGAAAGTGTGGTAGTCTGATTGGTAAGTTTACTGACAACACACAAGTTAGTGGTGCTGTGGGTGATGAGTAAAGCTGTCAAATGATATAGCAGGATACAGGCCAGTTGAAAATATGGGTGAGGAAATGGCAGATGATGTTTCATCCCATAAGTGTGAAGTGATACATTTTGGGAAGTCATATGAATGAGGAAAGTATACAATAAATATCGGGAGCCTTAGGAACATTGATGTACGGAGGGATCTCAAGGTGCAAACCCATACCCCCAAGAAAGTAGCAAAACAAGTAGATAGGGTGGTAATGTATAAACACAAGAGATTCTGCAGGTGCTGGAAATCCAGTGCAACACACACAAAATGCTGGAGGAACCCAGCAGATCAGGCAGCATCTATGGAAATGAATAAATTGTTAACATTTTGGTTTGAGACCCTTCATCAGGACTGCAAAGGAAGGGGTAAGAAGCCAGAATAAGAAGATGATGGGAGGGCAAGGAGGACAAGCTAGAAGGTGATAGGTGAATCCTGGTGGTTGGGGCTACCAGATTCTTAGTTCATCCCCTTCTCCCACAAATATGGCTTCACCTATCAACTTCTACCAACAACCAAGGGTTCCCAACCTAGGGGTCCATGGAAATCTTGTTTAATGGTATTGGTCTATGCCATAAAGAAGGTTGGGAACCCCTGTCTAGAGGGTCCTTGATGGTGGATGCTGCTTCCCTGTGACAGTGCTCCTTGAAGATGTGCTCAGTGATGGGCAGGGTGTTTCCAGAGATGGATTGAGCTTTTGTGTGCTTTTCCATGCCTGGGCATTGTTGTTCCCAAACCAGACCATCATGAAACCAGTCAGGATACTCTCCACCGTGCAGCTAAAGGAGTTTGCCAAAGTTTTAGATGAGAGGACATGTCAAATCTTCACAAACTTCTAAGAGGATTCATGTGGTTACAGATAGCTCTTTGCAGTGAAAGAACATCAACTCTCAAACAGACCTGAGGGAGTCTTAAAACAGGTTAATAATCTTCCAGAAGCAGGTGGAGTGTTTCAGTGTTCACTGTTCCAGAAAGAGTCTGCGGTTCACGGTAATGGATTCCAAAGGTCACAGCATGCAGACACAAGCCCCTTAGACCATTAGAGACCATCAAACCATAATACATAGGAGCACAATTAGGCCAACCGGCCTATCGAGTCTACTCCGCCATTCAATCATGGCTGGTCCTTTTTCAAATCTCCTCCTCAACCCCAGTCCCGAGCCCTCTCCCGGTAACTTTTTATGCCTTATCCAATTAAGAACCTATCAATCTCTGCCCAACGACCTGTCCTCCACAGCTGCACGTGGCAACAAATTCCACAACTTCATCATCCTTTAGCTAAAGAAATTTCTCCGCATCTCTGTTTGGAAAGGGCTCCCCTCAATCCAGAGGCTGTGCCCTCTTGTCCTAGGCTCTCCCACCATGGGAAACATCCTTTCTACATCTACTCTGTCTAGGCCTTTCAATATTCGAAAGGTTTCAATGAGATCCCCCCTCATCCTTCTGAATTCCAGCGAGTACAAATCCAGAGCCATTAAACATTCCTCATATGATAACCCTTTCATTCCTGGAATCATCCTTGTGAACCTCCTCTGGACCCTCTCCAATGCCAGCACATCTTTTCACAGATGAGGGGCCCAAATCTGTTAACAAGGTGAGGCCTCACCAGTGCCTTATAAAGCCTCAGCATCACATCCCTGCTCTTGTATTCTAGACCTCTTGAAATGAATGCTAACATGGCATTTGCCTTCCTCACCGCTGACTCAACCTGCAAGCTAACCTTTATGGTGTTCTCCACAAGGACTCCCAAGTTCCTCTGCATCTCAGATTCCTGGCCGCCCACGAAGCACATATCTACACCAATCCCATTGATTCATTTACATTTGTAGTTCTTAACTCAGACACAAGATACTGTGGGTGCTAGATATCTGATTCAGATTTATTTTTAGATGTATTTATCTCTCACATCTACAATGAAATTTGTCATTTGTATTAACAACCAACACAGCCGTGAGCAACATATTCAAAATGCTGGAAGCACTCAGAAGATCAGGCAGCATCTATGGAGAGGAATAAACAGTCGACGTTTCAGGCTCTTAACTTTTTCATCCATTCCCTGCACCAAGATATCAAATCCAAATCACAGTCATTTCCTTTGAACTCTTACCCCTCCCATGACAGATAAATACCCTTCCCTTGAGAAAACAGCACTCTTGATCATCAATAGCAATCCACAATGCTAGAATGGTTTCAGGGACTGCACTCATCATCTTCTTGGCTGCCTATTATTTATTTTTATTGTTTTTAATGCAGTTTTTAAAGGGTAAGATGAGGGAACTCATCAATCCTCTTTGGGGGAATGTACTGCTGTCATAGACAAATTTCATGACATATCAAAGTTCAAAGTAAAATTTATTATCAGAGTACATAATTGTACATATCAGTGTTTGGGAAGTTGTTGGAATCGATTGTTAGGGATGAGATTACAGAGTACCTGGAGGCATATGACAAGGTAGGCTAAAGCCAGCATGGTTTCCTGAAAGGAAAATCCTGCCTGACTAACCTACTCCAATTCTTTGAGGAAATTACAGAGAAGAAAAAAGGAGATGTAGTGGACGTAGCGTACTTAGATTTTCAGAAGGCCTTTGACAAGGTGCCGCACATGATGTTGCTTAGTAAGATAAGAACTCATGGAATTACAGGGAAGTTACTAACGTGGGTGGAGCATTAGCTGATTGGCAGAGAACAGAGAGTGGGAATAAAGGGATCCTATTTTGGCTGGCTGCCGGTTACCAGTGGAGTGCCACAGGGGTCGGTGTTGGGACCACTGCTTTTTATGACGTATGTCAATGATTTGTACTATGGTATTAATGGATTTGTGGCTAAATTTGCCAATGACACAAAGATAGGTGGAGGATCGGGCAGTGTTGAGGAAACAGAGAGCCTGGAGAGAGATTTAGATAGTTTAGGGGAATGGGCAAAGAAGTGGCAAATGAAATACAATGTTGGAAAGTGTATGGTCATGCACTTTGGTGGAAGAAATAAACAGGCAGACTGTTATTTAGATGGAGAGAGCATTCCAAATGCAGAGATGCAAAGGGACTTCGGTATCCTTGTGCAAGATACCCTAAAGGTTAACCTCCAGGTTGAGTCGGTTGTGAAGAAGGCGAATGCAATGTTGGCATTCATTTCTAGAGGAATAGAGTATAGGAGCAGGGATGTGATGTTGAGGCTCTATAAGGCGCTGGTGAGACCTCACTTGGAGTATTGTGGGCAGTTTTGGTCTCCTTATTTAAGAAAGGATGTGCTGACGTTGGAGAGGGTACAGAGAAGATTCACTAGAATGATTCCAGGAAGGAAAGGGTTACCGTATGAGGAACGTCTGGCAGCTCTTGGGCTGCATTCCCTGGAGTTCATGAGAATGAGGGGGGATCTCATAGAAACATTCCGAATGTTAAAGCTGAATAGATTAGATATGGCAAAGTTATTTCCCATGGTAGGGGATTCTAGGACAAGAAGGCACGACTTCAGGATTGAAGGGCGTCCTTTTAGAACTGAGATGTGGAGAAATTACTTTAGTGAGAGGGTGGTAAATCTGTGGAATTTGTTGCCACAAGTGGCTGTGGAGGCCAAGTCATTGGGTGTATTTAAGGCAGAGATAGATAGGTTCTTGATTAACCAGGGCAACAAAGGGTATGGGGAGAAGGCAGGGGAGTGGGGATGACTGGAAGAATTGGATCGGCCCATGATTGAATGGCAGAGCAGACTCAATGGGCCAAATGGCCGACTTCTGCTCCTATATCTTATGGTCATATGATTATATCATTACATACAACCCTGAGATTGTATTTTCTGCAAGCATACTGAGCAAATCTATCGAAGAGTAACTGTAAACAGGATCAATGAATAACAAACAGTGCAAATGCAGATATCAATAAATAGCAATAAATAATAAGAGCAATATGCTGGTGATATTAAACCTGATTCAAATTCTGATAGAAATACCTTATTGTCACTGGCCTTTTTGGCCCACGAGCACATGCCAACCAATTATACATATGTAATTATACAATTATCTTACTAACCTGAACATCTTTGGAATGCGGGAGAAAATCAGAGCACCCAGAGGAAATCCATGAGCATACAGAGAGTGGCGAAATTGAACCAGGTCACTGGAACTGTATTAGTGTTACGTTAACCTGCTAAGTTACCATGCCACCTCAAAGGTAAAAAATAAAAGGGAAATGAGAATGGATATAGGACCACCAGAAAATTAGGCCAGAGAAATAATAATGGGGGACAAGGAGATGGCAGATGAACTAAATGAGCATTTGCATCAGTCTTCACTGTGGAAAACACCAGCAGTGTGCAAAAAGTTCGAGGGTGTGAGAGAAGAGAATTGAGTGCAGTTACTATTACAAGGGAAAGGTGCTCAAAAAGCTGAAAGACATAAATTCCGAAAGTGGTAGAGTTAGAGATTCTGGAGGCATTGGTACTGATCTTTCAAAAAAATCATTGGACCCTGCCATGGTGCCAAAGGACTGGAAAATTGCAAATGTCACTCCACTCTTTAAGAACAGAGGAAGGCAGCAGAAACTTAATTATAGACACAGAAACATAGAAACATCGAAAACCTACAGCACAATACAGGCCCTTCGGCCCACAATGCTGTGCCGGACAGGTACTTACTTTAGAAATTACCTAGGGTTACCCATAGCCCTCTATTTTTCTAAGCTCCATGTACCTGCCCAGGAGTCTCTTAAAAGACCCTATTGTATCTGCCTCCACCACTGTCGCCAGCAGCCCATTCCACGCACTCACCACTCTTTGCGTACAAAACTTACCACTGACATCTCCTCTGTACCTACTTCCAAGCACCTTAAAACTGAGCCCTCTCATGTTAGCCATTTCAGCCCTGGGAAAAAGCCTCTGACTATCCACATGATTAATGCCTCTCATCATCTTACATACCTATATCAGGTCACCTCTCATCCTCTGTCGCTCCAAGGAGAAAAGGCCGAGTTCACTCAACCTATTCTTGTAAGGCATGCTCCCCAATCCAGGCAATATCCTTGTAAATCTCCTCTGCATCCTTTCTAGTTTCCACATTCTTCCTGCAGTGAGGTGACTAGAAGTGAGCACAGTACTCCAAGTGGGGTTTGACCAGGGTCCTATATAGCTGTAACATTACTTCTTGGCTCTTGAACTCAATCCCACGATTGATGAAGGCCAATGCACCGTATGCCTTCTTAACCACAGAGTCAACCTGCACAGCAACTTTGAGTGTCCTTTGGATTTGGACCCCAAGATCCCTCTGATCCTCCACACTGCCAACTGTCTTACCATTAATACTATATTCTGCCGTCATATTTGACCTACCAAAATGAACCACCTCACACTTACCTGGGTTGAACTCCATCTGACACTTCTCAACCCAGTTTTACATCCTATCAAAGTCCTGATCAGTCAGTCTGACCTCAGTGGTTGGGAAGATATTGGATTCAATTGTTAAGGATGAGGTTATGGCATATTTGGTGACACAGGACAAAATAGGACAAAGTCAGCAAGGTTTCCTTAAGGGAAAATCTTGCCTGACAAACCTGTTGGAATTCTTTGAGGAGATTACATGTAGGATAGATAAAGGGGATGCAGTAATGGTGTATATTTGGAATTACAGAAGGCCTTTGACAAGGTGCCACACATGATGCTGCTTACCAAGTTAAAAGCCCATGGTATTTCAGGAAATTTACTGGCATCCCATGCTAAAGTAGCATACACAACATGCTCAGCAAAACAACAGCAATGAAACTGCAGAATTAGCCCATTTCTTCCATCCCACCTACCCACCCACTCAGATATAGAGACAGTCCTCTAACCCCAGGATAGGTCACCTCCAGCCCTCCAGCCTCTTCTGTACCCGTGGACTGGCAGACATCGGACCGATGACATCTACAGGCTTGTAGACCCAGGGTTCAAGCATTAGGTTTTAACCTCCCAACCAATGCTCCCTCTAATTTTTTACAGCTGTGCGGACCAATCATTGTGAGCAGGAAATTTTTACATGGCCTGATAACTGTGCAGCACTTTAAATAATTTTTTTTTGTGATATGCATACTATGAATATTTGGAATAAACTTTGAAAAATCACACACTTTTGATTTAATTTATTAAATGAAGGGTACAATGAAGTATAGTATTACAAAGAAAATCTTTCATATTTTGTAAACATGTTGAGCTGCATGGCAACAAAGGCTATGTGCGTGTGAGTATTTCAGTTACTGTGCAGTCACGCAGCCGTGCAGCTTATAGTAATAGGTTACTATCAGAAGTACTGTGGATTTTGGATCCACAAGAGACTGCAGGTAATGGAATCGGGAGAAAAAATGTACTGTTGGAGGACCTCCGCAAGTCAAGCAGCATTGATGGAGACAGAAAGATGGTCAACATTTCGGGTCAAGACCTTGCATCAGAACACATACCTCTGCCACTGCAGAGATGACCTGACACACTGTTCCTCTATTGTGTTTTTTTATACAGATGTTGGGAATCTGAAATAAAAACAAACAGAAAATGTTGTCTCGGCTCAAAACGATGACTGTCATCTCTCTCTGTAGATGCTGCCTGACCTGCTGAGTTCCTCCATCATTTTGTGCGTATTGCTCTGGATTTCCAGCATCATGTTCCACAGCGGTCCGTGTTGGGGGCCGCTTCTTTTTACGTTGTACATCAACGATTTGGATTATAGAATAGATGGCTTTGTGGCTAAGTTTGCTGACGATACGAAGATAGGTGGAGGGGCTGGTAGTGCTGAGGAAATGGAGAGTCTGCAGAGAGACTTGGATAGGTTGGAAGAATGGGCAAAGAAGTGGCAAATGAAATACAATGTTGGAAAGTGTATGGTTATGCACCTTGGCAGAAGAAATAAATGGGCAGACTATTATTTAAATGGGGAAAGAATTCAAAGTTCTGAGATGCAACGGGACTTGGGAGTCCTCGTACAGGATACCCTTAAGGTTAACCTCCAGGTTGAGTCGGTGGTGAAGAAGGTGAATGCAATGTTGGCATTCATTTCTAGAGGAATAGAGTATAGGAGCAGGGATGTGATGTTGAGGCTCTATAAGGCGCTGGTGAGACCTCACTCGGAGTACTGTGGGCAGTTTTGGTCTCCTTATTTAAGAAAGGATGTGCTGACGTTGGAGAGGGTACAGAGAAGATTCACTAGAATAATTCTGGGAATGAGAGGGTTAACATATGAGGAACGTTTGTCTGCTCTTGGACTGTATTCCTTGGAGTTTAGAAGAATGAGGGGAGACCTCATAGAAACATTTTGAATGTTGAAAGGCATGGACAGAGTGGATGTGGCAAAGTTGTTTCCCATGACGGGGGATTGTCTAGTACGAGAGGGCATGACTTAAGGATTGAAGGGCGCCCATTCAGAACAGAAATACGAAGAAATTTTTTGAGCCAGAGGGTGGTGAATCTGTGGAATTTGTTGCCATGGGCGGCAGTGAAGGCCAAGTCATTGGGTGTATTTAAGGCAAAGATTGATAGGTATCTGAGTAGCCAGGGCATCAAAGGTTGTAGTGAGAAGGTGGGGGAGTGGGACTAAATGGGAGAATGGATCAGCTCATGATAAAATGGTGGAGCAGACTCGATGGGCCGAATGGCCGACTTCTGCTCCTTTATCTTATGGTCTTATAAGCAGAATATCTTGTGTTCAGAAAATGCTGGAAGTATTTCACAGATCAGGCTGCATCTGTGGAGAAAAAAACATTTAATGTTTTTGTCTGGAGACTTTTCACTATCATCTGACAAATAATCATGAAACATTACAATTACAACAGTGGCCAATCAGAGATCAGGGTTCATCAGCAAGGGGAAATAAAAATAAGGCAGGGGCAAGTGGAATGCCCTTTGTTGGAGTGGGCAGTGTTAGAGTGGGGATTTGAGGATTTAACTCCTCAAGGCTTCAGTGAGAGAAGGCAAAAAAACTGTAGGTAGATTTTATTTCAGTTTTTTACTGCTTCCTTCTTTATTATTGTAAATTTAGAGCAATAGAGATGCCAGGAAGGAGAGTTGAATGAACTTCTTGCAGGATGCGAGAAGGCAGGGAGACCTCCAGTGTCCCCAAAAGTTTCATCTGCATGAAGTGCATCCAGCTGCAGCTTCTAACAATCCACATTAAGGAGTTGGAGCTGGAAATGGAAGAACTCCAGATCATTCAGGAGGGTGAGGGGTGAAAGACAGAACCGATAGAGAGGTAGTTACACCAAGGTACGGAAGACAAGAATCTGGCTGGCAGTCAGGGTGGTGAATGGGTTAAGTAGCTGGTGTTGAATATCGCTGTGAACATCTGCCTCAACATCGGCTATATCACTTTGGATACCGTTGGGGTAGGGGTGGGGCGGTAGAAAGTCTGCCTCTATGGTTCAGAAGGGGAGAAGGGGAGAAGAGGTGAGCTGTAATGTCAGAGGATTTGTTGATTAAGGGAACAGAAAGAAGTTCTGTGAATGAGAACAAGATTCCAGGATGCTATGTTGCCTCCTGGGTGCCAGGGTCTGGGACATCCTGGATCAAGCCCTCATTTTTGAGAGGGAGGATGAACAGCCAGAAGTAGTGGTCAATGTAGGTGCTAATGACATTGGTAGGAAGAATGACGATGTCCTGCAAAGTGAGTTCAGGGAGCTAGGTGCTCATTTAAAGAACAAGACCTCCAGGGTTGTGATCTCAGGATTGCTACCCATGCTGGTGAGGCCACAAATAGGATGATTATACAGTTTAACATGTGGTTCAGGAGTTGGTGTAGGAGGAAGGAGTTAAGATTTTTGGATCATTGGACTATCTTCCAGGAAGTTGGGACCTGTACAGAAAGGGACAAATTGCACTTGAACTGGAGGAGGACTGGTATCCTAGCAGGAAGGTTTGAAATGCTGCGGGGGGTGGAAATCAGAGGGCCAGAACAGTTCGTGGAGAGGTTGTGGAGGCAGATGTTGGTAAGAATTCAGACCAAGTCAGGAATGAAAAGGCTGAGCATGATGTGACCAGCGTCCTGAGCTGCGTATATTTCAATGCAAGAAATATCATAGGAAAGGCGGATGAGCTCAGAGCATGGATCAACACATGGAATTATGATATTGTAGCCATGAGTGAGACTTGGTTGCAGGAGGGGCAGGACTGGCAGCTCAATATTCTGAGGTTCCATTGTTTTAGACACGATAGAGCAGGAGGGAGTAAAGGAGGAGGGTTGGTGTTACTCGTCAGGGAAAGTGTCATGGCAGTCATGACTGGAGACCTCGTATGACCACCTTAATGGGGCTATACTATAGACCACTCAGAGGTCCAGGGGATTTAATAAAACAAATTCAAATGTTAAAGAGACGTTTGGATAAGTACAGGGATAGTACGATCTGGAGAGTTATGGTCTGGGTGCAGGTTGATGGGAGCAGGCAGTTTAAATGGTTCAGTATGGACAAGATGGGCTGAAGAGTTTCTATGATGCTATGAGGTCACAGACTGTTGCAAGAAATATAATGTTGTGATAGTAGATGATTTCAACTTTCCACATATTGACTGGGACTCCTATACTGAAAAAAAGACTTACTGTAGATGGGATACAGTTTGTCAAATATGTTCGGGAAAGTTTCCTTCCTCTCATAGAAACATAGAAAACCTACAGCACAATACAGGCCCTTCAGCCCACAAAGCTGTGCCGAACATGTCCTTACCTTAGAAATTACCTGGGTTACCCATAGCCCTCTATTTTTCTCAGCCCCATGTACCTATCCAGGACAATTTTAAAAGACCCTATCATATCCGCCACAATCACCATTGCCAGCAGCCCACTCCATGTACTCACCACTCTCTGCATAAAAAACTTATCCCTAACATCTCCTCTGTACCTGCTTCTAAGCACCTTAAAACTGTGTCCTCTCGTGTTAGCCATTTCAGCCCAGGGAAAACGCCCTTGACTATCCACACGATCAATGCCTCTCATCATCTTATACACCTCTATCAGGTCAACTCTCATCCTCCGTCGCTCCAAGGAGAAAAGGCCGAGTTCACTCAATCTATTCTCATAAGGCATGCTCCTCAATCCAGGCAACATCCTTGTAAATCTCCTCTGCACCCTTTCTATGGTTTCCACATCCTTCCTGTAGTGAGGCGACCAGAACTGAGCACAGTACTCCAAGTGGGGTCTGACCGGGGTCTTATATAGCTGCAACATTTGATGAAGGCCAATGCACAGTATGCCTCCTTAACCACAAAGTCAACCTGCCCAGTAGCTTTGAGTGTCCTATGGACTCGGAGCCCAAGATCCCTCTGATCCTCCACGCTGCCAAGAGTTTTACCATTAATACTATATCCTATCATCATATTTGACCTACAAAAATGAACCACCTCACACTTATCTCAGTTGAACTCCAACTGCCACTTCTCAGCCCAGTTTTGCATCCTATCAATGTCCCGCTGTAACCTCTGACAGCCCTCCACACTATCCACAACACCTCCAACCTTTGTGTCATCAGCAAATTTATTAACTCATCCCTCCACTTCTTCATCCAGGTCATTTATAAAAATCACAAAGAGTAGGGGTCCCAGAACAGATCCCCGAGGTACACCACTGGTCATCGACCTCCATACAGAATATGACCCAACTACAACCACTCTTTGCCTTCTATGGGCAAGCCAGTTCTGGATCCACAAAGCAAGGTCCCCTTGGATCCCATGCCTCCTTACTTTCTCAATAAGCCTTGCATGGGGTACCTTATCAAATGCCTTGCTGAAATCCATATACACTACATCTACTGCTCTACCATCATCAATGTGTTTAGTCACAACCTCAAAAAATTCGATCAGGCTTATAAGGCACGACCTGCCTTTCACAAAGCCACGCTGACTATTCCTAATCATATTATGCCTCTCCAAATGTTCATAAATCCTGTCTCTTAGGATCTTCTCCATCAACTTACCAACCACTGAAGCAAAACTCCCTGGTCTATAACTTTCTGGGCTACCTCTACTCCCTTTCTTGAATAATGGAACAACATCCTCAATCTTCCAATCCTCCGGAGCCTCTCCTGTCCTTATTGATGATGCAAAGATCATCGCCAGAGGCCCAGTAGTATTCTCTCTCACCTCCCACAGTAGCCTGGGGTACATCTCGTCCGGTCCTGGTGACGTATCCAACTTGATGCTTTCCAAAAGGTCCAGCACATCCTCTTTCTTAATACCTACATGCTCAAGCTTTTCAGTCTGCTGTAAGTCATCCCTACAATCACCAAGATCCTTTTCCATACTGAATACTGAAGCAGAGTACTCATTATGTACCTCTGCTGTCTCCTCCAGTTCCATACACACTTTTCCACTGTCATACTCTCACGTCTTATCCTCTTGCACTTAACATACTTGTAGAATGCCTTGGGGTTTTCTTTAATCCTGCTTGCCAAGGCTTTCTCATGGCCCCTTCTGGCTCTCCTAATTTCTTTCTTGAGCTCCTTCCTGCTAGCTCTCTATCATTACCTAGCTTTTTGAACTTTTCGTAAGCACTGTTTTTCTTCTCTATTAGATTTGTATTGGCGCGTGGCCAAGTGGTTAAGGCATCGGTCTAGTGATCTGAAATTCGCTGGTTCGAGCCTCAGCTGAGGCAACGTGTTGTGTCCTTGAGCAAGGCACTTAACCACACATTGCTCTGCGGTGACACCGGTGTCAAGCTGTATTGGCCCTAATGCCCTTCCCTTGGACAACATTGGTGGCGTGGAGAGGGGGGACTTGCAGCATGGGCAACTGCCGGTCTTCCATACAACCTTGCCCAGGCCTATGACCTGGAAACCTTCCAAGGAGCAAATCCATGGTCTCACGAGACTAACGGATGCCTATTATTATTACCAGATTTACAACAGCCTTTGTAAACAGCCACTGTTCCTGTACCCTACCATCCTTTCCCTCTCATTGGAATGTACCTATGCAGAACTCCACGCAAATATCCTCTGAACGTTTGTCACATTTCTTCCATACACTTCCTTGAGAACATCTGTTTCTAATTTATGCTTCCAAGTTCCTGCCTGATAGCCTCATATTTCCCCTTACTCCAATTAAATGCTTTCCTAACTTGTCTGTTCCTATCCCTCTCCAATGCTATGGTAAAGGAGAAAGAGTTGTGATCACCATCTTCAAAATGCTCTCCCACTGAGAGACCTGACACCTGACCAGGTTCATTTCCCAATACCAGATCAAGTACAGCCTCTCCTCTTGTAGGCTTATCTACACACAGTCATCCCTTGGTATCCACGGGGAATTGGTTCTGGGACCCCCCGCAGATATCAAAAAACGTGGATGCTGAAGTCCATTATATAAAATGGCACAGTATTTGCATATAACCTATGCACATCCTCCCGTATACTTTAAATCATCTCTAGATTACTTATAATACCTAATACAATGTAAATGCTATGTAAATAGTTGTTATACTGTATTGTTTAGGGAATAATGACAAGAAAAAATTCTCAAACAACGAGTGCTAGAGAGAGGACTTCTGGGTTTTCCCGATCCATGGTTGGTTGAATCCGCGCATGCGGAACCCACGGATAAGGAGGGCCTTCTTGAACACACCTAATGAACTCCACCCCATCTAAACCCCTCACTCTAGGGACATGCTAATCGATATCTGGGAAATTAAAATCTCCTACCACCACCACCCTGTTATTATTACACCTTACCAGAATCTGTCTCCCTATCTGCTCCTCGATGTCCCTGTTACTACTGGTGGAGTATAAAAAACACCCAGTAGAGTTATTGACCCCTTCCTGTTCCTAACTTCCATCCACAGAGACTCCGTAAACAATCCCTCCATGTCTTCCTCCTTTTCTGTCGCCATGACACTATCCTGATCCTGATCAACAGTGCCACGCCCCCAACTCTTTTGCCTCCCTCCCTGTCCTTTCTGAAACATCTAAAACCTGGCACTCGAAGTAACCATTCCTGTCCCTGAGCCACCCAAGTCTCAGAAATTGCCACAACAGTGATGTTGTTCTGTTGTTTTAGAAAGGCTCTAAAAATAAACCAGGTAGTTATAGGCCTGTGAGCCCGACTTCAGTAGTGGGGAAGTTATAGTAAGGTATTCTAAGTGACCGGATATATTACTATTTGGTAGGCAGGGGCTGATTAGGGATAGTCAGCAAGGCTTTGTGAGTGCTAGGTCATGTCTAAACAAGTTTAGCGAGAGTTTTGAGGAAGTTCCCAGGAAACTTGATGAAGGCAAAGTAGTGGATATTCTTTATATGGACTTCAATAAGGCATTTCACAAGGACCCGCAAGGAAGATTGGTCAAGAAGGTTCAGACGCTTGGCATTCAAGATGAGGTAGTAAATTGGATTAGACATTGGCTTTGTGGGAGAAGCCAGGGAGTGGTAGTAGACGGTTGCCTCTCTGACTGGAGGCCTGTGACTAGTGGTGTACTACAGGGATCGGTGCTGGGTTTTCTGTCATCTGTATCAATGATCTGGATGATAATTGGATCAGCAAATTTGCAGATGACACCAAGATTGCAGGTGTAGTGAACAGTGAAAAAGACTATCAAAACTTGGTGGGATCTGGACCAAATGGAACAATGGGCTAAAAAACAGCAAATGGAATTTAGTGCAGACACATATGAAGTGTTGCACTTTGGTAGGACATACTGGGGCAAGTCTCACACAGTGAGGGGTGTGGCACTGAGGGGTGTGGCACTGAGGAGTGTGGCAGAACAAAGAAATCTTGGAATACAGGTCCATAATTTATTGGAAGTAACATCACAGGTAGATAGGGTTGTAAAGAAAGCTTTTTTAGCACTTCATAGATCAAAGTATAAAGTACAGTAGTTAGTATGTTGAAATTGCATAAACGTTGGTGAAGCCTAATTTCGAGTATAGTGTGCAGTTTTGGTCACCTACCTGCAAGAAAGATGTAACTAAGGTTGAAAGGTTACAGAGAAAATTTATAAGAATGTTGCTGGGTCTGGAGGACCTAAGTATAAGGAAAGATTGAACAATTTAGGACATTATTCCCTAGAACATAGAAGATTGAGAGGAGATTCCATAGAGGTATATAAAATTATGAGGGGTATGGATAGAGTAAATGCAAGAAAGCTTTTTCCACTGTGGTTGGATGAGACTACACTAGAGATCATGGGTTAAGGGTGAAAGGTGAAATGTTTAAAAGGAACATGAAGGGTAACTTCTTCACTCAGAGGGTAGTGAGGGTGTGGAACAACAGTGCAAGTGGTGCATGCAATTTCAATTTCATCTTTTAAGGGAGGTTTGGATAGGTACATGGATGGTAGGGGCATAGAGGGCTATGATCCAGCTGTAGATTGATTAGACTGGGCAGTTTCAATGATTTGGCACAAACTAGGGCCTGTTTCTGTGCTGTAGCTTTTTATGAATCTATTAACAGTTTCTTTCTGAAGCTGCTACCAGACCTACTGGGTGTTTCCAGCATTTTCTGGTTTCGTCTTAAGGCAGAAATAGGTTTTATAGCTGATTTAGAATTCCTCGTAGGCATACCCCTGTTGAAGGTTCGCGCTGGAAATGCTTGAAAGTTATTGAAGCCGGTGAGGTGTTAGATAAATCTCAAATAGGCTTCGGAACATTTTATACTAGTAGGGGCCCTCTTTTTCCAGTTCAGATGCAGAACATGAATCAGAAATATATACAGTGTGTATGTGTATATACACATACACCACATACAACCTTGAGATTCATTTTCTTGTGGGCATATTCAGTAAATCCAAGAAGCACAATAGAATCAATGGAAAACGATACCCAACAGTGACGAGATGTCGGTGGTGGCAGGGTAGTCTTTAGTCTCACAGCCTAGGGAAGAGTCAGTTACCCAGTCTGGCAATGCTAGTCCTGATGCTCCTGTACCTCCTCTCTGACGGCAGTGGGTCAGAGAGATTGTGGACTGGGTTGTAGGGATCCTCAACACTGCTTCAGGCCCTTCGTCTACAATCTTCCTGGTAAATATCACAAAGAGGGGGCAGGAGCATGATGAAGCTCTCAGCAGTTTTTACTGTCCTCTGAAGGGACTTGTGGTCCGATGCCTTGCAGCCAGGCAGGCCACTCTCGATGGTGCTCCTGCAGAAAGTGGTTAGAATGAGGCTCGCACGGCTCAGTGAGGGGTAGCTGGTGCTGAGGAAGCAATGTCATTGCAGCAGGACTTAGACAAACTGAAAGAATGGGCAAAAAAAGTGGCAGATGGAATACAGGGTTAGGAAATATATGATATTGCATTTTGGTAAAAGAACAATAGTGCGGACTATTATCTAAATGGGGTGAAGGCTCAAACATCAGAGGTGCAGAGGGACATAGGAGTCCTCATGTAAGACTCCCAGAAAGTTAGTTTACAGGTTGAGTCTGTGGAAAAGAATGCAAAATGTAATATTTCATGGGGAATAGAATATAAAAGCAAGGAGATAATGCTGTGCCTTTATAAGACACCAGTCAGGCCGCACTTAGAGTATTGTCAACAGATTTGACCTCATATCTCAAAGGAGGTATTGTCAATGGAAAGACTCCATAAAAGGTTCACGTGATGATTCCGGGAAAGGGGAAAGAAGGGGTTAACATATGGCAGCTTTGGGCCTGTACTCACTGGAATTTAGAAGATTACCTGGGGATCTCATTGAAGCCTACCAAATGTTGAAAGGACTAGATAGGGTGATGTGGAGAGGATGATTCCTATGGTGGGGGTATCCAGAACTAGAGGGCACAGCCTCAAAATTGCGGGGTGACCTTTTAGAACAGAGTTAAGGAGGAATTTTTTTAGCCAGAGAGTATGAATCTGTGGAATGCCTTGCCACAGACTGTGGTGGAGGCCAAGTCTGTGGATATATTTAAGGCAAAAATCGATCATTTCCTGATTGGAGAGGGCATCAAAGGATATGGTGAGAAGGCAGGTGTATGGCTTTGATTGGGATCTGGGATCAGCCATGATGGAATGGCAGAGCAGACTTGATGGGCTGAATGGTCTAATTCTGCTCCCTTATCTTATGGTCTTAACTCCACCATTGAGCACATGTGAATGAAATGTTGCCATAGAAAAGCAGCATGCAGCATCCCCACCACCCAGGGCACGCTCTTTCCTCGCTGCTGCCATCAGGCAGAAGGTACAGGAGCCTCAGGACTCACACCACCCAGGGCACGCTCTTTCCTCGCTGCTGCCATCAGGCAGAAGGTACAGGAGCTGCAGGATTCACACCACCAGGTTCAAGAACAGTTACCACCCCCCAACCATCAGGCTCTTGAACAAAAGCAGATACCTATACTCATTTAAAGACTCTTTTATCTTGTTATTTCATGTCATTATTTATTGTTATTTATATATATCTGCTTTGCACAGTTTATTTACAGTTTACAGTTCCCGATGTTTACAGTTCACAGATCCTGTTTACAGTTACTATTCTATAGATTTGCTAAGTATGCCCGCAAAAAAAGAATCTTAGAGTTGTTTGTAGTGACATGTATGTACTCTGATAATAAATTTTACTTTGAACTTTGAACTGGCATTGTAAAGTAACACACTAACTGAGGTAGAATACGGAACTTGTTAGCATTGGCAGGTGCTGGAAATCCAGAGCAACATACACACACAATGCTGGAGGAACTCAGCGGGTCAGGCGGCGTCTATGGAAATGAATCCACAGTTGACGTTTTGGGGTGAGACCCTTCGTCAGGACTGAGGAGGCAGGGAGAAGGGACGAAGCCAGGATAAGAAGATGGGTGCTGGGAAAGCAGGACAAGCTAGCAGGTGATAGGTGAAGCCAGGTGGCTGGAGCATGGGGGTGAAGCAAGAAGCAAGGAGGTGATAGGTGGAAACGGCAAAGGGCTGAAGAAGGAGCTATCTGATAGGACCATAGGAGAAAGGGAAGGAGAGGTGGCACCAGGGGGAGGTGATAGTCAGATGGGAAGAGGTAAAACACCAGAGTGGGGAATTGAAGAAGAGGAAAGAGGAGGGAAGGAGGAAGCTGAACCAGATAGTCAAGGTGTATAGAACTGAAAGCTAGACATCTTTCTGAGACTTGTGCTGGCAGAGTTTGATGACCAAACATTGCAGGAAGTTCAGGGAGACTACAAATGTCAGTAAGGATTGAAAGGGTAGAATGGGCAGTTTCTACACCATGCATCTTTCGTAAATAGCCTTTGTGCTCCTAAAGTATAAAAAGAACTATGTGAAAGATCAGCTGTAGTCACAAATTTGACTTGAAAAGAAGCATTTCAATTCACTCACCTCAGCAGTCTCTCATAGTGATAGACCTCAAATGATGCCTTTCATCACTTGATGATGAAACATATCAACTCCTGCCTGAAAAGTGATCTGGATCCACTTAAATTTGCTTTCTGAAGCAACCGGTCCACAGCAGGTTGCATCTCATTGGCTCTTCACTCAACCCTGGAACAGCTGGACTGGCTTTGTGAAGGTCAGATTGTGTCTAACAAGCCTGATAGAGTTCTTTGAGGAGGTGACCAGGCATATAGATGAGAGTAGTGCAGTGGATGTGATCTACATGTATTTTAGTAAGGCATTTGACAAGGTTCCACGTGGTAGGCTTATTCAGAAAGTCACAAGGCATGGGATCCGAGGAAGTTTGGCCAGGAGGATTCAGAATTGGCTTGCCTGCAGAAGGCAGAGGGTCATGGTGGAGGGAGTACATTCAGATTGGAGGATTGTGACTAGTGGTGTCCCACAAGGATCTGTTCTGGGACCTCTACTTTTCATGATTTTTATTAACGACCTGGATGTGGGGGTAGAAGGGTGTGTTGGCAAGTTTGCAGAGACACAAAGGTTGCTGGTGTTGTAGATAGTGTAAACGATTGTCAAAGATTGCAGAGAGACATTGATAGGATGCAAAAGTGGGTTGAGAAGTGGCAGATGGAGTTCAACCTGGAGAAGTGTGAGGTGGTACACTTTGGAAGGACAAACTCCAAGGCAGAGTACAAAGTACTCTGGCAGGATACTTGGTAGAGTGGAGGAGCAGAGGGATCTGGGGGTACATGTCCACGGATCCCTGAAAGTTGCCTCACAGGTGGATAGGGTAGTTAAGAAAGCTTATGGGGTGTTAGCTTTCATAAGTCGAGGGATAGAGTTTAAGAGTCACAATGTAATGATGCAGCTCTATAAAACTCTGGTTAGGCCACACTTGGAGAACTGTGTCCAGTTCTGGTCACCTCACTATAGGAAGGATGTGGAAGCATTGGAAAGGGTACAGAGGAGATTTACCAGGATGCTGCCTGGTCTAGAGAGTATGCATTATGATCAGAGATTAAGGGAGCTAGGGCTTTACTCTTTGGAGAGAAGGGGGATGAGAGGAGACATGATAGAGGTATACAAGATATTAAGAGGAATAGATAGAGTGGATAGCCAGCGCCTCTTCCCCAGGGCACCACTGCTTAATACAAGGGGACATGGCTTTAAGGTAAGGGGTGGGAAGTTCCAAGGGGGATATTAGAGGAAGATTTTTTACTCAGAGAGTGGTTGGTGCGTGGAATGCACTGCCTGAGTCAGTGATGGTAGCAGATACACTAGTGAAGTTTAAGAGACTACTTACTAGACAGGTATATGGAGGAATTTAAGGTGGGGGGGGGGTTATATGGGAGGCAGGGTTTGAGGGTCAGCACAACGTTGTGGGCCGAAGGACCTGTACTGTGCTGTACTATTCTATGTTCTATGTTCTATGAAAGGTGCATACATCAGGATGATCTTTATCGACTACAGCTCACATTCAATATCGTCATCCCCTCAAAACTAATCAATAGGCTCCAAGACCTTGGCTTCAGTACCTCTTTGTGCAATTGGATCCTCGATTACCTTACTTGCAAACCTCAGTCAGTTTGGATTGGCAACAGCATCTCCTCCACGATCTCCATCAGCACAGGTGCACCACAGGGCAGTGTGCTTAGCCCCCTGCTCTACTTGCTTTACATTTATGACTGTGTGGCCAAGCACAGCTCCAATGCCATATTCAAGTTTGCTGGTGACACCACTGCTGTAGGCCAAATCAAAGATGGTGATGAATCACAAACAAGAGAAAATCTGCAGAGGCGGGAAATCCAGAGCAACACACACACAATGCTGGAAGAACTCAGTAGGCCAGGCAGCATCCATGAAAAAGAGGAAACAGTCAATGTTTCAGGCCATGACCCTTCATCAGAACTGGAGGGAAAAGATGAGAAGCCAGAGTAAGAAGGTGAGGGGAGGGGAGGAAGAAACACAAGGTAGCAGGCGGTAGTTGAAACCAGGAGGGGGAGGCGTGAAGTAAAGAGATGGGAAGTCGATTGGTGAAAGAGTGAAAGGGCTGGAGATGGGAGACATCTAATAGGAAGGATAGAAGGCCGTGGAGGAGAGGGAAGGGGAGGAGCACCAGAGGGTGGTGATGGGCAGATGAGAGGGAGAAATGGGAATGGGGAATGGTGAAGGAGAAGGGGGGGGGGGGCATAGCCAGAAGTTCTCGAAATCAATGTACATGCTATCAGGTTGGAAGCTACCCAGACAGAACATGAGATGTTGCTCCTCCAACCTGGGTGTGGCCTTATCGTAGCAGTAGAGGAGGCCGTTGACTGACATGTCAGAATGGGAATGCAAAGTGGAATTAAACGGTGTCTACTGGGAGATCGCGCAACATCAAATTCATCGGTGTTAATATTTTGGATGACGTGTCCTGGGCCCAGCACCTAAGTGCATTTATGAAGAAAACACGGCAATGCCCGACTTCCTTAGGAGTTGGTGGAGATTCCGCATGACATCTAAAATTTTGACAAACTTTTATAGATGTGGAGTGTAGTGACTGGCTGCATCACAGCCTGGTATGGAAACACCAATGCCCTTGAATGGAAAATCCTACATAGTGGATGTGGCCCCGTCCATCATGGCTAAAGCCTTCCCAACCACTGAGCACATCTACATGAAGTGTTGTCGCAGGAAATCAGTATCCATCATCAGGGACCCCCACTACCCAGGCAATGCTCTCTTCTCACTGCTGCCATCAGGAAGAAGGTACAGCAGCCTTAGAACCCACACCACCAGGTTCAGGAACAGTTACTACTCTTCAACATTCAGGCTTCTAAACCAAAAGGGGATAACTTGACTCAACTTCACTTTCCCCATCATTGAAATGTTCCCACAGCCTATGGACTCATTTTCAAGGAATTTTCATCTCATGTTCTCAATATTTATTGCTTAGTTTTTTATTATTATTATTTCTTTCTTTTTGCATTTGCACAATCTGGTTGAATGCCCTCGCTGGTGCGGTCTTTCATTGATTCTGTTATGGTTATTATTCTATTAAAGATTTGTTGAGTATGCCCACAAAAAATGAATCTCTGGGTTGTAGATGGTGACAGATATGTAAATTGATAATAAATTTCCTTTAAACTTTTAAAATAAAAGCTCTATGCTATCTCCTCCCTCTCATCCCAGCCATCCCTCTGAGAACTCACTGACACACTCCACTTTGCATTAGAACAATACTGAGAAGTAAACCCTCCTCCTCAGTTTAATTAACAAAGACTCATCATCCAGTCTATTGGATCCATCTGAATATCAAATATACTGGACTGTTATTTTACAGAAAATGAAGCCATTGTAAGAGAAAATTTTATCAATTACATTAGACTACCCTGTTGTATAAAAGGGGAAAATGAGCTTCATTTGTCACAGGTACAAGGAAACATACAGTGGAATGCATTGTTTGTGTCAAATCAATTAATCGAGTGTTGTGCTGGTGGCAGCCAGCAAGTGTCACTATGCTTTCGGCATTAACATAGCATACCCCACAACTCACTAACTCCGACACGCACAATGTGGGAGGAAATTGGAAAAAACCCACCCGGTTACGGGAAGAACGGACAGGCAGTGGTGGGTATTGAATCCCCATCGATAATGGCTGGCACTATAATGCACAGTGCCAACCACGTCACTCCCATGTAATGTCACGGTAGAATATCAAATCATACTCACATTAGCTGCAGAATTTCAGAATAGTAGGGAGATCAGCAGATTATTCCACATTAGAGGTCACAAGTGGCGAGGCAGGGGGCGGGCCATGTTCTTTCAGTCGGGATGTAGTCATTCAATCTGTATTTTCTTCATGCGTATTCATCAGCTGTTACTCATAGCTTCTGTGCCTGCAGCTTTTGTTTCTTTGCATAGAAGCCAGTTTCTCAGTGGCGGGATTCTTATTTTCTACACAGCCTCGTCTCAGAAACCATGAAAAGAGAGCTTCTGTCAGAACAATCACTGGATTAGAAAATCATTACCTCTCATGACGATGTCTTTACTACCCAACAGATTCAAGGATGAGCTGTCGCCTCTACTGCTTTGGACTTCCAGTGTCCTGAGACATTTTCTAACAAAACTTCTTTGATCTTAAATTATTAATGTTGAAATTCAAAGTTGTGAAATGGAAATGAATTCCTGAGTTCCATTGGGAAATCAGTAGGTTATTGGTCTTCAATTCAGTTTCTTGATAAGGCACTTATTAATCTAAAACATTAAATTAACTTTTATTTATTGAATTACTCAATTAAAAAATTTCATTTTCTTGTTCATGCTTAATTGTCCTTGAGAATTATTGATAAGATGCCTTCTTGAACAAAGAACTTAGAATATTACAGCACAGTATAGATACTTCAGTCCACGTTGTTTTGCAAACCTTTTTAGAACATAGAACATAGAATAGTGCAGCACAGTACAGGTCCTTCGACCCACAACATTGTGCCGACCCTCAAACCCTGCCTCCCATATAACCCCCCACCTTAAATTCCTCCATATACCTGTCTAGTAGTCTCTTAAATTTCACTAGTGTATCTGCCTCCACCACTGACTCAGGCAGTGCATTCCACGCACCAACCACTCTCTGAGTAAAAAACCTTCCTCTAATATCCCCCTTTAACTTCCCACCACTTACCTTAAAGCCATGTCCTCTTGTATTGAGCAGTGGTGCCCTGGGGAAGAGGTGCTGGCTATCCACTATATCTATTCCTCTTATTATCTTGTACACCTCTATCATGTCTCCTCTCATCCTCCTTCTATCCAAAGAGTAAAGCCCTAGCTCCCTTAATCTCTGATCATAATCCATGCTCTCTAAACCAGGGAGCATCCTGGTAAATCTCCTCTGTACCCTTTCCAATGCTTCCACATCCTTCCTCTAGTGAGGTGACCAGAACTGGACACGGTACTCCAAGTGTGGCCTAACCAGAGTTTTATAGAGCTGCATCATTACATCGCAACTCTTAAACTCTATCCCTCGACCTATGAAAGCTAACACCCCATAAGCTTTCTTAACTACCCTATCCACCTGTGAGGCAACTTTCAAGGATCCGTGGACATGTACCCCCAGATTCCTCTGCTCCTCCACACTACCAAGTATCCTGCCATTTACTTTGTACTCTGCCTTGGAGTTTGTCCTTCCAAAGTGTACCACCTCACACTTCTCCGGGTTGAACTCCATCTGCCACTTCTCAGCCCACTTCTGCATCCTATCAATGTCTCTCTGCAATCTTTGACAATCCTCTACACTATCTACAATATCACCAACCTTTGTGTCATCTGCAAACTTGCCAACCTACCCTTCTACCCCCCACATCCAGGTCATTAATAAAAATCACGAAAAGTAGAGGTCCCAGAACAGATCCTTGTGGGACACCACTAGTCACAATCCTCCAATCTGAATGTACTCCCTCCACTATGACCCTCTGCCTTCTGCAGGCAAGCCAATTCTGAATGCACCTGGCCAAAGTTCCCTGGATCGCATGCCTTCTAACTTTCTGAATAAGCCTACCGTGTGGAACCTTGTCAAATGCCTTACTAAAATCCATATAGATCACATCCACTGCACTACCCTCATCTATATGCCTGGTCACTTCCTCAAAGAATCTATCAGGCTTGTCAGACATGATCTGCCCTTCACAAAGCCATGCTGACTGTCCCTGATCAGACCATGATTCTCTAAATGCCCATGGATCCTATCTCTAAGAATCTTTTCCAACAGCTTTCCCACCACAGACGTAAGGCTCACTGGTCTATAATTACCCGGACTATTCCCACTACCTTTTTTGAACAAGGGGACAACATTCGCCTCCCTCCAATCCTTCGGTACTATTCCCGTGGACAACGAGGACATAAAGATCCTAGCCAGAGGCTCAGCGATCTGTTCCCTCGCCTCGTGGAGCAGCCGGGAGAATATTCCATCAGGCCCTGGGGACTTATCCGTCCTAATGTATTTTAACAACTCCAACACCTCCTCTCCCTTAATATCAACATGCTCCAGAATATCAACCTCACTCATATTGTCCTCACCATCATCAAGTTCCCTCTCATTGGTGAATACCGAAGAGAAGTATTCATTGAGGACCTCGCTCACTTCCAAAGCCTCCAGGCACATCTTCCCACCTTTACTACTAATCGGTCCTACCTTCACTCCTGTCATCCTTTTTCTCTTCACATAATTGAAGAATGCCTTGGGGTTTTCCTTTACCCTACTCGTCAAGGCCTTCTCATTCCCCCTTCTTGCTCTTCTCAGCCCCTTCTTAAGCTCCTTTCTTGCTTCCCTATATTCCTCAATAGACCCATCTGACCCCTGCTTCCTAAACTTCATGTATGCTGCCTTCTTCCACCTGACTAGATTTTCCACCTCACTTGTCACCCATGGTTCCTTCATCTACCATTCCTTACCTTCCTCACCGGGACAAATTTATCCCTAATATCCTGCAAGAGATCTCTAAACATCGACCACATGTCCACAGTACATTTCCCTGCAGAAACATCATCCCAATTCACACCCGCAAGTTCTAGCCTTATAGCCTCATAATTTGCCCTTCCCCGATTAAAAATTTTCCTGTCCTCTTTGATTCTATCCTTTTCCATGATAATGCTAAAGGCCAGGGAGCGGTGGTCACTGTCCCCCAGATGCTCACCCACTGAGAGATCTGTGACCTGACCCGGTTCATTACCTAGTACTAGATCTAGTATGGCATTCCCCCTAGTTGGCCTGTCCATATACTGTGACAGGAATCCATCCTGGACACACTTAACAAACTCTGCCCCATCTAAACCCTTGGAACTAATCAGGTGCCAATCAATACTAGGGAAGTTAAAGTTTCCCATGATAACAACCCTGTTATTTTTGCACCTTTCCAAAATCTGCCTCCCAATCTGCTCCTCTGTATCTCTGCTGCTGCCAGGGGGCCTATAGGATACCCCCAATAGAGTAACTGTTCCCTTCCTGTTCCTGACTTCCACCCATACTGACTCAAAAGAGGATCCTGCTACATTACCCACCCTTTCTGTAGCTGTAATAGTATCCCTGACCAGTAATGCCACCCCTCCTCCCCTTTTTCCGCCCTCTCTATCCCTTTTACAGCACTGAAATCCAGGAATATTGAGAATCCATTCCTGCCCTGGTGCCATCCAAGTCTCTGTAATGGCCACTACATCATAATTCCATGTATAGAAACATAGAAACATAGAAACATAGAAAATAGGTGCAGGAGTAGGCCATTCGGCCCTTTGAGCCTGCACCGCCATTTATTATGATCATGGCTGATCCTCCAACTCAGAACCCCGCCCCAGCCTTCCCTCCATACCCCCTGACCCCCGTAGCCACAAGGGCCATATCTAACTCCCTCTTCAATATAGCCAATGAACTGGCCTCAACTGTTTCCTGTGGCAGAGAATTCCACAGATTCACCACTCTCTGTGTGAAGAAGTTTTTCGTAATCTCGGTCCTAAAAGGCTTCCCCTCTATCCTCAAACTGTGGCCCCTCGTTCTGGACTTCCCCAACATCGGGAACAATCTTCCTGCATCTAGCCTGTCCAATCCCTTTAGGATTTTATACGTTTCAATCAGATCCCCTCTCAATCTTCTAAATTCCAACGAGTACAAGCCCAGTTCATCCAGTCTTTCTTCATATGAAAGTCCTGCCATCCCAGGAATCAATCTGGTGAACCTTCTTTGTACTCCCTCTATGGCAAGGATGTCTTTCCTCAGATTAGGGGACCAAAACTGCACTCAATACTCCAGGTGTGGTCTCACCAAGGCCTTGTACAACTGCAGTAGTACCTCCCTGCTCCTGTACTCGAATCCTCTCGCTATAAATGCCAGCATACCGTTCACCTTTTTCACCACCTGCTGTACCTGCATGCCCACTTTCAATGACTGGTGTATAATGACACCCAGGTCTCGTTGCACCTCCCCTTTTCCTAATCGGCCACCATTCAGATAATAATCTGTTTTCCTATTTTTGCCACCAAAGTGGATAACTTCACATTTATCCACATTAAATTGCATCTGCCATGAATTTGCCCACTCACCCAACCTATCCAAGTCACCCTGCATCCTCTTAGCATCCTCTTCACAGCTAACACTGCCACCCAGCTTCGTGACATCCGCAAACTTGGAGATGCTGCATTTAATTCCCTCATCCAAGTCATTAATATATATTGTAAACAACTGTGGTCCCAGCACTGAGCCTTGAGGCCCACTAGTCACCGCCTGCCATTCTGAAAAGGTCCCGTTTATTCCCACTCTTTGTTTCCTGTCTGCCAACCATTTCTCCACCCACACCAATACCTTACCCCCAATACCGTGTGCTTTAAGTTTGCACACTAATCTCCTGTGTGGGACCTTGTCAAAAGCCTTTTGAAAATCCAAATATACCACATCCACTGGTTCTCCCCTATCCACTCTACTAGTTACATCCTCAAAAAATTCTATGAGATTCGTCAGACATGATTTTCCTTTCACAAATCCATGCTGACTTTGTCCGATCATTTCACCGCTTTCCAAATGTGCTGTTATCACATCGTTGATAACTGACTCCAGCAGTTTCCCCACCACCGACGTTAGGCTAACCGGTCTATAATTCCCCGGTTTCTCTCTCCCTCCTTTTTTAAAAAGTATGTATCCAAGCTCTCAGTTCATCACCTTTGTTCCTGATGCTTCTTGCATTGAAGTACACACATTTCAGCCTTCTACCTTACTGTCTTTACACCGTTTATTCTGCTTCTCTTTCCTCAAAGCCTCTCTGTATGTTAGATCTGGCTTTACTCCATGCACTTCTTTCACTGCTCTATCGCTCCGGGTCCCATCCCCCTTGCAAATTAGTTTAAACCCTCCCGAACCATGCTAGCAAACCTACCTGCAAGGATATTGCTCTCCCTCAAGTTCAGGTGCAACCCATCCAATCTGTGCAGGTCTCACCTTCCCCAGAAGAGATCCCAATGATCTAAAAATCTAAAACCCTGCTCCCTGCACCAACTCCTCAGCCACGCATTCAACTGTCATCTACTCCAATTCTTACCATCACTGTCACGTAGCACTGGCAGCAATCCTGAGAATGCCACCCTTGAGGTCCTGTTCTTCAGCCTTCTGCCTAGTTCCCGAAACTCACACTTCAGGACCTCATCCCTCTTCCTGCCTATGTCGTTGGTCTCAACATGTATCACGACTTCTGGTTGCTTTCCCTCTCATACCAGGATGTCGTGCACCCGGTCAGAGACATCCCAGACCCTGGGACCCAGGAGGCAATCTAATCCATCCCTCCATCTAGCCCTTTATTTTTTCTGTCATTAATTTGCTTATCTCAGAGTTTCGTAATTGTCCCTAGTGTACCTACCTCAACCACCACTCCTGGGAGGTTGTTTCATACACTCATCACTGTCTGTGTAAAAAACTTACATCTGCCATTCCCCCCCTCCACTATACTTTCCCCCAGTCACCTTAAAGTTATGCCCACTTGTATTAGCCATCTCCACCCGAGGAAAAAGTCTCTAACTGTCCACTCAATCTTTGTCTCTTATCGTCTTCTACAACTTCATGAAGTCACCTCTCATCCTCCTTTGCTCCAAAGTGAAAAGCCCTAGCTCACTCATAAGACAAAAATGTCAGAAAGCAAGAAAAGGAGAAACAAGATTCGTACTGTTTTCTTTCATTATTGCCGTAGAGTCTGCTGACGACAATCGGAAATATTTCTCTCTCAGCGGTAGCCATGGTGCCAGTGAGCAACGTGACCAAGGGGTGACAACCTCTAGATGGTTCATGAAACTTCTTTCACTTATTTTGTGTCTTCTTTTTCTTTCAGATATGGTTCTGCTATTATTGGAGTTTGTGATCTACATTTTGGTGGTGTTTTTGGTCAGCTAAGTGATCTATGCTCTGCTGTCTCTGAAGGGGTTCTGTGACGCTTCGAGCGAAGTGCGTGGCCTTAAGGCCAAGAAGTCTGGTGATGGGGCTCGAGCCCCTGATCGATTCCATTTCTCACCAATTAAAGCATCGAGGAAGATTGAAATCATCAAGGCGAGTGCAGATGGTAAGCAGGTGGTCAGCGCCGTCTACCAACCTTTCGCTTACTGCTGCCCAAGGAGGGTCACTGTGTGTGACAGTCTCTCTCTCTCCCTCGATGCAGTCGGAAGATGTTGCCGGAATCCTGGGTCTTGGGCAATTGACATGGTTTGTGGATTGGATTCTGCAGTTCACGTTATGATGTGTTTCCGATTTTTGGTCACTCCTTTTTTCTTGTTGCTGTTTTGTGCGATTTTGATCAGGGTAGCCTGCAGATATCTAACTGTGATGAATTGAATAAGCCTGGACTCTCCTGATTTCGTGTTTAATATTCTGTGATTTTCACTCGTTTTTTGTTGCTGTTTGCGCGATTTGTGTTTTTTGGCACATGGGGGGGGCGTTTGATGTTTTTCTTTCAGCAGGTTCTATGGTCTTTTTTGCATTGTAGCTGTCCATTGGAAAGATGAATCTCAAGGTTGTATACTGCATACATACTTCGATAATAAATGTACATCAAATCTTGAATCCTTGGATCCCACAACATCGTAAACCAGCGAGTTGTTTGTTATGTCTCCCCTATCGCTGTGAAACAGAGACATCTCTTTCTCCCTTATTAGGGAGAGAGAGAGCCTGTGGTATGTCGAATACCGGGTGAATAAGTAGTCTTTGGAGTACTGCAAGTCTATGCCTTTGCTGATGCTTTGCTGCATGCTTGAGTGCTTGGTGGTGGGGGGGGGCATGCTGATGCTTTTATTTGCTGGTGGGGGAGGGGGGATTGTTGCTTTACTCTTGCTTATGCATGGGCGAGGGGAGCGGGGGTGGGCCTTGGGGTTCTAACATTTAACTGTCTTTCATTCTTTGGGCACTCCTTTGTTTTCTTCTATGTTTGCAAAGAAAAAGCATTTCAGATATATATTGCATACATTTCTCTGACATTAAATGTACCTTTGAAGCATAACAGTAGTGGTAGGGTTTCCCATCAGATCAGTTCTTTGTGCTACTTATGACCCGAAGCTTATTCTAAGGTTCCCAGCTACTCTGCTGTTTCTTCTCCATAAACAGTCGATTCCAGTTAACTGGGGCACATCTGGACCAGTACATTTTGGCCCAATTAAGCAGCTGCCCAATTAGGCGAAGTTTCATGGAAATGGTTAAAAAAGTATAAAAAAGACAAACGACTGTTTAAGTAAGTTAAATGAAATGCTGAACAAATTAGAACACCACCAATACTGCACTCTGAGTAGTACAGTACTATAAAACTGTGTGTTAGTTCCTAACAGTTATTGATGGAGGAATTTTGCAGAGGAGATTTACAAGGATGTTGCCTGGATTGGGGAGCATGCCTTATAAGAATAGGTTGAGTGAACTTGGCGTTTTCTCCTTGGAGCGACGGAGGATGAGAAGTGACCTGACAGAGGTGTATAAGATGATGTGAGGCATTGATCGTGTGGCTAGTCAGAGGCCTTTTCCCAGGGCTGAAATGGTTGCCACAAGAGGACACAGGTTTAAGGTGCTGGGGAGTAGGTACAGAGGAGATGTCAGGGGTAAGTCTTTTACGCAGAGAGTGGTGAGTGCGTGGAATGGGTGCCGGCAACAGTGGTGAAGGCGGATACGATAGGGTCTTTTAAGAGACTTTTAGATAGGTACCTGGAGCTTAGTAAAATAGAGGGCTATGGGTAAGCCTAGTAATTTCTAAGGTAGGGACATGTTTGGCACAACTTTGTGGGCCGAAGGGCCTGTATTGTGCTGTAGGTTTTCTATGTTTCTATGAATTCATCCCGTGTACGCTGCCGTGTTCTTTTGATTGACTGTAAATGAACAAACTTAGTGCAGACATTTGATGTAGATAATGGACTGCCTTCGTTGCCTTCCAGCATGAAATAATGTCAAAAATCACTGCTTTTTAATTCGGTGTTGGTCGTCCAAATGGTAACATTACACAAGCACGTGCAGCTGATGCTATTTAAAAACGGCTTACTCTAAACATGGTGAAGTGTCCAATGGTCACAGAAGTGAGCAGAACTGACGCCAGCAAGAAACTATTCAGCAACAGTCTCCTGTCCCAATTAAGCAGCATAGTGCCCCGAAGAAATGAAAAAAAAATCCCAGCTATTTTCTCGATTAGACTTTGATCTTTAAGATTTGTCCCAAAAAAGTGGCAACCCCAATTAACCCATGCCCCAGATAACCCGAATCAACTGTATCACATTTACACACACGTTTTGTTCTGGTCAAAACACTTCAAAATTTTAGAGACAATTTAATTCGACTTAAAGTGGTGCTAGAAAGTTTGTGAAACTTGCGGAATTTTCTATATTTATACATAAATATGACCTATAATATGATCAGGTCTTTATGTAAGTCCTAAAACTAGATAAAGAGAACCCAATTATATAAATAACACAAAAAGTGTTATACTTAGAGAGGGTGCAGAGGAGATTTATCAGGATGCTGCCTGGATTAGGGAGGGTGCAGAGGAGATTTATCAGGATGCTGCCTGGATTAGGGAGGGTGCAGAGGAGATTTACCAGGGTGCTGCCTGGATTAGACAGCATTTCTTATGAGCAGAGGTCTTCTCATTTTATACACCTCTCTCGAATTTCTTAAATGGAAATGGCTAATACAAGGGGGCATAATTTTAACTTTAGTGTGTTTGGAGGCAAGTATAGCGGGGGGGATGTCAGAAGTAGTTTCCCCTTGACACAGAGAGTGATGAGTGTAGTGGATGTGCTCCCAGGGGAGGTGGTAGAGACAGATACTTTAGGGACATTTTACAGGCACCCAGAGGCATGAGAGAGGAGTTCGCCAGAATTGATTGGAAAATAACACTGGCAGGGATGATGGCAGAGCAGTAATGGCTGGAATTTCTGGAAGCAATTCTGAAGGCACAGGATACATAGATCTCAAAGAGGAAGAAGTGTGCTAAAGGAAAGATGACACAGTTGTGGCTAACCAGAGAAATCAAAGCCAACATAAAAGCCAAAGAGAGTGTATATAATAGAGCAAAAGTTAGTGGGAAGTTAGTGCATTGGTAAGTTTTTAAAAACCAGCAGAAGACAACTAAAAAAGTCACGAAGATGGAAAAGATGGACAGGAAAGTATGCTAGCTAAAAACATTAAAGAGGACACCAAAAGTTTCTTCAGATACACAAAGTATAAAAGAGAGATGAGAGTAGATATCAGACTGTTGGAAAATGAAGTTGGAGAGGTAGTAATGGGGGACAATGAAACTGCGGATGAACTGAATAAGTATTTTACATCAGTCTTCACTGTGGAAGACACTAGCAGTATGGTGGAAGTTCCAGGTGTCAGGGGGCATGAAGTGTGTGAAGTTACTACAACTAGAAGGTTTTTGGGAAACTGAAAGGTCTGAAGGTAGATAGGTCATCTAGACCGGATGGTTTATACCCCAGAGTTCTGAAAGAGGTGGCTGGAAAGATCGCGGAGGCATTAGCATTGACCTTGCAAGAATCACTAGATTCTGGAATGCTTCTAAAAGACTGGAAAATTGCAAATGTCACTCCACTCTTCAAGAAGGGAGAGAGGCAAAAGAAAGGAAACTGTGGGCCTGTTGGTCTGACCTCAGTGGTTGAGAAGATGTTGGAGTCGATTATTAAGGATGAGGTCTCAGGGTATTTGGAGGCACATGATAAAAAATGTTGTAGTCAGCATTCCTGAAGGGAAAATCTTGTCTTACAAATCTGTTGGAATTCTTTGAAGAAATAACAAGCAGGATAGACAAAGGCGAATCTGTTGATGTCGTGTACTTGGATTTTCAGAAGGCTTTCGACAACGTGCCACATGAGGCTGCTTAACAAGCTATGGGCCCATGGTATTTCAGGAAAGATTCTGGCATAAATAAAGGAGTGGCTGACTGGCAGGAGGTAAAGAGTGGAAATGAAGGGAACCTTTTCTGGCTGGCTGGCAGTGACTAGTGGTGTCCTATGATGGTCTGTGTTGGGACCGATTCTTTTACATTATACAGTATGTTAATGATTGGGATGATGGAATTGATGGCTTTGTTGCAAAGTTTGCATACGATATGAAGATAGGTGGAGGAGCAGGTAGCTTTGAAGAAGTAGAGGCTACAGAAGGATTAGGAGAATGTGGAAAGAAAATGCAGATGGAATACAGTGTTGGGAAGTGTATGGTCAGACACTCTGGTAGGAGAAATGAAAGTGTCACCAATGATGAAATGACGGTATGGATGTGATGGGCCAAATGGCCTAATTTTGCTTCTATATCTTATGGTCTTATGGTTATAGTCTTAGCTAGGCACGTGGATAGAGAAATGGAGGGTTATGTGGGAGGGAAAAATTAGATTGAACTTGGATCAGCATATATCGTAGGCCGAAGGGCCTGTATTGTGCTGTACTGTTCTGTGTGCCTTTCTTGCAGGAATGGGAATGAGAGAAAGGGAAAAGCTGCCTTCACAAAATGGAGAGTCACAAAGATCCAGAAGCCTGGCTTTGCTTAGGATTTACTTTTTTTTAGTAATCTGATCAATAACAGGGCAACGAAGCAGGAATTGTCAAGAAATGTAGAGGAGGCTGACCCAGATACAGAGCAGTGGAAACGATTTAGTGATGAGCGATAACTTTAATAACAAACTGAAAAATAACAAGCCTCAAGGGGCCACTAAACAAGAGAAAACAGATATTTAACGCAAGATAAAAAGGTAACTAGTTCCCAAAGAGAACTCTGATAGGCCAATCAGATGGTTCACTGCTGCTCAGCGATAGAACACAAAACAGGCACAAGGGTCGCTAGCCCGTGTACCCCAGAAACACGCCTGAACGGTGTGGCAGAGGTACGTGCTATGCATGACCTGATCTGAAAGCGTCATGTTGACTCATAACAGACGTGTTCATGGTGGAACAGCTTAGTCAAGGATGGAGTGATCAGCACAGATGGACAAATTATACCTCCACTACCCCAAAATCTCAGAGGATGTTGTTGATGAAGGCTTGTAAAATGGCTGGACTACTGGAAAGTCCAGAAGTATCTGCAGTGGCCAGTGGGTGTTATGAACTCCGTCTTCCACTCATTCCTTGGCAGATGTGGATCTGGTTGTACACACTCCATATATCCAGTTTGGTGAAGATCTGGGCTCTGTGGAATGCTCTGAATGCACTATCCCTCAAGGGCGAAGGGTAGCATTTGTAATGGTTATTTTGTTATATCTGTGGTCGACAATGCAGGGATGGAGACACCCGTCTTTCTTCTTGGCGAAGAAGAATCGTGCACTATCTAGGAACTAGGATGGTAAGATGAGGCCATGCTGTGGCACTTTGGTGATGTCCAGAGGAGAGAGAGAGAGAACAGAATTTCAGGCAGGAATGGCACCTGGGAGGAGGTTGATTGCACAGTCGTGTGATCTGTGAGGAGGAAAGGTGCTGGCATCCTTTTTACTGAAGGCGATGGCTAAGTCGTCGTATTCCAGAGGGAGTTTGGTGAGTCAAGGGTTTCCTCCATCTTTACCGATGTACAGGGTAACGTCAGATGTGGCTGCAGGCAGATGGTTCGGCAGGTGGGTTCCAAACTCAGCAGTGAACCGGATGACCAGGTGAAGTGAGGGTCGTGAGTGGAGAGCCAGGGATAACCCAAGGTGAGAAGAGTGTTGGGTGCGTCAATCAGGAGGAACTGAATGGATTTGTGCTGCTCTCTGACGCTCAAGTGCACAGGCCGCGTGTATGCTGTGACCATCCCGGACCCCAAGAGACATCCATCAACTGCTTTGATTCAGGAGGGCTGAGAGGTGGGCTCCGTGGGGGGCCCAAGCTGCATCCACAGACCCTGGTCCAGAAGGTCGCCTGCTCCACCAGAACCTCCTGGATGTGCAGAGTCATCAGGGTGTGGAGCAGCACAGAGAGAGTGGTGCTGGTCCGAGAGGCCGGTGGGAGGTTGACAGATAGAAGGACTTTCACTTCTACCTGGTGGTGTTGCTTTCAAGATGCAGTGGGCATTTGAGTATGGGTCATCAGTAGCTTGGCAGTGAGTAAACATATTGTTCCTCCAGCGGCAATCATGCTCTCGGTGGGTTATGGGAGAGCAGCATGAGTTCTGGAGGGAGCTTTGCAGATGAGGATCCTGCAGCCTGAAATGGTTCTGGGAACATAGAACATAGAATAGTACAGCACAGTACAGGCCCTTCGGCCCACAATGTTGTGCCGACCCTTAAACCCTACCTCCCATATAACCCCCCACCTTAAATTCCTCCATATACCTGTCTAGTAGTCTCTTGAACTTCACTAGTGTATCTGCTACCACCACTGACTCAGGCAGTGCATTCCACGCACCAACCACTCTCTGAGTAAAAAACCTTCCTCTAATATCCCCCTTGAACTTCCCACCCCTTACCTTAAAGCCATTTCCTCTTGTATTGAGCAGTGGTGTCCTGGGGAAGAGGTGCTGGCTATCCACTCTATCTATTCCTCTTAATATCTTGTATACCTCTGTCATGTCTCTCCTCATCCTCCTTCTCTCCAAAGAGTAAAACCCTAGCTCCCTTAATCTCTGATCATAATGCATACTCTCTAAACTAGGCAGCATCCTGGTAAATCTCTGTACCCTTTCCAATGCTTCCACATCCTTCCTATAGTGAGGCGACCAGAACTGGACACAGTACTCCAAGTGTGGCCTAACCAGAGTTTTATAGAGCTGCATCATTACATCGCGACTCTTAAACTCTATCCCTTGACTTATGAAAGCTAATACCACATAAGCTTTCTTAACTACCATAGGGTTACCTGTGAGGCAACTTTCAGGGATCTGTGGACATGCACCCCCAGATCCCTCTGCTCCTCCACACTACCAAGTATCCTGCCATTCACTTTGTACTCAGCCTTGGAACGGAACTAGGATTCCAGTTGATCATCTGGACAGTCATTCTCTAAGATGCTTGTCAATTCAGAGGGCCAGGATGATGAGGCTTTCGAGCCTGTAGGCATTTCCTGGGCACTCCACGAGAGGCCACGATGGTATTACGCCAGCAGCGATTCTGAGTTCCAGCTGCACATCACCACAAGGGTCATGAATTCTATGGTGCAATCCAGCACCAAGTGTGGATCTTGATGTAGTCCAGGTACTCGATCTGCTGCCCAGCCCCAACCCCTTCCACTTCCCAGATGGTTGAAAACAGGGCACATCCACAGCCAACGAATCAGGTCAGCACTGAGGGGAAGGAAGCTGGTCCAGGAGCCTGACGGTGGTAGGCCACAGACACGGAGCCAGTTCAAAGCTGAGGCCAGTGTAGATGGTTGCAGTCAAAGCTGCAGCCACTTCAGCACTGAAGAGAGAAAATCTCACAGGGTACTGAGCTGAACACAGGTTCCTCCTTCGCCCTCGGCTTTAATGCAAACAGTAAAGGAGGCTTAACTCAAACACAAAGCAGTGGAGACACTTTAGCAGTGAGTGATAACTTTAATAATTAACTGCAAAAAAAAACAGGTTACAAGGGGTAACAAAACAAGGGGGAGCAGATAATTAGCATGAAAAGGTAACTGAAGGCTAGGAGTAACTGGTTGAGGCTGCTGGTTCGATGGGTGAACGAGGACTGTGGATGAGAGCTGGGTTTAAATAGGCTGCAGGTGATAAGTGAGAAACAAGTGGCAGATAACTCCTCTTCACTGGGTGGAGGCTGGGAAGTGTCTGCCTGTGCAGCCTGACAAGAATAAGATTATCATGATCAACAGGAGGAGAAACTAAGCAAGAATTTAGTTTTTAAATTAAAATTTTAACAGGGCAGCTAACTGCACTGCCCATTCCTGTTCTGACATGTTGATCCATGGTCTCCTCGCCTGCCACAATGAGGCTACTCTCAGGCTGGAGGACCAACACCTCATTTCCTTCGCAGTAGCATCCAGACTGATGGCATGAGCATCAATCCTTCTAACTTCCAGTAACTTTTCCCTTCTTCTTTCTTTTCCTTTCCTCATTGTTTCCCCTCTCACCCCTTCTTCTTGCCTCACACCCCCCTCTGGTGCCCCTCCTCCTTCCCTTTCTCCCATGGTCCACTCTCCTCACCTATTAGATGACTTCTTCTCTCCTTTACCTCATCCACCTATCACCTCCCAGCTTTTTACTTCAATTTCCCTCCCCCCACCCGGCTTCCCTCTTACCTGGTCTCACCCATCATTTGCCCGTTTGTCCTCCCACCTTCTTAGTCTGGCTTCTTCCCCCATCCTTTCCAATCCTGATGAAGGCTCTCAGCCTGAAACGTTGACTGATTATTCCTCTCCTTCGATGCTGCCTGACCTGCTGAGTTCCTCCAGCATCCAGCATTTTGTGTGTGTTACTCCAGATTTCCAGCATCTGCAGTGACTCTTGTGTTAGTAAGAAAGAATTAATTATGTTCAAAGCTTCCTCAGCTATTGGGAGAGGGCAGATATATCAGCAGGGGTTGTTCAAGAAATAAATTCATTAACTGTCAATAACGTGTAAAAATTGCCACACACTTGGAAATTGAAATAAAGGGACTCCTGTATATGAGAAGAGAAATGTGTATCCATATAAATATTTTATATAGTAATGATAAACTCAGGAAGGTTTCTCAGAAGATGAGAAGACAGATTCCCTGCAGAGAGAATTTAACAATTGTGTGGTTCAGTTGTTTGGAGGAGAAACAGCTGATTAGATTTGAATGTAGGACAATGCGCAGAGAAGCAGGTAGCAGTAATTTATCTGTTCGTGACAGGCTACCACTGATAGAGGCTGAGAGAGAGAAATAATTCTAATTATCATCAGTCAGATGTACAGGAATAATGAAATCCTGAACACTTTATACCCGAACAACTCCCAAGATCTTTATCAGACGAGATTCTATATCAAACCACATGCCGGTTAACGACTGATGGCTTTTGTCCCAGTCCTCACCTTCAAATGGCCAGGAAGTCTCGGAACACAAGACCAAGAAAAATCAATTTAAAAATTGGAGCAACATCAAACTTCTGGATCCTTCTTGACCCTGCATTTGGGGAACTCTCCTCTCTCCCTCTTTCCCATTCAGAACACACAGGAAAAGAATTTGACCATTCAATTGTGGCTTATTTTATTTTTCCCTCTCTTTCTCCTGCCTTCTCCCTGCAACCTTTTCATGTCAGGCATACATGGAGTCATTATTTATTTATTCAACACACACAAAAGTTGCTGGTGAACGCAGCAGGCCAGGCAGCATCTCTAGGAAGAGGTACAGTCGACGTTTCGGGCTGAGACCCTTCATCAGGACTGACTGAAAGAAGAGATAGTAAGAGATTTGAAAGTGGGAGGGGGAGGGGGAGATCTGAAATGATAGGAGAAGACAGGAGGGGGAGGGATGGAGCCAAGAGCTGGACAAGGGAGAGGATCTTGGGACGGGAAGCCTAGGGAGAAAGAGATGGGGGGGAGAGAAGCCCGTGGAGAGCAGGCAAAGAGTTATAGTGAGAGGGACAGAGGGAGAAAAAAGAGAGAGAGAAGAAAAGGGGGGAAATATATAAAAGAAATAAATAAGGGATGGGGGTGTGAAGGGGAGGAGGGGCATTAATGGAAGTTTGAGAAGTCAATATTCATGCCATCAGGTTGGAGGTTACCCAGACGGAATATAAGGTGTTGTTCCTCCAACCTGAGCGTGGCTTCATCTTTACAGTAGAGGAGGCCGTGGATAGACATATCAGAATGGGAATGGGATGTGGAATTAAAATATGTGGCCACTGGGAGATCCTGCTTTCTCTGGCGGACAGAGCATAGGTGTTCAGCGAAACGGTCTCCCAGTCTGCGTCAGGTCTTGCCAATATATAGAAGGCCGCACCGGGAGCACCAGGTGCAGTATATCACCCCAGCCGACTCACAGGTGAAGTGATGCCTCACCTGGAAGGACTGTTTGGGGCCCTGAATGGTAGTGAGGGAAGAAGTGTAAGGGCATGTGTAGCACTTGTTCCGCTTACAAGGATAAGTGCCGGGAGGGAGATTGGTGGGAAGGGATGGGGGACACGAATGGACAAGGGAGTTGTGTAGGGAGCGATCCCTGTGGAAAGCGGGGGGTGGGGGGGAGGGAGGGAAAGATGTGCTTAGTGGTAGGATCTCGTTGGAGGTGGCGGAAGTTATGGAGAATTATATGTTGGACCCGGAGGCTGGTGGGGTGGTAGGTGAGGACAAGGGGAACCCTATCACTAGTGGGGTGGCGGGAGGATGGGGTGAGAGCAGATGTGCGTGAAATGGGGGAGATGCGTTTGAGAGCAGAGTTGATAGTGGAGGAAGGGAAGCCTCTTTCTTTAAAAAAGGAAGAGATCTCCTTCATCCTGGAATGAAAAGCCTCATCCTGAGAGCAGATGCGGCGGAGACGGAGGAATTGCGAGAAGGGGATGGCGTTTTTGCGAGAGACAGGGTGAGAAGAGGAATAGTCCAGGAAGCTGTGAGAGTCAGTAGGTTTATAGTAGACATCAGTAGATAATCTGTCTCCAGAGACAGAGACAGAAAGATCTAGAAAGGGGAGGGAGGTGTTGGAAATGGACCAGGTAAACTTGAGGGCAGGGTGAAAGTTGGAGGCAAAGTTATTAATTTATTTTTCTTTTTCTTCTTCTATTTTAAGTATTGAACTGCTACTGCTAAGTTAACAATTTAATGATAATAAACCTGATTCTGATTCTGATCAGAACTGGAAAGGAAGGGGGAAGAAGTCAGAATAAAAAGTGGGGGGGGGGGAGTGGGAGGAGGATAGGTGAAGCCAAGCGGATGGGAAAGGTAAAGGGCTGGAGAGGAAGGAATCTGGTAGGAGAGGAGAGGGAACTGTGGGACATGGGTTTCAGCTAAGTTGGGCTGCACTATGGAATAGTTCAAAATTCAAAGTAAATTTATTATTGAAGTACATATGCGTACGTCACCATATACACCCCTGAGATTCATTTTCTTGTGGGCATTCACTGTAATTACAAGGAAAGGCAATAGAATCAATGAAAAGCTACACACTAAAGATGGACACACACACACAATGTGCAAAAAACAACAAACTGTAAATACAAAAGAAGAGAATAAATAAATAAACAAACAAACAAACAAACAAGCAAGGAAGCTATAGATTACATGAATTGTAGAGTCCTTAACAGGGAGTCCAGCGATTGTGGAATCAGTTCGGTGTTGGAGTGAGTAACATTACCTCACCCACATATTGCAGCAGCATAGACCCAGATTTGACGCGGACGAGTGCGGTTCCCCTGGTTTGCCAGGGACCTCCTGGGTCTCCTTCCACTTCCCGGAGTGGTGCAGGTTATCAATTTAATTGTTCACTCTAAATGGCCCCTGTTGTGCAGCTGAATGATAGAATCTCAATCCGGACACACTTCACCGAGGTCTTGCACAGAATGTCCTCAATATTAAATTGCTTCTAGCTAAATACCGTCTCCTCAACCTTTGGTCATGTATGCACCTTCCCATAATGAAGCAGTGTCTAATTGTGTTAACATTCATATCAATTACTTTATTATTGATTTTAACCCTTATTTAGATGTTGTTCTTTTCTTTAGCATCAATGGCTGTAATATATTTGGGAGTGGAATTGGTATTGGTTTATGTTTGTCACATACTGAGATTCAGTGAAAAGTGAAAAACTTGTCTTGCATACTGTTTGTACAGGTCAGATCAGGCAACTGTGATGTTGGCATTCACTTCAAGAGGACTAGAATATAAAAGCAAGGATGTAATTTGGAGACTTTATAAAGCACTGGTGAGGCTTCACTTGGAGTATTGTGAATAGTTTTGGGCCCCTTATCACAGAAAGGATGTGTTGACATTGGAGGGATTTTAAAGGGAATTCACAAAAATGAATCCAGGATTGAATGGCTTGTCATATGAAGGGTAATTGATGACCCTGGTCTTGTACTCACTGGAATTCAGAAGAATGAGGGGTGACCTCATTGAACTCTACCAAATATTGAAAGGCCTCGATAAAGTGGATGTGGAGAGGATGTTGCCCATGGTGGGAGAGTCTAAGACCAGAAGACACAGCCTCAGAACAGAGGGGAGTCCTTTCAGAATGGTGACGAGGGGGAATTTCTGTAGTCAGAGAATGGTGAATCTGTGGAATCCTTTGTCACAGGCTGCTGTGGAGGCCAAGTCTTTATGTATATTTAAGGCAGAGGTTGATAGATTCTTGTTTACTCAGGACGCACAGGGATATGGAGAGAAGGCAGGAGATTGGGGCTGAGAGGGAAATTGGATCAGCCATGATGAAATAGTGGAGCAGACTCGATGGGCCAAATGGCCTGCTCCTGTTCTGATATCTCATGGTCTTATGGTCTGAATCATGACACAATACATTGAGATACAATAACGGTGCAGAATAAGTGTAATAATTAATGAGAAAGTACAAGTGCAGGTAAATAATAAGTTGCAACATTATAACGAGGTACTTGTGAGGTAGAGAGTCCATCATATCGTACAAGGGGTCCATTTGTAAGTTTGTGTCATGGCTGATACTTAAATCCTCGTTTTGTGTTTTTCCTCTTCCTTTGAGACAAGCTGCCCCTGTGTAGTCTGGCTTTACGACAATTATCTTCCCAATAGAAGCATCAGCAGCTCGGAGTCAGCACTCTTGGACAAACTGAATACCCAGATTCTAGATTCCCCTTTCCTCAACTCAAAGATTCGAAGTGGATTTACTGTCAAAGTATGTACACACAATACAACTCTCAGATTCGTCCTCTCACAGGCAGCCATGAAACAAGAAAACCATGGAACTCATTCAATGAAAACATCAAATGCTCTACCCGCGAAGAAAAAAAAAACAAATTGCGCAAACGGCAAAAAGCAAGCGAACCGCGCGAGTGGAGCAGCTGGGAAAGGTTTCACCGCTAATATCATGGTCTTTCTGTAGAAGCAGTGTTTGGGTTATGGTTAGAGATAATGGATGCTTCGGAATGCGAGCTGGGTCTTTTGTTCGGTGTGAGATGGAGAGAGAAGATGCTGGAAAGAACGGGTGGTAGGATACAACCCGGTGGGAGGTCGTGATTCGATAGAGCTGGACAGCGAGTTCGACTGAGGATCGGTGAATTGATCTCCAACTGGTGCACATTTGACTGTTTAATTATAATGGACCCGTTTTGTTCTTTTCTTTCTTTTCTTTACTAACCCTTTAGTGAAAGATTCATAAATATAATTCCTTTAATTGTATGCAATGTGCTGTCTGTTGTTTCTTGGCATCGAGTTGTAAGAGGATTGCAAATTACATGGCATGCACACACACCGAGGTTTGGGGAGGGAGACAGGCTCAATCTCGCTGGTTCAGCAGAACCGGAGTGTGTCTTCCCCAGTCTTACGCAGCTAATGAAACCAGCGGGGTTTCGTATACAATACGAATCATCAAACCAGGAGACCAGCAGTATTGAACTTAGTTCAGTTCAGCACTGCACTGCTAGCCAGTGCAGGCCACAGAGCAAGTCTTCACCAAAGTGGCCCAGTCTGCATCGATGAAACCGTTAAAAATTCAGCAAAAAAAGCAAATCCAGAAACACATGCAGCAGGAACATCAAAGTCCCCCAAAAAACAAGTCCACAGCCATGAGCCTCACCAATCAATCCTTGCAACATGGGACCCAGGACTCCTGCACTTCCCTCTGACAGTAGAGGAAGAGTAAGACCGGTCAAAGCCAAACACCAGCCTGTCCTCCACTCCACTCTTGTCTTCATCGACTTCAATCTTGCTCGACGCCTCAGTCAGAGAGAAGCAACGGAGTTGATCAGGGCTCACACCCTGTCTCCAGCTTCCAGGCTGCTAGGCCGAACACTCAGCTCCCAACCTCACTGAACTCCCTCAGAGACGTCAAAGCACCAGGTCACTCAATTAGCCCCAAAAAACACCATCCAAATGTAAATCACACACAGATTAGTAATAGAATCATATTTGAAAGAAGTATAGCACAAACTTATTAACGACATGGATGTGGGGGGTAGAAGGGTGGGTTGGCAAGTTTGCAGACGACACAAAGGTTGGTGGTGCTGTAGATAGTGTACAGGATTGTCGAAGATTGCAGAGAGACATTGATAGGATGCAGAAGTGGGCTGAGAAGTGGCAGATGGAGTTCAACCCGGAGAAGTGTGAGGTGGTACACTTTGGAAGGACAAACTCCAAGGCAGTACAAAGTAAATGGCAGGATACTTGGTAGTGTGGACAAGCAGAGGAATCTGGGGGTACATGTCCACGGATCCTTGAAAGTTGTCTCACAGGTGGATAGGGTAGTTAAGAAAGCTTATGGGGTGTTAGTTTTCATAAGTCAAGGGACAGAGTTTAAGAGTCGCGGGGTAATGACGCAGTTCTATAAAACTCTGGTTAGGCCACAATTGGCGTACTGTGTCCAATTCTGGTCGCCTCACTATAGGAAGGACGTGGAAGCATTGGAAAGGGTACAGAGGAGATTTACCAGGATGCTGCCTGGTTTAGAGAGTATGCATTATGATCAGAGATTAAGGGAGCTAGGGCTTTACTCTTTGGAGAGAAGGAGGATGAGAGGAGACATGATAGAGGTGTACAAGATAATAAGAGGAATAGATAGAGTGGATAGCCAGCGCCTCTTCCCCAGGGCACCACTGCTCAATTCAAGAGGACATGGCTTTAAGGTAAGGGGTGGGAAGTTGAAGGGGGATATTAGAGGAAGGTTTTTCACTCAGAGAGTGGTTGGTGCGTGGAATGCACTGCCTGAGTCAGTGGTGGAGGCAGATACACTAGTGAAGTTGAAGAGACTACTAGACAGGTATATGGAGGAATTTAAGGTGGGGGGTTATATGGGAGGCAGGGTTTGAGGGTCAGCAGAACATGTGGGCCGAAGGGCCTGTAATGTGCTGTACTATTCTATGTTCTATGTTCTATAAGCACCATCTTCTGGGTGTCCAGAACCAGAGGCCACAGTTTAAGAATAAGGGGTAGACCACTTAGAACAGAGTTGAGGAAAAACTTTTTCAAACAGAGGGTTGTGGTTCTGTGGAATGCTCTGCCTCAGAAGGCAGTGGAGGCCAATTCTCTGGATTCTTTCAAGAAAGAGTTAGATAGAGCTCTTAAATATAGCGGAGTCAAGGGATATGGGGAGAAGGCAGGAACTGGATACTGATTGTGGATGATCAGCCATGATCACAGTGAATGGCAGTGCTGGCTCGAAGGGCTGAATGGCCTACTCCTGCACCTATTTACTATCGTGTATTGTCTACAAATTTGCTGATGATACAACCATTGTTGGCAGAATCTTAGATGGAGATGAGAGGAGATGGGAGGGCATGCAGGAGCGAGATATATCAGTTTACAGAGTGGTGTCACAGCAATAACCTGGCACTCAACGTCAATGAGACCAAAGAGCTGATTGTGGACTTCAGAAAGAGTAGGATGATGAAATACAAACCAATCCTCATAGAGGGATCAGAGGTGGAGAGAGTGAGAAGTTTCAAGTTCCTGGGAGTCAAAATCTCTGGACCTAACATGGACCCACCCATATCGATGCAGCTATAAAGAAGGCAAAACAGTGGCTATATTTCATTAGGAGTTTGAGGAGATTAGGCTTGTCAACTACAACACTTGAAAACTTCTATAAATATACTGTGGAGAGCACTCTGACTGGTTGCATTATCAGCTGGTATGGTACAAGATTGAAGTAAGTTGCAGGAACTTGTAAAATTAGTCAGTTGCATCATGAGTACTAGCCTCCAAAGTATCCAAAACATCTTCAAGGAGCAATGCCTCAGGGAGGGGGCATCCATCATCAAGGATCCCCACTGCCCAGTCCATCCCCTCTTCTCACTGTTACCATCAGGTAGGAGATACAGAAGCCTGAAGGCACACACTCAGTGATTCAGGAACAGCTTCTTCCCCTCTGCCATCCGATTCCTAAATGGACATTGAACCCATGAACACGACCTCACTACTTTTTTATTTCTGTTTTTGCACTAATTAATTTAACTACTTAATGCATATATACTGTAATTCAGATTTTTTCTCCATATTGATTTATCGTGTATTTCATTGTACTGCTGCTATAAAGTTAACAAATTTCACGGCGTATACCCGTGATACTAAACCTGATTCTGATTGAGAAAAGAAGTAGTTTTATGGTCTGTCTGAAGGACATAGCCATTGGTTGTGTTGTTCACTGGCTCCATGCTGGCATCTATGCCTAACGTGCTGGGAGAAATCAGGAGAATGAGAGGGAAAACTAAAATCAGCCATGATCAAAAAGCCCAGCACACTTGGCCTAATTCGCTCCCTCAGTGTTCTGAATGGGAAAGAGAGAGAGAGTTCCCCAACTGCAGGGTCAAAAAGAATCCAGAATTTTGATGCTGCTCCAATTTTAAATTGATTTTTCCTGGTCTTGTGTTCCGAGACTTCCTGGCCAGTTGAAGGTGAGGACTGGGACAAGAGCCATCAGTCGTTAACCGGCATGTGGTTTGATGTAGAATCTCGTCTGATAAAGATCCTGGGAGTTGTTCGGGTATAAAAGTGTTCAGGATTTCATTATTCCTGTACATTTGACTGATGATAATTAGAATTATTTCTCTCTCTCAGCCTCTATCAGTGGTAGCCTGTCACGAACAGATAAATTACTGCTACCTGCTTCTCTGCGCATTGTCCTACATTCAAATCTAATCAGCTGTTTCTCCTCCAAACAACTGAACCACACAATTGTTAAATTCTCTCTGCAGGGAATCTGTCTTCTCATCTTCTGAGAAACCTTCCTGAGTTTATCATTACTATATAAAATATTTATATGGATACACATTTCTCTTCTCATATACAGGAGTCCCTTTATTTCAATTTCCAAGTGTGTGGCAATTTTTACACGTTATTGACAGTTAATGAATTTATTTCTTGAACAACCCCTGCTGATATATCTGCCCTCTCCCAATAGCTGAGGAAGCTTTGAACATAATTAATTCTTTCTTACTAACACAAGAGTCACTGCAGATGCTGGAAATCTGGAGTAACACACACAAAATGCTGGATGCTGGAGGAACTCAGCAGGTCAGGCAGCATCGAAGGAGAGGAATAATCAGTCAACGTTTCAGGCTGAGAGCCTTCATCAGGATTGGAAAGGATGGGGGAAGAAGCCAGACTAAGAAGGTGGGAGGACAAACGGGCAAATGATGGGTGAGACCAGGTAAGAGGGAAGCCGGGTGGGGGGAGGGAAATTGAAGTAAAAAGCTGGGAGGTGATAGGTGGATGAGGTAAAGGAGAGAAGAAGTCATCTAATAGGTGAGGAGAGTGGACCATGGGAGAAAGGGAAGGAGGAGGGGCACCAGAGGGGGGTGTGAGGCAAGAAGAAGGGGTGAGAGGGGAAACAATGAGGAAAGGAAAAGAAAGAAGAAGGGAAAAGTTACTGGAAGTTAGAGGGATTGATGCTCATGCCATCAGTCTGGATGCTACTGCGAAGGAAATGAGGTGTTGGTCCTCCAGCCCGAGAGTAGCCTCATTGTGGCAGGCGAGGAGACCATGGATCAACATGTCAGAACGGGAATGGGCAGTGCAATTAGCTGCCCTGTTAAAATTTTAATTTAAAAAGTAAATTCTTGCTTAGTTTCTCCTCCTATTGATCATGGTGACAAAAAACAATTTAAAAACTGAGCAATATCATTCTTCTTGATCCTTGTATACTCACCATTATGTGAAGGGAGTTCTTCTTTTCCTCTCTTTCCTATGCCTGCAAAGCTGGCGTAGATGCTGGAAAGGAAGAAGTGCATTTTCTGTATGCTCCAGTTCCATCTCACATTCCAAACAGAACAGAATTCATTGAGATTGCCATGCTACCCCAGTCCATGCAAAACAGATATTTGTAAGGCATACGGTACCGCTTAATTAAAATAATTCTGTATTTACATGCAACACGTGACCTTGAAAGTTCTCAACTCTCGGAGCCCAATGGCCAGCAAGAATATAGCAATATTCAGCTGCACAACAGGCCTCGGGAAGAAGCAGTTTTTCAGTCACTCTGTCTTGGCTGGGGTGTTTCTCTGTCTCCTACCAATTGGCAGCAGATTGAACAGACAGCTTCTGGGATGGGATGGGGCTTTAATGATGTTACGAGCACTCTGTAGGCAGCGATAGTCTCTGGGTCCAGTAGTTGAGTCTCAGTGATATGCGGAGATATCCCATCACCCGTTGGAGTACTTTGTGACCTGTCTTGCTGCAGCTAGAGTCCCACACTGTCATTCTGTATGTCAGTATGTTCTCCATCGCACATCGACCAAAGTTGGCCAACAATTCTTGAGGCAGATCAGCTTTCTTTAAGCACCTCGGGTAGTACAGTTGCTGTTGTCTGAAGACACTCAGGTTAGGGTTAATAAACTGTGGGCGTGCTATGATGGTGCCAGAAGCATGGTTAACACTTGCGGGCTGCCCCAGCACATCTTCAGGCTGTGTTGGTCATTCAGACAAGATGATGCATTTCACTGCATATTTCAATGTTCCAAAATACATGCAACAAACATAACTAATATTGTCAGGCCTGCACAGGTAGGCACCTGACAGTCCCCTCCTAGCTAACATGAGTTCACCTGCCACTCATTCCTTACTTATCACCTGCAGCCTATTTAAACCCAGCTCTCAGCCACAGTCCTTTGTTCACCCATTGAATCAGCCAGCCTCATTCGGTTGCTCCAAGCCTTTGCTTGCCTTGTTGCCTCATCATGTTGAGTACCATCGGTCCTCTCATTTTGTGGCCCTCCATAGCTTGTTATTTTGAAGTTTGTTAGTAAAGTGAATGCTCACCACTAAATCGTCTTCACTGCTCTGCTTTTGGGTGCAGGCTCCTTTACATTTTCTGACAAATATTAAGTACATAGAACATAGAACATAGAATAGTTCAGCACAGTACAGGCCCTTCGGCCCACAATGTTGTGCCGACCCTCAAACCCTGCCTCCCATATAAGCCCCCACCTTAGATTCCTCCATATACCTGTCTAGTAGTCTCTTAAACTTCACTAGTGTATCTGCCTCCACCATTGACTCAGGCAGTGCATTCCACGCACCAACCACTCTCTGAGTAAAAAACCTTCCTCTAATATCCTCCTTGAACTTCCCAGCCCTTACCTTAAAGCCATGTCCCCTTGTATTGGGCAGTGGTGCCCTGGGGAAGAGGTGCTGGCTATCCACTCTATCTATTCCTCTTATTATCTTGTACACCTCTATCATGTCTCCTCTCATCCTCCTTCTCTCCAAAGAGTAAAGCCCTAGCTCCCTTAATCTCTGATCATAATGCATACTTTCTAAACCAGGCAGCATCCTGGTAAATCTCCTCTGCACCCTTTCCAATGCTTCCACATCCTTCCTATAGTGAGGTGACTAGAACTGGACACAGTACTCCAAGTGTGGCCTAACTAGAGTTTTATAGAGCTGCATCATTACATCGCAACTCTTAAACTCCATCCCTCGACTTATGAAAGCTAACACCCCATAAGCTTTCTTAACTACCCTATCCACCTGTGAGGCAACTTTCAGGGATCTGTGGACATGTACCCCCAGATCCCTCTGCTCCTCCACACTACCAAGTATCCTGCCATTTACTTTGTACTCTCTCTTAGAGTTTGTCCTTCCAAAGTGTACCATCTCACACTTCTCCGAGTTGAACTCCATCTGCCACTTCTCAGCCCACTTCTGCATCCTATCAATGTCTCTCTGCAATCTTTGACAATCCTCTACACTATCTACAACACCACCAACATTTGTGTCATCTGCAAACTTGCCAACCCACCCTTCTACCCCCACATCCAGGTCGTTAATAAAAATCACGAAAAGTAGAGGTCCCAGAACTGATCCTTGTGGGACACCACTAGTCACAATCCTCCAATCTGAAAATACTCCCTCCACCACGACCCTCTGCCTTCTGCAGACAAACCAATTCTGAATCCACCTGGCCAAACTTCCCTGGATTCCATGTCTTCTAACTTTCTGAATAAGCCTACTGTGTGGAACCTTGTCAAATGCCTTACTAAAATCCATGTAGATCACATCCACTGCACTACCCTCATCTATATGCCTGGTCACCTCCTCAAAGAAGTATCCCTACTACCTTTTTTGAACAAGGGAACAACATTCGCCTCCCTCCAATCCTCTGGTACCATTCCCGTGGACAACGAGGACATAAAGATGCTAGCCAGAGGCTCTGCAATCTCTTCCCTCGCCTTGTGGAGCAGCCTGGGGAATATTCCGTCAGGCCCATTGGACTTGTCTGTCCTAATGTATTTTAACAACTCCAACACCTCCTCTCCCTTAATATCAACATGCTGCAGAACATCAAACTCACTCATATTGTCCTCACCATCATCAAGTTCCCTCTCATTGGTGAATACCGAAGAGAAGTATTCATTGAGGACCTCGCTCACTTCCACAACCTCCAGGCACATCTTCCCACCTTTATCTCTAATCGGTCCAAGCTTCACTCCTGTCATCCTTTTTTTCTTCACATAATTGAAGAATGCCTTGGGGTTTTCCTTTACCCTACTCGCCAAGGCCTTCTCATGCCCCCTTCTTGCTCTTCTCAGCCCTTTCTTAAGCTCCTTTCTTGCTTCCCTATATTCCTCAATAGACCCATCTGATCCTTGCTTCCTAAACCTCATGTATGCTGCCTTCTTCCACCTGACTAGATTTTCCACCTCACTTGTCACCCATGGTTTCTTCACCCTACCATTCTTTATCTTCCTCACCGGGACAAATTTCTCCCTTACATCCCGCAAGAGATCTCTAAACATCGACCACATGTCCATTGTACATTTCTCTGCAAAAACATCATCCCAATTCACACCCGCAAGTTCTAGCCTTATAGCCTCATAATTTGCCTTTCCCCAATTAAAAATTTTCCTGTCCTCTTTGATTCTATCCTTTTCCATGATAATTATAAAGGCCAGGGAGCTGTGGTCACTGTATGGCAAATTTCCCAGTGATCTTCTCTGCTTTAAGGTGAAGAACCGTGCATCTATGACCTCTATATGTTCTTATCTGTGTGACTTTGCAATGAAGAACCACACCCTCCACAATAAATCTTTTAAATCTGCCGCGCTGCACTGCCCGACGTCACACGCCTGCGCAGTCCCGCCTCTCAGAAAGCCGTTGGAGAAAAAAAAATAACGAAAATTTCAAAAATCTCTTTTTCGGCACTCCCACTCAGACTCCTTCTTCGAATCAAGCAGAGTGAAGACTTAAGGGCTTCGGCTCACCGGGCTTAGGCGGAAGCGGGCGAGGCGAGGAAGGTTTGACATTCATTTTCTGTTGCTATTTGAGGAGAGGGGCATTATGAGTGTGAGGGCAGTTTGCTGTTCTCGGTGTCGGATGTGGGAGGCCCTGGAGTCTCCAAGCCTCCCGGACGTCTACATCTGCGCCAAGTGCATCGAGATGCAGCTCCTAAGGGACCGCGTTACGGAACTGGAGCTGCAGCTCGATGACCTTCGTCTGGTCAGGGAGAGCGAGGAGGTGATAGAGAGGAGTGGAAGGCAGGTGGTCACGCCGGGGCCACGGGAGGCAGACAAGTGGGTCACGGTTAGGAGGGGGAAGGGGAAAAGGAAGGTGATGGGGAGTACCCCGGCGGCTGTGCCCCTTAACAACAGGTACTCCTGTTTGAGTACTGTTGGGGGGGACAGCTTACCCGGGGGAAGCGACAGTGGCCCTGCCTCCGGCACAGAGTCTGGCCCTGTAGCTCAGAAGGGTAGGGCAAGGAAGAGGAGGGCAGTTGTGATAGGGGACTCGATAGTAAGGGGGTCAGATAGGCGATTCTGTGGACGCAGTCCAGAGACTCGGATGGTAGTTTGCCTCCCTGGTGCCAGGGTCCGGGATATTTCTGATCGTGTCCAAGATATCCTGAAGTGGGAGGGTGAAGAGCCAGAGGTCCTGGTACATATAGGTACCAATGACATAGGTAGGAAAAGGGATGAGGTCCTGAAAGAAGAATATAGGGAGCTAGGAAGGGAGTTGAGAAAAAGGACCGCAAAGGTAGTAATCTCGGGATTACTGCCTGTGCCACGCGACAGTGAGAGTAGGAATGCGATGAGGTGGAGGATAAATGCGTGGCTGAGGGATTGGAGCAGGGGGCAGGGATTCAAGTTTTTGGATCATTGGGACCTCTTTTGGCGCAGGTGTGACCTGTACAAAAAGGACGGGTTACACTTAAATCCTCGGGGGACCAATATCCTGGCAGGGAGATTAGCGGGGGCTACTGAGGTGACTTTAAACTAGAATGGTTGGGGGGTGGGAATCAAATTAAAGCGGCTAGGTGTGAGGAGGTTAGTTCACAACAGAGGGATGGGAACCAGTGCAGAGAGACAGAGGGGTGTAAAGTGAGCGTAGAAGCAAAAAGTACAAAGGGGAAAAGTAAAAGTGGCAGGCCGACAAATCCAGGGCAAGCATTAAAAAGGGCTAAGAGAGTTGTAAAAGAGTGCCTGAAGGCTTTATGTGTCAATGCAAGGAGCATTCGTAATAAGGTGGATGAATTGAAAGTGCAGATTGTTATTAATGATTATGATATAGTTGGGATCACAGAGACATGGCTCCAGGGTGACCAGGGATGGGAGCTCAACGTTCAGGGATATTCAATATTCAGGAGGGATAGACACGAAGGAAGGGGAGGTGGGGTGGCGTTGCTGGTTAAAAAAGAGATTAACGCAATAGAAAGGAAGGACATAAGCCGGGAAGATGTGGAATCGATATGGGTAGAGCTGCTAAACACTAAGGGGCAGAAGACGCTGGTGGGAGTTGTGTACAGGCCACCTAACAGTAGTAGTGAGGTCGGAGATGGTATTAAACAGGAAATTAGAAATGTGTGCAATAAAGGAACAGCAGTTATAATGGGTGACTTCAATCTACATGTAGACTGGGTGAACCAAATTGGTAAAGGTGCTGAGGAAGAGGATTTCTTGGAATGTATGTGGGATGGTTTTTTGAACCAACATGTCGAGGAACCGACTAGAGAGCAGGCTATTCTGGACTGGGTTTTGAGCAATGAGGAAGGGTTAATTAGCGATCTTGTCGTGAGAGGCCCCTTGGGTAAGAGTGACCATAATATGGTGGAATTCTTCATTAAGAAGGAGAGTGACGTAGTTAATTCAGAAACAAAGGTTCTGAACTTAAAGAGGGGTAACTTTGAAGGTATGAGACATGAATTAGCTAAGATAGACTGGCAAATGACACTTCAAGGATTGACGGTGGATATGCAATGGCAGGCATTTAAAGGTTGCATGGATGAACTACAACAATTGTTCATCCCAGTTTGGCAAAAGAATAAATCAAGGAAGGTAGTGCACCCGTGGCTGACAAGAGAAATTAGGGATAGTATCAATTCCAAAGAAGTAGCATACAAATTAGCCAGAGAAAGTGGCTCACCTGAGGACTGGGAGAAATTCAGAGTTCAGCAGAGGAGGACAAAGGGCTTAATTAGGAAGGGGAAAAAAGATTATGAGAGAAAACTAGCAGAGAACATAAAAACGGACTGTAAAAGCTTTTATAGATATGTAAAAAGGAAAAGACTGATAAAGACAAATGTAGGTCCCCTGCAAACAGAAACAGGTGAATTGATTATGGGGAGCAAGGACATGGCAGACCAATTGAATAATTACTTTGGTTCTGTCTTCACTAAGGAGGACATAAATAATCTTCCAGAAATAGTAAGGGACAGAGGGTCCAGTGAGATGGAGGAACTGAGCGAAATACATGTTAGTAGGGAAGTGGTGTTAGGTAAATTGAAGGGATTGAAGGCAGATAAATCCCCAGGGCCAGATGGTCTGCATCCCAGAGTGCTTAAGGAAGTGGCCCAAGAAATAGTGGATGCATTAGTGATAATTTTTCAAAACTCGTTAGATTCTGGACTAGTTCCTGAGGATTGGAGGGTGGCTAATGTAACCCCACTTTTTAAAAAAGGAGGGAGAGAGAAACCGGGGAATTATAGGCCGGTTAGCCTAACGTCGGTGGTGGGGAAACTGCTGGAGTCAGTTATCAAGGATGTGATAACAGCACATTTGGAAAGCGGTGAAATGATCGGACAAAGTCAGCATGGATTTGTGAAAGGAAAATCATGTCTGACGAATCTCATAGAATTTTTTGAGGATGTAACTAGTAGAGTGGATAGGGGGAGAACCAGTGGATGTGGTATATTTGGATTTTCAAAAGGCTTTTGACAAGGTCCCACACAGGAGATTAGTGTGCAAACTTAAAGCACACGGTATTGGGGGTAAGGTATTGGTGTGGGTGGAGAATTGGTTAGCAGACAGGAAGCAAAGAGTGGGAATAAACGGGACCTTTTCAGAATGGCAGGCGGTGACTAGTGGGGTACCGCAAGGCTCAGTGCTGGGACCCCAGTTGTTTACAATATATATTAATGACTTGGATGAGGGAATTAAATGCGGCATCTCCAAGTTTGCGGATGACACGAAGCTGGGTGGCAGTGTTAGCAGTGAGGAGGATGCTAAGAGGATGCAGGGTGACTTGGATAGGTTGGGTGAGTGGGCAAACTCATGGCAGATGCAATTTAATGTGGATAAATGTGAAGTTATCCACTTTGGTGGCAAAAATAGGAAAACAGATTATTATCTGAATGGTGGCCGATTAGGAAAAGGGGAGGTGCAACGAGACCTGGGTGTCATTATACACCAGTCATTGAAAGTGGGCATGCAGGTACAGCAGGCGGTGAAAAAGGCGAACGGTATGCTGGCATTTATAGCGAGAGGATTCGAGTACAGGAGCAGGGAGGTACTACTGCAGTTGTACAAGGCCTTGGTGAGACCACACCTGGAGTATTGTGTGCAGTTTTGGTCCCCTAATCTGAGGAAAGACATCTTTGCCATAGAGGGAGTACAAAGAAGGTTCACCAGATTGATTCCTGGGATGGCAGGTCTTTCATATGAAGAAAGACTGGATGAACTGGGCTTGTACTCGTTGGAATTTAGAAGATTGAGGGGGGATCTGATTGAAACGTATAAGATCCTAAAGGGATTGGACAGGCTAGATGCAGGAAGATTGTTCCCGATGTTGGGGAGGTCTAGAACGAGGGGTCACAGTTTGAGGATAGAGGGGAAGCCTTTTAGGACCGAGGTTAGGAAAAACTTCTTCACACAGAGAGTGGTGAATCTGTGGAATTCTCTGCCACAGCAAACTGTTGAGGCCAGTTCATTAGCTATGTTTAAAAGGAAGTTAGATATGGCCCTTGTGGCTACAGGGGTCAGGGGGTATGGAGGGAAGGCTGGGTTCTGAGTTGGATGATCAGCCATGATCATAATAAATGGCGGTGCAGGCTCGAAGGGCCGAATGGCCTACTCCTGCACCTATTTTCTATGTTTCTATGTTTCTATACTCCAATGAGGGAGCCAGGGACGGATGTCCTTCATGCTTTAATAATACCGAATTGAGTGAGCAATGGTATGAATATAATTAGCATACTAATTGTCCTAGCCATTAGACTTCTAGTGGCTCCATTGATGCTGAGGGATCATCTCAGCTCATTGAAAAAAGTACAGGTTTAAGATCATAAGACATAGGAGCAGAGTTAGGCCATTCGGCCCATCGAGTCTTCTCTGCCATTCAAGTTCAATGTTATTGTGATTCAACGGTACACGTGTATGTTGCCAAATGCGACAATGTTCCTCCAGACCAAGGCTTACTACACAGTATCTATAACCCATACACGTAACACATGAGGTAATATTACCACCAATAAATTAACAAATACTGAGGCGCATAAGTGATACAATTTAAAAAGTAACCAGTATACCGCTACTGGCACGTCATACATGATGAGACCTGGGTGGTAGCAGGGAGTTTAGTCGGCTCACGGCCAGGGGGAAGAAGCTGTTTCCCATCCTAACACTTCATGCCCAAGTGCTACGGTACCTTCTGCCTAATGGTAGGGGTTAGAGAGTGTTGCATGGATGGGAGAGATCACTGGCTGATCATGAATTCATCACTGTTGATATACTATCCCTATCAACCCCATTCTCCTGCCTTCTCCCCATTACCTTTGATACCCTGATTCATCAAGGATCTATCAACCTCTGCTTTCAATATGCCAAATGACTTGGCCTCCACAGCCGTCAGCCTTTGATATTTATTACTACCTCCTCATCATTTACTACATTTGGAGTATTGCGTCCAGTTTTGGTCAACTTCCTACAGAAAATATGTAAACAAGATTGAAAGAGTGCAGGGAAAATTTACAAAAATGTTGCTGGGACTTGAGGACCTGAGTTAAAGAGAGAGGTTGAATAGGGTTGGACTTCATTCCCTCGAACATAGAAGATTGAGCAAAGATTTGATAGGGATATACAAAATTATGAGGGGTATAGACAGGATAAAAGCAAGCAGGCTTTTTTCCACTGAGGTTGGGGGGGGGGGAACGTCGACTCAGACCATGAGAGGCCTGCGTCGGGCATTTTCAGGCCTTACAAGGTGCAGATTGGAAGTCTGTGTGGGACGCCACCCCTCACACAGACTAGAGCAATGTGTGGTTAAGTGCCTTGCTCAAGGACACAAACACGCTGCCACAGCTGAGGCTCGAACTAGTGACCTTCAAATCACTAGACGAACGCCTTAACCACTTGGCCACGTGAGGTTGGGTTAGACTCGAACTAGAGGTTATGGGTTAAAGGTGAAGAGTGAAAGGTTTAAGGGGAAGCTGAGAGGGAACTTCTTCACTCAGAAGGTGGAGAGAGTATGGAACAATCTATAAAGACAACTGGTGGATGCAGGGTCAATTTCAAAATTTGAAAGAAAATCGGACAGGTATGTAGATGGTTGTGGCATGAAGGGCTATGTGCAGGTCAACGGGACTAAGCAGATTAATGGGCCTTTTGGCACCCTTATGCTCAATTTTTAGAACAGGATTATTCATTGCTGTTTCTGTAGCAATTTTTCTGACCAGTCAGGGTTGCTAGCCCTGAGCTAAACTCACGGACTGATGGCCTCTACCCCTTGACCTGTTTGTTATGGATGACTCCACCAAGAGCCAAAGCATAAAGCCTTGACTGCAGCCAACATAGCTCTCTGGGACATTGAGCCATGCAAGCCTTCAAACCTCAACAAGGTTTTCGTCCTCTTAAAGATGTGCGATCCAAGAGTTTCTTAAATGACCCTAGTGGCCATATAACCACATAACAATTACAGCATCGAAACAGGCCATCTCGAACAATTACAGCACGGAAACAGGCCATCTCGAACAATTACAGCACAGAAACAGGCCATCTCGGCCCTTCTAGTCCGAGCCGAACTCTTACTCTCACCTTGTCCCACCGACCTGCACTCGGCCCATAACCCTCCATTCCGACAACATCGAACCTACCTCAACCACTTCTGCTGGAAGCTCGTTCCACACAGCCACCACTGTGTGTATTGTAATGTATCTGCCTTTATACTCAACTCGAAGGAAAACAATCCTTTGTTAGAGAAAACTATTCTGAAAAGGTATTTTATAGCTCATCAAGATAGGAACCTGCAACTGTGTTCCACATACCCTCCACTCACTCTCTGTATAAAAATCTGACTTTTGGCTTTCCCCTATACATTCCTCCAATCACTTCAAAATTAAGCACCCTTGTGTTAACTATTCGATTCCTGGAACCAACCTGCAGAACCGTCATCACTGCTGCGGCAACACTATGACCACTTTGCACTCAAGTAGACTTTTCATTTACATCAAGACTGAAACTGGAGAGGGTTCAAAGGAGATTCACGAAAATGATTCCAGGATTGAATGTCTTGTCATATGAAGAGTGTTTAATGGCTCTGGGTCTGTATTCACTGGAATTCAGAAGTGAGGGGTGACCTCATTGAAACCTATCGAATGGTGAAAGGCCTTGATAGAGTGGATGTGGAGAGGATATTTCCTCTGCTGGGAGAGTCTAAGACCAGAAGACACAGCCTCTGCATAGAGGGGCATCCTTTTAGAACAGAGATGAGGAAGAACTTCTTTAGTCAGAGAGTGGTAAATCTGTGGAATCAACACTCACAACATGCTGGAGGAACTCAGCAGGTCGGGCAGCATCCGTGAAAATGATCAGTCAATGTTTCGGGCCGGAACCCTTTGTCAGGACTGAAGAGGGAAGGGGCAGAGGCCCTATAAAGAAGGTGGGGGGAGGGTGGGAAGGAGAAGGCTGGTAGGTTCCAGGTGAAGAACCAGTAAGGGGAAAGATAAAGGGGTGGGGAAGGGAGGCAGGGAGGTGATAGGCAGGAAAAGGGAAGAAGGAATAGGGGAAAACACAATGGGTAGTTGAAGGAGGTGGAACCATGAGGGAGGTGATGGGCAGCTGGGGAGGGGGCAGAGTGAAAAAAGGATAGGGGAAGGGAGTGGAAGGGAATTACCGGAAGTTGGAGAATTCTATGTTCATACCAAGGGGCTGGAGACTACCTAGACGGTATATGAGGTGTTGCTCCTCCAACCTGAGTTTAGCCTCATCATGGCAGTAGAGGAGGCCATGTATGGACATGTCCAAATGGGAGTGGGAAGCAGAGTTGAAGTGGGTGGCAACCGGGAGATCCTGTCTGTTGTGGCGGACGGAGCGGAGGTGCTCGACGAAGTGGTCCCCCAGTCTGCGTCGGGTCTCACCGATGTAGAGGAGGCCGCACCGGGAGCACCGAATGCAATAGATGACCCCAACAGACTCACAAGTGAAGTGTTGCCTCACCTGGAAGGATTGTTTGGGGCCCTGAATGGTGGCAAGAGAGGAGGTGTAGGGACAGGTGTAGCACCTACGCTTACAGGGATAAGTGCCAGGTGGGAGATCCATGGGGAGGGATGTGTGGATCAGGGAGTTGCGGAGGGACCGATTCCTGTGGAAAGCGGAGAGGGGTGGAGAGGGAACGATGTGCTTAGTGGTGGGGTCCTGTTGAAGGTGGCGGAAGTTGCGGAGGATAATGTGCTGGATCCGGAGGCTGGTGGGGTGGTAGGTGAGGAGAAGGGGAACTCTGTCCCTGTTGTGGTGGCGGGAGGATGGGGTGAGGGACGAAGTGCGGGAAATGGAGGAGATGCGGGTGAGGGCATCATTGATGACGGCAGAAGGGAAACCATGATCCTTAAAGAAAGAGGACATTTGAGATATCCTGGAATGGAAAACCTCATCCTCGGAGCAGATGCGGCGGAGACGGAGGAACTGGGAATAGGGAATGGTATTTTTGCATGTGGCAGGGTGGGAAGAGGTATAGTCGAGTCAGTGGGCTTGTAGAAGATGTCAGTGGACAGTCTGTCTCCAGAGATAGAGACTGAGAGATCCAGAAAGGGGAGAAAAGTGTCCGAGATAGACCAACTGAATTTGTTTGCCGCACCAGGAGCATTGGATGCAATGGATGACCCCAACAGACTCACAAGTGAAGTGTTGCCTCACCTGGAAGGACTATTTGGGGCCCTGAATGGTGGCAAGAGAGGAGGTGTAGGGACAGGTGTAGCACTCCCGGTTGCCACCCATTTCACCCTCTGCTTCCCATTCCCATTCGGATATGTCCATACATGGCCTCCTCTACTGCCATAATGAGGCTAAACTCAGGTTGGAGGAGCAACACCTCATATACCATCTAGGTAGTCTCCAGCCCGTTGGTACGAACATACAATTCTCCAACTTCCAGTAATTCCCTCCCCCTCCCTTCCTCTATCCCTATGTCACCCTTCCCCTTCCCCCAGCTGCCTATCACCTCCCTCATGGTTCCACCTCCTTCTACTACCCATTGTGTTTTCCCCTGTTCCTTCTTCACCTTTCCTGCCTATCACCTCCCTGCTTCCCCTCCCCCACCCCTTTATCTTTCCCCTTACTGGTTTTTCACCTGGAACCTACCAGCCTTCTCCTTCCCACCCTCCTCCCCACCACCTTCTTTATAGGGCCTCTACCCCTTCCCTCTTCAGTCCTAACGAAGGGTTCCAGCCCGAAACGTCGACCAATCTTTTTCACGGATGCTGCCCAACCTGCTGAGTTCCTCCAGCGTGTTGTGAGTGTTGCTTTGACCCCAGCATCTGCAGAGTATTTTGTGTTATTAATCTGTGGAATTCATTGTCACAGGCAGCTGTGGAGACGAAGTCTTTATGTATATTTAAGGCAGAGGTTGATAGATTCTTGATTGGTCAGGGCATGAAGGGATACGGGGAGAAGGCAGGAGCATGGGTCTGAGAGGGAAAATGGATCAACCATGATGAAATGGTGCAGCAGACTCGATGGGCCAAATGAGCTAATTCTGCTCTTCTATCTTATGGTCTTATGGTCTAAGACTACAAAAATATCAGCTGTGTTACAATGTTTGACTTAATATATTATGCTGAGCACTCTGCCTATAACCTTGCAGGGTTTGTTTTCTTGATGGGCTACAGCAGGGGTCCCCAACCTTTTTTTGCACCGCGGACCGGTTTAATATCGACAATATTCTTACGGACCGGCCGATGGGGGGGTGGTGGTGGTGTTCAGGTAGGTTTAAACTCACCTCAACATGTCTTATACAGTTAGGGTTGCCAACTTTCTCACTCCCAAATAAGGGACAAAAGTAGCAGTCAAATCCCAGGACACTTTACCCCGAGAAAGACTACCATGACCATGAAGCCTTGCGCGGGCACTGGTGTGCGCATGCGCGTACGTGCCGATTTTTTTTCCACAGACCGGTTTTGGCTTCATCTTCCTGACTACACTGTACATACGTTATTTCTACTTTATAAAGGCTGTGTATTTATCATATCATTCCTGCTTTTACTATATGTTAGTGTTATTTTCGGTTTTGTGTGTTATTTGGTATGATTTGGTAGGTTATTTTTTGGGTCTGGGAACACTCAAAAAATTTTCCCATATAAATTAATGGTAATTGCTTCTTCGCTTCACGCCATTTCGGCACGAAAGGTTTCATAGGAACACACTACCTTAGCGGGGGAAATACGGGACAAGGGCGGTCCCGTATGGGACAAACCAACTTAGCCCAATATACGGGATGTCCCGGCAAATATGGGACAGTTGGCAACCCCATGTTCAAGTTCAACAGTACGCGACAGGGAATGAGAAAAGGTGCAGTTGACTCATATCGTTTCCTCGCAGCCTGGTAGCACATGCTCTGCGGCCCGGTGGTTGGGGAACACTGGGCTACAGAATACCTTTTTAGAACAGTGTTCTCGAACAAAAGATTGTTTTCCTACCATTCGAGTTGCATATCTAAGGGGTTTTAAGAGTCTCTGAATCATAGTTATTTAAACAAATAAAAAAAAGGATGCAGGACCGTTTAAACACAAGAGATTCTTCAAGTGCTGGAAATTTAGAGCAACACTCACAAAATGTCGCAGGAACTTAATGGTCAGGCAACATCTATGGAGAGGAATAAACAGTTAACATTTTGGGCTGAGATTCCTGATGAAATGTCTTGGCCCAAAACACAGACTCTTTATTCCTCTCTATTGATGCAGCCTGACCTGGTGAGTTCCTCCAGCATTTTGTGTGCTGTGGGAATGTTTACATTGGTTTATTATATAGAATTGGTGAAATAAATTCAAAGCAAGAGATTGGCAAAGTTGAACATCTAAAGGAGGGAAGAAATGGGTAAACAGAGGTAAATGTTAGGTATTTCAGAATTATCTAACAGATATTACCATAATAAAGTTACTCCAAGTAGCATATGTTGGAAAGTTTTAAAAATGAATCCTAGGCTGAACACATCTAACAGAGGTACCAATTTATATTCAACTCCCTCTCATCCCATGAGGGCCAACAAATATCTTGTGTAATTTCAGAAAATCTCAAAATCTGCACAATTAAAATATCAGTGAAGACTATGTAGTGTAAAGATTATATATTAGAATGGTAGGTCGGAAAGAAACCTTTGTTCTTCTTAGAAAAGCATCTAATTGCAATTACACCTTGTATTCCCATGATCCTATTTATGCTATAATTAACACAGTGTGACATTCTCTTTTGATTAGTCATAGTGTCAACTACATAAACCAATCTATTCATCTTCCTATTTTTGAAGAAAAACCTTTTTTCCTTCTAATCTTGTATGTCCAAGGTTCAAAGTTCAAAGTAAATTTATTATCAAAGTACATATATGCCACCATATACAACCCTGAGACTCATTTTCAATTCATACTCAATTAATCTATAGAATAATAACCATAACAGAATCAACAAAAGACCACACTCAACAGGACAGACAAACAACCAATGTGCAAAAGACAACTATCTGTTCAAATACAAAAAGAAAGAAAATAAATAAACAAACAATAAATATCAAGAACATGAGATGAAGAGTCCTTGAAAGAAAGTCCATAGGTTGTGGGAACAGTTCGGTGATGGTATGAGTGAAGTTGAGTGAAGTTATCCCTTCTGGTACAAGAGCTGATGGTTGAGGGGTAATAACTGTTCCTGGACCAGGAGGTGTGGGTCCTGAGGCTCCTCTACCTCCTACCTGATAGTTGAGGGGGTAATAACTGTTCCTGAACCTGGTGGCGTGAGTCCTGAGGCTCCTGTACTTTCTTCCTGATGGTTGAGGGGTAATAACTGTTCCTGAACCTGGTGCTGTGAGCCGTTCCCGATGGCAGCAATGAGAAACGAGCAGGCCTAGATGTTGCAAACGTCCATCTCACATGTCCAAGAATCAATACAATTTCTGGCACTCAGCAAGATAATGTGTTAGTTTTTTGCATTGTCTGTGCAGAACACACATACACACACACATAGCACAGCAATGCAATAACTCGAATTGAGTATGACGTTCTCCTAAGAGGTTGGCTATCCCTGGGTCCTCATCCTCAGGTGGCTGTAGAGGCTGATCCAGGATCTACATAGTCAGGATGTGAGGGTGGATTCCCTTATTGGGGAATGCCTGTGCATGGCTTTGGTTAAGGTGGACAGGCTGATGCACGGGCAGCCACCACACGGTCCTGGACAGATCGGGTTGAGGATCCAGAGGCACAGTGTGTAAGATGACTGGGGATTCTTCCCTGCTGCAGCCTTCCTCTGCCTTCACTGCTGTTGTGAGGTGTCAGCATCGTCCACCAGCTCCACCGATGAGCTCGTGGTTGGATCGCTCTTTGTCTGGACTCTCCCCCTTGACCTTACCACCATGAATAACCCTAAACTCCAGACCCCATTGCACTTGGGATCGCAGGAACTCACAAGCTTCTGGGCCATGACAAGGTGATAGTCCTAGGACACAAATGCACACAAGGATGTTACCTGGATTGGGGAGCATGCCTTATGAGAATAGGTTGAGTGAACTCGGCCTTTTCTCCTTGGAGTGATGGAGGATGAGAGGTGACCTGACAGAGGTGTATAAGATGATGAGAGGCATTGATTGTGTAGATAGTCAGAGGCCTTTTCCCAGGGCTGAAATGGCTGCCGCAAGAGGTCACAGGTTTAGGGTGCTGGGGAGTAGGTACAGAGGAGATGTCAGGGCTAAGTTTTTCACGCAGAAAGTGGTGAGTGCGTGGAATGGGCTGCCGGCAACGGTGGTGGAGGCAGATAGGATAGGGTCTTTGAAGAGACTTTTAGATAAGTACATGGAGCTTAGAAAAGTAGAGGGCTATAGGTAAGCCTAGTAATTTCTAAAGTCGGGACATGTTCGGCACAACTTTGTGGGCCGAAGGGCCTGTATTGTGCTGTAGGTTTTCTATGTTTCTAAGTGCACTTGCACGTGTATACACACACACACACAAATGTGCACACACACAAAGCTTGTGGCTAAACCGTGGTTATTTGACAAAATGCCGAATTTTTTCTTCGGTTGGGAAGGCAGCACCCTCAGCTGACTTCTGTATTGTATATGTTGCACAGGGGCTGCAGAGGAAGTGAGGAACGATGAACTTTAAGTCGGCGTTCCGTTGCGAATATGTCACTTGGCAATCAAGTCACGTCGCCGAAACTGCATTAACAAGCGAGGTCCACAGCTCTGAGCGGGGTTTCCTCGAAACGAGCTGCGCGAATTGATCGTACAAGAGCAAGGCTAACAATTGCAAATGCATCGAACACAACAAACATCTATTTTGCAGCCACTGCTTTGGAATGGCAGGGGAATGTTGGAAGCGGATTACCGTGCGAGATTTGCCATGAATCACGGCCCACTTGGAAAGATGAATCGTTGACTGAACGGCGTCGCGAGTGTGGCCGCTCACTACACTTCGACTGATCGGAACACAATGATGGGTTCGCAACGTGATTGGTGGCCGCACATTATTAGCTGACAAAGTTTTAATAGGCAGTCAAAAGATATTTTGATTTTAAACAGCCCCGGGCTTTCTCGATTCTCTGCAAGACTCCGTGGGACATTTTTGGTGGTGGCGTTATCATTTCACGTCGACTTCGAAAGAATGATACGAAAAAAAATCAAACCTATCGACATTCAGATACACAAAAGGTCATTTGAATTCCATAGGCGCTGCTATCTTTATATTGTTATTTTTAATTCTACAAACCTTTTCAACATTCAAGACTGTTTAATGTCTCTTCACGTTTACGAGTGTAAAAGAGACGAAATAATTGTTACTCCGGATCCAATCCAGTATACACAAAAACACACACTAAGCATAAAGAACACCACAATAATAAATAAATAAAAATACATAAGATAGCTTATATAATAGAAAAATCTGTGAAAAGGTATTTGCAAATCGTGCGTTAACACTGAATTCATGGAAGAACATAAAATAAAATTATTAACGCGGAATGTTCTGCCAACATAAAGGAAACGAAGCGATGCGGCGTTGCAGTCCCATCCCAGCGATGGACAATACTTGCAGGTGCAATCGGTGAATGAACCATACTTTTACAACGCATTCGCGGGTACAGTACTCACAATTTCAGAATCGGATCCGCGTCAGCCGGGGAAAAACAGATCTGGCAGAGAATCCCATTTTAAGGAGGAGAACAAAAGGTCTCCCCCTGTCCCCTGTGCCCCCGGGTGCTTTGGAGCCGGCGTTTGCTGCGGGTATCTGACGGCAGGCTCCGTTTTCGCCACCGCAATGCCTTTGTTCGACAGGAAGTGGCGTCTACCCGTCACTTTTCAGCGAAGTGGGAGCCGCAGCGCTGTTCGCCCCAGCATCGCTCCCTCTCCACTCCGACCCCGGGGGCTGGGCACGTTTACATGCCGTGGGCTGGACGCCAGGAGGGGCATGGGCTGACGGTACTCCCCCCCCACCCCCATCGGCCGGGTGTCCCGGGCACTACGGTGCGACAGACCGGGGTCTCGATGTGAACACACGGTCCCTAAGCGTCCAGTAAATGGTTTCAAGATCATTTATTCAAGAAATGTCATTTCCAGCACTCGGGTAAAGGAGAACGAAAGAATTGTTACTCCGGATCCGATGCAGCACACAAGCACACAGCTCGATAAAGAAAACAATACCAACTACACACAATAATAATACACATAAGCTAGTCTATATATGTAGATTGATTGTATGTCCATAAAGCGAGTCTAGACTGCACATAAGGTAACCGACGGGAAATAATAAAGTAGTGGTGGAGCTGGTGGGTGGAGGTGTTGATCAGCCTTACTGCTTGGGGAAAGTAACTGTTTTTGAGTCTGGTGGTCCTAGAGTGGATGCTAGGTAGCCTGATGGGAGTGGAACAAGCAGTCCATGAGCAGGGTGTTTGGGATCCTTCCTAATGTTACTGGCCCATTTCCCATCACCTTCTTGTATATATGTCCTTGCTGTTGGGTTGACTGGTGCTGAAGATGTGTTGGACAGTTTTAACTACCCGTTGCAGAACCTTTCTGTCCGTCACTGTGCAGTTTCCATACCAAGCAGTGATGAAGCCTGTTAGAATGCTCTCTACTGCGCATCTGTAGAATGATGTTAGTACAGATGTGCATAGTCCAGCTCTTTTCACCCTCCTCTGGAAGTAGAGGTGTTGGTGAGCTTTTCTGATCGTGTAGGATATGTCTGGGGCCATGACAGGTTGTGTGAGATGTTCTTGTTCAATGTTTGGTTTGAATGAGATTTTAATGCTTTAATGCTTTTGAACATTTGCATTATCTTTAAAGGATCTTGATTTTTGCTTTTGAATCTCTGAGACATTCAGAAATACTTGGCCTTGGATGCTTTTGTCATTGTCATGAGCTACGGCTATCCAGGCTATCAGATTAGATTAGATCAATTTATCAAAACTCAAGTTCGCGTTCAAGTTTAAGTTTATTGTCATTCAACCGTACAAATGCATACCACCAAAAGAAAGAATGTTCCTCTAAACCAAGGTGTACAGCACAGTACAAATAACTCACACACACACAACACATATAGAAATATTACCACAAATAAATTAGCAAACAGTAAGCTGTACCTGCAACTCAAGTCTAAGAGAAAACAGCAATAAAACTACTGGCGCTTCATACATGGTTCAAAGTTCAAAGTAAAATTTATTATCAGAGTACATACATGTCACTTCATAAAAACTCTGAGATTCTTTCTCTGCGGATCTATAGAATAGTAACTGTAAACAGGATCGATCAAAGAGAAAGAGCGTAGAAGAACGCAAACTGTTGGAATGTAACTATAAATAAATAGCAATAAATAATGAGAGCATGAAATAACAAGATAAAGGGTCCTTAAAGAGAGATCATGTTTTGTGGGAACATCTCAATAGAAAGAGTGTAATTATCCTCTTTTGTTCAGGAGCCTGATAGCTGAGGGGTAGTAACTGTTCTTGAACCTGGTGGTGCGAGTCCTGAGGATCCTGTATCTTCTGCCCGATTCCAGCAGTGAGGAAAGAGCATAGCCTGGGTGGTGAGGACCTCTGATCATGGATGCTGCTTTCTTATTGCAGTGTTTCGTGTGGATATACTCAATGGTTGGGAGGGCTTTACCTTTTATGCCCGGGCCAAATCCTTTATCTTTTGTAGGATTTGCTGTTCAAAGGCATTGGTGTTCCCATACCAGGCCGTAATACAGCCAGTCAATACACTTTCCACCAGACATCTGTACAAGTTTGCCAAAGATTTTGATGTCATGCCAAATCTCCACAGACTCCGAAGGGAGTAGAGGCGCTGTCATGCTTTCTTTGCAATGACATTTAAATGACGGGTCCAGGACAGCTCCTCTGAGATAGTGACACACAGGAATTTAAAGTTACTGCCCTCTCTGCCTCCGATCCTCTGATGAGAACTGGCTTATGAACATCTGGTTTCCCTCTCCTGAAGTCTACAATTAGCTCTTCAGTCTTACTGACATTGAGTGAGAGGTTGTTGTTATGACACCACTCAGCCAAGTTTTCAATTTGCCTCATCACCTTTGATACGGCCCACGACAGTGGTGTCATCAGCAAACTTAAATATGGTGTTGGAACTGTACTTATCCACACAAGTCATAGGTGTAAAGCAGAAAGAGCAGTGGGCACAGCACCATGGAGACCTGGGTTGTGGCAGTGAGTTCAGTAGTCTCACAGTCTGGGAGAAGAAGCTGTTTTCCATCTTAACAGTCCATGTCCTAATACTTCGGTACCTGCTCCCTGATGGTAGGGGTTCAAAGAGATTGTGGGATGGATGGAAGGTTCACTGTCAATGCTTAGGACCTTCCGTATGCAGCTCTCCTGAAAAACATCTCTATTGGATGGAAGGGAGACCCCGAGGATCCTCTTAGCAGTTACATGAGGAGTAGCAGTCAATGTCTTGCATTCCCACAATGGGCAGTGATGCAGCTGTTCAGGACACTCTTGGTGGTGTTCCTGTAAAAATTAGTTAAAATTGCCTCAGTCTCCTCAGGAAGTGGAAATGGGTACATCACGTGTACATCGAATGTCACAGTGTGCGCTGGCAATGACTGAACCCAGTTGCAGAGAAATGACAGATTCCCATGTAGAGATGGAAACAAGAGCTTATACAGGAGAATTCCAAAAAAACATCGGTGGCTCGACTGAGCAACAGATCATTCTCAACACAAGGACCCCGTAATAAGCCCTAACCAGGAGCCTGCTTTAAATAATGAAAGAGTGTGGAAATCCCATGCCAGTCAAAATAAATGAAAAGAGTAAACAGAAAGCACAAGGAGTTAACGACTCAGTTAAGAAACCTTGGAGCAGAATGCTATATAGTTTGACGCAGAGGCCCACATGGCCCATAACATCAAAACTTACAGCGAAATCCACTGTTTGTATTAACAAACAACACAACCTAAGGATGTGCTGGAGGCGGCCCACAAGGTTCACTACACATCCAGTGACAGCATAGCATGTCTACCAGGTTCAGAAGAACAACACGCAGGCAACATACAACAAACAGCAGTAAAAACAATGGTATAAAACAACAAAGACAAAACAAGCCCTGTTCCCAGATTCCCTGCCTCACACACACACACACACACACACACACAGTCACTTCACTTCGGTTGTCCATGAAAATCCAATGACGACGTCCACTCCTTTAACGGTGAGATCTTTGATAACTATACAGTCCTACCCTGGACCCACAAGCTCCACTGCAGGTGGGACATGTATATGTAGTAATAGTGGTGGTAGTGGTGGCAACGATGGCTGCATTTCTCCTGGCTTTCTTCTGCCGTCTTCTAATTGTTCTTTCCATCTCCAGAATATGAACCCCGTCCCTACACAGCTGTCGCCAAGTGGTACAGTCAGTAACAACCTCCTCTAGGTCCTCAGGTCTGATCTTGCACTTCCTTAAAGCATTTTTCATCTGATCCTTATAGCACTTCTTCGGCCCTCCAGCTGAGCGTCGACCATGATGTAGCTGGCTGTATAACACTCTGCAGGGTAGCCCCACGTGCCCCAGCCACTGCAGTTGACACTGGGTGATCATGGTGTCAATACTCCTGCAGTTGGTCTTTACAGGTATTTCAGAGTGAGGCACCCGCTCACGCCAGGTAATTCCCAGGATGTGCTGGAGGCAGCTTATGTGGAAGCGCTCCAAGGACTTGATGTGACGGCTGTAGGTTACCCAAGCTTCACAGCTATAAAGGAGGGTGGTGACACAGACTGCTTGGTATACAGCGAGCTTTGTGGAGGGACGAAGGCTCCTGTTCTGAAAGACTCTATGCCGAAGTCTCCCAAAGGCAGCTGATGCCTGTTTAATGCGGCTCTGGACGTCGTTGTCAATGCCGCTATCCTCAGAGAGAATGCTCCCCAGATATTTGAAAGATGGCACTACTGACGGCTTTTCATCACCAACAGTGAAAGCAGGTAGAGTGGTGGGACTCTGGTACTCCATTGGCGAACCACTTCTGTCTTGGTGGTATTGACAGTCAGCCCCATCCTGCTGTACGCTCTCACCGCCACAGCAAGGACAGTCTGAAGATCCTCCGGAGTATGGGCCACAAGAGCACAGTCGTCTGCATACTGCAGCTCCAGGACCCGCTCTCTACGGAGTTTGGTGGTTGCATGGAGCCTTCTGATGTCAAAGAGGTTGCCATCTAATCTGATGTCCACTGCCACACTGCTGCTGTCTTCGATCTCGTTGTGGAGAAGCTTGGTAACACACAAGAGGAAGATGCACTGGCGCTAGCACACACCTGTGCGTACGAGGAAGGGCTCGGACTCTTGGCCTCCTATGGTCACCCGTGCAGTCATCCCATCGTGGAACTGACAGAGGATGATAACAAATTTATTGGGACAGCCAAACTTGAGGAGGACATCCCATAAGAGCTCTCTTTGCACAGTGTCGAATGCTTTGGAGAGGTTGACAAAGGCCATAAACAGGTCCTGATGTTGCTCCCGGCACTTTTCCTGAAGCTGTCGGACTGTGATGATCATGTCGATCAAGCTCCTGTTCTTCCTAAATCCACACTGTGATTCAGGCAGCATTGACTCGGTGATGTTGCTGATGAGTCTCTGAAGCATCACCTTAGCCAGGACCTTTCCAGCAACAGAAAGCAGTGATATGCCCCTACTATTGCCGCAGATGGCCTTGTCACCATTGTTTTTATAAATGACAATGACGTTTGTATTTCTCCATTGCTGTGGGATGTTCTCATCAGTCCAGGTCTTGGGGATGTACTGGCAGAGGGTGCGCATACACATGTACCCTTCGTTCTTCAGTAACTCAGCAGGGATATTGTCAATGCCAGGGGAATTGTTGTTCTTAAGGGAATGGACAGCTGATAGAACCTCCTGGAAGGTTGGTGGTAGACTGAGGTCGTGAATAGGAGGAAGTTCAGGCAGTTTGTCCAGGATGGTGGGCTGTGCGTCAGAGTCCTGATTAAGCAGGGTGTTAAAATGCTCAGCCCACCTCAGCAGAATGGTATTCTGATTCTTCAGAAGTGTTAGACCACCTGCTGTTTTCAGGGGAGTAATGCATCGATTTATTGGGCCGTAGATGGTTTTGACAGCATTGTAAAAATTATGCATGTCATTATTATCAGCAAAAGACTGGATTTCATGTGCCTTTTCAGTCCACCACTCATTTTGTATGGCCCATATTTCCTTTTGCATTTTCCTCCGAGCTACCTGCCAATGCTGTCTGATGCTGGTGGATGAAGGGTTGTCTAAAGTTGCTCGGTGTGCTTTGTGCACGTCCTTAAGAAAGTTGTGGATGGTGTCTGAGTTACCGTCAAACCAGCCTTGGTGGTTCCTGCTCTTATGGCCGATGGATTGGGCTGCTGCCTCATGGAGTGCAGAGCTGATATAGGTCCACTGCTGTTCCATGGTATTTTCCGAGCTCAGACAAGGTTCCAACTCCCTTAGTTTCTCAGCTAGGATGCGTCGAAACTCACTTCTTGCTTCTGTGTTTCTCAGGCGGTTGCAATTTAGTCGCTTTTTATTGGGTTTTTGCAGCCGCAAGGGGGGACGCACTTTCATATGGAGCTTGGCCACAATCATACGGTGGTCAGTCCAGCACCCAGCACCTCGCATGGCACGGGTGATGAGAACATCCTTGATGTCACTACGTCTCACAATGATGAAGTCGATCATGTGCCAATGTTTAGAGCGAGGGTGCATCCACAAGGTTTTATATTTTGCCTTCTGCTTGAAGATGGTGTTGTTTATGGTAAGGTTATGCTCAGAGCAAAGAGTAAGTATCCTCATGCCATTTGCATTCACCTTGCCAATACCATGCCTACCTAGCACTCCACTCCATATCCTATTGTTCTGTCCCACCCTAGCGTTGAAGTCCCCAAGCAAAAGGACTTTATCATTCTTAGGGATCTGGCAAAGAGCTTCATCCGATGTCTGATAAAAGCATTCCTTAGCCTCATTCTCAGATGGCAAAGTTGGTGCATAGGCACTGAGAAGCGTGGCATAACGTTTCTTTGCCAGGGGGAGACGGAGGGTCATTAGTCTTTCACTAATATCAACAGGTGTTTCTCTGAGACTTGGTAGAAAGGTGTTCTTGATGGCCAAGCCTACTCCGTGGAGATGTTGTCCACCTGGGGGGAAACCTTTCCAGAAGAAGGTGTAACCCATCCCTTCCTCTGTTAAAGAGCCTTCATCCAGGAGCCTGGTCTCACTCAGGGCAGCAATGTCGATGTTGTAGCACCTCAGCTCAGCAGCGATCAAGGCTGTTCTCCGGTGAGGTCTGTCAGAGATGCCATACGAGTCCAGGAGAGCCCTTACATTCCATGTTGCCGGTTTTAGGTTGTATTGTTTCTTATTTCGACCTCAGTAGTGGAATAACCCAATAGACGCGGTAACCCATCCAGGTGAGTGATTGAATGGGCAATTTTTAGGCCGCCTTTTCTAGGCCCTTCCCCAGTTGTGGTGAGCAGTGGAGTCCCTAAACAGGGCTGCTCGGTCGCACAGGGGTCTGCTGAAAACAGCTGCCACTCAGCCCCAGCTGCTAGCGACCAAATACCCTGTGCCGCTGCCGTGCAGGGTTCTGAATAGGAGCTCCCAGTCCACTCGTACCTGCTCCCATTGCCAGATGCCCCATCGCCCCATCAGACTTCAACCATATGTAAGGTCCAGGATGTCTTGGATCGGGTACAGAATATTCTGAAGGGCGAGGGTGAGCAGCCAGTTGTCTTGGTACATGTTGGTACCAGTGACATAGATAGGAAAAGGGAGGAGGTCCTGAAGAGAGATTTCCAGGAGTTAGGAAGGAAGCTGAGAAGCAGGACCTCCAGGGTAGTAATCTCGGGATTGCTACCTGTGCCACGTGCTAGCGAGGGCAAGAATAGTCGGATCAGGCAGATGAATGCGTGGCTGAGAGACTGGTGTAGGGGGCAGGGCTTCAGATTCTTGGATAATTGGGATCTCTTCTGGGGGAAGTATGACCTGTTCAAAAAGGACGGGTTACACCTGAACCCAAACATAGAAACATAGAAACATAGAAAATAGGTGCAGGAGTAGGCCATTCGGCCCTTCGAGCCTGCACCGCCATTTATTATGATCATGGCTGATCATCCAACTCAGAACCCAGCCTTCCCTCCATACCCCCTGACCCCTGTAGCCACAAGGGCCATATTTAACTTCCTTTTAAACATAGCTAATGAACTGGCCTCAACAGTTTGCTGTGGCAGAGAATTCCACAGATTCACCACTCTCTGTGTGAAGAAGTTTTTCCTAACCTCGGTCCTAAAAGGCTTCCCCTCTATCCTCAAACTGTGACCCCTCGTTCTAGACCTCCCCAACATCGGGAACAATCTTCCTGCATCTAGCCTGTCCAATCCCTTTAGGATCTTATACGTTTCAATCAGATCCCCCCTCAATCTTCTAAATTCCAACGAGTACAAGCCCAGTTCATCCAGTCTTTCTTCATATGAAAGACCTGCCATCCCAGGAATCAATCTGGTGAACCTTCTTTGTACTCCCTCTATGGCAAAGATGTCTTTCCTCAGATTAGGGGACCAAAACTGCACACAATACTCCAGGTGTGGTCTCACCAAGGCCTTGTACAACTGCAGTAGTACCTCCCTGCTCCTGTACTCGAATCCTCTCGCTATAAATGCCAGCATACCGTTCGCCTTTTTCACCGCCTGCTGTACCTGCATGCCCACTTTCAATGACTGGTGTATAATGACACCCAGGTCTCGTTGCACCTCCCCTTTTCCTAATCGGCCACCATTCAGATAATAATCTGTTTTCCTATTTTTGCCACCAAAGTGGATAACTTCACATTTATCCACATTAAATTGCATCTGCCATGAGTTTGCCCACTCACCCAACCTATCCAAGTCACCCTGCATCCTCTTAGCATCCTCCTCACTGCTAACACTGCCACCCAGCTTCGTGTCATCCGCAAACTTGGAGATGCCGCATTTAATTCCCTCATCCAAGTCATTAATATATATTGTAAACAACTGGGGTCCCAGCACTGAGCCTTGCGGTACCCCACTAGTCACCGCCTGCCATTCTGAAAAGGTCCCGTTTATTCCCACTCTTTGCTTCCTGTCTGCTAACCAATTCTCCACCCACACCAATACCTTACCCCCAATACCGTGTGCTTTAAGTTTGCACACTAATCTCCTGTGTGGGACCTTGTCAAAAGCCTTTTGAAAATCCAAATATACCACATCCACTGGTTCTCCCCCTATCCACTCTACTAGTTACATCCTCAAAAAATTCTATGAGATTCGTCAGACATGATTTTCCTTTCACAAATCCATGCTGACTTTGTCCGATCATTTCACCGCTTTCCAAATGTGCTGTTATCACATCCTTGATAACTGACTCCAGCAGTTTCCCCACCACCGACGTTAGGCTAACCGGCCTATAATTCCCCGGTTTCTCTCTCCCTCCTTTTTTAAAAAGTGGGGTTACATTAGCCACCCTCCAATCCTCAGGAACTAGTCCAGAATCTAACGAGTTTTGAAAAATTATCACTAATGCATCCACTATTTCTTGGGCCACTTCCTTAAGCACTCTGGGATGCAGACCATCTGGCCCTGGGGATTTATCTGCCTTCAATCCCTTCAATTTACCTAACACCACTTCCCTACTAACATGTATTTCGCTCAGTTCCTCCATCTCACTGGACCCTCTGTCCCTTACTATTTCTGGAAGATTATTTATGTCCTCCTTAGTGAAGACAGAACCAAAGTAATTATTCAATTGGTCTGCCATGTCCTTGCTCCCCATAATCAATTCACCTGTTTCTGTTTGCAGGGGACCTACATTTGTCTTTATCAGTCTTTTCCTTTTTACATATCTATAAAAGCTTTTACAGTCCGTTTTTATGTTCTCTGCTAGTTTTCTCTCATAATCTTTTTTCCCCTTCCTAATTAAGCCCTTTGTCCTCCTCTGCTGAACTCTGAATTTCTCCCAGTCCTCAGGTGAGCCACTTTCTCTGGCTAATTTGTATGCTACTTCTTTGGAATTGATACTATCCCTAATTTCTCTTGTCAGCCACGGGTGCACTACCTTCCTTGATTTATTCTTTTGCCAAACTGGGATGAACAATTGTTGTAGTTCATCCATGCAACCTTTAAATGCCTGCCATTGCATATCCACCGTCAATCCTTGAAGTGTCATTTGCCAGTCTATCTTAGCTAATTCATGTCTCATACCTTCAAAGTTACCCCTCTTTAAGTTCAGAACCTTTGTTTCTGAATTAACTACGTCACTCTCCATGTTAATGAAGAATTCCACCATATTATGGTCACTCTTACCCAAGGGGCCTCTCACGACAAGATCGCTAATTAACCCTTCCTCATTGCTCAAAACCCAGTCCAGAATAGCCTGCTCTCTAGTCGGTTCCTCGACATGTTGGTTCAAAAAACCATCCCACATACATTCCAAGAAATCCTCTTCCTCAGCACCTTTACCAATTTGGTTCACCCAGTCTACATGTAGATTGAAGTCACCCATTATAACTGCTGTTCCTTTATTGCACACATTTCTAATTTCCTGTTTAATACCATCTCCGACCTCACTACTACTGTTAGGTGGCCTGTACACAACTCCCACCAGCGTCTTCTGCCCCTTAGTGTTACGCAGCTCTACCCATATCGATTCCACATCTTCCCGGCTTATGTCCTTCCTTTCTATTGCGTTAATCTCTTTTTTAACCAGCAACGCCACCCCACCTCCCCTTCCTTCGTGTCTATCCCTCCTGAATATTGAATATCCCTGAACGTTGAGCTCCCATCCCTGGTCACCCTGGAGCCATGTCTCTGTGATCCCAACTATATCATAATCATTAATAACAATCTGCACTTTCAATTCATCCACCTTATTACGAATGCTCCTTGCATTGACACATAAAGCCTTCAGGCACTCTTTTACAACTCTCTTAGCCCTTTTTAATGCTTGCCCTGGATTTGTCGGCCTGCCACTTTTACTTTTCCCCTTTGTACTTTTTGCTTCTACGCTCACTTTACACCCCTCTGTCTCTCTGCACTGGTTCCCATCCCTCTGTTGTGAACTAACCTCCTCACACCTAGCCGCTTTAATTTGATTCCCACCCCCCAACCATTCTAGTTTAAAGTCACCTCAGTAGCCCCCGCTAATCTCCCTGCCAGGATATTGGTCCCCCGAGGATTTAAGTGTAACCCGTCCTTTTTGTACAGGTCACGCCTGCGCCAAAAGAGGTCCCAATGATCCAAAAACTTGAATCCCTGCCCCCTGCTCCAATCCCTCAGCCACGCATTTATCCTCCACCTCATCGCATTCCTACTCTCACTGTCGCGTGGCACAGGCAGTAATCCCGAGATTACTACCTTTGCGGTCCTTTTTCTCAACTCCCTTCCTAGCTCCCTATATTCTTCTTTCAGGACCTCATCCCTTTTCCTACCTATGTCATTGGTACCTATATGTACCAGGACCTCTGGCTCTTCACCCTCCCACTTCAGGATATCTTGGACACGATCAGAAATATCCCGGACCCTGGCACCAGGGAGGCAAACTACCATCCGAGTCTCTGGACTGCGTCCACAGAATCGCCTATCTGACCCCCTTACTATCGAGTCCCCTATCACAACTGCCCTCCTCTTCCTTGCCCTACCCTTCTGAGCTACAGGGCCAGACTCTGTGCCGGAGGCAGGGCCACTGTCGCTTCCCCCGGGTAAGCTGTCCCCCCCAACAGTACTCAAACAGGAGTACCTGTTGTTAAGGGGCACAGCCGCCGGGGTACTCCCCATCACCTTCCTTTTCCCCTTCCCCCTCCTAACCGTGACCCACTTGTCTGCCTCCCGTGGCCCCGGCGTGACCACCTGCCTTCCACTCCTCTCTATCACCTCCTCACTCTCCCTGACCAGACGAAGGTCATCGAGCTGCAGCTCCAGTTCCGTAACGCGGTCCCTTAGGAGCTGCATCTCGAAGGGGATTAATATCCTGGCGGGAAAGTTTAATAGAGCTGTTAGGGAGGGTTTAAACTAATTTGGCAGGGGGATGGGAACCGGAATGCTAGAGCGGAGGAAGGGGAAAACAGAAATAAATCTAAGATAATGAGCAGTAAAGATGTCAGGAAAGACAGGCAGGTGATGGGGCAAATTTGCAGCCATTGGAATGAGTTGCAGTGCAATCAAAGCGAAAAGTACCAAATACTGGTCTTAAGGTGTTACACTTAAATGCACGCAGCATAAGAAATAAGGTGGTGATCTTGTCGTACAGCTGCAGATTGGCAGGTATGATATTGTGGCCATCACTGAGACGTGGCTAAAGGATGCATGTCTCTGGGAGCTGAATGTCCAAGGATACACGGTGTATCAGAAGGATAGGCAGGTAGGCAGAGGGGGTGCCATGGTTTTATTGGTAAGAAATGATATCAAATCATTAGAAAGAGGATCGGAAGGTGCAGAACCTTTATGGGTTGAGCTAAGAAATCGCAGGGGTAAAAGGACCCTGATGGCAGTTATATACAGGCCTCCAAACAGCTGCAGTGATGTGGACTACAAATTACAACAGGAAATAGAAAAGGCTTGTCAAAAGGGCAGTGTTATGATAATTGTGGGGGATTTTAACATGCGAGTGGATTGGGAAAATCAGGTCAGCACTCTATTTCAAGAGAGAGAATTTGTAGAATGTCTGTGAGATGGTTTTTTGGAACAGCTTGTTGTTGAGCCCACTAGGGTATCGGCTGTACTGGATTGGGTATAGTGTAATGAACCAGTGGTGATTAGAGAGATTGAGGTGAAGGAACCCTTAGGAGGCAGTGATCATAACATGATTGAGTTCACTGTGAAATTTGAGAATGAGAAGCCAAAATCCAATGTGTCAGTATTTCAGTGGAGTAAAGGAAATTATAGTAGCATGAGAGAGGAACTGGCCAAAGTTGACTGGAAAGGGACACTGGTGGGAAGGACGGCAGAGCAGCAGTGGCTGGAGTTTATGCGAGAAGTGAGGAAGGTGCGAGGCAGGTATATTCCAAAAAAGAAGAAATTTTTGAATGGAGAAAGGATGCAACCGTGGCTGACAAGAGAAGTCAAAGCCAAAGTTAAAGCAAAGGAGAGGGCATACAAGGAAGCAAAAATTAGTAGGAAGACAGAGGATTGGGAAGTTTTTAAAAGCTTACAAAAGGAAACTAAGGTCATTAAGAGGGAAAAGATGAACTATGAAAGGAAGCTAGCTAATAATATCAAAGAGGATGCTGAAAGCTTTTTCCAAGTATATAAAGAGTAAAAGACAGGTGAGAGTGGATATAGGACTGATAGAAAATGATGCTGGAGAAATTGTAATGGGAGATAAGGAGATGGTGGAGGAACGGAACGAGTATTTTGCATTGGCCTTCACTGAGGAAGACATCAGCAGTATACCGGACACTTAAGGGTGGCAGGGAAGAGAAGTGTGTGCAGTCACAATTACGACAGAGAAAGTACTCAGGAAGCTGAATAGTCTAAAGGTAGATAAATCTCCCAGACCAGATGGAATGCACCCTCGTGTTCTGAAGGAAGTAGCTGTGGAGATTGCAGAGGCATTAGCGATAATCTTTCAAAAGTCGATAGATTCTGGCATGGTTCTGGAGGACTGGAAGATTGCAAATATCACTCCACTATTTAAGAAGGGGGCAAGGAAGCAAAAAGGAAATTATAGACCTGTTAGCTTGACTTCGGTAGTTGGGAAGTTGTTGGAGTCAATTGACAAGGATGAGGTTACGGAGTACCTGGAGGCATATGACAAGATAGGCAGAACTCAGCATGGTTTCCTTAAAGGAAAATCCTGCCTGACAAACCCATTCCAATTTTTTGAGGAAATTACAAGTAGGCTAGACAAAGGAGATGCAGTGGATGTCGTATATTTGGATTTTCAGAAGACCTTTGACAAGGTGCCACACATGAGGCTACTTAACAGGATAAGAGCCCATGGAATTACAGGAAAGTTACATACATGGATAGGGCGTTGGCTGATTGGCAGGAAACAGAGTGGGAATAAAGGGATCCTATTCTGGTTGGCTGCCGGTTACCAGTGGTGTTTCACAGGGGTCCGTGTTGGGGCCGCTTCTTTTTACATTGTACATCAACAATTTGGATTATGGAATAGATGGCTTTGTGGCTAAGTTTGCTGATGATATGAAGATAGGTGGAGGGGCCGGTAGTGCTGAGGAAACGGAGAGTCTGCAGAGAGACTTGGATAGATTGGAAGAATGGGCAGAGAAGTGGCAAATGAAGTACAATGTTGGAAAGTGTATGGTTATGCACTTTGGCAGAAGAAATCAACGGGCAGACTATTATTTAAATGAGGAAAGAATTCTAAGTTCTGAGATGCAACGGGACTTGGGAGTCCTCGTGCAGGATACCCTTAAGGTTAACCTCCAGGTTGAGTCGGTGGTGAAGAAGGCAAATGCAATGTTGGCATTCATTTCTAGAGGAATAGAGTATAGGAACAGGGATGTGATGTTGAGGCTCTATAAGGCGCTGGTGAGACCTCACTTGGAGTACTGTGGGCAGTTTTGGTCTCCTTATTTAAGAAAGGATGTGCTGACGTTGGAGAGGGTACAGAGAAGATTCACTAGAATGATTCCGGGAATGAGAGGGTTAACATATGAGGAACGTTTGTCTGCTCTTGGACTGTATTCCTTGGAGTTTAGAAGAGTGAGGGGAGACCTCACAGAAACATTTCGAATGTTGAAAGGCATGGACAGAGTGGATGTGGCAAAGTTGTTTCCCATGATGGGGGAGTCTAGTACGAGAGGGCATGACTTAAGGATTGAAGGGCGCCCTTTCAGAACAGAAATGTGAAGAAATTTTTTGAGCCAGAGGGTGGTGAATCTATGGAATTTGTTGCTATGTGCAGCAGTGGAGGCCAAGTCATTGGGTGTATTTAAGGCAGAGATTGATAGGTATCTGAGTAGCCAGGGCATCAAAGGTTATGGTGAGAAGGCAGGGGAGTGGGACTAAATGGGAGAATGGATCAGCTCATGATAAAATGGTGGAGCAGACTCGATGGGCCGAATGACTTCTGCTCCTTTGTCTTGTCTTATATGTAATGTCCAGGTATTGTTCACCGTGGTCAGAGGTGCAGACCTGCGCAAGGAAGATTTTAAAGTGCCACAGTGGGTGTGCCATCCCCAGTAGCGCTATCTTCACCATGATGAGGTACATCCCGGTGGCAAGGGTGATCCCAGGACAACTGGTCCCACATCTTGGCTGCAGGAGGCTGCCAAGTCCTTGGTCTGTTAAGGTCCACCTATTGTGCGCCACCAGAGCATTACTTTTCTGTCAGGGTGTGCTCCCTTAGCCTTGTCTCAACAGACTTACCATTGGGGTTATTTATCCATAGCTGGGACAGTAGTTGACAGGCGCCAGGGCGTGTCCACACAGTGGTGGGCCTGCACACCCCATCCCTGGGGCCCACTGCTGCTCCGAGATCCCCTGTAGTTTATCCTGGGGTCGTAAGATACCCAGTTTCTGTGTGTGGTCCCGAGGAGGCACTGCAAGAGTCTTGGTGGTGGAGAGGCTTTGTCCTGGCAGGAGGAGGCTTACACACTTGGCTCCTCTTTTCACCCTCTATTGAGAAGGCTAGTCAGCAGGCAATAGCAGCATATTTCTCCCCTCCTCCCCCTCCTCCTCCCCCTCCACCCCTCCTCCTCCCCCTCCACCCCTCCTCCTCCCCCTCCTCCCCCTCCTCCCCCTCCACCCCTCCTCCTCCTCCCCCTCCTCCCCCTCCTCCCCCTCCACCCCTCCTCCTCCCCCTCCTCCTCCCCCTCCACCCCTCCTTCTCCTCCCCCTCCTCCTCCCCCTCCTCCCCTCCACCCCCCTCCTCCCCCTCCTCCCCCTCCTCCTCCCCCTCCTCCCCCTCCTCCCCCTCCTCCTCCCCCTCCTCCTCCTCCCCCTCTGGTTTCCTCAGCCTGAGGTCAATAATCAGCTCCTTGGTCTTGCTGACATTGAGTAAGAGGTTGTTGTTATTACACCACTCAGCCATACTTTCAATCTCCCTCCTATAAGCTGATCCATCACCACTTTTGATTTGGTCTACATCAATGGTGTCGTCAGCAAACTCAGATATGGCATTGGAGCTGTGCTTAGCCGCACAGTAGTAAGTGTAAAGCAAGTAGAGCAGGGGGCTACACAGACTGTCTTCTGGTGCACCAGTGCTGGTGGAGATTGTGAAGGAGGTGCTTTTGCCAATCTGAACTGACTGGGGTCTGCAAGGATCCAATTATACAAAGACGAGGAAATCTGCAGATGCAAACACGAGGAATTCTGCAGATGCTGGAAATTCAAGCAACATACATCAAAGTTGCTGGTGAACGCAGCAGGCGAGGCAGCATCTATAGGAAGAGGTACAGTCGACGTTTCGAGCCGAGACCCTTCGTCAGGACTAACTGAAAGAAGAACTAGTAAGAGATTTGAAAGTGGGATGGGGAGGGGGAGATCCAAAATGATAGGAGAAGACAGGAGGGGGAGGGATGGAGCCAAGAGCTGGACAGGTGATAGGCAAAAGGGATATGAGAGGATCATGGGACAGGAGGCCCAGGGAGAAAGAAAGGGGGGTGGGGGGAAAAACCCAGAGGATGGCAAGGGGTATAGTCAGAGGGACAGAGGGAGAAAAAGGAGAGTGAGAGAAAGAATGCGTGTATATAAATAAATAACGGATGGAGTACGAGGGGGAGGTGGGGCATTAGCGGAAGTTTGAGAAGTCAATGTTCACGCCATCAGGTTGGAGGCTACCCAGACGGAATATAAGGTGTTGTTCCTCCAACCTGAGTGTGGCTTCATCTTGACAGTAGAGGAGGCCGTGGATAGACATGTCAGAATGGGAATGGGACGTGGAATTAAAATGTGTGGACACTAAGAACAATTTTCCCTCCCCCCGCCCCGCCTTCCACAGGGATCGCTCCCTACACAACTCCCTTGTCCATTCGTCCCCCTCCATCCTTCCCCACCGATCTCCCTCCTGGCACTTATCCTTGTAAGCGGAACAAGTGCTACACCTGCCCTTACACTTCCTCCCTCACCATCATTCAGGGCCCCAGAGTCCTTCCAGGTGAGGTGACACTTCACCTGTGAGTCGGCTGGGGTGATATACTGTGTCCGGTGCTCCCGATGTGGCCTTATATATATTGGCGAGACCCGACGCTGTCACAATGGGGTGCTGGGACACAGACACTGAAGTACAAGGAACAGGACTTGACTAGAGTAGCGACGTGACTGGATAAAGGCAAGGATCAGGGACAAGAACGCAGACTTGGGCAAGGGAAAGCGGGACCAGGACTAGAAACCGTGGGCAAGGAGACAAGGCATCAGCTCCGAGCCCAAGTCTGGACAAGGACCCAGAATCTAGGTCCTGTCTCAGGCTCAGATCCCAGAACCAGGTAAGGACATGACATGGCTTCAGGACAGGACGTGGCTGGGGTCTAGAGGCCTGAGCTTGGCTGCGGGATCGTCGAGGCTTGGGGTCTTGGAGCTTGGCTGCGGCATTGTCAATAGACAATAGGTGCAGGACTAGGCCATTCGGCCCTTCGAGCCAGCACCGCCATTCACTGTGATCATGGCTGATCATCCACTATCAGTATTCAGTTCCTGCCTTATCCGCATAACCTTTGATTCAGCTATTTTTAAGAGCTCTATCCATCTCTTTTTTGAAAGAATCTAGAGACTTGACCTCCACAGCCTTCTGGAGAGGAGCATTCCATATATCCACCACTCTCTGGGTGAAAAAGTTTTTCCTCAACTCCGTTCTAAATGGCCTACCCCTTATTCTTAAACTGTGGCCTCTGGTTCTGGACTCACCCGTCAGCGGGAACATGCTTCCTGCCTGCAGCGTGCTCAATCCCTTAATTATCTTATATGTTTCAATAAGATCCCCTCTCAGCCTTCTAAATTCCAGTGTATACAAGCCCAGTCGCTCCAATCTTTCGACATATGACAGTCCCGCCATCCCGGGAATTAACCTTGTGAACCTACGCTGCACTCCCTCAATAGCAAGAATGTCCTTCCTGAAATTTGGAGACCAAAACTGCACACAGTACTCCAGGTGTGGTCTCACCAGGGCCCTGTACAGCTGCAGAAGGACCTCTTTGCTCCTATACTCAATTCCCCTTGTTATGAAGGCCAACATGCTATTAGCTTTCTTCACTGCCTGCTGTACTTGCATGCTTGCTTTCAGTGACTGATGCACAAGAACACCTAGCTCTCGTTGTACTTCCCCTTTTCCTAACTTGACTCCATTTAGATAATAATCTGCCTTCCTGTTCTTACCACCAAAGTGGATAACCTCACATTTATCCACATTAAACTGCATCTGCCCACTCACCCAGCCTGTCCAAGTTACCCTGCATTCTCATAACATCCCCCTCACATTTCACACTGCCACCCAGCTTTGTGTCATCGGCAAAGTTTCTAATGTTACTTTTAATTTCCTCATCTAAATCATTAATATATATTGTAAACAGCTGCGGTCCCAGTACTGAACCCTGCGGTACCCCACTGGTCACCGCCTGCCATTCCAAAAGGGACCCGTTAATCGCTACTCTTTGTTTTCTGTCAGCCAGCCAATTTTCAATCCATGTCAGTACTCTGCCCCAATACCATGAGCCCTAATTTTGCCCACTAATCTCCTATGTGGGACTTAAACATAGAACATAGAATAGTACAGAACAGTACAGGCCCTTCGGCCCTCAATGTTATGCCGACCCTCAAACCCTGCCTCCCATATAAGCCCCCACCTTAAATTCCTCCATATACCTGTCTAGCAGTCGCTTAAACTTCACTAGTGTATCTGCCTCCACCACTGACTCAGGCAGTGCATTCCACGCACCAACCACTCTCTGAGTGAAAAACCTTCCTCTAATATCCCCCTTGAACTTCCCACCCCTTACCTGAAAGCCATATCCTCTTGTACTGAGCAGTGGTGCCCTGAGGAAGAGGTGCTGGCTATCCACTCTATCTATTCCTCTTATTATCTTGTACACCTCTATCATGTCTCCTCTCATCCTCCTTCTCTCCAAAGAGTAAAGCCCTAACTCCCTTAATCTCTGATCATAATCTGTACTCTCTAAACCAGGCAGCATCCTGGTAAATCTCCTCTGTACCCTTTCCAATGCTTCCACATCCTTCCTATAGTGAGGCGACCAGAACTGGACACAGTACTCCACGTGTGGCCTAACCAGAGTTTTATAGAGCTGCATCCTTTCTGAATATCCAGGTACACTACATCTACTGGCTCTCCCTTGTCCATTTTCATAGTTACATCCTCAAAAAATTCCAGAAGTTTAGTCAAGCACGATTTCCCCTTCGTAAATCCATGCTGACTCGGACCAATCCTGTTACTGCTATACAGATGTGTTGTAATTTCATCTTTTATAATTGACTCCAGCATCTTTCCCACCACTGACGTCAGGCTAACCGGTCTATAATTCCCTATTTTCTCTCTTCCTCCATTCTTGAAGAGAGGGACAACATTAGCCACCCTCCAATCCACAGAAACTGATCCTGAATCTATAGAACATCGGAAAATGATTACCAATGCGTCCACAATTTCTAAATTGAGGCTTGGATTCTTGGAGCTCAGAGACAGACTGGGAACCGAACATCAACATAGAGCCGGGACTTGTCCTTCGACAAGCTGGGACTCATCTTTAACACAACACTAACATGAGACAGGACAGAACATAGACAGAGCCGGGACTTATCCCAAGACAAGCCGGGACTCAACTTCATCTCCACACCAAGGTGGGACAGGTCTCTCCGTAAGGCAACGGCAGAACAGCCAGACTTACCCAACAGAGGCAAGGACAAGACAAGACAGAACCCTCCGCAGGGCAACAGCAAAACAGCCTGATTTACCCCACGGAGGCAAGGACAAGACATGACAGAACCCTCAGCAGGGCAACAGCAAAACAGCCTGGCCTACCCCACAGAGGCAAGGACAAGACATGACAGAACCCTCCGCAGGGCAACAGCAAAACAGCCTGACCTACCCCACAGGGGCAAGGACAAGACAAGACTGATCCCCCCGCAGGGCAATGGCAAAACGGCCTGACTTACCCCACAGAGGCGAGGACAAGAAGCGACAAACACCAAAGAACGACAGACAGTTCCATCTCTGCTCCAGGGTATCTCCAAGTCTCAGTTCAGCCAGCAACCTCAGCTGGCTATGGAAACAGCTGGATCCCTACCACAGACTACTCCAACAAGTGGCCGCAAGGCTCCATGAAGCAGTGGTCCTCCAACCAAACCTAGAGATCACAAATGGTTTCACTAGCCTTCCATCAGCAGGTTGCTCCAAGGGGGACTGACAAGAAAAACCAGCAGCCCACACTCGACCCCAAGGCTACTTATATTTCAAGCCCCAAGATGGGAATCAGGTGCCTATGCCAGAATCCTGTACATTGATTTCAGTTCAGCGTTCAATACCATCATTCCGCAGAGACTAGTGGAGAAACTGTCGCTGCTTGGCCTTAGCACTGCCATATGTCTCTGGATTCTGGATTTCTTGACAGAGAGACCACAGTCAGTCTGTGTTGGCAGGAACATCTCTGACTCCATCACACTGAGCATTGGATCCCCACAAGGCTGTGTGCTTAGCCCATTGCTGTTTACACTGCTAACACATGACTATGCAGCCAGATTCAAGGAGAACCTGATCATTAAATTTGCAGATGATACCACAGTGGTGGGGCTCATCAGCAAAAATAACTGTAGCCCCCCCCGGCCACCCTCAGGGTCGCTCGGCTCACTGTTGACTAGGGAAACAGCCTCGGCCCCGGCAAACTGGGTCATAGTTTGTGTGGATGCTGTGTGATGTACCCCACCCCGACAAATAACAGACAATACGTCAGATGCAATTAAATGATATACAGTTTATAGATATTACTGGAACTATATAATTAAAAGAGAATAAAATATAAAAGGAAAATAAAAGGCGCCACTCTTAACAAAGTTCAATCTCTTCGTGCACAAAAACCGTTGGAGCTCAAGAACCTTCTTCTTCACCCTGCGACCCCCTCGGACCACCTCAACCGGCCGCCAAGGACCAACAACGGTGGTCGACCAGACGCTCTGCACAAGTCCGTCTCTGTCTTCTCGCCGAATGTCCCGCTCGGGGTCCGACCCCGTTAGCGGACTCACAGCACCTGGTCCATCCTCTGTCTCGCTCTCCCGCCTTCTGCCCCAAAACCCCGCGCATACAGTATCTTCAAATACACCAAAAACATAACAACTATCCCAATTGGTTAATAGCACTTACCTATCACACTCTAAAGAAAAAACAAGCTGCTAGCGCAAACTTTCTCAGCATTTAACACAACAAAGCCGCATTCCCCAGATTAACATAACAAAGACGCCATTTTAATTAGCCTCCGCAGTAACATAAAAGTCGAAACCCCCTTACATAATGAAACTATGTACAGGGAGGAGGTCAAACACCTAGAGAGCTGGAGCAGGGATAACAACTTGATGCTTAATATCACCAAAACCAAGGAGATGATTGTCGATTTCAGACGGTCTCAGCCTGAGCACACACCCCTCAGCATCAGCGGCTGCACAGTGGAGAGAGTGGAAAACATCAAGTTCCTTGGGGTGCAGATCTCGGACAATCTCATCTGGTCCAGGAACACCACTGGGATTGTGAATCAGGCCCAGCAGAGATGCACTTTCTGAGGAAGCTTAAACAAGCATCACTCCCCACTAACATCTTAACTACATTCTACAGAGGCGTGGTTGAGAGCGTGCTGACCTTTTGCATCACAACCTGGTACTCCAGCTGCAGTGCTGTCGACAAAAAAGGCTTGCAGAGGGTGGTTAGGGGAGCAGAGAAGGTTATTGGGGTCTCCCTACCTTCTGTCCAAGACCTCTTTCAAAGTTGATGCCTCCAGAAGACACGGTACATCATTAAAGACCCCTCACACCCTCTCCATGAACTGTTTGTTCTTCTGCCATCAGGCAAACGTTACAGGAGCATCAAAACTAAAACCACAAGGCTACTAAACGGCTTCGTCCCACAGGCAGTCAGACTGCTAAATAGCTGCTCCACCTGACTCTGCTTTGGACACTTTTAACTTGCACTGGACACTTATAACTGATTTTAACTGACATGTGGCTGTTGTGTTTTACTATTTATTGTTATGTTTATTATTTAGTGTTGCACTTGTTATGTTATGATTGCACTGCCCCTGAGAAACGCTGTCTCATTCTGCCCTGCAGAGCTGATGTACGGTTAGAATGACAATAAATTTTTTTGAATCTTTGAATCTTGAATCTTGAACCTATGCTTACCTCAATCAAACAAGGGACAGCTGGAAGACCCGGAGTCCTGAGTCCACGGACTGGACTGTGAACCGGAATGCGGACGTCACGGACCAGACCATGACAGACACAGACTGGGAGACTGTTTCGCTGAACAGCTACTCTCTGTCCGCCAGAGAAAGCATGATCTCCCAGTGGCCACACATTTTAATTCCGCGTCCCATTCCCATTCTGATATGTCTATCCACGACCTCCTCTACTGTCAAGATGAAGCCACACTCAGGTTGGAGGAACAACACCTTATATTCCGTCTGGGTAGCCTCCAACCTGATGGCATGAACATTGACTTCTCTAACTTCTGCTCATGCCCCATCTCCCCCTCATACCCTATCCAGTATTTATTTATTTTTATACTCACAGTCTTTTTCTCTCTCTTTTCTCCCTCTGTCCCTCTCACTATACCCCTTGCCCATCCTCTGGGCTTCCCCCTCTCCCCCTTTTCCTTCTCCCTAGGCCTCCTGTCCCATGATCCTCTCGTATCCCTTTTGCCAATCACCTGTCCAGCTCTTGGCTTCATCCCTCCCCCTCCGTCTTCTCCTATCATTTTGGATCTCCCCCTCCCCCTCCCACTTTCAAATCTCTTACTAACTCTTCCTTCAGTTAGTCCTGACGAAGGGTCTCGGCCCGAAACATCGACTGCACCTCTTCCTAGAGATGCTGCCTGGCCTGCTGCGTTCACCAGCAACTTTTATGTCCAATTACACCAGAAGGTATTGAGGCCGTAAAAGTGGAACACAATGTGCTGGAGAAAATGGAAGTACTAACTTGACTACCAATGCTTCCCCTCAGTTGTGCATCTGTGTGCGTGCACACAGTTTTTGCAACTAGCACACAAAGGAATTTAAACTGTGCACAAAAGGTTGTCACCCTCTACCCTGTTGGCACATTAAGTATATCGCACGATCATACACAATCACATTTCCTTTTCTGGTTTTTGATGCAGACGGTGTTCACAGTGTGGAGTTAGCAATGATTTGTCTGCAGATGTTAGAATTGACTTACTTATACTGTTTTTATTGAAGGAATTATTGATTCACTATGTCGAATTCCAGAGAAGCAAAGGGCATGAAGTGCAAAAGAACTGCTAGTTTATTTAAATCAGAATGGCTTCATGAAACAGTAGAAACTGCTATACTAAAAGCCCACGCGGCCAGGAACGTGCAGCTACAAGAAATACTTATGTACAATACAGAAACTGGTGTCACTTGCGTGCATTATTGGGATGCAAAAGTTCTGGAGAATTTGAAAGTGAGAAGAAATGGATGATATTTGGAAACTTGACTTTTTGATGCATCATTTAGCAAGCAAATCACCTATAGACAGTGTGTGAAAGCTCAGGTAAGAAAATCCTTCATTACCCTCATGTTTTGTGAGAGTGCAGATGAACATGAGCAAAAATAATCAAACCCAGAGGAGATCAAAGGTCTATTGACAGTGTTTTGCCTGCTGTTAAAATGAATGCCTCTATATATAAAATTCAGTGCACACATGTTGTTGTCACTGGGTGAAAACTGCACAACACAGGATTTTTGTGCACACTGGCCATTACAAATTAGTGGGAACATTGCTGGCTGCCCACCTATTTAACTCTAGCCTAATCAAAAGACAATTTACAATGACCAATTAACCAACTAACCGGTACACCTTTGGAATGTGGAAGGAAACCAGAACACCTGGAGGAAGCCAGGAGGAGGACATACAAACTCCTTACAGATGGTGTCATTGAATTCTGAACTTCAGTGGCCCAAACTGTAATAGTGTCATGCTAACCATTACACTGCTGTGGTGTCTCTTATGAACAGAGAAGGAATTAATAGAATATTTGTTAAAAGCAGATGAAGAAGATGAGGTTTGTAACCTATAAATCGGACATGATCAACTGGCAGAGCAGACTTGATGGACTGAATTGGCCTCTGGACTTCCAAATGGTCTTTGATCTTTCAGGCTACGATCTTTGGTATCAAGCCCAGGACTTGCTGATGACAGTGAATGAGGTCCATGGATGAGGATCTGAACTCCAGGCTTCAAGCTCTATACTCGCCAATGTTAGGACCCCGAGCGCTAGGCCTCAAACTCTTCTGAGTACCAGCACAGACAAAGCTAATCATTAATGTTTTGAAGAGAGGAGATATTCTTGGGACATTTCTTCTGGATCAATTTAATTATGAAGGAAAAGTGATTTGGATTATAACAATTTGGGTGAATGATAGAGGAGCAAAATGGCAAGAAACTTACAGATATTTGTAACTGTGGTGAGAAGGATGAGGTGATGGAGTACTTGGTGCCAAAGGACAAGATAGAACAAAGTCAGGATTGTTTCCTTAAGGGAAAATCCTGCCTGACGAACCTGTTGGGATTCTTTGAGGAGATTACAAGTAGGATAGATAAAGGGGATGCAGTGGATGTTGTATATTTGGACTTTCAGAAGGCCTTTGCCAAGGTGAGAGGCCCCTTGGGTAAGAGTGACCATAATATGGTGGAATTCTTCATTAACATGGAGAGTGACGTAGTTAATTCAGAAACAAAGGTTCTGAACTTAAAGAGGGGTAACTTTGAAGGTATGAGTCGTGAATTAGCTAAGATAGACTGGCAAATGACACTTAAAGGATTGATGGTGGATATGCAATGGCAGGCATTTAAAGGTTGCATGGATGAACTACAACAATTGTTCATCCCAGTTTGGCAAAAGAATAAATCAAGGAAGGTAGTGCACCCGTGGCTGACAAGAGAAATTAGGGATAGTATCAATTCCAAAGAAGTAGCATACAAATTAGCCAGAGAAAGTGGCTCACCTGAGGACTGGGAGAAACTCAGAGTTCAGCAGAGGAGGACAAAGGGCTTAATTAGGAAGGGGAAAAAAGATTATGAGAGAAAACTGGCAGAGAACATAAAAATGGACTGTAAAAGCTTTTATAGATATGTAAAAAGGAAAAGACTGATAAAGACAAATGTAGGTCCCCTGCAAACAGAAACAGGTGAATTGATTATGGGGAGCAAGGACATGGCAGACCAATTGAATAATTACTTTGGTTCTGTCTTCACTAAGGAGGACATAAATAATCTTCCAGAAATAGTAAGGGACAGAGGGTGCAGTGAGATGGAGGAACTGAGCGAAATACATGTTAGTAGGGAAGTGGTGTTAGGTAAATTGAAGGGATTGAAGGCAGATAAATCCCCAGGGCCAGATGGTCTGCATCCCAGAGTGCTTAAGGAAGTAGCCCAAGAAATAGTGGATGCATTAGTGATAATTTTTCAAAACTCGTTAGATTCTGGACTAGTTCCTGAGGATTGGAGGGTGGCTAATGTAACCCCACTTTTTAAAAAAGGAGGGAGAGAGAAACCGGGGAATTATAGGCCGGTTAGCCTAACGTCGGTGGTGGGGAAACTGCTGGAGTCAGTTATCAAGGATGTGATAACAGCACATTTGGAAAGCGGTGAAATGATCGGACAAAGTCAGCATGGATTTGTGAAAGGAAAATCATGTCTGACGAATCTCATAGAATTTTTTGAGGATGTAACTAGTAGAGTGGATAGGGGAGAACCAGTGGATGTGGTATATTTGGATTTTCAAAAGGCTTTTGACAAGGTCCCACACAGGAGATTAGTGTGCAAACTTAAAGCACACGGTATTGGGGGTAAGGTATTGGTGTGGGTGGAGAATTGGTTAGCAGACAGGAAGCAAAGAGTGGGAATAAACGGGACCTTTTCAGAATGGCAGGCGGTGACTAGTGGGGTACCGCAAGGCTCAGTGCTGGGACCCCAGTTGTTTACAATATATATTAATGACTTGGATGAGGGAATTAAATGCAGCATCTCCAAGTTTGCGGATGACACAAAGCTGGGTGGCAGTGTTAGCAGTGAGGAGGATGCTAAGAGGATGCAGGGTGACTTGGATAGGTTGGGTGAGTGGGCAAACTCATGGCAGATGCAATTTAATGTGGATAAATGTGAAGTTATCCACTTTGGTGGCAAAAATAGGAAAACAGATTATTATCTGAATGGTGGCCGATTAGGAAAAGGGGAGGTGCAACGAGACCTGGGTGTCATTATACACCAGTCATTGAAAGTGGGCATGCAGGTACAGCAGGCGGTGAAAAAGGCGAACGGTATGCTGGCATTTATAGCGAGAGGATTCGAGTACAGGAGCAGGGAGGTACTACTGCAGTTGTACAAAGCCTTGGTGAGACCACACCTGGAGTATTGTGTGCAGTTTTGGTCCCCTAATCTGAGGAAAGACATCTTTGCCATAGAGGGAGTACAAAGAAGGTTCACCAGATTGATTCCTGGGATGGCAGGTCTTTCATATGAAGAAAGACTGGATGAACTGGGCTTGTACTCGTTGGAATTTAGAAGATTGAGGGGGGATCTGATTGAAACGTATAAGATCCTAAAGGGATTGGACAGGCTAGATGCGGGAAGATTGTTCCCGATGTTGGGGAGGTCCAGAACGAGGGGTCACAGTTTGAGGATAGAGGGGAAGCCTTTTAGGACCGAGATTAGGAAAAACTTCTTCACACAGAGAGTGGTGAATCTGTGGAATTCTCTGCCACAGCAAACTGTTGAGGCCAGTTCATTAGCTATGTTTAAAAGGAAGTTAGATATGGCCCTTGTGGCTACAGGGGTCAGGGGGTATGGAGGGAAGGCTGGGTTCTGAGTTGGATGATCATCCATGATCATAATAAATGGCGGTGCAGGCTCGAAGGGCCGAATGGCCTACTCCTGCACCTATTTTCTATGTTTCTATGTTTCTATGTTTCCTTAAGCACTCTAGGATGCAGACCATCTGGCCCTGGGGATTTATCTGCCTTCATCCCTTCAATTTACCTAACACCACTTCCCTACTAACATGTATTTCCCTCAGTTCCTCCATCTCACTGGACCCTCTGTCCCCTACTATTTCTGGAAGATTATTTATGTCCTCCTTAGTGAAGACAGAACCAAAGTAATTATTCAATTGGTCTGCCATGTCCTTGCTCCCCATAATCAATTCACCTGTTTCTGTCTATAGGGGACCTACATTTGTCTTTACCAGTCTTTTCCTTTTTACATATCTATAAAAGCTTTTACAGTCAGTTTTTATGCTCCCTGCCAGTTTTCTCTCATAATCTTTTTTCCCCTTCCTAATTAATCCCTTTGTCCTCCCCTGCTGAACTCTGAATTTCTCCCAGTCCTCAGGTGAGCCCCTTTCTCTGGCTAATTTGTATGCTTCTTCTTTGGAATTGATACTATCCCTAATTTCTCTTGTCAGCCACGGGTGCACTACCTTTCTTGATTTATTCTTTTGCCAAACTGGGATGAACAATTGTTGTAGTTCATCCATGCAACCTTTAAATGCTTGCCATTACATATCCACTGTCAATCCTTTAAGTGTCATTTGCCAATCTATCTTAGCTAATTCACGTCTCATACCTTCAAAGTTACCCCTCTTTAAGTTCAGTACGAAATATCCCACGGTGATCATAAAATTGCCTTTTTGACATTGCCTATCTCCCATTGTAATTTATATCCCATATCCTGGCTACAGTTCGGAGGCCTGTATATAACTCCTATCAGGAACTTTTAACCCTTGCAGTTTCTTAACTCTACCCACATGGATTCTACCTCTATCGATCCTATGGGATCTCTTACCAAGGATTTAATTTCATTTTTTACCAACAGTGAATTGAATTGAATTTATTTAAATCTTACATCCATCCCACAATGTGAGGGAGTAAAAATCTTTATGTTATGACTCCGTCGCAATGTACAGACATGTGAATTTAAAAGTCTACTGGCTTGTAGAAAGAAGCTGTCCAGTAGGCTGTTGGTCCTGGTTTTAATGCTGCGGTACCGTTCGCAAGACGGAAGTAGCTAAATCAGTTTATGGTTGGGATGACTAGTGCAAAGGAGTACAAAATAATTGTTACTCCAGATCTGATGCAGCAAAAAAAAACACAATAAATATAAATACTGCAGCTAATATACATAGGTTGACTTATTCGAGCCTGTGCTCGCAGGAATTTAGAAGAATGCAGTGAGGATCTCATTGAAAGCTACCAAATGTTGAAAGGACTAGATAGGGTAGATGTAGAGAGGATGATTCCTATGGTGGGGGTATCCAGAACTAGAGGCCACAGCCTCAAAGTTGATGGCAGACCTTTTAGAACAGAGGTAGGAGGAATTTTTTTTTAGCCAGAGAGCAGTGAATCTGTGGAATGCTCTGCCACAGACTGCGGTGGAGGCCAAGTCTGTGGATATATTTAAAGTGAAAATCGATAGCTTCCTGATTGGTCAGGGCATCAAAGGATATGGCGAGAAGGCAGGTGTATGTGGTTGAGTGGGATCCTGGATCAGCCACGATGGAATGGCGGAGCAGACTCAAGGGGCTGAATGGCCTGATTCCTTCTTATATCTTGTGGTCTTAATGTATGTCCATAAAGTGACCCTAGGTACTGGCGTGTCTGTACATAAGGTGACTTTGACAATAGCAACAAATCCCACACCTCTCCCCTGTAGAAAAAAGCAGCATCAGATAAAGTTGGTATTGATCTCCAACCTCCAACGCTCTGTGCTGTAATATTGTCACACAAACCACTACACTACCTCGAGCCTCAAGCCTTGAGGTCTTACGCATTTTCTCTGTTGGCTGTCTCATCGTTCTTTGCGATGAGCCCCACCATTGCCGTGTCATCGCCAAACTCGACAGAGTGCTAGGCTGTGCAGTCGTACAGTCTGTGAGCAGATTGTACACCAGTGAGCTCACCACTTAGCATACGGGGCGGGAGAGTGGTTACACCCATGCTGAGGATGATAAAGTACAGGTGAAGCCTCTATAAATCACTGATGAACTGTCACTGAGCGGGTTTGGATTCTTTAACTTAGAAATGCTGTGCTGAAACTGAATAGGGTTCAAAGAAAGTTCACAAAATTCATTCCAGGTTTGAGTGGCTTGTCATATGAAGAGTGTTTAATGGCTCTGGGGCTATATTCACTAGAATTCAGAAGAATAACCATATAACCATATAACAATTACAGCACAGTGTTACGTACCCCGTAACTGGGTTGCCAAACCAGCAGAAATGGATCACTCAGTTGGAGTCTGGAGTACTAGAACTAAGAAAGTTTTATTAAAGAAACGAGCAACACAGTAATCGAAAGGATAATAAATGCAACAGTTCAGTGATGATAAACACACAGGTGCACAGAATTAAGATAACAGCATCAATCAAGCTCTATCGTTGTCTAGGGGTAAATGACCAAATTTCAAAATGACTCAAAGTTCAGTTCGCAGTAATCGTTGCCATGGCGATGGACAAGGTGGGGGAAGAGACAGAGAGAACAGGAACAACTGATCATTCAGAACACTGCTTCACTCACAGACCAGCGAGATGGCTCACAAACAGCTTTTGGGCGGGTCCTTGGTGATGTCACCTGAGGTCACCGACTGTGACCCCTCCTCCAGATGCGGTCGATCCTCTGCAGTGAACCCGGCACCCAGGCAAGGGCGGACACACACTGGGTTCCCGCTGATCGTACCTTTCCACCCTTGTCGTTGTCTGATGCTTCTCACCCACTCGTGAGAGGCGCACCGCTTCCAGGGTCTCGTTACCTCGGGTGGCGTGTGTCCTGTCTTAGCGAACCTGTCCCTTTTTATCCCCCTGCTGGGGTATCGCCTGTCCATCACTTCAAACAGTTCAGGGTTCAAAGAGGGGAGCCGCTCCAGACAGCTCTCTCTCCCACATTCCTTCATTACACATCTCCAGACGCTGCTCCATTGTTCCTTATCTCTCCTTCCCCTGAGGGCAGGTGGCAGACCAACTGCTGATGCCACTGATGCTAGCCCAGGCCAGCAAACATCTTAATTTTATGTGTATTCTCGTAACAACAGAAACAGGCCATCTCGGCCCTCCAGTCCATGCCGAACCCCTACTCTCACCTAGTCCCACCGACCTGCACTCAGCCCATAACCCTCCATTCCTTTCCTGTCCATATACCTATCCAATTTAACTTTAAATGACAATATCGAACCTGCCTCAACCACTTCTGCTGGAAGCTCGTTCCACACAGCTACCACTCTCTGAGTAAAGAAGTTCCCCCTCATGTTACCCCTAAACTTTTGGCCTTTAACTCTCAACTCATGTCCTCTTGTTTGAATCTCCCCTACTCTCAATGGAAAAAGCCTATCTACATCAACTCTATCTATCCTCCTCATAATTTTAAATACCTCTATCAAGTCCCCCCTCAACCTCCTACGCTCCAAAGAATAAAGACCCAACTTCTTCAACCTTTCTCTGTAACTTAGGTCATGAAGTCCAAGTAACATTCCAGTAATTCTTCTCTGTACTCTCTCTGTTTTGTTGACATCTTTCTTATAATTCAGTGACCAGAACTGTAAACAATACTCCAGACTTGGCCTTACCAATGCCTTGTACAATTTTAACATTCCATCCCAACTCCTATACTCAGTGCTCTGATTTATAAAGGCCAGCATACTAAAAGCTTTCATAACCACCCTATCCACATGAGACTCGACCTTTAGGGAACTATGCACCATTATTCCTAGATCACTCTGTTCTACTGCCTTCTTCAATGCCCTACCATTTACCATGTATGTCCTATTTTGATTAGTCCTACCAAAATGTAGCACCTCGCATTTATCAGCATTAAACTCCATCTGCCATCTTTCAGCCCACTCTTCTAACTAGCCTAAATCTCTCTGCAAGCTTTGAAGACCTACTTCATTATCCACAACACCATCTATCTTAGTATCATCTGCATACTTACTAATCCAATTTACCACCCCATCATCCAGATCATTAATATATATAACAAACAACACTGGACCCAGTACAGATCCCTGAGGCACACCACGAGACACCGTCCTCCAATCTGAAACACAGTTATCCACCACTACTCTCTAGTGTCTCCCATCCAGCCACTCCTGAATCCATTTTACTACTTCAATTTTAATACCTAACAATTGAACCTTCCTAACTAACCTTCCGTGTGGAACTTTGTCAAAGGCCTTACTGAAGTCCATATAGACAACTTCCACCAACTACCCTCATCAACTTTCCTAGTAACTTCTTCAAAAAATTCAATAAGATTTATCAAACATGATTTTCCACACACAAATCCATGTTGTCTGTTCCTAATCAGACCCTCTCTATCCAGATACTTATATATACCATCTCTAAGAACACTTTCCATCAATTTACCCACCACTGACGTCAAACTCATAGGCCGATAATTGCTAGGTTTACTCTTAGAACCCTTTTTAAACAATGGAACCACATGAGCAATACACCAATCCTCTGGCACCATCCCTGCTTCTAATGACATCTGAAATGTTTCTGTCAGAGCCTCTGCTATTTCAACACTAACTTCCCTCAAGGTCCTAGGGAATATCCTGTCAGGATCCGGAGACTTATCCACTTTTATATTCCTTAAAAGCACCAGTACTTGTTCTTCTTTAATCATCATAGTTTCTATAACTTCCCTACCTGTTTCCCTTACCTTACACAACTTAATATCCTTCTCCTTAGCGAATACTGAAGAAAAGAAATTGTTTAAAATCTCCCCCATCTCTTTTGACTCCACACATAGCTGTCCACTCTGATTCTCTAAGGGACCAATTTTATCCCGCACTATCCTTTTGCTATTACTATAACTGTAGAAACCCTTTGGATTTATTTTCAGCTTACTTGCCAAAGCAACCTCATATCTTCTTTTAGCTTTTCTAGTTTCTTTCTTAAGATTCTTTTTACATTCTTTATATTCCTCGAGCACCTCATTTATTCCAAGCTGCCTATATTTATTGTAGATATCTCTCTTTTTCCGAACCAAGTTTCCAATATCCCTTGAAAACCATGGGTCTCTCAAACTTTTAACCTTTCTTTTCAACCTAACAGGAAGATAAAGATCCTGTACCCTCAAAATTTCACCATAAAACAATTTGTCCCAATCCACTCCTTCTAAATCCTTTCGCATCTCCTTAAAGTTAGCCTTTCTCCAATCAAACATCTCAACCCTGGGTCCAGACCTATCCTTCTCCATAATTATATTGAAACTAATGTCATAGTGATCACTGGACATGAAGTGCTCCCCAACACATACCTCCGTCACCTGACCTATCTCATTCCCTAACAGGAGATCCAACTCTGTTTCTTCTCTAGTTGGTTCCTCTATGTATTGCTGCAAAAAACTATCCTGCACACATTTTACAAACTCCAAAACATCCAGCCCTTTTACGGTATGGGCTTCCCAGTCTACGTGTGGAAAATTAAAATCTCCCACAATCACAGCCTTGTGCTTACTACAAATATCTGCTATTTCCTTACAAAATTGCTCCTCTAATTCTCGCTCCTCATTTGGTAGTCTATAATACACCCATATAAGTGTTACTACACCTTTCCCAATCCTCAATTCCACCCAAATAGCCTCCCTAGACAAGCCTTCTAATCTATCTTGCCAGAGCACCACTGTAATATTTTCATGACAAGCAATGCAACACCTCCCTCTCTTGTCCCTCCAATTCTATCACACCTGAAGCAATGAAATCCAGGAATATTTAGTTGCCAATCACACCCCTCCTGCAATCATGTTTCTCTAATAGCTACAACATCATACTTCCAGGTAATAATCCATGCTCTAAGCTCATCCACCTTTCTTAAAATGCTCCTTAACATTAAAATAAATGCATTTAAGAAAATTTTCACCTCTTTCTCTCTCTTTATTACTAACCGTGCAAACAACTTTACTATCTCCTTTTTCTTCCTTCTCCCTTGCATCTGTTCCTAGATTCTGGTTCCCCTCCCCCTTGTATCTAGTTTAAATCCACTGGAGCCTCTCTAGCAAACTTACTTGCAAGAATATTTGTCCCCCTCCAGTTCAGCTGTAAACCGTCCCGCCGGAACAGGTCCCACTTTCCCTGGAAAACTGCCCAATTATCTATAAATCTGAAGCCCTCCCTCCTGCACCATGTCTTCAGCCACATGTTGATCTGCACTATCTTACTATTTCTAAACCCTCCTGCACGTGGCACTGGTAGCAATCCTGAGATTGCTATCCTGGAGGTCCTGTCCTTTAACTTGGTGCCTAACTCCCTAAACTCACCTTTCAGGACCTCCTCACTCTTCCTTCCCACATCATTGGTCCCTACATGGACCACGACATCTGGCTGCTCACCCTTCCTCTTGAGAATACTGAGAACTCGATCCGAGATATCGCGGATCCTGGCACCAGGGAGGCAACAGACATTCCGGGATTCTCGATCTCTTCCACAGAACCTCTTATCTATCCCCTTAACTATCGAATCCCCTATCATTACTGCTCTCCTCTTTTCCCTCCTTCCCTTCTGAGCTGAGGGTCCAGTCTCGGTGCCAGAGACGCAACCACTGCAACTTGTCCCTGGTAGGTCGTCCCCATCAACAGTATCCAAAATGATATACTTATTATTGGTGGGAACAGCCACAGGGGTGCTCTGCTCATTCTGTCTATTCCCCTTCCCTCTCCTGACAGTCACCCAGCTACCTGTCTCCTGACTCTCAGGGGTGACTGTCTCCCTGTAATTCCGGTGTATTTCTGCCTCTGTCTCTGCCTCCCGAATGATCCGAAGTTCATCCAGCTCCAGCTCCAGTTCCCTAACTTGGTTTGTCAGGAGCTGCAGCTGGATGCACCTTTCACTTCCCACATCTTGCAAACGGAGCACTCAACTGCCCTAACTGATGCCTCCATTACCTACTCTTAAGGTAATTAAATTAATTTAAGGAACTTACCTGGCCTTACCTCACTCGGAGTGAAGGTCGTCCTCAGCCTCTGCTCACCAAAGCCTTCCTACTCTGTCTCCCTCTACTTCATTGCCCGCTCCGTTAACCTACTCACTTTTAAACACTCCCGCTGCCTCACAGTCTGACTTACACGCACTTGCGCAGTCGTGCCCCATTCAACTGCCAAAGAAATAAGGGTTGACCTCATTGAAAACTATCAAATGGTGAAAGGCCTTGAGAGAGTGGATGTGAAGAGGATGTTTCCGATGGTAGGAGAGTCTAAGGCCAGAGGACACAGCGTCAGAAAGAGTGACATCCTTTTAAAACGGTGATGAGGAGAAATTTCTTCAGCCAGAGAGTGGTGAAACTGTGGCATTCAAGTGGAGAGCAAGTCTTTATGTATATTTGAGGCAGAGGTTAATAGATCCTTGATTGGTCAGGGCATGAGGAGATATGGGGAGAAGGCAGGAGACTGGGGCTGAGAGGAAAATTGGATCAGTCATGATGAAATGGCAGAGCAGACTTGATGGGCCAAATGGCCTAATTCTGCTCCTATATCTTATGATCTTATGGTCTTATGATGCAGAGGGAGAAACGGTTGTGCATCCTGAATATCTGAGGTTTGTTAGTTAGGGAGTCTGACACCCAGTTGCACAGTAATGTATTTAGTCCAAGGAGTAGGAGTTTGTTCACTATATATTTTAAAACATTATATTTCATCTTGCCCACTGCATTTTTGCCCATAATCCCCTAAATTGTCTTCATAATCTCCTCTGTACTCATAAGTCCAATGTTTATCTTTTGCACTGTTTTTTAATGCTGTAACCCATAATTATTTGTATTGTATGTCCTTCCAGTGTATTGTTGCTGTAAAACAATACACTTCAGGACACAGCTCAATGATAATAAACCTGATTCCAATTTTGATAGAGAATAACTGGGTCCCAAACAACAATCCCTGTGGTTCCCCACTAATAGCAGTTTGCAAAATTGAGAAGCATCCAGAACATAGAACATGGAACATAGAATAGTACAGCACAGTACAGGCCCTTCAGCCCACAATGTTGTGCCAACCCTCAAAACCTGCCTCCCATATAACCCCCCACCTTAAATTCCTCCATATACCTGTCTAGTAGTCTCATAAATTTCACTAGTGTATCTGCCTCCGCCACTGAGTCAGGCAGTGCATTCCACGCACCAACCACTCTCTGAGTAAAAACCCTTCCTCTAATATCCCCCTTGAACTTCCCACCCCTTACCTTAAAGCCATGTCCTCTTGTATTGAGCAGTGGTGCCCAGGGGAAGAGGCGCTAGCTGTCCACTCTATCTATTCCTCTTAATATCTTGTATACCTCTATCACGTCTCCTCTCATCCTCCTTCTCTCCAAAGAGTAAAGCCCTAGCTCCCTTAATCTCTGATCATAATGCATACTCTCTAAACCAGGCAGCATCCTGGTAAATCTTCTTTGTACCCTTTCCAATGCTTCCACATCCTTCCTATCGTGAGGCAACCAGAACTGGACACAGTACTCCAAGTGTGGCCTAACCAGAGTTTTATAGAGCTGCATCATTACCTTGAGACTCTTAAACTCTATCCCTCGACTTATGAAAGCTAACGCCCCATAAGCTTTCTTAACTACCCTATCTACCTGTGAGGCAACTTTCAGGGATCTGTGGACATGTACCCACAGATCCCTCTGCTCCTCCACACTACCAAGTATCCTGCCATTTACTTTGTACTCTCTCTTAGAGTTTGTCCTTCCAAAGTGTACCATCTCACACTTCTCCGGGTTGAACTCCATCTGCCACTTCTCAGCCCACTTCTGCATCCTATCAATGTCTCTCTGCAATCTTCGACAATCCTCTACACTATCTACAACACCACCAACCTTTGTGTCATCTGCAAACTTGCCAACCCACCCTTCTACCCCAATATCCAGGTCGTTAATAAAAATCATGAAAACTAGAGGTCCCAGAACAGATCCTTGTGGGACACCACTAGTCACAATCCTCCAGTCTGAATGTACTCCCTCCACCACCACCCTCTGCCTTCTGCAGGCAAGCCAATTCTGAATCAACCTGGCCAAACTTCCCTGGATCCCATGCCTTCTGACTTTCTGAATGAGCCTACCGTGTGGAACCTTGTCAAATGTCTTACTAAAATACATATAGATCACATTCACTGCACTACCCTCATCTATATGCCTGGTCACCTCCTCAAGGAACTCTATCAGGCTTGTTAGACATGATCTGCCCTTCTCAAAGCCATGCTGGCTGTCCCTGATCAGACCATGATTCTCTAAATGCTCATAGATCCTATCTCTAAGAATCTTTTCCAACAGCTTTCCCACCACAGACATAAGACTCACTGGTCTGTAATTACCCAGACTATCCCTACCTCCTTTTTTGAACAAGGGGACAACATTCGCCTCCCTCCAATCCTCCGGTACCATTCCCGTGGACAACGAGGACATAAAGATCCTAGCCAGAGGCTCAGCAATCTCTTCCCTTGCCTCATGGAGCAGCCTGGGTAATATTCCGTTAGGTCCAGGTGTCTTATCCATCGTAATGTATTTTATCAACTCCAACACCTCCTCTCCCTTAATATCAACATGCTGCAGAACATCAACCTCACTCATATTGTCCTCACCAACATCAATTTCCCCCTCTTTGGTGAATACTGAAGAGAAGTATTCATTGAGGACCTCGCTCACTTTCCACAGCCTCTGGGCACATCTTGGCACCTTTATCTCTAATCGGTCCTACCTTCACTCCTGTCATCCTTTTATTCTTCACATAATTGAAGAATGCCTTGGGGTTTTCCTTTACCCTACTCGCCAAGGCCTTCTCATGCCCCTTTCTTGCTGTTCTCAGCCTCTTCTTAAGCTCCTTTCTTGCTACCCTATATTCCTCAATAGACCCATCTGATCCCTGCTTCCTAAACCTCATGTATGCTGCCTTCTTCCACCTGACTAGATTTTCCATCTCACTTGTCACCCATGGTTCCTTCACCCTACCATTCTTTATCTTCCTCTCCGGGACAAATTTATCCCTAACATCCTGCAAGAGATCTCTAAACATCGACCACATGTCCAAAGTACATTTCCCTGCCAAGACATCATCCCAATTCACACCCGCAAGTTCTAGCCTTATAGCCTCATAATTTGCCCTTCCCCAATTAAAAATTTTCCTGTCCTCTCTGATTCTATCCTTTTCCATGATAATGCTAAAGACCAGGGAGCGGTGATCACTGTCCCCCAGATGCTCACCCATTGAGAGATCTGTGACCTGACCTGGTTCATTACCTAATACTAGATCTAGTATGACATTGGCCCTCGTCGGCCTGTCAACATACTGTGACAGGAGTCCATCTTGGACACACTTAACAAACTCTGGCCTGTCCAAACCCTTGGAACTAATCAGGTGCCAATCAATACTAGGAAAGTTAAAGTCACCCATGATTATTTTTGCATCTTTCCAGAATCTGCCTCCGAATCTGCTCCGTAGTATCTCTGCTGCTACCAGGGGGCCTATAGGATATTCCCAATAGAGTAACTGCTCCCTTCCTGTTCCTGACTTCCACCCATACTGACTCAAAAGAGGATCCTGCTACATTACCCACCCTTTTTGTAGCTGTAATAGTATCCCTGACCAGTAATGCCACCTCTCCTCCACCTTTCCCCCCTCTCTATCCCTTCTAAAGCACTGAAATCCAGGAATATTGAGAATGCATTCCTGCCCTGGTGCCAGCCAAGTCTCTGTAATGGCCACTACATCATAATTCCATGTATGTATCCAAGCTCTCAGTTCATCTCCTTTGTTCCTAATGCATTCTTCGGATTTTGTCTGAAAACTAATTTCCTATCCTGTCAGTCTATTAACTCTCATTACATGAGATATTCCCATTGTCATAGAATCATTGGTGGTACACCACAGGAACAGGTTCTTCAGCTTACCATGTTCTTGCAGATCTTTAGTCCAGCCTATTTGCCAGCATTAGGACTGTCTCATTCTCTGCCTTGCCTACTGAAATGTCGGTATTTACTGAGAAGGATTTGAAGGACAGTGTCTGATCTGAAGATTTCCTCCAGCATTTTGTGTGTGTTGCTTTGGATCACCATCAACTGCAGATTTTCTTGTGTTTGTGAAACAGTGAACATCTCAATGGTTGGAAGATGTAGGGATAGATGATTAAGGATGGTGCTTCAGGGTACTAGGAGACACATGATAAAATAGGCTATAGTCAGCATGGTTTCCTCAAGGGAAAATCCTGCTTGACAAATCCGTTGAAATTCTTTGAAGAAATAGCAAGCAGGATAGACAAAGGAGAATTGGTTGATGTTGTGCACTTGGATTTTCAGAAGACCTTTGACAAGGTGCCACACATGAGGCTGCTTAACAAGCTATGAGCCCATGGTATTACAGGAAAGATTCTAGCATAGATAAAGCAATGACTGATTAGCAGGGGGCAAAGTGTGGGAAAAAAGTGAACATTTTCTGGTTGACTGCCGGTTACGAGAAGTGTTCCACAGGGTTCTGTGTTAGGACCACTTCTTTTTATATTATATGTCAATGACTTAGATGACAGAATTGATGACATTGTTGTAACTTTTGCAGATGATACAGAGATAGAAGGAGGGGCAGGTAGGCTTGAGGAAGTAGAAAGGATACTAAAGGACTTAGACAGATTAGGAGAGTGGATAAAGAAGGGACAGATGGAATACAGTGTTGAGGTGTATTGTAGTGGAGTTTGGTCGTCGTCGTGGCAATCCCTCAAGGTCGAGGATGATGGTCTTCGTTCTGAAGAAATGTCCCACAGAGTGAAGATGCCTGTGTGTGTGTTTAACGTGTACTTGATGTTGCACTCCAAGAAGCACACGCTACTTCACAAATCAATCAACTGATTCCAATGGCATGGAAACCACGACGATTGGAGCTGATGGATTTCTTGCAGCCTTCATCTGACTTCACAGCCATTGAGTTCAAAGTAACTTCTTCCGCCTGTTCCACCGTTGAGGTCTTGGTTGGATTGTTCTTTATCAGGGACCTCACCCTCGACCTTACCGCCATGGGTGACCCTACCAGGAGCATAGCTCCAGACGGCATTGCTCTCGGGATCACAGGACCACACAAGCTTCTCCACCACGACAAGGTGACAATCCACGGAGAAGACTTTGGAAGAAGAAATAAAAGGGTTAACTATTTTCTAAATGGAGAGAAAATTCAAAAATATGAGACCCAAAGGGATCTGCGAGTCCTTGTGCAGGATTTCCAAAAGATTAATTTGCAGGTTGATTCTGTGGTGAAGAAGGCAAATGTGATAGCAGCATTCATTGCAAGAGGACTAGAATATAAAATCAAGGATAGCTTTGGTCTCTTATCTTAGAAAACATGTGCTTACACTGGAGAGGGTTCAAAGGAGGTTCATGAAAATGATTCCAGGACTGAGCAGCTTGTCATATGAAGACTGTTTGATAGCTCTGGCCCTGCATTCACTAGAATTCAGAAGCAGGAGGGGTGACCTAATTGAAACCTATCGAATGGTGAAAGGTCGTGATAGAGTGGATATGGAGAGAATATTTCCTATGGTAGGAGAGTCTAGGGTCAGAGGACACAGACTCAGAATAGAGGGGTGTCCTTTTAGAACAGAGGTGAGGAGGAATTTCTTTAGCCAGATAGTGGTGAATCTGTGGAATTTGTTGCTACAGGTAGCTGTGGAGGCCAAGACTGTTTGAACATTTAAGGCAGAGGTTGAGAATGATCCCAGAAACTCCCTTACAACTGATGTGATCGTCACCAGTTTACATATAGCTTGCTGGATTTTCCCTTGTTCTCTTCTTTAACAGAGCTACAACATTAGCCAATCACCAATGCTCCAGGACTTTGTCTGTATCTAGAGAGGATATGAAGACACTGGTCGAGGCCCCAGCAGTCTTGGCTGTCGCCTCCTTCAATAACCTGGGGTAAATCTCATCAAGCCCTAGGGATGTATCCACTTTAACACTCGTCAGATATGGTAGTATATGGATTATTTCTTTTAGAGCAGTGACTCCTCTTAAATCTATGTTTTGATCTGTTGTCTGCACATGTGCATTGCCCCCCCCACCCCCCTCTCTCTCTCTCTCTCTCTCTCTCTCTCTCTCTCTCTCTGTCTCACCATCTCCCACATGTGTGCTTTTATTGAATGGATATATAGTTGTGCACAGACACAACAAATTGGTGATGAGTATGAACCTGGATGTCAGAGAATATCACCAACTGCAAGAGGAAAGAGTTAAACAAGTACGGAAGCCGTGATGGATGCTAACAAAGGGTCGTGTGAGTAATAGTGCATAGTACATAGTTACAACTAGCAAAGTTAAAGTGATTAGAACATGGCAAAGGCTTCACTAGGGAAAGCCGACCTATTTGATAGTGCGAACGAAGGCTGGAAGTTGTTTCTTGAGAGCGTTGTACTGTGTTGTAAGGCAGATGACATGGTTGAGCAAAAGAAAGCCCCTATACTTCTTAGCTTAATGGGTGCAAGAACACACAGTCTCTTAGGCAACTTAGTAACCCCTGAAAAGCCAGCAAGCAAGATGTTCGGCAAAATTGTTACAATTTTACAGAACCAATTGAGCTGTAAACTGCTGGTAATAGCTGAGATATTTAGATTTTACAAGAAAAGAACCGAAGGATGAAAGCATTTCTGAATACATTGCAGAACTGTGCAAACTCTCCCTGTACTGTGACTTTAGAGCTGGACTTTCTGATGCATTAAGGAATAGGCTTGTGTGTGGCATGCATAGTCAAAGAACTCAGAAGAGGGTACTATCAGAAAGGGACCTAACCCTAGAATGGGCATTGACCTTTGCAATATCTTTAGAGACTACAGAAAAGGATGCAATGGAACTACAGAAAAAAAAGTTAAAAAGTGAAATGCACAGAATGTCCCTGAATGGTGCAAAAAGCCAAAAAATTTTATCGATGTAGGAAATCCTCCCATGATGCATTTGACTGTTTGGTCAAAGAAAAAGTTTGCAGAAAGTGTCACAGGCAAGGTCACATAGAGAGAATATGCAAGTCAGACAAAAAGCATAACCAAAGAGAAAAACTACACAGAGTGAGAAGTTTCAAACACAAAACTAAGCAAAAGCATAAAGTGACCGAATGTGAGACAGAATCAAACAACGCAGAGTCTGACAAAGGTGAACTGTCATGCCTAGAACTGCACAGTATGACTGAAGCAGACCACAAAATCATAAGGATCACAATAGATGTGTCTGGTGTAAAATTGCAAGAGGGTCTGGACACAGGTCAGCTTTGTCGGTAATTTCAGAGGCTGAATACAAGAGACTGTTTTCTAAGACACAATCAGAAAAGACCTCAATGATGCTAAAGGTGAAAAAGTGTCTCCCAAAGACAGCCTGAAAGTGAATGTGACATATGGAGACCAAACATATCTGTAAGAGTTTTATGTATTGAAAAGTAGAGGGACAGCACTTTACAAATGTGAATGGTTGAGAAAAATCCAACTAGACTGGCACACAATCAAAGCTCCTAATGTGGCATCAACAGGCAACTGCAGCCCAAATTTGACATCTGCTTAATGCTAATGAGAAAGTGTTTGAGAAAGAAATAGATAAACAGATCGAAGACCTGGCCAAAAGCAGTTTGGGATGGCAAAAAGTTCAAAGTGCACCCCACAGGCACCATTACACTCGTGGGAGTGTCCGTCATCACCATGGAGAAAAGTACATATCGACTTTGCTGGGCCAATCATGGACTCCGTGTTTCTGGTTTCTGTGGATACTCACTGGAAGTGGTCATAGGTTACACCAATGAAGTCAACCACCTCAGTGAAGACTGTCTCTGCTTTGAGGACTATCTTCACTAGGAATGGCATACCTGAACAATGGTTTGACCACAATACACGCCAGAAAAATTCAAGTTGTTCATGCAGAAAAATGGGATCTAACATTTCAAGTTAGCTTGTCATAACCCAGCAATGAATGGGTTAGCAGGAAGGTTTATCCAAACATTCAAGAAGTCCATTAAGCTGAAGGACAAGAAGGACATTTCTCTACAGCAGAAGGTGGACAACTTCCTTCTTGTGTATCGGGAACTCGGTTCAGGTGACGTCAAATCAAATACCTGCAATGCTGGTCATGAACAAGAATCTGAGATTTTGTATAGACCTCCTGAAACCAGGTCTATGAAGGAAGTACAAAATAAACAGTTCAGCCAGTTGCCAAGTGAAGCAGCAAGGTGCTTCAAGATTGGATAGGAAGTCCTTGCGTGTGACTACTGAGAAGACAAGTGGACACCCAGTAAGATAGCTCCAAGAACTGGACCACTGACGTACACAATGGATGTTGGAGATTAGACATAGAGATGTGGAGCAGATACCAGAAGCTCAGCTGAAGAACATACCTGACAGACACATTACAGCAACTCGACTTACCTCCTACCTCTTAAACAGCAACGTGACACCGAAAACCGAGAACCTTATCTTAGACAAGACGCCTACCAGACATGATACCACTCCGTAGGTCCAAAGGTGCTATCCTGAAAGAAATAGAGCACCACCCAAAAGACTGAACCTTGAGAACTGTGAAGTTAGTTATGGACTGTTAGTGTGAAAGCAGGCTTATTTGGAATATGGGTTTATGAAAGGGAAATTGAATGTTTAGTAGATATACATTTTTATGTTGCATTAATCTAAAGGAGCAGGAAGTGTAATGAATGGATCTATGTCTTTTATAGCAGTAATCCCCCTTAGCACTACGTATTGATCTGTCTACACATGTGCATTGTTCTCTCTCTCTCATTGCAATGTGAATACACCTGTTAAAGCCATCTCCCTCATGCATGCTTTTATTTAATCTATATGTAGTTGTGCACAGGAGGCCCAATGCTTCCTCCTCCTTCACCTGTAAATGTCCAAACATATTTATACACTCAGCACTGATCTCTTAGTCCTCCAGATTCTTTTCCTTGGTAGATACTGAAGCATAGTACTCATTAAGTACCTCACTCACATTCTCTGTATCTAAGCAAATGTTCCTCTCTTTATCCTTGACTGGTCCCACCCTTTCCTTCATTATCCTCTTCCTCTTGATGTATGTATTGAATGCCTTGAAATTCACCTTAATCCTACTTGCCAAGGGTTTTTCATGGCCCCTCCTGGCTTCCTTAATTCATTACTTTAGTTTCCTTCTGGTTTCTTTATAATCCTCATGTGCTCCATTTGATCCTAACTTCCAAAGCTTTACATATTTTTCCTTCTTCTTCTTGACTAAATTCATCACCTCTCTGGATATACAAGGTTTTCTCATGCTTCCAATCCCATCCTTCCTTCAAACAGAGGACACCTTTCCTGTTCTCTGTAATTGATCTTTAAACACCCTCCATGTGACTGATGTGGACTTGCCAGAGAAAAGGTGTTCCCAATTAACTCTTCTTAATTCTTGCCGAATGCCCCCGTAATTTGCCCTATTCCAATTTAAAACTCTCCTGCAAATTCTGCCCCATCTAAACCCTTTGCACTAAGAAGGTCCCTGTTCCTAATAAGGAAATTGAAATCCCTCATGACACCAACCCTAATATTTTTACATATTTCCTTAATCTGATTACATACAGAAACAGAGAAAACCTACAGCATAATACAGGCCCTTCGGCCCACAATGCTGTGCTGAACTTGCACTTACTTTAGAAATGACCTAGGGTTACCCATAGCCCTCTATTTTCCTATCCAGGAGTCTCTTGAAAGATGTTAAGGCTCTATAAGGTACTCGTGAAGCCTCGCTTGGAGTATTGTGTGCAGTTTTGGGCTCTTTATATTAGAAAGGATATACTGACATTGGAGAGGATTCAGAGAAGATTCACGAGAATGATTCCAGGATTGAAAGGGTGATTGTATGAGGAACGTCTGGCAGCTCTTGGGCTGTATTCCCTGGAGTTCAGGAGAATGAGAGGGAATCTCATAGAAACATTCCAAATGTTAAAAGAATGAACAGATTTGATATGGCAAAGTTATTTCCCATGGTAGGGGATTCTAGGACAAGGGGGCAGGACTTCAGGATTGAAGGACATCCTTTTAGATCTGAGATGCAGAGAAATTACTTTAGCCAGAAGGTGGTAAATCTGTGGAATTTGTTGCCACAAGTGACTGTGGAGGCCAAGTCATTGAGTGTATTTAAGGCAGAGATAGATAGGTTCTTGGTTAGCCAGAGCCTCAAACGGTATGGGATGAAAGCAGAGGAGTGGGGATAACTGGAAGAACTGGATCAACCCATGATTGATTGGTGGAGAAGACTCGATGGGCTGAATGGCCTGCTTCTGCTCCTATATCTTAAGGCCTTAGGGTCTTATGGACTCTATCATATCCGCCTCCACCACCATCGCCGGCAGCCTATCCCACGCACTCACCACTCTCTGTGTAAAAAACTTACACCTGACACCTCCTCTGTACCTACTTCCAAGCACTTTAAAACTGTGCCCTCTCGTGCTAGTCACTTCAGCCCTGGGAAAAAAGCTCTGACTATCCACACAATCAATGCCTCTCATCATCTTATAAACCTCTATCAGGTCACCTCTCATCTTTCGTCGCTCCAAGCAGAAAAGGCTGAGTTCACTCAACCTATTCTCATAAGGCATGCTCCCCAATCCAGGCAAAATCCCTGTAAATCTCCTCTGCACCCTTTCTATAGTTTCCACATACTTCCTGTAGTGAGGTGATCAGAACTGAGCACAGTACTCTAAGTGAGGTCTGACCAGGGTCCTATATATCTGCAACATTACCTTTCGGCTCTTAATCTCAATCCCACAATTGATGAAGGCCAATGCACCATATATCCTCTTAACCACAGAGTCAACCTGCGCAGCAGCTTTGAGTGTCCTATGGATTCGGACCCCAAGATCCCTCTAATTCTCCACACTGCCAAGAGTCTTACCATTAATACTATATTCTGCCATCATATTTGACCTACCAAAATGAACCACCTCACACTTATCTGAGTTGAACTCCATCTGCCACTTCTCAGCCCAGTTTTGAATCCTATCAATGTCCCACTATCAGCCCTCCACACTATCCACAACATCTCCAACCCTTGTTCATCAGCAAATTTACTAACCCGTTATTCCACTTCCTCATCCAGGTCAGTTAAAGAAATCGCGAAGAGAAGGGATCCCAGAACAGATCCCTGAAGCACACCACTTGTCACCGACCTCCATGCAGAATATGACCCGTCTACAACCACTCTTTGCTTCCTGTGGGCAAACCAACTCTGGATCCACAAAGCAAGGTCCCTTTGGATCCCATGCCTCCTTACTTTCTCAATAAGCCTTGCATGGGGTACCTTATCAAATACCTTGCTGAAATCCATATACACTACATCTACTGCTCTTCCTTCATCAATGTGTTTAGTCACATCCTCAAAAAATTCAATCAGGCTCATAAAGCACGACTTACCTTTGACAAAGCCATGCTGACAATTCCTAATCATATTATGCCTCTCAGGATCTTCTCCATCAACTTACTAACCACTGAAGTAAGATTCACTGGTCTATACTTTCCTGAGCTGTCTCTACTCCCCTCTTGAATAAGGGAAAAACATCTGCAAACCCCCAATCCTCTGGAACCTCTCCTGTCCCCATTGATGATGCAAAGATCATCACCAGAGGCTCAGCAATCTCCTCCCTCGCCTCCCGCAGTAGCCTGAGGTACATCTCGTCCAGTTCCGGTGACTTATCCAACTTGATGCTTTCCAAAGTTCCAGAACATCTTTTTTCTTAATGTCTATATGCACAAGCTTTTCAATCTGCTGTAAGTCATCCCTGCAATTGCCAAAATCCTTTTCCATAGTGAATACTGAAGCAAAGTATTAATTAAGTATCTCTGCTATCTCCTCTAGTTCCATACACACTTTTCCACTGTCAGACTTGATTGGTCCTATTCTTTCACGTCCTATCCTCTTGCTCTTCACATACTTGTAGAATGCCTTGGGGTTTTCCTTAATCCTGCCCGCCAAGGCCTTCTCATGGCCCCTTCTGGCTCTCCTAATTTCATTCTTAAGCTTCTTCCTGCTAGCCTTATAATCTTCTAGATCTCTATCATTACCTAGTTTTTTGAATCTTTCATAAGCTTTTCTTTTCTTCTTGACTAGATTTTCAACAGCCTTTGTACACCATGGTTCCTGTACCCTACCATCCTTTCCCAGTCTCAATAGAAAGTACCTATGCAGAATGCCATGCAAATATCCCCTGAACTTTTGCCACATTTCTTCTGTACATTTCCCTGAAAACATTTGTTCCCAATTTATGCTTCCAATTTCCTGCCTGATAGCTTCATATTTCCCCTTACTCCAATTAAACACTTTCCTTACCTGTCTGTTGCTATCCCTCTCCAATGCTATGGTAAAGGAGATAGAATTGTGATCACTATCTGCAAAATGTTCTCCCACTGAGAGACTCACATATGACCAGGTTCATTTCCCAATACCAGATCAAGGACAGACTTATCTACATATTGTGTCAGGAAACCTTCCTGAACACTCCTAACAAACTCCACCCCATCTAAACCCCTTGCTCCAGGGAGATGCCAATCAATATTTGGGAAATTAAAATCTCCCACCACGACAACCCTGTTATTATTACACCTTTCCAGAATCTGTCTCCCTATCTGCTCCTCAATGTCCCTGTTACTATTGGGTGGTCTATAAAAAACACCCAGTAGAGTTATTGACCCCTTCCGGTTTCTAACTTCCACCCGCAGAGACTCAGTAGACAATCCCTGCATTACTTCCTCCATTTCTGCAGTTGTGATCAACAGTGCCATGCCCCCACCTCTTTTGCCTCCCTCCCTGTCCTTTCTGAAACATCTAAAGCCTAGCACTCTAAGTAACCATTCCTGCCCCTGAGCCATCCAAGTCTCTGTAATGGCCACATCACAGCTCCAAATACTGATCTACACTCTAAGCTCATCCACTTTGTTTATGATGCTGCTTGCATTAAGATAGACACATCTCAAACCATCGGTCTCAGTGTATCCCTTCCCTATCACCTGCCTATCTTCCCTCTTGATCTGTCTCCAAGCTTTCTCTATTTGTGAGCCAACCGCCCCTTCCTCCATCTCTTCACTTTGGTTCCCACCCCCAGCAATTCTAGTTTAAACTCTCCCTGGTAGCCTTAGCAAACCTCCCTGCCAGGATATTGGTCTCCCTCGGATCCAAGTGCAACCCATCCTTTTTGTACAGGTCACACCTGTCCCAAAAGAGGTCCCAATGATCCAGAAATGTGAATCCCTGTCCCCCCTCCAATCTCGCAGCCACGCATTTAACCTCCACCTCACTCTGTTCCTATACTCACTGTCACATGGCACAGGCAGTAATCCCGAGATTACAACCTTTGAGGTCTTGCTTCTCATTTTCCTCCTTAACTCCCTGTAGTCTGTTTTCAGGACTTCCTCCCTTTTCCTACCTATGTCATTGGTACAAATATGTACCATGACCTCTGGCTGTTCTCCTTCTCACAGAGTACCCTATTACTGCCTTCCTCTTCCTTTCCCTGCCCTTCTGAGCCACAGGGCCAGACTCTGTGCCAGAGGCATGGCCACTGTTGCTTCCCCCAGGTAGGCCGTCCCCCCCAACAGTACTCAAACAGGAGTACTTATTGACAAGGGGTACAGCCACAGGGGTACTCTCTAGTAACTGACCTCTCCTGACTGTTACCCACTGATCTGTCTCCCGAGGCCCCGGTGTGACTATTTGCCTATAGCTCCTATCTATCACCTCCTCACTCCCCATGACCAGACGAAGATCATCGAGGTGCATCTCCAGTTCCCTAATGCGATCCCTAAGGAGCTGCAGCTCAACGCACCTGGAGCAGAGGTTGCCGTCCGGGAGGCTGGGAGTCTCCCGGACCTCCCACATCTGACATCCAGTACAGACATACTTCCTGTTTCTGTCCCTCACAGGTAACTTACCTCACCTCAACCCTTTATCGCCAAAGCACGAATGAGCCAAAGCCCTACCACTCTGCCGCAGCTCATTCTGTCAATGACCAACCCGCTCGCAGTGTCTCCCTTTTATGCCCGAACCTTCCCTGCTATTTAACTCACGATTGGTGCTCCAGTTATAGGCCACATACAATAGACAAACGCTCTTGAAGCTCCCTTTTTAAATAACTGCCGCCGACCTGCGAGAAGCCCCTGTTGGTGAAGCTCTGTTGACGCCACTGATAGGCCGCGTATATCTGTTCCTCAATGTCCTGGTGGCTATTAGGAGATCTATAATACAATCCCTTCAGTGTGATTGCACCCTTCCTGTTCCCGAGTTCCACCTAAATGGACTTAGTGTCTAATCCTTCCAACGTGTTTCCCCTGAGTGCAGCTGTGATATTGTCCCTAATGAGTAGCGCCAGTCCTCTCCCCCCAACTTCTTTTACAAGCTATCGCCTATCTAAAGGGATTAGATTCAGGAAGATTGTTCCCGATGTTGGGGAAGTCCAGAACGAGGGGTCATAGTTTAAGGATAAAAGGGAAGCCTTTTAGGACCGAGATGAGGAAAAACGTCTTCACACAGAGAGTGGTGAATCTGTGGAATTCTCTGCCACAGGAAACAGTTGAGGCCAGTTCATTGTGTTACGAGAATACACATAAAATTAAGATGTTTGCTGGCCTGGGCTAGCATCAGTGGCATCAGCAGTTGGTCTGCCACCTGCCCTCAGGGGAAGGAGAGATAAGGAACAATGGAGCAGCGTCTGGAGATGTGTAATGAAGGGATGTGGGAGGAAGAGCTGTCTGGAGCGGCTCCCCCCTTTGAGCCCTGAACTGTTTGAAGTGATGGACAGGCGATACCCCAGCAGGGGGATAAAAAGGGACAGGTTCGCTAAGACAGACACACACGCCACCCGAGGTAACGAGACCCTGGAAGCGGTACGCTTCTCACGAGTGGGTGGAAAGGTACGATCAGCGGGAACCCGGTGTGTGTCCGCCCTTGCCTGGGTGCCGGGTTCACTGCAGAGGATCGACCGCATCTGGAGGAGGGGTCACAGTCGGTGACCTCAGGTGACATCACCAAGGACCCGCCCAAATGTTGTTTGTGAGCCATCCCGCTGGTCTGTGAGTGAAGCCGTTCTGAATGATCAGTTGTTCCTATTCTGTCTCTCTTCCCCCACCTTGTCCATCGCCATGGCAACGATTACTGCGAACTGAACTACAAACTGGACTGACCTTTGAGTCATTTTGAAATTGATCATTTACCCCTAGACAACGATAGAGCTTGATTGATGCTGTTATCTTAATTCTGTGCACATGTGTGGTTATCATTGTTGAATTGTTGCATTTATTATCCTTTCGATTACTGTGTTGCTTGTTTCTTTAATAAAACTTTCTTAGTTCTAGTACTCCAGACTCCAACTGAGTGATCCATTTCTGCTGGTTTGGCAACCCAGTTACGGGGTACGTAACATAAGTGGGGTTCTCGTCCGCGATTTTGAACGCTAAATTTGGGACGGAGTAAATTGATTGGGTTAAAATTCCCGAAAGAAAGAAAAGACAAACAGCAGAAATGGAGGTTGAGGAATTTATAAAGGCGCCGACCTTGGAGGCATTAGAGGATGCCAGGAAATCGGAATTGATAGCTGTGGCAAAACGGGTGAATCTTGCTAAGGTGAAGTCGACAATGAGGAGAGAGGAGATACACAGAGCTATTGTAGAGCACTATGTATCTAAAGGTGTGTTTCCCCAAGGTGAGCTGGGGGAGGTGTCTATTGAAAAACCTGCTGGAGACGCGGTACAGGTACAGCTTGAAAAACTGAGACTCGAGCACGAGTTCCGGGTACGGCAGTTAGAAAGGCAGGAGAAAGAGAGAGAGGTAGAAAGGCAAGAGAGAGAAAGACAGTTGGAGAGAGAAGAGAGAGAGAGGGACAGACAGTTGGAGAGAGAGGAGAAACAGAGGGAAAGGGAATTTGAGCTGGAGAAGTTAAAGATAAGGGCCGAGCAGGGGCTCGTGCCGAACCAAGGTGGAGGGTTCCGGGCGACCCAGGAGGTTAGGCTGGTTCCCCCATTTGACGATACCGATGTGGATCGGTACTTTCTCCACTTCGAAAAAGTAGCTATAAGTCAGGACTGGCCGAGGGATAAGTGGGTTGTTTTACTTCAGAGTGTACTGAAAGGGAAAGCCCAACAAGCTTACTCCGCTTTATCCCCGGAAGATGCCCAGAAGTATGAGGTGGTGAAGGAGGCCATCCTCAGGACTTATGAGTTGGTCCCGGAGGCATACCGGCAGAGGTTCCGGAATGCGAGGAAGCGGTGGGACCGCACGTATTTGGAGTTTGCTCGCGAGATGCAAACATATTGTGAGCGTTGGTGCGCCTCGAAAGGGGTAGAGGGGGATTATGACAGACTGCTGCAGCTGATTCTGATTGAGCAGTTTAAAGGTTGTGTCCCTGAGGGTATGAGACCCTACCTCGATGAAAAAGAGGCAGCCACGTTAGCCGCAACTGCTAAGTTAGCGGATGAGTATGCGTTGACGCATAAAATGAAGGTTGCCCCGAGTAAAGGCTACCAGAAGGGTAGTCAGGACGGCGGGGAGAGTCCACCGGAAAAGTCAGAAAGTAAGCCGGGGACTAGTGAAAAGGATAAGGTAGACCGGGAGCAGTCTGGTAGGAAGTCTCCTGGGGTCGTCTGTTATAATTGTGGGAAAGTCGGACACTTTGCGTCCAGGTGCTTTGCCCCAAGGAAGGAGACGGGGAAAGGAAAAGCGGAAATTTTGAATGGCTGTATCGAGCTGTTAAGCGAACCGCTAGGGAAGGACAGGTCTGAAAAAATCCAGGAAGGGCGCGAGAGGTTTATCTCGGCCGGACTGGTGTCAGTGAAGGAGAGGTTAAAACCAGTTCCAGTGCGGATCTGGAGAGACACGGGAGCGTGTCAGTCACTAATACTGAAGAGTGTATTAGAGTTTAGCTCAGAGACCCAGACTGGGGAGGTAGAGGTCAAAGGTGTTGGGGAAGGGACAGAGTCAGTCCCTTTGCACCAGATACATTTACAGAGCAACCTGGTCTCTGGACTAGTCACGATCGGGGTGAGGTCCGAATTACCGATGAAAGACGTGGAAGTCTTGCTCGGTAATGACATCGCCGGAGGAATCGTGTTCCCAGTCGTGAGATTGACGGGTCAGCCTGCCAGCATGGAGGCCCCGCCCGCGATGGTGAATTTGGCTGAAACATTCCTGCCAACCTTGTATGAGACAGGGTGTAGTGAGATAAGAGGTAGTGAGGGAGCTGGGACGGACGTAGCAGTAGCCAGGAAAGAATTTGTGCAGACGCAGGAGCGAGACGAGGGGCTGATGGTTTTGGCAGAGACCGCTCTCTCTGACACAGCCTTGACAAGCTATTGTGCGGATGAGGAGGTGCTAAGGAAGAAAGGGAAATCAAGTACAGCATCCGCAGATGAGGAGTGGGGGGTGGTGCAAAAGAGTTATGGGGATGAGGTTTTTAACATGGCCCACGAGGTACCCCCCGGTGGACATTTTGCGGTGCTGGAGGAAACAGTTGGTGGAATCATGAAAGAGAGTTACCGGCTGCCCAGGGGGAAAAATGTTATTGATCATGACCGACGCGAACTGAGACGGTCACCGGCTTTTGATATGCTAACAAACCTAGTTGGTGTTAGCGTGGAAATCAATGAAGCTAGGGGCCCCCTGCTAAGAGGAAAAAACCATTTTGAAAAGATTAGGATGGGATCGGTCAGATGGGAGAAGGCTATTGTTTTGGCCAGGTCTACTGATAAGGTCTCTCCCTTAATCCCCGAAGGAGTAATTAAACGACTCGCACCCATGTGTTTGATTGTCCCGAGGAAATGCAAAGAACTGGGACGTTGGGTGATTGTGGTTACAATAGGGCGGCCAAGTAAAGAACACCCATATTTTTTGAGTAATTCAGTGACTAAAGGGCTGATGAACACAGAGGTGTGTATTGGCAATTTAACACGGCTGTCTGAAGCCAGCGTGATAGTGAGCCTTGGAAAAAATGAATTCGGCCACACGAAGGTCACTTACCTGGGAATTGTGGTGACACAGGGGCAGCTGGCAGTGATGCAAGCTACAGTGCAGGCTATCGCTGACCTCCCAACCCCGACAGACAAGAGGGCCCTCAGAAGGCTTTTGGAGATGGTGGGGTACTGCAGGAAGTTTTGCAATAACTCTGCGGTCAATACCCGTCCCCCTCCTACTAAGCCCTTGCGAGAGAAAATTGAGTCGGAATGGGACGACCCTTGTTGTTGTGGTCCGGGACAAAACCAAATGAGAGGTTACATTGGTCGCAATTCATCAGTGTTTTTGGCCACTATGAAGTTTGCTGAGTTGGAGCCTGGTCTAAGGGATTATTAATAACACGTGTAAAAGGAACAGAAAATGTGATGACTGTCTGTCAAGGTGTTGACAGCTTCAAATTCTCTGTATTAGCTAAATAACTGTTAAAGATGTATATTGTGTATGTATCAGATAATGTAGTCATGTTTGTAATTTTTACCTCCCGGTAAAAATCCTTAAAGGGGGGAAGTGTTACGAGAATACACATAAAATTAAGATGTTTGCTGGCCTGGGCTAGCATCAGTGGCATCAGCAGTTGGTCTGCCACCTGCCCTCAGGGGAAGGAGAGATAAGGAACAATGGAGCAGCGTCTGGAGATGTGTAATGAAGGAATGTGGGAGAGAGAGCTGTCTGGAGCGGCTCCCCTCTTTGAACCCTGAACTGTTTGAAGTGATGGACAGGCGATACCCCAGCAGGGGGATAAAAAGGGACAGGTTCGCTAAGACAGACACACACGCCACCCGAGGTAACGAGACCCTGGAAGCGGTACGCTTCTCACGAGTGGGTGGAAAGGTACGATCAGCGGGAACCCGGTGTGTGTCCGCCCTTGCCTGGGTGCCGGGTTCACTGCAGAGGATCGACCGCATCTGGAGGAGGGGTCACAGTCGGTGACCTCAGGTGACATCACCAAGGACCCGCCCAAATGCTGTTTGTGAGCCATCCCGCTGGTCTGTGAGTGAAGCCGTTCTGAATGATCAGTTGTTCCTATTCTGTCTCTCTTCCCCCACCTTGTCCATCGCCATGGCAACGATTACTGCGAACTGAACTACAAACTGGACTGACCTTTGAGTCATTTTGAAATTGATCATTTACCCCTAGACAACGATAGAGCTTGATTGATGCTGTTATCTTAATTCTGTGCACATGTGTGGTTATCATTGTTGAATTGTTGCATTTATTATCCTTTCGATTACTGTGTTGCTTGTTTCTTTAATAAAACTTTCTTAGTTCTAGTACTCCAGACTCCAACTGAGTGATCCATTTCTGCTGGTTTGGCAACCCAGTTACGGGGTACGTAACAATTGGCTATATTTAAGAGGGAGTTAGATATGGCCCTTGTGGCTAAAGGGATCAGAGGGTATGGAGGGAAGGCTGGTACAGGGTTCTGAGTTGGATGATCAGCCATGATCATACTGAATGGCGGTGCAGGCTCGAAGGACCGAATGGCCTACTCCTGCACCTATTTTCTATGTTTCTATGTTTCTATCCAAGATGGATATAAGAAAATCTCCAAGTTGCTGAATATTCCTTGGAGCACAGTCAAGTCAGTGATCAAGAATTGAAAAGAATGGATTTTGGGCTGCTGATTATGAAAATCACCATGAAACTTCCTGAACACACACCATTTTTTTGTATTTGCCTATATTTGTGTTTTTTTCCCATTCATAATTCAAGTCAGAATAACTGATACCAAGACTAAGGAAGACATTTTTGTTGGTCCACAAATCAAACAGGTCATCATTGATTTGTAATTCGAAGAACTTCTAGTGGGACCAGAGAAAATCACATGGAAGCAATTCAAGGATGTTGTTGAAATTTTTCTTGGTAACTACAGAGCACCAAACTAGCTGCAGCTGGCTGACAACATGCTTCAAGCATACAAAACCATGAAGTGCAACATGTCACTAAAGATTCATTTTCTGTATTCCTATTTAGATTATGAAGACACGCAGTCCCCTTTTATTGTCATTTTGTAATGCATGCATTAAGAAATGATACATTGTTTCCTCCGGTGTGATATCACAAAACACAGGACAAACCAAGACTGAAAAAACTGACAAAACCACATAATTATACATATAGTTACAAACAGTGTAACAATACCATAACTTGATGAAGAAATTTCGTGAGCACAGTAAAGTTCAAAGTTTCTCAAATATCCCACATCTCACACAGACAGGAGAAGGAAGGAAGAAAAACTCTCCCTGCCATGCCAACCACAATCCGACTCTGAATCATCCGAAAACTTCGAGCTCTGATCAGCTCTCCGACACCGAGTACTGAGCGCCATCTCTGCCGAACGATTCGACCTCCTTCTCGGTCGCCAAAAGCAGGCAAGGCCGGGGATTTTGAGGCCTACCCTCCGAAAGATTCACATAGTAACGACAGCAGCGGACGAGCGTTTCAGAAATTTCTCTAGATGTTCCTCTGTGCTTTCACGTCCATTCTCCATCAAATCAGAATTGTCCACGGCCCCTATTTAACAGATACAACATCATTTAGACTTCTTCTCTCCAAATCGTGGCGCTGTCAGTGACGATCACGGTGAAAGGCTTCACCAGGACTTTGCAGTCATAGAGAACTGGTATCAGAGCAACTGGAATCCATCAATGCTGGCTGATTATTGTTGGACACTTAAGCGAGAAGCCTCAGGCACTGAGTACAAGTGAAAATCATCAACAAAACATTAGTTGAACTATTGCAAAACATCAGCACCAATATGCAATTAAACACATTATATTCAATAAAAGTTAATTTTTTGTTTCTCCAAATTCCTACGTGATGCAAGTAGTCTGAAATTATATTTGTGTTCAGTTTCAATTGGTCTATCATAAACAAACAAAACTCGAAAGAAACAACACCTTTGTAAAAAATTGTTAACCAGAGTAATGTGAAATGTCTCATTTTTTTAGATGATTTTGTTTTCAAACAATAGTTCTGCACAGCCAAGTTTCAGATAAAGCTTTATGGAGAGGGTTCAAAGGAGATTCATGAAAATTATTCCAGGATTAAAAGACTTAGCATATGATGAGCGTTTGATGACTCTGGTCCTCTACTCACTGGATTTCAGAGGAATGGAGGTGGGGGGGGGATCTCATTGAAATCTATTGAATGATGAAGGGCCTCAATAGAGTGGATATGGAGAGGAAGTTTCCTATGGTCGGGAAGACCTAGAGAAGAGGACAAAGTCAAAATAGAAGGGTGTCCTTTTAGAATGGAGGAAGAATTTCTTTAGCCAGAGAGTAATAAATCTGTGGAATTCGTTGCCACGGGCAGCTGTGGAGGCCAGGTCATGGGGCATATTTAAGGCAGAGGTTGATAGATTCTTAATTCGTCAGGGTGTGAAAAGTTACAGGGAGAAGGAAGGAGATTGAGGTTGAGAGGAAAATTGGATCAGCCGTGATGAAATGGTGGAGCAGACTTGATGGGCCAAATAGCCTAATTCTGCTTCTGTATGTTATAGTCCTATCCATTGATACTGGCTATAAATTTCCTGATGATTAAACTTGAAATCCAGCTTTTTCTCTAATATCTTCCACTGGGCAGAAGATACACATACCACCAGGTTGAAGGACAGCTTCTGTGCCATTGTTATAAGAATAATGAATGGTCTTCTCGTATGATAAGATAGACTCTTGACTTCACAACCTACCATTTCAAGGCCACTTCCTCTTAATGTTGCATTTGGTTATTGTTTTTCCCTTGTACTACCTAAGTCAACTGGCACGATGAAACCACCTGTCTGGACACCATATGGAAAACAAGTCTTTGACTGAACCTCACTATGTGTGATTGTAACTTACCAATTTGGCAGTTGCAGATTGAATCTGATGGATTCAAATTTTGTATCAACATCAGTGTTATATGTCACTAAAATTTTGAAATACATTCTTTTGGACAGTTACTTAAAGTGCTCACAGCCTTTTGACAGTTTAATGTGCTTTCATAAATATTTTGCAGGATTAAATTTTGTATTTGAAATTCTTCTTTTTGTCAGTCCAATTTTTCCTTGTTAAGTGCATGGACTCCTTTAAGGCTGTCAAGAAGTCTATGAATTTCTACGGTTAAATAATTCATTGACTTTTTCAAAAAGAATGAACAATTTCAGCCAGCATTTATCTTCTCAATCATATCATGTAGTTCTAATACCGCGTGGTTTCTTGCTGAACCTCCTGTCAAGCACCGCAGGTCTCTTTTCTCCTGACATTAACATTGCTGTGTAAATTCAAACCTTTGTTTCGCTTTTTCCCCTGTTTCCACTCCTTTTCTCTGGAAGGCATTGCCTCATGCAGGCTATGATCTCGCAGATCCCAGCAGTTTTCCAATGGAGTGAACATTCTTCAGGTCTGAATGGTTTACAGGTTCTGGAATGAAAATCTTTACCTGCTGATCCTAATTTATTATCATAAATTAGAAAATACAAATTAACCACACAAAATATTACGTAGCAAATCACAAAAATTCCAAAAAGATTTTAAGACTCATAATTCTTAATCATCACTTGATTGTTGCTGTTTGGGAACTCTGAATTCTGACTCACCCTTGAAACCACCACTGGATCCCAAGCACCAATTATGATTTCCAGTCTGGGCAAAGTCCAACGAAGCAGGAAAACTCACCCCAATGAATATGAGTTTCACTAATGTCAGGATACACATAGGAACAGATAAACTCTTTGATCTTTTATTCTCACACCATTAACTCAGTTTGGTTTCTTTCATTCAAACAACACATACTGTTCAGTATGCCCTTATAAATAAATTAGAAATTAAACACATTAATGTTCACTCCTTATTCATTAATGCACCAATGATTTGGACACAAAGTTTATTGGACTTACAGAAGACCATTAATTATACATATAAACAATACGTTGGAATCCAAAAACAATCCATCAGGCCAAATTGACAGACACTAAGAAAGAATCCATCAACGTCGCTCTCAAAGTTACTAACAGTCATTAACAGACATCCTCATGTTCATGGTGCCTGAGACTAAGAAAGAATCCGGCTGCTATCAGCAAATATTCTATATTAACGGTGTCTAATCTGTACAGACGCTTCACAAACATTACACACGAACAGATATATAGACCCCGTACGCTGAGTTTAGAAAGAGTTAAATTGGCATTTTGAACTGTTCAGACATTCATACAATCTTTTACAAAATTTAATATAACACAAATATGCAGTGCTGTGCATTTTATTTACAGGATTCGTCATCATCATTATCTGCTGTGTTGTATGAAGTGGTCAGTCATGGTCTTCCATCTGTCTTTAATCTGCTTACTCTTCTCTCTATCCATGACCATTCATTTTCTTGGCAACTTTTTCTACAGAAGTGGTTTAGTCATAGTCATAGTCATACTTTATTGATCCTGGGGGAAATTGGTTTTCGTTACAGTTGCACCATAAATAATTAAATAGTAATAAAACCATAAATAATTAAATAGTAATATGTAAATGTGCCAGGAAATAAGTCCAGGACCAGCCTATTGTCTCAGGGTGTCTAACCCTCCAAGGGAGGAGTTGTAAAGTTTGATGGCCACAGGCAGGAATGACTTCCTATGACGCTCTGTGTTGCATCTCGGTGGAATGAGTCTCTGGCTGAAAGTACTCCTGTACCCAACCAGTCCATTATGTAGTGGATGGAAGACATTGACCAAGATGGCATGCAACTTGGACAGCACCCTCTTTTCAGACACCACCATCAGAGAGTCCAGTTCCATCCCCATAACATCACTGGCCTAATGAATGAGTTTGTTGATTCTGTTGGTGTCTGCTACCCTCAGCTTGCTGCCCCAGCACACAACAGCAAACATGATAGCACTGGCCACCACAGACTTGTAGAACATCTTCAGCATCGTCCGGCAGATGTTAAAGGACCTCAGTCTCCTCAGGAAGTAGAGACTGCTCTGACCCTTCTTGTAGACAGCCTCAGTGTTCTTTGACCAGTCCAGTTTATTGTCAATTCGTATCCCCAGGTATTTGTAATTCTCCACCATGTCCACACTGACCCCCGGATGGAAACAGGGGTCGCCGGTACCTTAGCTCTCCTCAGGTCTACTACCAGCTCCTTAATCTTTTTCACATTAAGCTGCAGATAATTCTGCTCACACCATGTGACAAAGTTTCCAACCGTAGCCCTGTACTCAGCCTCATCTCCCTTGCTGATGCATCCAACTATGGCAGACTCATCAGAAAACTTCGGAAGATGACAAGACTCTGTGCAGTAGTTGAAGTCCAAGGTGTAAGTGGTGAAGAGAAAGGGAGACAAGACAGTCCCCTGTGGAGCCCCAGTGCTGCTGATCACTCTGTGGGACACACAGTGTTGCAAGCACATGTACTGTGGTCTGCCAGTCAGGTAATCAAGAATCCATGACACCAGGAAAGCATCCACCTGCATCGCTGTCAGCTTCTCCCCCAGCAGAGCAGGGCGGATGGTGTTGAACGCACTGGAGAAGTCAAAAAACATGACCCTCACAGTGCCCGCTGGCTTGTGCAGGTGGGCATAGACATGGTTCAGCAGGTAGACGATGGCATCCTCAACTCCTAGTCGGGGCTGGTAGGTGAACTGGAGGGGATCTACGTGTGGCCTGACCATAGGCCGGAGCAGCTCCAGAACAAGTCTCTCCAGGGTCTTCATGATGTGGGAGGTCAATGCCACCGGTCTGTAGTCATTGAGGCCGCTGGGGCTTCAGCACAGGGATGAGGCCGGAAGTCTTCCACAGCACAGGAACCCTCTGGAGCCTCAGGCTCAGGTTGAAGACATGGCGAAGTACTCCACATAGCTGAGGGGCACAGGCTTTGAGCACCCTGGTACTGACACTATCCGGTCCTGCAGCCTTGCTTGGGTTGAGACGTTTCAGCTGTCTTCTCACCTGTTCAGCTGTGAAGCCCACCATGGTGGTTTCGTGTGGGGAAGGGGTATAGTCATGACAGCAGGGTGGGGGACTGTGAGGAGGGGTAGGAGGGGAGAGTGGAATATGTGTTGGTTGGGGGCCGACAACAGATGACTCATGGGGGGGATGGGCAGGGGCCACAATGTCAAATCTGTTAAAGAACAGGTTAAGTTCGTTGGCCCTGTCCACACTGCCTTCAGCTCCTCTGTTGCTAGTTTGCCGGAACCTAGTGATGGTCCTCATCCCCTTCCAGACCTCTCTCATGTTGTTCTGCTGGAGTTTCCACTCAAGCTTCCTCCTGTACCTGTCTTTAGCCTCCCTGGTCCTGGCTTTCAGGTCCCTCTGTATTGCCCTCAGCTCCTCCCTATTTCCATCTCTGAACGCCCTCTTTTTAGTGTTCAGGATGTCCTTAATGTCCTTTGTCACCCATGGCTTGTTATTTGAATAACAAAGGACAGTTCTTGTCAGAACATTGCAGTCCACACAGAAGTTGATGTAATCAGTGATGCACTCTGTGAGCCCATCAATATCCTCTCCATGTGGCTCACAGAGTACCTGCCAGTCTGTCACCTCAAAACAACCCTGGAGCGCCTCATAAGCCTCCTCCGACCATTTCCTCACTGTCCTCGAGGTTGCAGGTTTACTCTTCACCAGACGCACGTAGCAGGGTTTAGATGCACATTTCCATTGTCTTCCTCTGAACAGTGTCTTTACAAGTTGGAAGAACCCCTGCTATTATCAATATTCTTCGGTCACATACCAGGATTTGTGATATACACCAGCTGCTTCCCATGGCTTCACGTGACTCTGACTGGGGAGGTTCAGCAGGTGCTACACCTTGCCCAAGGGTGACATGCAGGCTAGCAGAGGGATGGAAATCCTTACCCCTCCTATGATAGAGACATATCTCCATCCCAACACCCAGTTAGACAGGATTGCTCTTGGCAAAAACTCAGATTGTTTGGTTTATTAAATGGTGTTAAACTGAGTTTGGTTGCATTTATTTGTAGCTTCATTGGCTGTATTCAAATGATGAATCTGCTTGGAATCAGAAATATGCAAATATAAAAAGGTGCATAAAGAGGTGCAGAAAATATTTTCCTTCATTGTTATCGCAGAAACATTAGAGCAGAGGTTCCCATCCTAGGGTCCACGGACACCTTGGTTAATGATAAGTGTTCATGGCATTAAAAAAAACCTGTATTAGAGGCTCTTAATATCTTGAGGTCAGATATCCAGCATCACCAGGCTAAATGGTAACTAAGAGGGAAGTGTTTTGGGCTAAAGTTGGCAAGTAAGTGAGAAATTCCAAGCAATGATTCACCATTCATGAAGCAGGAGACTGGAAATCTCTGATTATATTGTCGGATTTCTTGCAGCATTTAGAAATGTAACTGTCATTCTTGTTATCAATGGTAGGACCAATAGAAACAGAGTTATTTGTAAATGATGAAGGATTTGAAGGCGATGGGGTTCAGAGGAAGCAGGAGGTGTTTCTATGTGAATCACAGAAAGATACACACAATGGCATTAATGCAAATATCTAATCAATCAATTACATGGCAGTAACTCAATGCATAAAAGCACGCAGACATGGTCAAGAGATTCAGCTGTTCAGACCAAACATCAGAATGGGGAAGAAGTGTGGTCTAAGTGACTTTGACTGTGGAATGATTGTACAGGGCAATCAGTGGCGTCAATAGAGCTCTACGAAAAGGTGCTTAGAAACATAGAAACATAGAAAATAGGTGTAGGAGTAGGCCATTCGGCCCTTCGAGCCTACACCGCCATTTATTATGATCATGGCTGATCATCCAATGATCAGCCAATGAACTGGCCTCAACTGTTTCCTGTGTCAGAGAATTGCACAGATTCACCACTCTCTGTGTGAAGAAGTTTTTCCTAATCTCGGTCCTAAAAGGCTTCCCCTCTATCCTCAAACTGTGGCCCCTCGTTCTGGACTTCCCCAACATCAGGAACAATCTTCCTGCATCTAGCCTGTCCAATCCCTTTAGGATCTTATACGTTTCAATCAGATCCCCCCTCAATCTTCTAAATTCCAACGAGTACAAGCCCAATTCATCCAGTCTTTCTTCATATGAAAGTCCTGCCATCCCAGGAATCAATCTGGTGAACCATCTTTGTACTCCCTCTATGGCAAAGATGTCTTTCCTCAGATTAGGGGACCAAAACTGCACACAATACTCCAGGTGTGGTCTCACCAAGGCCTTGTACAACTGCAGTAGTACCTCCCTGCTCCTGTACTCGAATCCTCTCGCTATAACTGCCAGCATACCATTCGCCTTTTTCACCGCCTGCTGTACCTGCATGCCCACTTTCAATGACTGGTCTATAATGACACCCAGGTCTCGTTGCACCTCCCCTTTTCCTAATCGGCCACCATTCAGATAATAATCTGTTTTCCTATTTTTGCCACCAAAGTGGATAACTTCACATTTATCCACATTAAATTGCATCTGCCATGAATTTACCCACTCACCCAACCTATCCACGTCACCCTGCATCCTCTTAGCATCCTCCTCACTGCTAACACTGCCACCCAGCTTCGTGTCATCCGCAAACTTGGAGTTGCTGCATTTAATTCCCTCATCCAAGTCATTAATATATATTGTAAACAACTGGGGTCCCAGCACTGAGCCTTGCGGTACCCCACTAGTCACCGCCTGCCATTCTGAAAAAGTCCCGTTTATTCCCACTCTTTGCTTCCTGTCTGCTAACCAATTCTCCACCCACACCAATACCTTACCCCCAATACCGTGTGCTTTAAGTTTGCACACTAATCTCCTGTGTGGGATCTTGTCAAAAGCCTTTTGAAAATCCAAATATACCACATCCACTGGTTCTCCCCTATCCACTCTACTAGTTACATCCTCAAAAAATTCTATGAGATTCGTCAGACATGATTTTCCTTTCACAAATCCATGCTGACTTTGTCCGATCATTTCACCGCTTTCCAAATGTGCTGTTATCACATCCTTGATAACTGACTCCAGCAGTTTCCCCACCACCGACGTTAGGCTAACCGGTCTATAATTCCCCGGTTTCTCTCTCCCTCCTTTTTTAAAAAGTGGGGTTACATTAGCCACCCTCCAATCCTCAGGAACTAGTCCAGAATCTAACTAGTTTTGAAAAATTATCACTAATGCATCCACTATTTCTTGGGCCACCTCCTTAAGCACTCTAGGATGCAGACCATCTGGCCCTGGGGATTTATCTGCCTTTAATCCCTTCAATTTACCCAACACCACTTCCCTACTAACATGTATTTCGCTCAGTTCCTCCATCTCACTGGACCCTCTGTCCCCTACTATTTCTGGAAGATTATTTATGTCCTCCTTAGTGAAGACAGAACCGAAGTAATTATTCAATAGGTCTGCCACATCTTTGCTCCCCATAATCAATTCACCTGTTTCTGTCTGCAGGGGACCTACATTTTTCTTTACCAGTCTTTTCCTTTTTACATATCTATAAAAGCTTTTACAGTCCGTTTTTATGTTCCCTGCCAGTTTTCTCTCATAATCTTTTTTCCCCTTCCTAATTAACCCCTTTGTCCTCCTCTGCTGAACTTTGAATTTCTCCCAGTCCTCAGGTGAGCCACTTTCTCTGGCTAATTTGTATGCTTCTTCTTTGGAATTGATACTATCCCTAATTTCTCTTGTCAGCCACGGGTGCACTACCTTCCTTGATTTATTCTTTTGCCAAACTGGGATGAACAATTGTTGTAGTTCATCCATGCGATCTTTAAATGCTTGCCATTGCATATCCACCGTCAACCCTTTAAGTGTCATTTGCCAGTCTATCTTAGCTAATTCACGTTTCATACCTTCAAAGTTACCCTTCTTTAAGTTCAGAACCTTCGTTTCTGAATTAACTATGTCACTCTCCATCTTAATGAAGAATTCCACCATATTATGGTCACTCTTACCCAAGGGGCCTCTCACGACAAGATCGCTAATTAACCCTTCCTCATTGCTCAAAACCCAGTCCAGAATAGCCTGCTCTCTAGTTGGTTCCTCGACATGTTGGTTCAAAAAACCATCCCGCATACATTCCAAGAAATCCTCTTCCACAGCACCTTTACCAATTTGGTTCACCCAATCTACATGTAGATTGAAGTCACCCATTATAACTGCTGTTCCTTTATTGCACACATTTCTAATTTCCTGTTTAATACCATCTCCGACCTCACTACTACTGTTAGGTGGCCTGTACACAACTCCCACCAGCGTCTTCTGCCCCTTAGTGTTACGCAGCTCTACCCATATCGATTCCTCATCTTCCCGGCTTATGTCCTTCCTTTCTATTGCGTTAATCTCTCCTTTAACCAGCAACGCCACCCCACCTCCCCTTCCTTCATGTCTATCCCTCCTGAATATTGAATATCCCTGAATGTTGAGCTCCCATCCCTGGTCACCCTGGAGCCATGTCTCTGTGATCCCAACTATATCATAATCATTAATAACAATCTGCACTTTCAATTCATCCACCTTATTACGAATGCTCCTTGCATTGACACACAAAGCCTTCAGACGCTCTTTTACAACTTTCTTAGCCCTGATACAATTATGTTGAAAAGTGGCACTTTTTAATCCTTGCCCTGGATTTGTCGGCCTGCCACTTTTACTTTTCTCCTTAGTACTTTTTGCTTCTACCCTCACTTTACACCCCTCTGTCTCTCTGCACTGGTTCCCATCCCTCTGTTGTGAACTAACCTCCTCACGCCTAGCCTCTTTAATTTGATTCTCGCAGGTCGGTGGGGATTATTTAAAAAGAGTACTTCACGGGCGTTTGTCCGTTATACAGGGCCTATCAGCAGCTCTGTGAATAAAATAAAAGTACAAGAAGGGATAAGTGGAGTGGCCATTTTCGGAAGTAGGCCAGTGGCAAGAGTAGAAGCGACAGGCTTCGGCTTGGAAGAGACGTGGGCATCTGTTAAGGTTTCCTTTTTGTCTTTTTTTCCTCTCTTACTGTGTTGTGTTCTTTGTGTTGGAAGTTGGAGAACTGGGAGCCCCAGAGTCTCCCGGGGAACTACATCTGCATGAAATGCATCCGGCTGCAGCTCCTTGAAGACCGTGTTAGGGATCAGGAGCAGCAGCTGGATGACCTTCGGCTTGTACGGGAGAGCGAGGATATAATTGATCAAAGCTGCAGGGAAGTAGTCACCCCGAAGTTGCAGGTGGCGAGTAGCTGGGTGACCGTCAGGAGAAATGGAAATAGGCCGTTAGAGCAGAGCACCCCTGTGGCCATTCCCCTCAAAAATAAGTATATCGCTTTGGGTACTTATGTGGGGCACGACCTCCCAGGGCAATGCCATGGCAACCGGGTTCCAGGCACTGAGCGTAGGTCCATGGTGCAGAATGGAACGAGAGAGAAGAAGGGAGCAGTAGTGATAGGCAACTCAGTAGTGGGGGGAAAAGACAGGAGATTCTGTTGACGTGAACAGGACACTTGGATGGTACATTCTCTCCCAGGTGCCAGGGTCAAGGACATTTCAGATCACGTCCACAACATTTTGGAGGGGGAGGGAGAGCAGCCAGATGTCTTGGTACATATTGGTACCAATGACATAGGAAGGAAAAGCAAAGAGGTCCTGAAAAGAGAATTTAGAGAGCTAGATGAAAGCTGAGAAGCAGGACCTCCTGGGTAAAAATTTCTGGATTGCTGCCTGTGCCATGTGCCAGTGAGGGTAGAAACAGGATGATATAGCAGATAAATTTGTGGCTGAGAAGCTGGTGCAGGGGAGAGGGCTTCAGGCTCTTGGATCATTGGGATCTCTTCTAGGGAAGGTATGGCCTGTTCAAAAGTGATAGGTTGCACCTGAATCCAATGGAGACCAATATTCTTGTGGGCAGGTTTGTTAGAGCTGTTGGGAACCAGAGTGAAGGGACTCAGGATAGGACAGATGATAAAAAAGTAAAGATAGCGTACAGTCAGACAGGCAGGCAGGTGATGGGACAGTTGTAGCCTACAGGCTGAGTATTAAAACAGAATCAGAAAGGAGAGCAAATACGGTACTCAAGGTGTATCTAAATCACATAGTATAAGATAAAAGGTGGATGACTATTGCAGATTGCCAGGTATGATGTTGTAGCCATCCCTGAATTGTGGCTGAAGGATGGTTGTAGTTGGGAGCTGAATGTCCAAAGTTACACATTATATCAAAGGGATAGGAAAGAAGGGAGAGGTGGTGGTGTGGCTCTACTGGTAAAGAATGGCATCAAATCAGTAGAAAGATGTGACATAGGATCAGAAGACGTTGAATCCTTGTGGGATTAGAAATGATCTTTCAAAAATCAATGGATTCTGGCATAGTGCCAGAAGACTGGAAAATTGCAAATGATACTCCACTTTTTAAGAAAGGAGAAAGGCAGCAGAAAGGAAATTATAGACCAGTTAGCCTGACCTCAGTGGTTGGGAAGATGTTAGAGTCAGTTGTTAAGGATGAGGTGATGGAGCACTTGGTGACACAGGACAAGATAGTACAAAGTCAGCATGGTTTCTTTCAGGAAAAATCCTGCCTGATGAACCTGTTGGAATTCTTTGAGGAGATTACATATAGGATAGATAAAGGGGATGAAATGGCTGTTGTATATTTGGACTTTCAGAAGGCTTTTGACAAGGTGCCACACATGGGGCTGCTTACCAGGTTTAGAGCCCATGGTATTACAGGCAAGTTACTAACATGGTTAGAGCATTGGCTGATTGGTAAGAGGCAGTGTGTGGGAATAAAAAGATCCTGTCTGGTTGGCTGCTAGTGACTTGTGGTGTTCCGCAGGGGTCAGTGTTGGACCACTTCTTTTTATGCTGTGTATAAATGATTTAGATGATGGAATAGATGGCTTTGTTGCGAAGTTTGCAGATGATACGAAGATTGGTGGAGGGGCAAGTAGTGTCGAGGAAACAGGTAGGATACAGAAAAACTGGGACAGATGAGGAGAATGGGCAAGAAAGTGGCAAATGAAATACAGTGTTGGAAAATGCATGGTCATGCACTTTGATAGTAGCAATAAATGTGTGGTCTATTTTCTAGATGGGGAGAAAATCCAAAAATCTGAGATGCTAAGGGACTTAGGAGTCCTTGTGCAGAACACCCTGAAGATTAACTTGCAGGCTGAGTCAGTGATGAGGAAGGCAAATGCCATGTTAGCCTTCATTTCAAGAGGTCTAGAATACAAGAGCAAGGATGTGATGCTGAGGCTTTATAAGACACTAGTGAGTCCTCACCTTGAGTATTGTGAACAGTTTTGTGCTCCTCATTTAAGAAAAGATGTGCTGGCATTCGAAAGGGTCCAGAGGAGGTTCACAAGGATGATTCCAGGAATGAAAGGGTTATCATACGAGGAACGTTTGATGGCTCTGGGCCTGTACTCGCTGGAATTCAGATAGCTGAGGGGGGATCTCATTGAAACCTTTCGAATGTTGAAAGTCCTAGACAGAATAGATGTGGAAAGGATGTTTCCCATGGCGGGAGAGTCTAGGACAAGAGGACACAGCCTCAGGATAGAGGGGCGCCCTTTCAAAACAGAAATGTGGAGGAATTTCTTGAGCCAAAGGGTGGTGAATTTGTGGAATTTGTTGCCACATGCAGCTGTGGAGGCCAGGTTGTTGGGTGTATTTAAGGCAGAGATTAATAGGTTCTTGATTAGACATGGCATCAAAGGTTACGGGGAGAAGGCTGGGAACTGAGGTTGAGGAGGAGATAGGAAAAAGGATCAGCCATGATTGAATGGCGGAACAGAGTTGAATGGTCAAATGGCCTAATTCTGCTCCTACGTCTTATGGTCTTATGATTGTTGGTACTAGCTGGAGTGGTTTGAGTGTCTCAGAAACTGCTGACCTCCTGTTTACAGAGAATGGTGTGAAAAACAAAAAGTAAGAGACAGTTCTGTTGGCAAAAATGAGAGAGGTCAGAGGAGAATGGCCAGACTGGTTCAAGCTGACAGGAAGGCAACAGTAACTCAAATAACCAGGCATTACAACAGTGGTGTGCAGAAGAGCATCTCTGAACACACAAAACATTGAACCTTGAAGTGGATAGGCAACAGCAGCAAAATGCCATGAACGTATACTCAGTGGTGATTTCAATAGGGACAGGAGGTTTGTAATAAAGTGACCACTGTGTGCAACATACATAGAGGTTCAGGAATAAATCAGAAGTGTAGTTTGCTCTGAAACATACGTAGAGGGTCAGGAATAAATCAGGTGTAGTTTGCTCTGAAACATTGCAGAGGTTCAGGAAGAAATCAGAAGTGCATTTAGCCTTGCTGAACAAAATATGTTACTCACAGATCCCAATCTGATTACCAAGTAGAGTAAGGAAAAGATTCAAAAATGTCCTCAAAGTTTCCTCAAAAAAACTCTGACAAGACTCCTGGCAACTCTTAGTCCAATCCCTCCTCAAATGGAGAAGAGGCATTTGGCTGGGCTTGATAAACATGACTCCATGTATCAGGAGTTTATAGAAGTCTTGCTTAAAAAGTAAACATGACAGGTACAAATTTCCACTTGTTCTCACTATTTATGACCTCCTTCTCCTGTGGTCAAACCTTTGAGTTGCCCATTGACCTCATCAAATTCAGATTCACTTATTTATCACAAGTACATCAAAACATACAGTGAAATGCATTGTTTGTGTTAACAACCAACACACTCAAGGATATACTGGGGCTGAGTGCAAGTATCTCTACACATTCTGGTCTCTACATAGCATACCCACCATGATGCTGGATATCCAGAGGAATTAACAGTATTTAGATCTACTTCCTCAATTCTTTGGTTTATGTGATCTTACCGCTTTTTATGATCCAGGTAAAAGTTGATTGAGGGAACCTGAAGATCCAACTTCAATGATTAAAGAACAGTTTCTTCCCCTTTCCCATCATGTTTCTGAATGGTCAATGAACACTGTGTATTTAATATTTCAGTTATCTTTGAGTAATCTTATAAATATATTGATGGTTAAGCATTCTTTGCTGTTTATATAATTCATGATGGATTGTATGTAAAAGTACGTGAATTACATAAGTCATGACGCAGCCACATGGTACGTGCACACCTCCTTAAGGTAAAACACAAAGTTAAACACACACTTTGGACTCCCATGTTTTCCTTTGAATTCGTTTAATGTTTTGAACATAACATATACTACTTTGTTGAGGTCAGCACAGTAGCACTGCAATTAGTGTAATGCTTTAAGGTGCCAAATGGAAGATCAGGTTTCGATTCCCATCAATGTCTGCAAGGAGTATACACGTTCTCCTCATGACCACATCGGTCTTCTCCAGGTGCTCCTGTTTCCTCCCACAGTCCAAAGACATACAGGTTAGGGTTAGTGAGTTGTCAGCATCCTCTGTTGGTGTCAGAAGCATGGTGACACTTGCGGGCTGCTCCCAGCACAATCCTTAGACAGTGTTGGTTGTTGCAGCAGACGAAGCATTTCACTCTATGTTTCGATGTTTTGGGTGACATGTGGCAAGTAAAGCTAATTTTTCTTTTTCCTTCATTATTCCATTTTTTCCATTACTTCCCTGTCTCTGAGACTCTATGTTGGTCGGGTTGACCATGGATGTTGCGTGCCAGCTGTCTACGTGATACAAAAACCAGGGCAGTACGGTATGGAGAGCAAGCTGTTGCCCGTATAGTAGGTTCCCCCTCTGCACGCTGCTGATGAATCCAAAGGAACAGCAAAGACTGATACAGTTTGGCACCAGTGGTGTTACATGAGTTACCTGTCAGTGTTGAACTCAATGTAGGACTGTCTTAGGGACTCCAGCTCTGGATTATTCGTCGAGGTTTACCCCCAAAGTCTTCCCCATGAGTGGGTATAGCCACAAGGCAGTGGAGGATTGAGATCAGAGTTTTCCTTCTCCCCGATGAGCTGCCAACCACAGCTGGTAAGTCCTATTTGGCCAGTTTATTTATTTATTGATATTTACAGGTTCTTATGTCTTTCACTGTATTGTTGCTGCAAAACAACAAATATCATTTCATTTTCAGTGACAGTAAATCTGATTCTGATTCTAATGTCATAATTTCAAAATTAGATCAATTCAATATTCATCCCCATTGATCTGAAGAGCTAAAGCAAACATATAAGTGACACATTTGCAATAAAAGACCATAAACTGCAATTCTGAGACTGGAATGAATGATACCTCCTTGAAGGTAATGTCCGGGTCTTTAAAATAATTCATTATCAGATAAAAGTTCAAGTCTTAAAAGGCAGAACTATAGCTAAAGAAGCCAAATCTAGTTTGAAAGATAGTCAATTGATATTGGCATAAGATAATCTACTTCACTCCCCACTCAAGCATCCTTATTTGTGCTGGTGTTCATTCATTCTCACAATTGATCAGGAATATGGTATCAACGCCGTCTTAACATCACTTGGGCTGATTTCTTTGAACCAGGACCACTTCATGAAATACACGCTTTCACAGTGTTCTTGACAAAATCTTTTTTGTCTGAGAGGTCATATTCTCGATAGACAGCAAATACCTTTTTGCAAATTTGTTTCACTGTGACTTCTTCCAAGTTTGCATCAGCCAACAAGTTCATGACAGTTTTCTTTATTTCTTCATCTGTAGGTGGTTTCTTCAGTTTCTTAATCAATGGTTCATCATCAGAACCATCCTCTGATTCACTTTCCTTCTTGGCAGGAGCTGCAGTTTTCTTTGCAGTGCTACTGTCCGCTTTTTTCACATTTGTTATTTTAGTATTTTGTCCCTTCTTGCCTTTGGACGCTGCTTTTGTTGTGGCCTTCTCTTTTTTAGTTCCTTTCTTTGGTGGCTCCACTGTTTCTTCCACATCGCTTTCATGTGAAGATTTTTCCTGTTCTTTCTTTTCTTCCTCACTGCTGGATTCATCTGTAAGAATCTCTTCTAAAGCCTTTGATTTCTTCATGGACCCTGAACGTTCCTTCTTTCCACCCTTCTGACGCTTTTTCTTCCCAGATGCTTTGGGTCTCATCAAGAAGTTCAAAATTTTTGATACAAGATCATCTTTAGTGCCCTTTCTTTCCAGATCCAGGACAGTACAGATCACCTTCAATACTGATATTGGATTCTTTTTCAGTATCTCTTCTTTTTTCTTGTGCTGGTCACTGCCACTTTCAAAGGAGAATCCAGTGAAGAGACGAATGTTTTTCTTCAATGTGGGAAGCAAACCTGTCCTATTGTATAAGATTTTGTGCTATAGTTCTGCCTTTTAAGACTTGAACTTTTATCTGTTAAATTTTCTAGTAGTATACTAGTTTTTTAAAACCTGTTTATGACCTGTAAATTTGATGAGTTGTGAATAAATTACCCAATAACTTGATTATGGTTAAGCATTTTTTCTTAGTAGCTCAAGTTCAGCTGAATAATTGGAAAAGTTGCATGTACTGCTAAAACAATTTAATTTTTATCTTTGATTTGTTCTGTATTTAAATGTTCTCAAAGCAAATCTGCAGTTTTAATTTTGTAAGAGGGGAGGTTTTATTAGTGATGCAGAATATGTACATTCGTAATTCAGTTCTTTGTAGAACCTGTTTTGACTATTAACATGCCCCAGCTTGAAGATGAAATAAAAGTGCAAGGAGACAGTTCAGACTTTTTAAAATTCTTTATAAATTGGCAGTATGACTGGCTTACAAAAAATCTTTCTGCAAACTCATTTGATCATTATACCTGTGACGTCGGGCAGTGCAGCGCGGCAGATTTAAAAGGGCAGACATCCTGCTTCGGGTTTGATTCGAAGAAGGAGTCTGAGAGTTTGAGTGGGAGTGCCGAGAAAGACATTTTTGAAATTTTCATTATTTTTTTTTCTCCAACGGCTTTCTGAGAGGCGGGACTGCGCAGGCGTATGATGTCGGGCTGTGCAGCGCGGCAGATTTAAAAGGAACAAAGCCTCATAGAGCGGACAGCGTAGTTTGCGGGCGGCAGAGTGAGCCGGGAGCAGAGTGAAGACTTAAGGGCTTCGGCTCAACGGGCTTAGGTGGAAGCGGGCGAGGCGAGGAAGGTTTGACATTCATTTTCATTTGTTATTTGAGGAGAGGGGCATTATGAGTGTGACGGCAGTTTGCTGTTCTCGGTGTCGGATGTGGGAGGCCCTGGAGTCTCCAAGCCTCCCGGATGTCTACATCTGCGCCAAGTGCATCGAGATGCAGCTCCTAAGGGACCGCGTTACGGAACTGGAGCTGCAGCTCGATGACCTTCGTCTGGTCAGGGAGAGTGAGGAGGTGATAGAGAGGAGTGGAAGGCAGGTGGTCACGCCGGGGCCACGGGAGGCAGACAAGTGGGTCACGGTTAGGAGGGGGAAGGGGAAGAGTCAGGTAATAGAGAGTACCCCGGTGGCTGTGCCCCTTAACAACAGGTACTCCTGTTTGAGTACTGTTGGGGGGGACAGCTTACCTGGGGGAAGCGACAGTGGCCGTGCCTCCGGCACAGAGTCTGGCCCTGTAGCTCAGAAGGGTAGGCAAGGAAGAGGAGGGCGGTTGTGATAGGGGACTCGATAGTAAGGGGGTCAGATAGGCGATTCTGTGGACGCAGTCCAGAGACCCGGATGGTAGTTTGCCTCCCTGGTGCCAGGGTCCGGGATATTTCTGATCGTGTCCAAGATATCCTGAAGTGGGAGGGTGAGGAGCCAGAGGTCGTGGTACATATAGGTACCAATGACATAGGTAGGAAAAGGGATGAGGTCCTGAAAGGAGAATATAGGGAGCTAGGAAGGGAGATGAGAAAAAGGACCGCAAAGGCAGTAATCTCGGGATTACTGCCTGTGCCACGCGACAGTGAGAGTAGGAATGCGATGAGGTGGAGGATAAATGCGTGGCTGAGGGATTGGAGCAGGGGGCAGGGATTCAAGTTTTTGGATCATTGGGACCTCTTTTGGCGCAGGCGTGACCTGTACAAAAAGGACGGGTTACACTTGAATCCTAGGGGGACCAATATCCTGGCAGGGAGATTAGCGGGGGCTACTGAGGTGACTTTAAACTAGAATGGTTGGGGGGTGGGAATCAAGTTAAAGAGGCTAGGCGTGAGGAGGTTAGTTCACAACAGAGGGATGGGAACCAGTGCAGAGAGACAGAGGGGTGTAAAGTGAGTGTAGAAGCAAAAAGTACAAAGGAGAAAAGTAAAAGTGGCAGGCCGACAAATCCAGGGCAAGCATTAAAAAGGGCCACTTTTCAACATAATTGTACAAGGGCTAAGAGAGTTGTAAAAGAGCGCCTGAAGGCTTTATGTGTCAATGCAAGGAGCATTCGTAATAAGGTGGATGAATTGAAAGTGCAGATTGTTATTAATGATTATGATATAGTTGGGATCACAGAGACATGGCTCCAGGGTGACCAGGGATGGGAGCTCAACATTCAGGGATATTCAATATTCAGGAGGGATAGACATGAAGGAAGGGGAGGTGGGGTGGCGTTGCTGGTTAAAAAAGAGATTAACACAATAGAAAGGAAGGACATAAGCCGGGAAGATGTGGAATCGATATGGGTAGAGCTGCGTAACACTAAGGGGCAGAAGACGCAGGTGGGAGTTGTGTACAGGCCACCTAACAGTAGTAGTGAGGTCGGAGATGGTATTAAACAGGAAATTAGAAATGTGTGCAATAAAGGAACAGCAGTTATAATGGGTGACTTCAATCTACATGTAGATTGGGTGAACCAAATTGGTAAAGGTGCTGAGGAAGAGGATTTCTTGGAATGTATGCGGGATGGTTTTTTGAACCAACATGTTGAGGAACCAACTAGAGAGCAGGCTATTCTGGACTGGGTTTTGAGCAATGAGGAAGGGTTAATTAGTGATCTTGTCGTGAGAGGCCCCTTGGGTAAGAGTGACCATAATATGGTGGAATTCTTCATTAAGATGGAGAGTGACATAGTTAATTCAGAAACAAAGGTTCTGAACTTAAAGAGGGGTAACTTTGAAGGTATGAGATGTGAATTAGCTAAGATAGACTGGCAAATGACACTTAAAGGGTTGACGGTGGATATGCAATGGCAAACATTTAAAGGTTGCATGGATGAACTACAACAATTGTTCATCCCAGTTTGGCAAAAAAATAAATCAAGGAAGGTAGTGCACCCGTGGCTGACAAGAGAAATTAGGGATAGTATCAATTCCAAAGAAGAAGCATACAAATTAGCTAGAGAAAGTGGCTCACCTGAGGACTGGGAGAAATTCAGAGTTCAGCAGAGGAGGACAAAGGGGTTAATTAGGAAGGCGAAAAAAGATTATGAGAGAAAACTGGCAGGGAACATAAAAACGGACTGTAAAAGCTTTTACAGATATGTAAAAAGGAAAACATAGAACATAGAAACATAGAAAATAGGTGCAGGAGTAGGCCATTCGGCCCTTCGAGCCTGCACCGCCATTTATTATGATCATGGCTGATCATCCAACTCAGAACCCCACCCCAGCCTTCCCTCCATACCCCCTGACCCCTGTAGCCACAAGGGCCATATCTAACTCCCTCTTAAACATAGCCAATGAACTGGCCTCAACAGTTTTGCTGTGGCAGAGAATTCCACAGATTCACCACTCTCTGTGTGAAGAAGTTTTTCCTAATCTCGGTCCTAAAAGGCTTCCCCTCTATCCTCAAACTGTGACCCCCTCGTTCTGGACCTCCCCAACATCGGGAACAATCTTCCCGCATCTAGCCTGTCCAATCCCTTTAGGATCTTATACGTTTCAATCAGATCCCCCCTCAATCTTCTAAATTCCAATGAGTACAAACCCAGTTCATCCAGTCTTTCTTCATATGAAAGACCTGCCATCCCAGGAATCAATCTGGTGAACCTTCTTTGTACTCCCTCTATGGCAAAGATGTCTTTCCTCAGATTAGGGGACCAAAACTGCACACAATACTCCAGGTGTGGTCTCACCAAGGCCTTGTACAACTGCAGTAGTACCTCCCTGCTCCTGTACTCGAATCCTCTCGCTATAAATGCCAGCATACCGTTCACCTTTTTCACCGCCTGCTGTACCTGCATGCCCACTTTCAATGACTGGTGTATAATGACACCCAGGTCTCGTTGCACCTCCCCTTTTCCTAATCGGCCACAATTCAGATAATAATCTGTTTTCCTATTTTTGCCACCAAAGTGGATAACTTCACATTTATCCACATTAAATTGCATCTGCCATGAGTTTGCCCACTCACCCAACCTATCCAAGTCACCCTGCATCCTCTTAGCATCCTCCTCACTGCTAACACTGCCACCCAGCTTTGTGTCATCCGCAAACTTGGAGATGCTGCATTTAATTCCCTTATCCAAGTCATTAATATATATTGTAAACAACTGGGGTCCCAGCACTGAGCCTTGCGGTACCCCACTAGTTACCGCCTGCCATTCTGAAAAGGTCCCGTTTATTCCCACTCTTTGCTTCCTGTCTGCTAACCAATTCTCCACCCACACCAATACCTTACCCCCAATACCGTGTGCTTTAAGTTTGCCCACTAATCTCCTGTGTGGGACCTTGTCAAAAGCCTTTTGAAAATCCAAATATACCACATCCACTGGTTCTCCCCTATCCACTCTACTAGTTACATCCTCAAAAAATTCTACGAGATTCGTCAGACATGATTTTCCTTTCACAAATCCATGCTGACTTTGTCCGATCATTTCACCGCTTTCCAAATGTGCTGTTATCACATCTTTGATAACTGACTCCAGCAGTTTCCCCACCACCGACGTTAGGCTAACCGGTCTATAATTCCCCGGTTTCTCTCTCCCTCCTTTTTTAAAAAGTGGGGTTACATTAGCCACCCTCCAATTCTAACGAGTTTTGAAAAATTATCACTAATGCATCCACTATTTCTTGGGCTACTTCCTTAAGCACTCTAGGATGCAGACCATCTGGCCCTGGGGATTTATCTGCCTTCAATCCCTTCAATTTACCTAACACCACTTCCCTACTAACATGTATTTCACTCAGTTCCTCCATCTCACTGGACCCTCTGTCCCTTACTATTTCTGGAAGATTATTTATGTCCTCCTTAGTGAAGACAGAACCAAAGTAATTATTCAATTGGTCTGCCATGTCCTTGCTCCCCATAATCAATTCACCTGTTTCTGTCTGCAGGGGACCTACATTTGTCTTTACCAGTCTTTTCCTTTTTACATATCTATAAGAGCTTTTACAGTCGGTTTTTATGTTCTCTGCCAGTTTTCTCTCATAATCTTTTTTCCCCTTCCTAATTAAGCCCTTTGTCCTCCTCTGCTGAACTCTGAATTTCTCCCAGTCCTCAGGTGAGCCACTTTCTCTGGCTAATTTGTATGCTACTTCTTTGGAATTGATACTATCCCTAATTTCTCTTGTCAGCCACGGGTGCACTACCTTCCTTGATTTATTCTTTTGCCAAACTGGGATGAACAATTGTTGTAGTTCATCCATGCAACCTTTAAATGCTTGCCATTGCATATCCACCGTCAATCCTTTAAGTGTCATTTGCCAGTCTATCTTAGCTAATTCACGTCTCATACCTTCAAAGTTACCCCTCTTTAATTTCAGAACCTTTGTTTCTGAATTAACTATGTCACTCTCCATATTAATGAAGAATTCCACCATATTATGGTCACTCTTACCCAAGGGGCCTCTCACGACAAGATCGCTAATTAACCCTTCCTCATTGCTCAAAACCCAGTCCAGAATAGCCTGCTCTCTAGTTGGTTCCTCGACATGTTGGTTCAAAAAACCATCCCGCATACATTCCAAGAAATCCTCTTCCTCAGCACCTTTACCAATTTGGTTCACCCAGTCTACATGTAGATTGAATTCACCCATTATAACTGCTGTTCCTTTATTGCACACATTTCTAATTTCCTGTTTAATACCATCTCCGACCTCACTACTACTGTTAGGTGGCCTGTACACAACTCCCACCAGCGTCTTCTGCCCCTTAGTGTTACGCCGCTCTACCCATATTGATTCCACATCTTCCCGGCTTATGTCCTTCCTTTCTATTGCGTTAATCTCTTTTTTAACCAGCAACGTCACCCCACCTCCCCTTCCTTCATGTCTATCCCTCCTGAATATTGAATATCCCTGAACGTTGAGCTCCCATCCCTGGTCACCCTGGAGCCATGTCTCTGTGATCCCAATTATATCATAATCATTAATAACAATCTGCACTTTCAGTTCATCCACCTTATTACGAATGCTCCTTGCATTGACACATAAAGCCTTCAGGCGCTCTTTTACAACTCTCTTAGCCCTTGTACAATTACGTTGAAAAGTGGCCCTTTTTAATGCTTGCCCTGGATTTGTCGGCCTGCCACTTTTACTTTTCTCCTTTGTACTTTTTGCTTCTACGCTCACTTTACACCCCTCTGTCTCTCTGCACTGGTTCCCATCCCTCTGTTGTAACTAACCTCCTCACGCCTAGCCTCTTTAATTTGATTCCCAACCCCCAACCATTCTAGTTTAAAGTCACCTCAGTAGCCCCCGCTAATCTCCCTGCCAGGATATTGGTCCCCCTAGGATTCAAGTGTAACCTGTCCTTTTTGTACAGGTCACGCCTGCGCCAAAAGAGGTCCCAATGATCCAAAAACTTGAATTCCTGCCCCCTGCTCCAATCCCTCAGCCACGCATTTATCCTCCACCTCATCGCATTCCTACTCTCACTGTCGCGTGGCACAGGCAGTAATCCCGAGATTACTACCTTTGCGGTCCTTTTTCTGGTAAAGACTGGTAAAGACAAATGTAGGTCCCCTGCAGACAGAAACAGGTGAATTAATTATGGGGAGCAAGGACATGGCAGACCTATTGAATAATTACTTCGGTTCTGTCTTCCCTAAGGAGGACATAAATAATCTTCCAGAAATAGTAGGGGACAGAGGGTCCAGTGAGATGGAGGAACTGAGCGAAATACATGTTAGTAGGGAAGTGGTGTTAGATAAATTGAAGGGATTGAAGGCAGATAAATCCCCAGGGCCAGATGGTCTGCATCCTAGAGTGCTTAAGGAAGTAGCCCAAGAAATAGTGGATGCATTAGTGATAATTTTTCAAAACTCGTTAGATTCTGGACTAGTTCCTGAGGATTGGAGGGTGCCTAATGTAACTCCACTTTTTAAAAAAGGAGGGAGAGAGAAACCGGGGAATTATAGACCGATTAGCCTAACGTCGGTAGTGGGGAAACTGCTGGAGTCAGTTATCAAGGATTTGATAACAGCACATTTGGAAAGCGGTGAAATGATCGGACAAAGTCAGCATGGATTTGTGAAAGGAAAATCATGTCTGACGAATCTCATAGAATTTTTTGAGGATGTAACTAGTAGAGTAGATAGGGGAGAACCAGTGGATGTGGTATATTTGGATTTTCAAAAGGCTTTTGACAAGATCCCACACAGGAGATTAGTGTGCAAACTTAAAGCACACGGTATTGGGGGTAAGGTATTGGTGTGGGTGGAGAATTGGTTAGCAGACAGGAAGCAAAGAGTGGGAATAAACAGGACCTTTTCAGAATGGCAGGCGGTGACTAGTGGGGTACCGCAAGGCTCAGTGCTGGGACCCCAGTTGTTTACAATATATATTAGTGACTTGGATGAGGGAATTAAATGCAGCATCTCCAAGTTTGCGGATGACACGAAGCTGGGTGGCAGTGTTAGCTGTGAGGAGGATGCTAAGGGGATGCAGGGTGACTTGGACAGGTTGGGTGAGTGGGTAAATTCATGGCAGATGCAATTTAATGTGGATAAATGTGAAGTTATCCACTTTGGTGGCAAAAATAGGAAAACAGATTATTATCTGAATGGTGGCCGATTAGGAAAAGGGGGGGTGCAACGAGACCTGGGTGTCATTATACACCAGTCATTGAAAGTGGGCATGCAGGTACAGCAGGCGGTGAAAAAGGCGAATGGTATGCTGGCATTTATAGCGAGAGGATTCGAGTACAGGAGCAGGGAGGTACTACTGCAGTTGTACAAGGCCTTGGTGAGACCACACCTGGAGTATTGTGTGCAGTTTTGGTCCCCTAATCTGAGGAAAGACATCCTTGCCATAGAGGGAGTACAAAGAAGGTTCACCAGATTGATTCCTGGGATGGCAGGACTTTCATATGAAGAAAGACTGGATGAACTGGGCTTGTACTCGTTGGAATTTAGAAGATTGAGGGGGGATCTGATTGAAACGTATAAGATCCAAAAGGGATTGGAAAGGCTAGACGCAAGAAGATTGTTCCCGATGTTGGGGAAGTCCAGAACAAGGGGTCACAGTTTGAGGATAGAGGGGAAGCCTTTTAGGACCGAGATTAGGAAAAACTTCTTCACACAGAGAGTGGTGAATCTGTGGAATTCTCTGCCACAGGAAACAATTGAGGCCAGTTCATTGGCTATATTTAAGAGGGAGTTAGATATGGCCCTTGTGGCTACGGGGGTCAGGGGGTATGGAGGGAAGGCTGGGGCGGGGTTCTGAGTCAGATGATCAGCCATGATCATAATAAATGGCGGTGCAGGCTCGAAGGGCCGAATGGCCGAATGGCCTACTCCTGGACCTATTTTCTATGTTTCTATGTTTCTATGTTTCAAGTTTAACTGATAAAGGGAGAAAGTAATCTTACTATTTTTGATATTCATCATTTCAAACAACTTCAGAACAAAGTTATGAATTTGCATTGGAAAACAAACTTTAGGCAAGCTGTTAGCATTATGCAATGCCTGAACTAAAATAATTCTAATTTGCATACAGTATTATAGTCATACATTATAGCATGCTAACTTAAATTTTAGATCAGGTTGCTGCTGAACAAGTTTGCAAGGTAATGAGAAATTACAGCCAAGTTTTTAATAAAGTAACTAATTGTGGATTAAGGAAGGCTGAAAATGCAGTACCTGAGATTGTTTAGTTTAAATTACCCCAAAGGCAAACTGGCATTATAGCTCAGCTCAAATTAATTCTAGCAGTACTTTTTTTCTATTTGCAGAAAGCAGACACAGAGGCGGCAATTCTACCAAAATGAAACATTTACATCGATATATACAGGCTTTAAAAAAATTGAAACTTTTACTATAAATAAGATCAAAAGGATTTAGGTTAGGCAGTGAAAGAACTGTCATATTTTAATAGCACTCAGGTTGATGAGAATTAAAAGGCAGTGTTATTTGCACGTTTTCAAACCAGCATTTAGTTTAACAAACTGTCAATTTGGATTGTCAACTGAAGAAAATGCAAGTATACTTTGATTTTCCTGTTCCAAAACTTGGATATTAATGATTATCCATGAACATGAGATGCTGGAAATCCAGAGTAACACACACAAAATGCTGGAGGAAGGCGGAGGGTCTGGCAGCGGCTATGGAGAGGAATAGACAGTCGGCGTTTTGGGGCCAGACCCTTCATCAGGGTCTTGGCTGAAGGCATCGACTGTTTGTTCTTCTCCATAGATGTTGACTGACAGAAGTACCTCCAGAATTTTGTGCATTGCTAATAAAAATAAATCTCTGGCAGAAAAAAACAACTGTCTTGTACACTTGACTGAGGTAATTATAGCTCTGGCTATAAATGCAGTGTGTTTTCCAAACAACTAACAGGATTGCTTTCAAATAACTCATTGACACTAGAAGGATAGAAATAAATTTCTTTCAAAACAAATACAATCCTTGATACAGTTCCAAATTTCTTGGTCACTACTTGCAACAACTATCGATAGGTGGTTAGAATCCAATATTAAATTTACAAATTAAAGGAACTGAATGGTTCTGCAAAATCACAGGTGGCTTTTTTGTCATGCAACCTTAATATTGTGTTGTGAAAGCTGTTCAGTATTTAACTTTAAAAAAGAGGCTTTTTCTTGCACTCTGTAGAACTTGTGCTTATGTTTCACAACTTTTAATTAAAAGATTCCAAGTTAAATAAATAAATAAATAAATAAAATAATTCATTATCTTCGAGGCACAACCACAGCAAGACGACAGATTAACAGAGTCTGTGAGCTATTTCAAAGCATCCTGAGCAACAATATGTTTGTGCTAAGAGCAGATGGTTCACCATTTTGAGTCCATCCCCTGGATGGTTCCTGACAGCTGTTCTCAAAATCTACATATGGGATCTTAACAAACTATTATGAGAATTGCTTAAGTGTTTTAGGACGAACAGTTAGTGTAAAGCAGTGCCTCAACAAGATAGCATCCAACATTAACCACTGCCCATGGATGCCCGCTTCTCACTCCTACCATCAGGAAGGAGGTACAGGAGCCTGAAAACCCACACTCAGTGTTTTAGGAACAGCTTCTTGCCCTCCACCATCAGATTTCTGAATATTTTTGCTCTCTTTTTGCACGATCGCATGCTATACGTATATGTTATATCGTGTCCACACAGTATATATATCTCTTACTGTAATTGATTGTATATTTTATGCATTGCTGCCGCAAATCTACAAATGTCATGATGCAATGTCAGTGATAGTAAACTTGGTTCTGATTCTCATTGAAAAAGAAGGTAATCAGCATGTTGGCAATTGACATCAAACTGCCAATGGTGACAAACAGCCTCTGTTTCTTCACCCCTGTGTGCAAGACAAGAATTTTCCTTTGAAAATCTTCACAATATCTTACGAAGTTCTATCTCACAGGGAACTTCCATGTTAAACTCCAGTAAAACCCAGCACATAAACGATACAGCAACTTGTACACTGTGTTGTGTCATTGCAGGGCTCAAGATTCAAGATCGATTGTATTTTCAGTACACCAAGTGTAAGGAGAATGAAATAGTTGTTACTCTGGATCTAATGTAGCACAAAAAATATATAATATGAAGAACACAATAATTAAAGAACACAGTAAATATAAATACAGAAGGTAGGTTATATACACAGATTGATTGTAGGTCCATGAAGTGATACTAGCCACAGGAGTGTCTGTACATAAGGTGACTCTGACAAGAAATAATAAAGTAATGGTGGGGGGTGGTGAGGAGCAGTGGGTTAGTGGGTGGAAGTGTTGACAAGACTTACTGTTCAGGTAAAGTAAATATTTTGAGTCTGGTGGTCCTGGCGTAGATCCTATGTACCCTCTTCCCCAATGGGAGTGGGACAAGTTGTCTATGTGCACAGTGGATGGGATCCTTCATGACATTAATGGCTCTTTTCCAGCAACTTTCTGTATGTTTGCCCTTGATGGTAGCTAGACTGGTGTTGGTGATGCATTGGGCAGATGAGTCTAGAGCCTTCCTATCTGCTGCAGTGCAGTTTCCTCACCAAACCGTGAGGCGTCTTATTAGGATGTTCTCTACTGCGCATCTGTAGAAAGTCGTGAGTATAGATTTGCACAGACCAGCTCACTTCAGCCTCATCAAAAATCAGAGGTGTTGGTGAACTTTCTTCATTGTGTAGGATGTGTTCTGAGACCATGAGAGGTTAACAATAAACGTGAACAGAATATTTCACATGAAGTCAAGAATCAGGCATAAAATTGTGTTTGGCTTATTCAGTGTTACAAGAGCAAGAACAGAAACTGAAAATGAAAGCGTATCTGAGAGAACAAAGAAAATACAAAGGAAAACAGAGTTGTGTTCATCTCAGACTCAAAATGGAGATAATAGCAATTAGCCTATAAAGTAGCCAGATTCCTGCTACTGAAAATCAAGAGGTTTCTAGAAAAATATAGGAACAAATATAGGAACATAATAACTGAAAAAAATCAATGAACTATCAGATGTACATCGGCGATTATATAAAAATACAAACAAGCACAGCAAGGTTAAAATACTAGAAAAATAACACTTTTACACCATATATACCCATGGAATTGACCTTCACCGCAGTCTGTGGCAGAGCATTCCACAGATTTACTACTCTCTGGCTGAAAAAAATACTCTTTACTTGTGTTCTAAAGGGTCACCCCTCAATTTTGAGGCTGTGCCCTCTAGTTCTGGATACCCCACCATAGGAAACACCTTCTCCACATCCATGCTATCTAGTTCTTTCAACATTTGGTAGGTTTCAATGAGATCCCCCCCACCCCATTCTTCTAAATTCCAGTTGAGTACAGGCCCAAAGCAGCCAAACACTCCTCATATATTAATCCCTTTATTCCCAGAATTGTTCCTGTGAGCCTCCTCTCCAATGACAAGTCACCCTTTTGCAGATATGGGGCCAAAACCGCTGACAATACTACAAGTGCGGCCTGTCTAGTGTCTTATAAACCCTTACATTATCTCCTTGCTTTGATGTTCTATTCCCCTTGAAATAAATGCCAATATTGAATTTGTTTTCTTTCCACAGATGTATCTGTAAATTAACCTTCTGGGAGAGTTGCACGAGGAATCCTAAGTCCCGCTACATCTCTGATATTTGAACCTTCTCCCCATTTAGATAATAGTCTGCAATATTGTTTCTTTTTCCAAAATGCTTTATCATACTTTTCCCAACCCTTAGAATCTTTCTTCCTCTTTGGAATGAACTGATCCTGCACCTTCTGTATTATTCCCAGAAATACCTGCCATTGTTGTTCCACTGTCGTCCCTGCTAGGGTATCTTTCCAGTCAACTTTGGCCAGCTCCTCCCTCATGGGTCCATATTCCCTTTTGTTCAACTATAATACTGACACTTCCGAGTTTCCCTTCTCCCTCTCAAATTGTAGATTAAACCTTATCATATTATGGTCACTACCTCCTAATGGCTCCTTTACCTCGAGTTCCCTTATCAAATCTGGCTCATTACTCAATACTAAATCAAGAATTGCCTTCTCCCTGGTAGGCTGTAATACAAGCTGCTCTAAGAATCCATCTCTGAGGCATTCCACAAACTCCCTTTCTTGGGGTCCAGTACCAACCTGATTTTCCCAGTCTACCTGCATGTTAAAATTGGTTGGCAGACAGGAAACAAAGAGTAGGGATTAGTCATAGTCATAGTCATACTTCATTGATCCCAGGGGAAATTGCATTTTCATTACAGTTTCTCCATAAATAATAAATAGTAATAAAACCATAAATAGTTAAATAATAATATGTAAATTATGCCAGGAAATAAGTCCAGGACCAGCCTATTGGCTCAGGGTGTCCGACCCTCCAAGGGAGAGTTGTAAAGTTTGATGGCCACAGGCAGGAATGACTTCTTATGATGCTCTGTGTAGTATCTCGGTGGAATGAGTCTCTGGCTGAATGTACTCCTGTGCCCACCCAGTACATTATGTAGTGGATGGGAGACATTGTCCAAGATGGCATGCAACTTGGACAGCATCCTCTTTTCAGACACCACCGTCAGAGAGTCCATTCCATCCCCACAACATCACTGGCCTTACGAATGAGTTTGTTGATTCTGTTGGTGTCTAAGACCCTCAGCCTGCTGCCCAGGCACACAACAGCAAACATGATAGCACTAGCCATCACAGACTCGTAGAACATCCTCAGCATCGTCCGGCAGATGTTAAAGGACCTCAGTCTCCTCAGGAAATAGAGACGACTCTGACCCTTCTTGTAGACAGCCTCAGTGTTCTTTGACCAGTCCAGTTTATTGTCAATTCGTATCCCCAGGTATTTGTAATCCTCCACCATGTCCACACTGACCCCCTGGATGGAAACAGGGGTCACCGGTACCTTAGCTCTCCTCAGGTCTACCACCAGCTCCTTAGTCTTTTTCACATTAAGCTGCAGATAATTCTGCTCACACCATGTGACAAAGTTTCCTACTGTAGCCCTGTACTCAGCCTCATCTCCCCTGCTGATGCATCCAACTATGGCAGAGTCTTCAGAAAACTTCTGAAGATGACAAGACTCTGTGCAGTAGTTGAAGTCCAAGGTGTAAATGGTGAAGAGAAAGGGAGACAAGACAGTCCCCTGTGGAGCCCCAGTGCTGCTGATCACTCTGTCGGACACACAATGTTGCAAGCACACGTACTGTGGTCTGCCAGTCAGGTAATCGGGTCCTTTTCAGAATGGCAGGCAGTGACTAGTGGGGTATCGCAAGGCTCGGTGCTGGGACCGCAGCTATTTACAATATACATTAATCATTTAGATGAAGTGATTAAAAGTAACATTAGCAAGTTTGCAGATGACACAAAGCTGGGTGACAGTGTGAAATGTGAGGAGGATGTTATGAGAATGCAGGGTGACTTGGACAGGTTGGGTGAGAGGGCAGCTGCATAACAGATGCAGATTAATGTGGATAAATGTGAGGTTATCCACTTTGGTGGCAAGAACAGGAAGGCAGATTACTATCTAAATGGTGTCAAGTTAGGAAAAGGGGAAGTTCAACGAGATCTAGGTGCCCTTGTTCATCAGTCACTGACAGTAAGCATACAGGTACAGCAGGCAGTGAAGAAAGCTAATGGCATGTTGGCCTTCATAACAAGGGGAGTTGAGTATAGGAGCAAAGAGGTCCTTCTGCAGTTGTACAAGGCCCTGGTGAGACCCCACCTGGAGTATTGTGTGCAGTTTTGGTCTCCAAATTTGAGGAAGAACATTCTTGCTATTGACGGAGTGCAGCATAGGTTCACTGGGTTAATTCCAGGGATGGCAGGACTATCATGTGTTGAAAGATTGGAGCGACTGGGCTTGTATACACTGGAATTTAGAAGGATGAGAGGGGATCTGATTGAAACATATAAGATTATTAAGGGTTTGGTCACACTAGAGGCAGGAAACATGTTCCCGATGTTGGGGGAGTCCAGAAACAGAGGCCACAGTTTAAGAAGATGGAGTAGACAATTTAGAACGGAGTTGAAGAAAAACTTTTTCACACAGAGCATTGTGGATCTGTGGAATGCTCTGCCTCAGAAGGCAGTGGAGGCCAATTCTCTGGATTCTTTCAAGAAAGAGTTAGATAGAGCTCTTAAAGATAGCGGAGTCAAGGGATATGGGGAGAAGGCAGGAACAGGGTACTGATTGTGGATGATCAGCCATGATCACAGTGAATGGTGGTGCTGACTTGAAGGGCTGAATGGCCTACTCCTGCACCTATTGTCTATTGTCTATCATCTAACACTGTATTCCATCTGCCACTTTTTTGCCCATTCTTCCAATTTGTCTAAGTCCTGCTGCAATCACATTGCTTCCTCAGCACTACCTACCCCTCCACGTACAGTACCTATAAAAATTATTCACACCCCCACCAGAAGTTTTCATGTTTTATTGTTTGACAACATTGAATCACTGTGGATTTAATTTGGCTTTTTTGACACTGATCAACAGAAAGAGTCTCTCTCGTGTCAAAGTGAAAACAGATCTCTATAAATTGATCTAACTTAATTACAAATAGAAAACACAAGATAATTGATTGCCTAAGTATTCACCCCCTTCAAGTCAGTATTTAGTAGATGCACCTTTGGCAGTAATTACAGCTTTGAGTTTGTGTGGATAGGTCTCTATCAACTTTGCACATCTAGACACTGTAATTTTTCCCCATTCTTCTTTGCAAAGCTGCTCAAGCTCTATCAGATTTCACGGGGATCATGAATGAACAGCCCTTTTTCAGTCCAGCCACAAATTCTCAATTTTGGTTGAGGTCTGGACTCTGACTAGGCTACTCAAGGACATTAACAATGTTGTTCTTAAACCATTGCTGTGTATCTTTGGCTTTTTGCTTGGGGTCATTGTTTTGCTGGAAAACAAATCTTCTCCCAAGTCACAGTCCTCTTGCAGTCTGTATCAGGTTTTCCTCCACAATTTCTCTGTGTGTTGCTGCATTCATTTTACCCTCTACCTTCACAAGTCTTCCAGGGCCTGCTACAGTGTGAAGTATCCCCACAGCATAATGCAGCTGCCACCATGCTTCATGGTAGGGATGGTGTGTGGTGTTTGGCTTATGCCACAGATAGCGTTTAGTCTGATGGCCTAGAAGTTCAATTTTGGTTTCATCTTCTTCCAGCTGACTTCAGAGTCTCCCACATACTTTATGGCAAACTGTGGCTGAGATTTCATGTGAGTTTTTTTTCAACAGTAGCTTTCTCTTTGCCACTCTCCCATAAATCTACGACTCCTGAAGTACACAGATAACAGTTGATGTATGCATAGTCTCTCCCATCTCCACCACTGAAGCCTGTAACTCCTCCAGAGTTGTCATAGGTCTCTCAGTGGCCTCTGTCACTGGTCTCCTTCTTGCACGGTCACTCAGTTTTTGAGGAGGCCTGTTCTAGGCAGATTTACAGCTGTACCATATTCTTTCCATTTCTTGATGATTGACTTAACTGTACTCCGAGGGATATTCAGTGACTTGGAAATTTTCTTGTATCTATCTCCGGACTTGTGCTTTTCAACAACCTTTTCACAGAGTTGCTTGGAGTGTTCGTTTGTCTTGACGGTGAAGTTTTTGCCAGGATACTGCAATCAATTGAAAACCTTGACTGCACACAGGTCTCCCAAAAACAGATCTCCATTTAACTAATTATATGACTTCTACAACCAGTTGCTGCACCAGGGATGAGTTGGTGTGTCATATTAAAGGTGGGGGTGGGGTGAAAACTATAAAACATAAAAACTTTCGGGGGGGGTGAATACTTTTATAGGCACTGTATCTTCATGCCATCAATTTCATTATCAAAATCACTGACAAACAATGTGAAAATTAACAGTCTCAATACTGACCCCTGAGGAGCACCGCTAGTCACTGGCAGCCAACCAGAAAAGCCACCTGTTATTCCCACTTGCTGCCTCCTGACTGTCAGTCATTCCACTATCCATGCCGGCATCTTTCCTGAAACACCATAAGATTTTATCAAGATGAGCAGCCTCATGTGTGGCATCTTTTCAAATTCCTTCTGAAAATTCAAAAATTGACATTCACTGCCTCTCCTTTGTCTACCCTGTCTGTTGCTTCCTCAAAGAACTCTATCAGATTTGTCAGGCAAGATTTCCCTTTGCAGAAACCATGCTGACTTTGACTTAATTTATCATTAGTCTCCAAGTACCCTGAAACCTCATCCTGAATAATAGACTCCAACACTTTCCCAACCACTGAAGTTGGGCTAACTGGTCTAGAATTTCCTTGCTTTTGCCTTCCTCCCTTCTTAAAGAGTGGAGTGACATTTGCATTCTTCCAGTCTTTGAGGACCATGCCAGAATCAAGTGATTCTTGAAAGATCATGACCAATGCATCTGTTATCTCTTCAGCATCCTCTCTCAGGACTCTGGGATGTGACTTATTCACCTTAAGACCTTTCAGTTTGCCAAGCACTTTTCCTTTGTAATGGCACTAACTCCTACTCCCTGACATTCATGGATCTCTGCACACTTCTAATGTCTTCTGATGCAAAGTACCCATTGTTAGAAACATAGAACATAGAAACATTGAAAACCTGTAGCACAACACAGGCCCTTTGGCTCACAAAAGCTGTGCCAAACTTGTTCATACCTTAGAACTACCTAGGCTTACCCATACTCCTCTCTTCTTCTAAGCTCCATGTATTGATCCAGGAATCTCTTAAAAGACCCCATCGTTTCCACCTTCACCACTGCTGCCGGCAGCCCATTCCACACACTCACCACTCTCTGCGTAAAAAACTTATCCCTGACGTCTTCTCTGTACCTGCTTCCAAGCACCTTAAAATTAGCCCTCTCATGTTAGCCATTTCAGCCCTGGGAAAAAACCTCTGACTAACCACACAATCAACACCTCTCATTATCTTATACACCTCTATCAGGTCACCTTTCATCCTCCATCACTCCAAGGAGAAAAGGCCGAGTTCACTCAACCTTTTCTCATAAGGCATGCTCCCCAATCCAGGCAACATCCTTGTAAATCTCCTCTGCACCCTTTCTATAGTTTCCACATCCTTCCTGTAGTGAGGTGACCAGAACTGAGCACAGTACTCCAAGTGGGGTCTGACCTGGGTCCTATATATCTGTAACGTTACCTCTCAGCTCTTAAGCTCAATCCTACGGTTGATGAAGGCCAATGCTCCGTATGCTTTCCTAACCACAGAGTCAACCTGCGTAGCAGCTTTGAGCGTCTCTGAGTGTTCATCTGCAATTTCTTTATCCCCCGTTACTAACTCACCAGCATCATTTTCCAATGGTCCAATATGAACTCTCACCCCCCTTTTACTCTTTAGAATACTGAAAAAAAATTGCCATTCTGCTTTATGTTATTGGCTAGTTTGCCCTCATATTATATTTTTCCCTTCTTACAGCTTTCTAGTTGCATTTGTTGGATCTTAAAAGCTTCCCTATCATCAAACTTCTCACTCACTTTTGCTACATTATATGCCTTTTCCTTGGCTTTCATGCAGTCCTTAACTTCCCTTGTCAGCCATGGCTGCCTACCCCTGCATTTGGGAACAATTTCTTCTGTGGGACATACAGTACCTATCCTGCAGCTTGTAAACTATTCCCAGAAACTTTAGCCATCTCTGCTCTGCTCTCATTCCCACCAGTATCCTCCTCCAATCCACCTGGGCAAGCTCCTCTCTCATGCCTCTGTAATTCTCTTTATTCCATTGTGATACTGATACACGTGACTTATGCTTCTCTCTCTCAAATTGCAGCATGAATTCAATCATATAGTGATCACTGCCTCCTCAGGTTTCCTTTATGTTAAGCTCCCTAATAAGATCTGGGTTATTACACAACACCCAATCTAAGATAGCCTTTCCCTGAGTAAACTCCAGCACCAGCTGCTCTAAAAAGCCATCTATCTCAAAGGTATTCAACAAATTCCTTCTCTTGCGATCCCACACCAATCTAATTTTCCCAATCCCCTTGCATATTGAAATCACCCATTACAATTTTGACATTACTCTTATTACATGCCTTTTCCAGCTCTCTTTGCAACTCAACTCCACACCTTGGCTACTATTTGGAGTTTAGCAATCCACCTATTTAACTCTAGCCTCCTAATCACAGAAAAATTTACACTGACCAATTAACCAACTAACCTGCACGTCTTTGAACTCCAGAGCATAAACCAAAAGACAGTCATGGAGAGACTATTCAAACTCCTTACAGATTCAAGATCCAAGATTGTTTATTGTCATTTCCAATGTATAAGTGTAAGAGGGAACAAAATAATTGTTACTCCAGATCTGATGCACACAACAAAACCCACAAAAGATAAAGAACACAATAATAATATCAATAATAATGATAAACACATAATAAATATAAAGACCTAAGATAGCTTATAAACATAGATTGATTGTATGTCCATATTGTGATGCTGGGCTGTACATAAGGTAGTGGTGAGTTAATGTTGATCTGCCTTACTGCTTGGGGAAAGTAGCCATTTTCAAGTCTGATTGTCCTGGTGTGGAAGCTATGTAGCCTCCTCCCTGAGGGGACTGGGACAACAGTCCATGAGCAGGGTGGGTGGGATCCTTCATGATGTTACTGGCCCTTTTCCGGTACCTTTCTGAATATATGTCCTCGATGGCGGGCTATCCGAACTCTGACACCATGAATTGTAATAACATTGTGCCAACCACTACATTACTGTGGCTCCTCCGATATTTTGTGTGCGTTGATCTGCAAAGCTTTCTCCACTCTAATAAACAAATGTACAGAAATTTTCCTCCTTCAGGTATGCCTAATATCCTTTTCAAGGATAAGACATTGATGGGTGAGTCCAGAACCAGAGGCCTCAGTTTAAGAATTAGGGGTAGGCCATTTAGAACGGAGTTGAAGAAAAACTTTTTCACCCAGAGAGTGGTGGATATATGGAATGCTCTGCCCCAGAAGGCTGTGGAGGCCAAGTCTCTGGATGCTTTCAAGAAAGAGATGGATAGAGCTCTTAAAGATAGCAGAATCAAAGGTTATGGGGATAAGGCAGGAACTGGATACTGATAGTGGATGATCAGCCATGATCACAGTGAATGGCAGTGCTGGCTCAAAGGGCCGAATGGCCTACTCCTGCACCTATTGTCTATTGTCTATTGTCTATAATGAATAATCCCAATGAGAAAACTGCAAAGAATAATCAAAGTGAGAGAACTGCTAAGAATAATTTTAGTGAGAGAACTGCAATGAATAATCCCAGCAAGAAAACTGCAATGAATAATCCCAGTGAAAAAATTGCAATGAATAATCCCGCAAGAAAACGACTTCTCTTCATCCAGATAACTAAGGCAATTATACATCTATAATGTTGACAGGTGCAGGCTTTTAAAAATATCTCATTCGAGACGAATAAGACCTTTTCTGTCGGGCAACAAGAATTAATATGGCACATTGTTTTTCCCTAGATTTACCAATGAATGATTACTTTCACTGCCACCCAAGTAATAAATGATTTTTTTTTTCTGTAAGAGTGAAATGGGGTTAACTCCTTCCAGATGAAACACACATTTGCTTGTAATGCTTCCGACTGAACATCTGGCATGTGCAATATGGCTTTCTCTAAACTGGACAACCATACACAGATTGAGAAGCCCGTTAGCAGAAGATTTCCATATAATCCATGAGGCCAGGACTGAGTGACTGTTTCTTTAGTTTATTACTCCACTCCAAAGAGTTTTGTCTTCAGTCACTCACACAGTACTAACAAAACCAATGTTAATTCGAGGAGAAGCCACAATAAGAATGGGGAGAGGAGAGGATGGGGAAGATTAGTCCTAGGTTTCATTTTAATGATATAATTTAATAAATCTGAGTGTGGGTATTTCACTCAATGCTCTTCAATACATTTAATTTAATTCAACACAGTCCTTAATGAGTAGAACTGCATTCAGTAAACTCAGAATTTAAATGAACAATGTAAATAATTTTATCCTCTAAATCAAAAGTAATAAACCATGTACTTTAGGTATGATGAAAATTAGTTGTGATGAAATGTAAATCTCTTCCAATGCATGTCAAGCTTTTTGAATTGGATGAACAACATTAATCCATGTCTGTAGCTTGGACAAATCCTTCCATAATCAATGGCTATGTGAACAAATTTCAATCGAAATTTAAATCCAAAGAAAAGTTGGAATTGTTTTGGATAATCCATACAACATTTATCATTTGCATGAAAAATTGTCTGTAAACCAGCGATGGCCAAATATCCAGGCAACACACATCAAAGTAGGGGATGAAGGGTCTCGGCCTGAAACGTCAACTGTACCTCTTCCTAGAGATGCTGCCTGGCCTGCTGCGTTCACCAGCAACTTTGATGTGTGTTGCTTGAATTTCCAGCATGTGCAGAATTCCTGTTGATGGCCAAATATCCACTGCTGTTCTGGTAAAACACACTGATAGTTTTATCAAAGGTCGATGATCTCAGCTGGAAATTAGATCCCAAGCTGGATGTAATAAAATTCAGCTGTCATAACAGATTGTAAAAGGCAGTGGTTGATGAAGGAAATGAAGATGTGGTGTTTGCATCATAAGCCTACCAAAATGGTGGGTATAGCTCAGTTTCTCAAAGGAAAATCCATCCCCACCATTGAGCACATCTACAAGGAGAACTACCGTGAGAGAGCAGCTTCCATTTACCTGCCATTCGGCCTATGCTGCCTTCTCGCTGCTGCTACTGGGAAGGAAGCACAGGAGCCTTGGGTCCTACACTACCAGCTCCAGGAAAAGTTATTGCCCCTCAACCTTCAGGCATGGATAACTTCACTCACCTCTACTCTGAACTGATGATGGAAATCAGCCAACCGACTCACGTTCAGTGACTTCGCAGTATTATCTATAGTATTTCTCTACTTATTTGTTTGTTTGCTTTGAGCTTGCACAGTTTGTCTTCTTCTGCACATTGGTTGTTTGTCAGTCTTCGTTTCTGAGTAGCTTTTCATTGATTCTCTTGTACTTCATTGTTCTACTGAAAGAAAATGAATGTCAGGATAAGATTTGGTGACATATATCTACTTTGATAATAAATTTGCTTTGAACTTTGGGCAGAAGGGATGTTGATAAGACATGGTCTGAGGTCCTGGTTGGGATCAAGATCTCTAACCCTTGAAAGAGTGTAATTTTTCTTATAAGTAATCAAAGAATGTCCCCTGGAATACAATGGAAGGGATGGCAAGTTGCAGCAAAATTGCAGGAAGTTTTAAAATGTACCATTCATTTTGGGAGGACAAGTTATCATCAAAATAGAACAGGTGCTGTTTTCTCCCAGTAAGGATTAGTTTTTAGTTCCAAGTGCTCTTGCCATGTTTTGTCACCCTGCAACCTTGTCCTTCAATCTCTTTGAACTGTGGAGAACAGCATGTGTATCAACGTCTCTCTCCAGCAGACTTCATCATGATCATCATGACTCCAGTATTTCTACTATTTTTACTGTTTCTTAATTGTAAATATGATTTTTTTTGTGTTCTATCGCTGAGCAGCAGTGAACCATCTGATTGGCCTATCAGAGTTCTCTTTGGGAACTAGTTGACTTGATCAGCATTTCTGATCTGGCTGTTGTTCATGATTGCACTTAATAAAAAAAAAAGGGAGAAACCTGCTGCAGGAATTTGCAGTGCAAAGGGATTTGGGGATTCTAGTCAAAGTCAAAGTTGAAATGGAATTTATTATCAAAGTACAGTATATGTTACTATATACTATCTTGAGATTAATTTTTGTAGGCATTTACAGGAAAATAAAGAAATACAATAGGATTTATGAACTTTTCTTTGGGTTTAAATTTTGATTGAAATTTATTCGCATAACCATTGGTTATGGAAGAATTTGTCCACGCTACAGACATGGATTAATGTTGTTCATCCAATTCAAAAGGCTTTTCTGTTCAAGGGCATTGGTGTTTCCATGCTGGACTGCGATGCTGCCAGTCAGCATTTACTCCACTGTGCATCTATAGCAGTTTGTCAAAGTTTCAGATGACATATCGAATCTGCACAAACTTCCAAGAAAGTAAAGGCTTTCTTTGTAATAGCACTTATGTGGATGACCCAGGACAGATCCTTGAAATGGCATCACCAAAGAATTTGAAGTTACCAACCCTCTCCTCCCCTGATCCCCTGACGAGGCTGGTTCACGAACCCCAGGTTTTCTCCCCCTGTAGCCAACAACCAGCTGTTTGGTTTTTCTGGTACGTCATTTAGTACTCATGTAATTTAGCACATAAATAATTGATTCTCTTTTGTTTGCTTCTCTTCCCGAGGGTGTGCTGGGGGCAGTCCGCAAGTGTCACCTGACATTTTGACGCAAACGTAGCAGGTCTGCAACGCTCAGCAGAATAACACAAACAACACAAAATGGAAAATGCCATGTGAGAAAGCAACAACAGAGAATTAGCACAAATATCTATTTCACTCTTTGTGCCAATCTACAGTACCCTGAAAGAATCTTAGGCACATGTAAATAGCGAGGGTGCCTAAGATTGTACTGTATTTGTCAACGTGGAGCGGAAGGCAAGTTTGTAAATCCGGTAGGAGCAAAGGTTGTTGGGAATGGTGAGGGTGGAGCGCCACAGGAGGGGTGTGGGACGAGTGGCAGAGAAAGAGTGCTGGGGTGGGGGTGGTGCGGGTGCAGACACACGCAGCCCTGAGACACCAGGCAAGGTCATTTGATTCCAAACAATTGGTTAATTGATCATTACAAAATGTCTCTCTGCTGCTTCCCACTCCCTCCCCTCTCCCTTCTCCTTTTCCCAATCATGATTCCCCTCTCCCCCTCTCCCTGTCCCCTTCCCACTCTCAGTCCACAATAGAGACCCGTATCAGAATCAGGTTTATCATCGCTGACATATGTCATGAAATTTGACTTTTTTCATGGCAGCAGTACAGTGCAAAACATAAAATTACTGTAGTACTGTGCAAAGGTCTTAGGCAACCTTGCTATAGATTTGTGTCTAAGAATTTTGCTCAGAACTGTACCTGTGGTAAATAAATCTGATTCTGTACCTAAGTTACAATTAGAACTTTAAAGACCTTCCTTAGGCAGATACTAACCTAACACAAGGTATGTAAAACAACAGAGCAGTCTGAGCAAAGAGATTATTTGCTCTCCACCACATGACAGCCATCCTTGCCAACCTGCCCTGATGCCCAGAACAGAAGCTTTTATTTGGTTTACTGCCAGCAGATCAGTGCTGTCAATTCACACTGTTAACTGGTGAAGCTGAAGGACCAAAGGCCCAGTACTGGCCCTTCAGCCCACAAAGCTGTGCTGGCCTGTACAAACCCAGTCCACGATCAATCTAACTGTTCCCTCCTACACAGCCCATAACCCTCTATTTTTTCTTCCATTCATCTCATCTAATCTATTCTTAATTATTATACCAGAATTAGGCTGTTTGGCCCATCAAGTCTGCTCCACTATTTCATCATGGCTAATCTATTTCCCTTTCAGCCCTAATCTCCTGCCTTTTCCCCATATCCCTTCATGCCTGACTAATCTAAAATCTATCAACCTCTGCCTTAAATATACATAAAGTCATGACCTCCAGAGCTGCCAGTGGCAAATAATTCCACAGATTCACCACCCTCTGGCTAAAAAAATTTCTCCTCATCTCCATTCCAAAAGGACACCCCTCTATTCTAAGTCTATATCCTCTGGTCTTGGACTTTCCCAGTATAGGAAACATCCTCTCCATATCCACTTTATCAAGGCCTTTCACCATTTAATGAGGTCATCCCTCATTCATCTGAATTCCAGTGAACATTGGCCCAGAGCTCTCATCCTCTGTTGCTCCAAGGAGAAAAGGCCAAGTTCACTCAACCTATTCTCATAAGGCATGCTCTCCAATCCAGGCAACATTCTTGTAAGTCTCCTCTGCACCCTCTCTATAGTATCCACGTCCTTCCTGTAATGATATGATCAGAACTGAACACAGCACTCTAACTGGGGTCTAACTAAGGTCTATCGTAGATATTATATTCTGCCTTCAAATTTGGCATACCAAAATGAACCACTTCACACTTATCTGGGTTGAACTCCATCTGCCACTTCTCAGCCCAGTTTTACATTCTATCAATGTCCTGCTGTAACCTCTGACAGCTCTCCAGACTATCCACAACACCCCCAACTTTTGTGTCATCAGCAAAATGAATTGAATTGACTTTGTATCTTATATCCTTAACATACGTGAGGAGTAAAAATCTTTACGTTACGTCTCCGTCTGAATGTGCATTGTCCAAATTATAGTAATTTGTAATAAATACTATGTACATTAAGACATACAACAAAACAGTTAATATAGCTTGGAAATATAATTATGTCAGCGTGAGTTCATCACTCTGATGGCCTGGTGGAAGAAGCTGTCCCTGAGCCTGTTGGTTCTAGCTTTAATGCTGCGGTACCATTTCCTGGATGGTAGCAGCTGGAACAGTTTGTAGTTAGGGTAACTCCAGTCCCCATTGATCCTTCAGGCCCTTCTTACCCACCTGTCTTTGTAAATGTCCTGAGTAGTGGGAAGTTCACAACTACAGATCCACTGGGCTGGCCGCACCATTCTCTGCAGAGTCCTGCGATTGAGGGAAGTACAGTTCCCATACCAGGCAGTGATGCAGCCAGTCGGGATGCTCTCAATTGTGACCTTAGGATTTGGGGACGCATGCCGAACTTCTTCAACCGTCTGAGGTGAAAGAGGTGCTGTTATGCTTTTTTGACAACACAGCCGATATGTACAGACCAAGTGAGATCCTCAGTGATGTGTATACTGAGGAATTTGAAGTTGTTCACCCTCTCAAACTCAGATCCATTGATGTCAATAGGGGTTAGCCTGTCTCCATTCCTCCTGTAGCCCACAACCAGCTCCTTTGTTTTTGCAACATTGAGGGAGAGGTTGTTTTCTTGACACACTGTGTCAGGGTGATGACTTCTTCTCTGTAGGCTATCTTACTACTATTTGAGATGAGGCCAATAATGTAGTATTGTCTGCAAATTTAATTAGCAGATTGGAGCTGGGGGTGGTGACAAAGTCTCGGGTCTACAGAGAGTAAAGGAGGGGCTTAGGACACAGCTCTGGGGGCCTCCTGTGTAGAGGGTCAGCGGGGCAGAAATGAGGGAGCCCACTCTTACCACCTGCTGGCGATCTGACAGGAAGTCCAGGATCCAGCTACACAAGGCAGGGTGAAGGCCGAGGTCTCTGAGCTTCTTGTCAGGCCTGGAGGGAATTATGGTGTTGAATGCTGAACTGTCACAAAGAGGAGGGGTCTCAGAACAGCTCCCTGCCAGACACCACTGGTCACCGTCCTCCATACAGGGTATGAACCATCTACAACCACCCTTTGCCTTCTGGATCCACAAAACAAGGTCTCCTTGGATCACATGCCTCATTACTTTTTGAATGTGCTTTGCATCGGGAACCTTATCAAATGCCTACTCTACCTTCATCAATGTGTTTTGTTACCTCCTCAAATAATTCAATTAGGGTCAAAAGGTTTGACCCGCCCTTGTCAAAGCCTTGCTGACTATCCCTAATCAGATTATGTCTCTGCAAATGCTCATATATCCTACCTCTCAGGATCTTCTCCAACAACTTGCCCACCACTGAAGTAAGACTCGCTGATCTATAATTTCCTGTGTTATCTCTACTCCATTCCTCGAACAGGCGAACAACGTTTACAACCTTCCAATCCTCTGGTACTTCTCCCATCCCTATTGATGATGTAAAGATCATCACCAGAGTCTCAGTAACCTCCTCCCTTGCTTCCCACAGTAGCTTGGGGTATATCTTGTCTGGTCCCGGCGATTTATCTAACTTAATACCTTTCAACAGCTCCAGCACATCCTCTTTCTTAATGTCTATAGACTCAAGCATTCCAGTCCACTGTAAGTCATCCCCACAATTGCCAAGGTCCTTTTCACTGGTGAATACTGAAGCAAAGTATTCATTAAGTACCTTCGCTACCTCCTCCGACTCCATACATATATATCCACTCTCACTCCTGACTGGTCCTGTTCTAATACGGCTCATCCTCTTGCTCTTCACATACTTGTAGAATGCCTTGGACTTTTCCTTAATCCTGCTCACCAAGGCCTTCTCATGGCCCCTTCTGGCTCTAAGTGTGGGAGCAACTCAGTCCATAAAAGCATGCAGACATGATTGCGATGTTCAGCTGTTGTTCAGATCAGACATCAGACTGGGGGAGAAATGTGATCTCAGTGACTTTGACTGTGGAATGATTGTTGGTGTCAGGCAGGGTTGTTTGAGTACCTCAGGAGCTACTGATCTCCTGGGATTTTCACACACAACTGTGTCAGAGTATGGTGCGACAAACAAAAAAACATCCAGTGAGCTGCAGCTCTGCGGGCGTAAACACCTTGTTAATGATAGAAGTCAGAAGGGAATGGCCAGGTTGGCCAAGCTGACGGGAAGGTGACAGTAACTGAAACAACCATGTATTATTTGTAACATGCCTGAACAAATGGCGTCCTGTCGCACTCACCTCAATAATAGGCAAATTCTTTGAGAGGTTGGTCAAGGACTGCACCTGCAGCTTGCTGCCACCAAAACTGGTCCCCCTGCCATTTGCTTACCAACACACAACTGATCGACAGACGACACAATAGCCACGGCTCTACACACCGTTCTTACACACCTAGGTAAGAGGGATGCTGATGTGAGAATGCTGTTCTTGGACTACAGTTCAGCATTCAACACCATAATTCCATCCAGGCTCGACGGGAAGCTCAGAGACCTCTGCCTTCACCCTACCTTGTGCAGCTGGATCCTGGAATTCCCGTCAGATCGCCAGCAGATTGTGAAGAGTGGGCTCCCTCAGCTCCACCCCGCAGACTCTCAACACAGGAGCCCCTCAGGGCTGTGTACTAAGTCCCCTCCTTCACTCGCTGTATACTCATGACTGTGTCCCCACCCACAGCTCTAATCTGCTAATTAAATTTGCTAATGACACCACATTGATTGGCCTAATCTCAAACAATAACGAGGTGGCCTAAAGGGAAGAAGTCATTTCTCTGACACAGTGGTGTCAAGAAAACAACCTCTCCCTTAATGTCACAAAAACAAAGGAGCTGGTTGTGGATTACAGGAGGAATGGAGATGGGCTAAACCCTACTGACATCAGTGGATCTGGGGTTGAGAGGACCACATCACCGAGGACCTCGTGGTCTGTACACACCAGCCGTGTGGTGAACAAGGCACAACAGCGCCTCTTTCACCTCAGATGGTTGAGTAAGTTTGGTATGGGTCCCCATATCCAAGGAATGTTCTACAGGGTCACAACTGAGAGCATCCTGACTGCGCCCGGTATGGGAACTGTACCTCTCATAATCGCAGGTCTCTGCAGAGAGTGGTGCGGACAGCCCAGCGCATCTGTAGTTGTGAACTTCCCATGATTCAGGACTTCTACAAAGACAGGTGTGTAAAAAGGTCCCGAAGGATTATTGGGGACCTGAGTCACCCCAACCACAATCTATTCCAGTTGCTACCATTTGGGAAACGGTATCGCAGCATAAAAGCCAGGACCAACAGGCTCCGGGACAGGCCATCAGACTGATTAACTCACGCTGATTTGAGTGTATTTCTATGTTGCATTGACTGTTCTATTTATTATAAATTATTATAAATTACTATGATTGCACATTGCACATTTAGACAGAGACATAACGTAAAGATTTTTACTCCTCATGTAGTGAAGGACGTAAGAAATAAAGTCAATTCAATTCAATGAAGTTACAGTTGTCACGTACCCCGTGATGGGGATAAAGAACCAGCAGAAATAGAAACCACTTTGGAGTCCAGTATTGCTATAAACTACTAATATTTATTAGTAACTACGCAATACAGTAATATCAATGTAAATAAATCAAACAGGTTCGCAATGATTTTATATATAAAAGTAAGTGTGGAATATATATGTATGAAAACCAAGCTTCTTTAAGTCTAGGGGTAAAAAGATACAGTCTTACGATGTTGAGTAAAGTTCAGTTCAGTTCGTGGTGTTTAGTTGAGTAGTGATGGAGAGAGAGAGTGAGTTGAGTTTTCAGGTGAGCTGATGCTGTTGATCTCCTCGTCGTCCTCCGAAATCCTTTACAAGTCACCGACTGTGACTTTAACCAGGGGGACCGGTTTTCCTGTGGTGGAGCTATCACCCAGGCGAGGGTGGACACATAGACAACTCCCCACCAGTCAACCCCTTCTTCACCGATGGAATAGCAATTTGGATCGATCCGCCTGATCGATCCTCCAAAACCCACTTTCTCTGCGGGCACAACAATGCTCATTTAGTGTCCAGATCATGTGTCTGAGGTCTGTAGCATCTGATCTCCTATTTATTTCACCAGGCTGAGCATCATCTGTCACTCAAAGAGTCCCTCCTTCTTTTGTCTGTGAAGAAATGCACAAGCAGGCAAACCGTCCTTGAAAGTAATATCAACAACCTGCCTTCGGTCACCTTAGCAACTTTCGAGCTGCTCAGTGCTGTCTCCAACTCCAAACTCAGTAAAAATCCAAAGTTACTTCCAATGCCTTAAAGTGACAGTCCAACCGTCAATCTTTGTCTCTCCCTCTTTTCCAAACAAACCATCAATGATAACTGTCTCTCTCTATCTCTCTTCAAGTAGTTAATAGGGGAACTCCTGGATCCCCTCACACAGTAGTGTTGTGCAGAAGAGCATCTCTGCATGCATAGCACATCAAACCTTGAAGTGGATGGGCTACAACTGGGTTCCACTCCTGTACCCAATAATGTGGCTACTGAGTGTATACCTCTGCCTCCACCAGTACTGTATGTTTTAGGGCACAGAAATCATTATTTAGTTATGTTGTCAGTTTCATCAATTAAATATTTTTTATAAGCATCCAAATATATGAAGCTTATGGATTAATCTTCTTGTACCAAAATAAAGTTAATTTGCAGGGACTTTGATGAAGGTTTAGAGTTGAGTACTCTTACTGGCAGGTTATTAAGCTTATTTATCGTTCTGTAGAGGAATAGGAGACACGACCTCCAATGTAGCAAGCGCAGAATATCATGGAGACCTGACATGAGCTGAAGGTAATTTGCAATTTCTTGATCTTTCGTTGCGTTTCAGTCGACTTCAGGGAAATTGTGTCAAGTCACTCAATGAGCCAGAGACTTCACACCAAACAATGCACTTTACCAAATCCATAGCTGTTCTGCAGCAAGGGTACAGATTATTTTGATTCTTTGGATGAAAGTCATACAGCCGTTTCTTTACATCAATAAAATCCTTTGCTTCTCTCAAAAATAGCATCACAAATTAGGTCTTTTTTCAAAATCTGCCCGTAGGCCAAATATGACCCACAACAATTTCTGACTGATTGTGGCAGATACCTTCACTCTGAAATATATCAAATAAAATTTTAAAATGTGCAAAAATTAACCAACTAAATTCCTGATAAAAGTGAAAATCTTTCCACATAATGTATATTAATAATGCCCTTTGATAAGTTTGACTTTTAAAAATCAACGCACAATCTGCTAGATGCATACAATCCTTATTATATTGCTCATGTTAGAAATCATTTATTTCTGCCTTCAGCATCTTTAATAATACGTGACATTTCAAGCCATTATTGCTGTGTTCAGTTATTGTCCACTTGCACTCAAGAGACAGGAGTTGAATTTTCTTCCCTTCAATCTCTCAGAATGACCCCCTGCCTGCCCAAGGAGTGGCTGCACTGCAGTAAAAGTGAAGACCTTAGCTGTTCCTGAATCATTGAGTGTGTGCCTTCAGGCTCTTGTACCTCCTTTCTGACGGTAACAATGAGAAGAGAGCATGTCCTGGCTGTTGGGGGTCCTTAATGATGGATGTCACCTTTTTGAGGCATCGCTCCTTGAAAATGTCCTGGATACTACAGGGGCTAGTACCCACGAGTGCTCTCTGCAGCTTATTTCAATCTGTGCATTAGCCTCTTCCCCATTCCAGATGGTCATGCAGCCAGTTAGAATGCTGTCCATGGGACAACTGTAAGAAATTCAACGTTTAAAGTTCAAATTTTTGAAGCATCTAATAAACAACCTTACACTAAAGTGCTAAGTGACTCCAGCCATTTTTTTAATAGAGACATAGAAACATAGAAAATAGGTTCAGGAGTAGGCCATTCGGCCCTTCGAGCCTGCACCGCCATTCAGTATGATCATGGCTGATCATCCAACTCAGAACTCTGTACCTGCCTTCCCTCCATACCCCCGATCCCTTTAGCCACAACGGCCATAACCCACGTATCTAATAGTGTGTATTCAAAGTTCAAAGTAAATTTATTATCAAAGTGCATATATTTCACTGTATACCACCCTGAAATTCATTTTCTTGCAGGCATTCACAGTAAATGCAAAGAAACACAATAGAGTCAATGAAAAACTACAACCAGTCAAGACAGACAAGCACCATTGTGCAAAAAGAAAAAAAAAGCAAGAAATACAAAGAACATGACATGAAGAGTCCTTAAAAGTGAGTCCAAGGGTTGTGGGAACATTTCAATGATGGGGTAAGTGAAATTGAGTGAAATTATCCTCTTTGGTTCAAGAACCTGATGGTTGAGGGTAATAACTGTTCCTGAACTCTTTGTCCTTTTGTTTCAGAATCTCTCTGTCTGTTTCTCTCTCTCTCTCTTTCTCTCTCTCTCTGTCTCCTTCTCTGCCTCTCTCTTCCTCTCCCATCTTGTTTCTTATCCCTCTGTTTCATGCTTGTAATCCTTAAAAAATAAATAAACTAAGTAATTCTGCAGTTCGTGTTCTCTGTGCTATTTCTTTTCTTTTTTGTTGTTTGCACTATCTATTTTTTCACACAGTGGGTGTTTCATGGTCTTTGTTGTGTGGGATATTTCCTTTTATTGTGTTTCTTTGTTCTGCGGCTGCCTGCAAGAAGACGAATCCCAAGGTTGTACATTCTATACTGTCACGCACCCTGTGACGGGAATAAAGAACCAGCAGAGATGGAAAACACTTTGGAGTCCAGTATTGCTATTAACTAATAATATTTATTAATAACTACGCAATACAGTAATATAAATGTAGATAAATCAAACAGGTTAGTAATGATTATATATATAAATAAGTAAATCAGTAAGTGTGGAAATATATGTATGAAAACCAAGCTTCTTCACGTCTAGGGGTAAAAAGATACAGTCTTATGACGATGAGTAAAGTTCAGTTCAGTTCAGTTCAGTTCATGGTATTTAGTTGAGTAGTGATGGAGAGACAGAGAGAGAGAGAGAGAGAGAGAGAGAGGGAGAGATTTGAGTCTTCAGGTGAGCTGATGCCATCGATCTTCACCTTGTCCTCCGAAATCCTTTAAAAGTCATCAACTGTGACTTCAACAAAGGGGACAGATTTTCTGTGGCAGAGCTATCACCCAGGCAAGGGTGGACACATAGACAACTCCCCACCAGTCAACCCCTTTTCTTTTCACTGCAAGAGCCACTGACCGATCTGCCTGATTGATCCTCCAAAAATCCACTTTTTCTGCGGGCACAACAAAGCTCATTCAGTGTCCAAAACATGTGTCTATATCATCTGACCTCCTATTTATCTCACCGTACTGGATACCAGCTGTCATTCAAATAACTCCTCCTTCCTCTCTCTCTGTAAGAAATGCAAGCAGGCGATGTCCTTGAAGAAAGTATAAACAACCTGTGAGCAGTCTTCATCTCTCTCTCTCTCTCTTTCAAAACAACATGTTGGTGTTAAATAACACTCTCTCTCTCTCTTTTCAAAAGCACAGTTCATAGGGGTAATTCAGGACCGCATCACAATACTGAGATAAGGACATACGATAAGTGACAAGGACAAAATTGCCAAAAGGACAATGTTACAATAGTCAAGGGGGATTTCAATATGCAGGTAGATTGGGAAAATCAGGTTGGTGCTGGATTACAGGAGGGGGAGTTTCTAGAGTATGTACGAGATGGTTTTTTAGAGTAACTCCTAGTTGAGCCCACTAGAGCAGCCTTTCTCATCATTTTGGTCCTGTAGAAACCCTTGAAATAATTTTCAGGTCTCAGGGAACCCCTGCGTAAGAATTATTATATCAAGAGCTCACAGTATATTAATGTGATCAGTAAGTTGTAGATATAATAATCCAAACATAATTGTCAAAGTTATTTTGAGTAGAGAATAAATTTTTAGCCAATCTTTCTTGGAAAAAACAGGAAGTTAAGCTTAGTTTACCTTCACTGAAATTATTCTCTTTCTTTTCCTTTCATAAATTTTAAAAATTCATAAGGAAAACGTAACCCTCAAATTCAGCCGGCGATGTTAGTCCAGGGAAGACAATCTCCGGCCCTGCCAAATGTGTGGAATCTGAGCTGCAAAAAATCCCATTTGTGTGGATGCTGTGTCATAGTCATAGTCATACTTTATTTATCCCGGGGGAAATTGGTTTTCGTTACAGTTGCACCATAAATAATAAATAGAAATAGAACCATAAATAGTTAAATAGTAAAAAGTAAATTATGCCAGAAAATAAGTCCAGGACCAGCCTATTGGCTCAGGGTGTCTGACCCTCCAAGGGAGGAGTTGTAAAGTTTGATGGCCACAGGCAGGAATGACTTCCTATGACGCTCTGTGTTGCATCTCGGTGGAATGAGTCTCTGGCTGAATGTACTCCTGTGCCCAACCAGTACATTATGTAGTGGATGGGAGACATTGACCAGGATGGCATGCAACTTGGACAGCATCCTCTTTTCAGACACCACCGTCAGAGAGTCCAGTTCCATCCCCACAACATCACTGGCCTTACAAATGAGTTTGCTGATTCTGTTGGTGTCTAAGACCCTCAGCCTGCTGCCCCAGCACACAACAGCAAACATGATCGCACTGGCCACCACAGACTCGTAGAACATCCTCAGCATCGTCCGGCAGATGTTAAAGGACCTCAGTCTCCTCAGGAAATAGAGACGGCTCTGACCCTTCTTGTAGACAACCTCAGTGTTCTTTGACCAGTCCAGTTTATTGTCAATTCGTATCCCCAGGTATTTGTAATCCTCCACCATGTCCACACTGACCCCCTGGATGGAAACAGGGGTCACCGGTACCTTAGCACTCCTCAGGTCTACCACCAGCTCCTTAGTCTTTTTCAGATGAAGCTGCAGATAATTCTGCTCACACCATGTGACAAAGTTTCCTACCGTAGCCCTGTACTCAGCCTCATCTCCCTTGCTGATGCATCCAACTATGGCAGAGTCATCCGAAAACTTCTGAAGATGACAAGACTCTGTGCAGTAGTTGAAGTGTTGTGATGTGTTACTCTGTTACAAATCAGTACCATGAAATGACAGACAGTACACCATATGCAATTAAACGGTCTTGCTTTATAATTCTTAATTTGACTAAAGGATTAGTAAACAAAAACAAAAAGAAAAGAGCCATTTTAGTGAAACAGTCTGATGAGCACAAGTTGGAGCTCAGGGTTTCCCTTCCACTGGTCCTCCATTGATTTCCCTGGGCTTCATCAACTCCCAGCCCCACTCCAAGTCCACTCCTCTCTGGTGTCTACCACCTCTCCTTTCTGGCATCTTCTCTCCCCAGCTTCCGCCGAACAACAGGCCCAGATCACCTCGGTCTCAGGCACACAACAAAAAAAAACACTCCCTTCATTGGATGGCTCACATTCTAAAGCTCCCGTTATCTCTAGCCATAACCCAAACACTGTACCTACAGAAAGACCGTTACATTAGCAGTGCTTCTACAGCAAGACCATTACATCAGCAGTGAAGCCTTTCCCAGGGGGTAACACAAACATAATTCATTTCTCAATTCTGGGTCTAACTTGACATAAGCACACAGATTTCACCTTCATTTGAAATGAGGCAACTTCTATCCTTGCTCTTGATGTTTGTTAAACAAGAAAAAGCTTGCTCACAGATGTAAGAAGTTGAAAACTACTCTGAAAAATGTTCATTGCTTTCCTAAGAATAGCAGGATACTCTTCTTTCACAAAAATCCAGAACTTGTCCAGGAGCAGGTCAGTAAACCTCTCCTTGAGTACATGATCAGAATACAGTGCAGTGAGATCATTAACCTTATCAGAATTGTCCATAGGCCTAGGCCTGGAATCTTCTTCTCCCATCTCACACCTCCTCTTCAAAAATTGCCACACTGGACAGTCTTTAGAATGAAAATTTCTCTCCAATTTTCTATTACACTAGAAGTTTGTTCGCTCCCACAAGTCAGTCAGCGGTGCGCATGGGCAAGCTGTGGGAGATAATTTGGAAGGGAAAGCTGACATCACAGTCCAAGTTTGGCGAGTCCACTTGAAACTCAGAAAACGCACTTCACACTCAATGGACTACTGTCTTTCCCTCTGTGCAGTGCAGAACTCACAAATTATCAACGGCCTCCCCATCTTGTATCAAAAGCTGAGAATGGACTCCAACAAATAAACATGGTCGAAGTGCACACTTCCATGCTGTGCTGAGATTGCTAGCTCAGTCACTGCCCACAACTGCAAGTGCGAGCTTCGCATGTTGCGCAATTATCTCTCCACGTGAACTCTTACAGAACCCCAGGGCTCTGCAGAACACTGGTTGAGAAACCCTACACCAGAGGATCAGCAATTCCAGATTGGGTGTTGTTCAATGAACCAGAATTGATTAGAGAGCTTAAGGTAAAAGAACTCTTCAGGGAAATGATCATAATATGATCAAATTTACCCTAAAATATGAGAAGGAGAAGCTAAAGTCAGATGTATCAGCATTACAGTGGAGTAAAGGGAATTATAGAGGCATGAGAGAGGATTTGACCAAAATTGGTTGGAAATGAACACTGGCAGGGATGACAACAGAGCAGCATTAGCTGGAATTCCTATAAGCAATTTGGAAGGTAGAGGATATATACATCACAAAGAGGAAGAAGTATTCTAAAGGCAAAATGACACAACCATGGCTAACAAGAGAAGTCAAAGCCAACATAAAAGCCAAATAGAGAGGGCATATAATGGAGCAAGAACTAGTGGGAAATTGGAAGATTGGGAAGCTTTTAAAACCCAACAGAAGGCAAATAAAAAAGTCATTAAGAAGGTAAAGATGGCATATGAAAGTAAGACAGCCAATAATATTAAAGAAGGTACCAAAGGTTTCTTCAGATCCAAAAAGTGTAAAAGAGACATGAGAGTGGGTAATAGACCATTGGAAAACAATGCTGGAGAGGAAGTAATGGGGGACAAGGAAATGGCACATGAACTGAATAAGTATTTTGCATCATTCTTCACTGTGGAAGACACTAGAAGTATCGTACAAGTTCCAGGTGTCAGGGGCATGAAGTGTGTGAAATTACCATAACCAGAGAGAAGGTTCCTGGGAAACTGAAAGGTCTGAAGGTAGATAAGTCACCTGGACCAGATGGTGTACACCCCAGTTCTGAAAGAGATGGCTGAAGAGATTTGAGAGGCATTAGTAATGATCTTTCAAGAATCATTAGTTTCTGAAATGGTTGCAGAAGACTGAAAAATTGCAAATGTCACTTTACTCTCCAAAAAGGGAAACTAGGACAGTTATTCTGACCTCAGTGGTTGGGAAGATGTTGAAGTCAATTATTAAGGATGAGTTCTCAGAGTACTTGGAGGCAAATGATAAAATAGGCCAGTCAGCATGGTTTCCTCAAGGGAAAATCTTGCCTGAGAAATCTGCTGGAATTCTTTGAAGAACTAACAAGTGGTATAAGACAAAGAAGAATCGGTTGATGTTGTGTACTTGGATTTTCAGAAGGCTTTTGTCAAGGTGCCACACAAGAGACTGCTTAACAAGCTACAGACCCATGGTATTACAGGAAAGATTCTAGCATGGATAAAACAGTGGCTAATAGGCAGGAGGCAAAGCCCTGTGTAATGCCCTGGTTCACATTTTTTATTGTTATGCTGTATGTATTCCATTTAGCAGTTCTGTACGAGCAGTCTGTTCTGCTTTCAGCCTGTCTGGGCTATTGTTGAAGATAAGGGGGGATGAGGAATGTGTGCCATCCAATTCGGATGGTCGAGCTGAGGGGAGGTTTTTCTGGTGAGAGACACTAAGGTTGGTCTTGGGGTTTTTTGTTTTTTGTTTGATGGGAGATGAAGAGAGAAGATGCTGGGGAGACCCGGCCGTAGGATATGACCCGGTGGGAGACCTGTTTGTTCGAGTTGGATTGCAAGCGACATTCGGAAGTTGTTATGTGCTTTCACGCTGACCGAGGGCCCAGTGCGCGAGTGACAGAGAAGTTCAAGGTGAGCTCCAACTTGTGCACATTTGACTGTTTTAATTTAAATGGGCTCTTTTCTTTACTAACTAAAGAGTTAGATTGGTAAGTATAATTCCTTTAACCAGATGCAGTGTGCTGTCTGTTAGTTCATGGCACTGAGTTGTAACAGGGTAGCAAATTACACAGTGTCCACACAAACCGGGGTCTGGGGTGGTCGAGCTGTCAGAATCTCGCAAGTCTGGCAGAGCCGTAGAGTGTCTTCCCTGGACTTACGCAGCCAAGGAAACCAGGGAGTTCCTTTCTGGCTGGCTGCCAATGACTAGTGGTGTTCCACAAGGGACTGTTTGGGGACTGATTTAGATCATGGAATTGATTGCTTTGTTGCAAAGTTTGCAGATGATATGAAGATAGGTGGAAGGGCAGGTAGTTTTTAGGAAGAAGAGAGGCTACAGTACTTAGACAGATTAGGAGAATGAGCAAAGAAATGGCAGATGGAATATAATGTTCGGAAGTGTATGGTCATGCATCCTGTTAGAAGAAATGAAAGGGCTGACCATTTCCTAAATGGAGAGAAAATACAAACAACTGAGGTACAAGGGGACCTGGGGGTCCTTGTGCAGGATTCCCTAAAGGTTAATTTGCAGGTTGAGTCAGTGGTGAGGAAGGCAAATGCATTGTTAGCATTCATTTCAAGAGGACTAGAATATAAAAGCAAGAATATAATATTGAGACTTTATGAAGCACTGTTGAGGCCTCACTTGGAGTATTGTGAGCAGATTTGGGCCTCTTATCTGAGAAAGGATGTACTGAGACTGGAAAGGGTTCATGAAAATGATTCCAGGATTGAATGACTTGTCATATGAAGAGTGCTTGATGGCTCTGGGCCTGTATTTGCTGGAATTCAGAAGAATGAGGGGTGACATCATTGAAATCTGTCAAACGGTGAAAGGCCTTGATAGAGTGGATGTGGAGAGGATGTTTTCTATGGTGGGAGAGTCTAAGACCAGAGGACACAGCCTCAGAATAGAGAGATGTCCTGTTAGAATGGAGATGAAGAGGAATTTGTGCAGAATCTGCAGAATTCATTGCCACAGGCAGCTGTGGACGTCAAGTATTTAAGGCAAATTCTCGATTGGTCAGGACATGAAGGAATACAGACAGAAGGCAGGAAACTGGGGCTGAGAGGAAAATTGAATCAGCCATGGTGAAGTGGACTCGATGGGCCGAGTGGCCTAATTCTGCTCCTGTGTCTTGTGGTCTTATATCACTCTGCCGTTAAACCCTTATGTCCCTTTAGAACGGAGATGAGGAGGAATTTCTTTAACCAGAGAATGGCAAATCCATGGAATTTATTCCCACTGGCAGCTGTGGAGGCCGAGTCATTGGAAGTATGAAAAACAGGGATTGACAGGTTCTTGATTAGTGAGAACATTCAAGGTTAAAGAGAGAAGGAAGGAAAATGGGGTTGAGAGATTATAAATACAAAAGAGTCTGCAGATGCTGGAAATCCAAAGCAACATACACAAACACCGAAGAAACTCAGCAGATCAGGCAGCATCTTTGGAAATGAATAAACAGTCAACGTTTCAGGACAAGACCCTTCCTCAGGACTAAGGAACATAGAAACATAGAAAATAGGTGCAGGAGTAGGCCATTGGGCCCTTCGAGCCTGCACCACCATTCAGTATGATCATGGCTGATCATCCAACTCAGGACAAGCCAGCAAGCACTGTGAGGGTCATGTTTTTTGACTTCTGCAGTGCGTTCAACACCATCCATCCTGCTCTGCCAGGGGAGAAGCTGACAACGATGCAGGTGGATGCTTCCCTGGTATCATGGATTCTTGATTACCTGACTGGCAGACCACAGTACGTGTGCTTGCAACACTGTGTGTCCGACAGAGTGATCAGCAGCACTGGGACTCCACAGGGGACTGTCTTGTCTCCCTTTCTCTTCACCATTTACACCTCGGACTTCAACGACTGCACAGAGTCTTGTCATCTTCAGAAGTTTTTTGATGACTCTGCCATAGTTGGATGCATCAGCAGGGGAGATGAGGCTGAGTACAGGGCTACGGCAGGAAACTTTGTCACATGATGTGAGCAGAATTATCTGCAGCTTAATGTGAAAAAGACTAAGGAGCTGGTGGTAGAACTGAGGAGGGCTAAGGCACCGATGACCCCTGTTTCCATCCAGGGGGTCAGTTTGGACATGGTGGAGGATTACAAATACCTGGGGATACGAATTGACAATAAACTGGACTGGTCAAAGAACACTGAGGCTGTCTACAAGAAGGGTCAGAGCTGTCTCTATTTCCCGAGGAGACTGAGGTCCTTTAACATCTGCTGGACAATGCTGAGGATGATCTACGAGTCTGTGGTGGCCAGTGCTAACATGTTTGCTGTTGTGTGCTGGGGCAGCAGGCTGAGGGTAGCAGACACCAACAGAATCAAAAAACTCATTCGTAAGGCCAGTGATGTTGTGGGAATGGAACTGGACTCTCTGACTGTGGTGTCTGAAAAGAGGATGCTGTCTAAGTTGCATGCCATCTTGGACAATGTCTCCCATCCACTACATTATGGACTGATTGGGCACAGGAGTACATTCAGCCAGAGACTCAATCCACCGAGATGCAACACAGAGCGTCATAGGAAGTCATTCCTGCCTGTGGCCATCAAACTTTACAACTCCTCCCTTGGAGGGTCAGACACCCTGAGCCAATAGGCTGGTCCTGGACTTATTTCCTGGCATAATTTACATATTATTATTTAATTATTTATGGTGCAACTGTAATGAAAACCAATTTCCCTCGGGATCAATAAAGTATGACTATGACTATGACTATGACTATGAACCCTGCACCTGCCTTCTCTCCATACCCCCTGCTCCCTTTAGCCACAAGGGCCATATCTAACTCCCTCTTAAATATAGCCAATTAACTGGCCTCAACTGTTTCCTGTGGCAGAGAATTCCACAGATTCACCACCCTCTGTGTGAAGAAGTTTTTCCTAATCTCGGTCCTAAAAGGCTTCCCCTCTATCCTCAAACTGTGACCCCTTGTTCTGGACTTCCCCAACATCGGGAACAATCTTCTTGCGTCTAGCCTTTCCAATCCCTTTTGGATCTTATACGTTTCAATCAGATCCCCCCTCAATCTTCTAAATTCCAACGAGTACAAGCCCAGTTCATCCAGTCTTTCTTCATATGAAAGTCCTGCCATCCCAGGAATCAATCTGGTGAACCTTCTTTGTACTCCCTCTATGGCAAAGATGTCTTTCCTCAGATTAGGGGACCAAAACTGCACACAATACTCCAGGTGTGGTCTCACCAAGGCCTTGTACAACTGCAGTAGTACCTCCCTGCTCCTGTACTCGAATCCTCTCGCTATAAATGCCAGCATACCATTCGCCTTTTTCACCGCCTGCTGTACCTGCATGCCCACTTTCAATGACTGGTGTATAATGACACCCAGGTCTCGTTGCACCCCCCCTTTTCCTAATCGGCCACCATTCAGATAATAATCTGTTTTCCTATTTTTGCCACCAAAGTGGATAACTTCACATTTATCCACATTAAATTGCATCTGCCATGAATTTACCCACTCACCCAACCTGTCCAAGTCACCCTGCATCCCCTTAGCATCCTCCTCACAGCTAACACTGCCACCCAGCTTCGTGTCATCCGCAAACTTGGAGATGCTGCATTTAATTCCCTCGTCTAAGTCATTAATATACATTGTAAACAACTGGGGTCCCAGCACTGAGCCTTGCGGTACCCCACTAGTCACTGCCTGCCATTCTGAAAAGGTCCCGTTTATTCCCACTCTTTGCTTCCTGTCTCTATCCACCAATTCTCAATCCACGTCAATACCTTACACCCAAAACCATGTGCTTTAAGTTTGCACACTAATCTCCTGTGTGGGACTTTGTCAAAAGCCTTTTGAAAATCCAAATATATCACATTCACTGGTTCTCCCCTATCCACTCTACTAGTTACATCCTCAAAAAATTCTATCGGATTCGTCAGACATGATTTACCTTTCACAAATCCATGCTGACTTTGTCCGATGATTTCACCACTTTCCAAATGTGCTATTATCACACCTTTGATAACTGACTCTAGCATTTTCCCCACCACTGATCTCAGGCTTACTGGTCTATAATTCCCCAGTTTCTCTCTCCCTCCTTTTTTAAAAAGCGGGGTTACATTAGCCACCCTCCAGTCCTCAGGAACTAGTCCAGAATCTAAACAGTTTTGAAAAATTATCACGAATGCATCCACTATTTCTTGGGCTACTTCCTTAAGCACTCTGAGATGCAGACCATCTGGCCCTGGGGATTTATCTGCCTTTAATCCCTTCAATTTACCTGACACCACTTCCCTACTAACATGTATTTCCCTCAGTTCCTCCATCTCACTAGACCCTCAGTCCCCTACTATTTCTGGAAGATTATTTATGTCCTCCTTAGTGAAGACAGAACCAAAGTAGTTATTCAATGGGTTTGCTATGTCCTTGTTCCCCATGATCAATTCACCTATTTCTGACTGTAAGGGACCTACATTTGTCTTAACCAATCTTTTTCTTTTCACGTATCTATAAAAGCTTTTACAGTCAGTTTTTATGTTCCCTGCCAGCTTCCTCTCATAATCTTTTTTCCCTTTCCTAATTAAGCCCTCTGTCCTCCTCTGCTGGACTCTGAATTTCTCCCAGTCCTCAGGTGTGCTGCTTTTTCTGGCTAATTTGTATGTTTCTTCTTTGGAATTGATACTATCCCTAATTTCCCTTGTCAGCCACGGGTGCACTACCTTCCCTGGTTTATTCTTTTGCCAAACTGGGATGAACAATTGTTGTAGTTCATCCATGCGATCTTTAAATGCTTGCTATTGCATATCCACCGTCAACCCTTTAAGTGTCATTTGCCAGTCTCTCTTAGCTAATTCACGTCTCATACCTTCAAAGTTACCCCTCTTTAAGTTCAGAACCTTTGTTTCTGAATTAACTATGTCACTCTCCATCTTAATGAAGAATTCCACCATATTATGGTCACTCTTACCCAAGGGGCCTTGCACAACCCTTCCTCATTGCTCAATACCCAGTCTAGAATGGCCTAGAATGGGTTCCTCAACATGTCCTTCTCAAGGACAGAAAAGGAAGGGGAAAAATTCCAGAATTAAAAGGTTGGGGGTGGAGAAAGAGGCTAGCTGGAATGTGATAGCTGAAGCCAAGCGAGTGGGAAAGGTCAAGGGCTAGAGAAGAAAGAATCTGATTTGTGAGTGGACAGTAGGAGAAAAGACAGGAGGAGGGGACCCAGGGGGAAGTGATAGGCAAGTGAGCAAGAGTAAAAGGTCAAAGTGGGGAATAGAGTGGGGACGGAATTTGGTTACCAGAAAGAGAAATTGATATTCATGATATCAGGTTGGAGAGTATCAAGACAGAAGAGATTATTGACATTGGTGCCAATTGTCAATTGCTTATGGTTGTTTGCACTATTATCTTCTAAATTGTTGGCGGCTATTGTGTTTCTGTTACGGTATTGTCCTCTGTTTTATGCTTGGCATCGAAGAACAATCAATCAATTCTGGTACGTTTCACAGACTGACAATGAAGTGATTCTGAGAGAGAAAATCAGTCAGCTGTGACGGAGCAGATTCGATGAGCCAGATGGCCTAATTCTGCCCCACTATCTTATGGTCTCATGTGAATGAAAAAGAGCTGAGTGGATTATTTTGGACTGGAGAACTTCAGTCATGCATCTCATCGACTCTCAACACCAGAACTCACAGATTCAGATTTAGATTCATTCATTTATCACATGTACATTGAGACATAGACTGAAACATGTAGTTTGTGTTAACAACCAACACAACCTGAGGATGTACTGGAAGCAGCACGTAAGGTTTGCCACACGTTCCAGCATCAACATAGCTGCAATGGTGCTCGACTATGACTACTTTGGGCTTATCTGTGGAAACTGCTTAACTTCTACCTTTAATTCCCACTTTCCTTCCTTTTCAAGGTAGACTATGTTCTGCTGATGACTTATAGCTATGCTCAAACTTCGGTTCTTTGTGGCGGAGAGACCCACTCCCAGAGCTCATCGACAGACTGTTTTCTCAATATCCCAAGGATGCAGCCTGGAAGACGAGAGTGCCCTCAGGGTTCCGAGGCTTCGCACCCTGGGGATGAGCCAATTCTGTGCCATGGCTGCTGTCTGAATTGTTGCAGAAGGTAAAGGAAAATCGGAAATAGCAGATCAGCTGTTGGGGGATTGGTACTCGGTGAATCGCGCGCTCTCTGTCTTCCTCTTGTTGGTGGGGGAAAGTCTGTTGCCAATCCTCGAGTCAGAGAACTCAGAATAAAAGCGACATGGCAGACCCTATCACCTTAAATTGGCGAGTTGTTTTGTTTATGACTCCCCCTCCCTGTGAAAGTGTGACACCCTTCTCCCCGTGAAAGTGTGACACCCTTCTCCCCCTTTAGTTGGAGAGAAAGAGTTGTATGTCAAATTGTCAGGGTGAACAATTAGTTTTTGTTGTTCTGCAGATCATTGTCTTTCTTGGGGGGCTTTGCTATTCCGTGCTTGGTGGGTGGAGGGTGTTGTGCTGATGCTTTTTGCTGAAGTAAGTGGGGGAAGGGGGAGGGTCGTTGTTTAGCTGCTGCTTGTGCGTGGGAGGGAGGAGTAGGGGAGGTCTTTGAAGTTGTAATGTTTTTACTGTCACTCATTCTTTGGGGCACTCTTCTGTTTTTGTGGATGTCTGCGAAGATCAAGAATTTCAGGTTGTATATTGTATACATTCTCTGATATTAAATGGAACTATTGACCTATTGAACAGCAGCAATGAAACAACTGCAGCCTAACAAATCCTACACCCCCTCTCCCACCCACTCACAAACACAGACAGTCTTCAAACCCCCAGGACAGGGGTGCTCTGGGCCTGCAGTCTTTAGTTGACTTACAAACTCACTAACATTGGACCTCCAACTTCCCCAGTGGTCTTGCAGATCTTCAGACCAGGCCCTCAGCCGCTGGGCCCCAACACCCGCATGGGATTGGTTCAAAAGCAAATCAAATCAAATCCAGCTTAATTATCATTCAAACCATACACAGATACAGCTGAATGAGACAGTGTTTCTCTGGGGCCAAGGTGAAAAACGTTCAAAATAGCAAGCAAACATTCAGAAAAAATGAGTAACAGATTCAAAGTATATTCACTCCATAAAGACATATATATTATATAGTCCAAGAGCTTGAGCAATAATGTCCAGCAGTCAATGATACAGACTCCCAGCACTGTACAGATGCACACCGTCCAGCCTGTCATTCCACTGCTCAAACACAGGAGGACAGCACTGATGGAAGAGTAAACACAAAATAATCTGCAGATGCTGGGGTCAAAGCAACACCCACAACGCGCTGGAGGAACTCAGCAGGTTGGGCAGCATCCGTGGAAACGATCAGTCGACGTTTCGGGCCGGAACCCTTTGTCAGGACTGTAGAGAGAAGGGGCAGAGGCCCTATAAAGAAGGTCGGGGAAGGGTGGGAAGGAGAAGGCTGGTAGGTTCCAGGTGAAAAACCAGTAAGGGGAAAGATAAAGGGGTGGGAGAGGGGAGGCAGGGAGGTGATAGGCAGGAAAGGTGAAGAAGGAATAGGGGAAAACACAATGGGTAGTAGAAGGAGGCGGAACCATGAGGGAGGTGATAGGCAGCTGGGGGAGGGGGAAGAGTGACATAGGAATAGGGGAAGGGAGGGGGAGGGAATTACCGGAAGTTGGAGAATTCTATGTCCATACCACAGGGCTGGAGACTACCTAGACGGTATATGAGGTGTTGCTCCTCCAACCTGAGTTTAGCCCTATCATGGCAGTAAAGGAGGCCATGTATGGACATATCCGAATGGGAATGGGAAGCAGAGTTGAAGTGGGTGGCTACTGGGAGATCCTGTCTGTTGTGGTGGACGGAGCGGAGGTGCTCGACGAAGCGGTCCCCCAATCTGCGTCGGGTTTCACCGATGCAGAGGAGGCTGCACCGGGAGCACCGGATGCAATAGATGACCCCAACAGACTCACAAGTGAAGTGTTGCCTAACCTGGAAGGACTGTTTGGGGCCCTGAATGGTGGCAAGAGAGGAGGTGTAGGGACAGGTGTAGCACTTATGCTTACAGGGATAAGTGCCGGGTGGGAGATCCGTGGGGAGGGACGTGTGGACCAGGGAGTTGCGGAGGGAACGATCCCTGCGGAAAGCGGAGAGGGGTGGAGAGGGAAAGATGTGCTTAGTGCTGGGGACCTGGCACCTACCAGCCTTCTCCTTCCCACCCTCCCCCCACCTTCTTTATAGGGCCCCTCCTGACGAAGGGTCTCGGCCTGAAACGTTGACTGATGGAAGAGGCCAGGCCCCAGCTGAGCTTGGACGCCACGCTGTAAACGCTTCCGCATCTCCCACCTGGCCTGCAGCAGCAGGCAAGCGTGAGGCTTGTGGCCTAGTTCTCCCTACGACCATGGCTATGCAGTTCCCATGTCAACTGTCCTACCACCAGACAAGGGTAATAGGCCACAAACAAGAGAAAATCTGCAGATGCTGGAAATCCGAGCAACACACACACAAAATGCTGGAGGAACTCAGCAGACCAGGCAGATCCTACGGAAAACAGTACAGTCGACGTTTTGGGCCGAGACCCTTCGGCAGGACAGACAGTCGACACCTCGGCCCAAAACATCGACTGCACTTTTTTCTAAGGGTAACAGACCTGCAGCAACTTACATTATCACTGTCCAACAGAGTCTTGTGATCGCAAGTGAAGTGTCAGAGGCAATCTCCCATGGTTATACTGCTCCAAATCCGATGCTTCTGAGTAGCAGGCGCTGGGGTCTGCAGCCAGGTCATCTCCTCCGAACCCAAGCCGGTTCCTTCGGTATCCTGACAGGCTCCTCCCGTATCCCAGCTGCCTCCTTTCCCGATAACCCAACCAGCTCCTTTGTTACCTCAGCTGTTCCTCTCCACCATTCCAGCCTCCGACATCCTGGCCAGCCCCTTCGACTGCATGGCGGTCTCCGCCACCAACACTGGTCCAGCTACTCCAATCAATGAACAGCTCACTGATGGGGTAGCCCTGCAGTACCCGACGTTCTTGGAGCAGAGTTGTGTCTGAATCGTAAAAAACTAACTTTACAAAGAAAAATTGCTGTGTTTGCATCTGCCGCCATCCTACTGCAAGCAAAGAGAAAGGCCATGCTTGTTGCCCTGCTCTGCTCCTTGTGCGTGTAGGAGTGTGCAGCTAAATCAGCGCTGTCTCCGTGCTGCCCCCAGCTCGTACTTGGACTGTTGTTGACGCAAACGTCACATTTCACTCCACGTTTTGATATTTCGATGTACATGTGACAAATATAGCAAACCTTTAATCTTTATCTTTAACACTACCAAGTTTACTGATGATGCTACTGCTATCAGCTGGATTGACAAAAATTATGGGATGGAGACCTTCTGCTAAGATGGCAGTGCATTCAGACAGAGCAGCCTCTCCAGGTCAAATAAAAGGAGTATTTGTTCTCCTCATATTTCTTTTTTTATGTTTGCAAGTCCCTGCTAGATACTAAGAACATTGAGTACTGAACATGAAGTGTATAATAACTACCCCATCTGCAAGCTGCTCCATAGCGATCGAGCTGGATTTGTGTACCGTTGGACGGTGCACAGTGTGAGTGATTGTCTAGGATGTTTTGATTGAGATCGCAAGGCCCTGTGATGTAGAAGTCTGGTTCACTGGTTCATTGGCAAAGCTGATGTCTCTATTTCCTGAGCAGACTGAGGTCCTTTAATATCTACCAGATGATGCTGAGGATGTTCTACGAGTCTGTGGTGGACAGTGCGATCATGTTTGCTGTTGTGTGCTGGGGCAGCAGGCTGAGGGTAGCAGACACCAACAGGATCAACAAACTCATTCGTAAGGCCAGTGATGTTGTAGGGATGGAACTGGACTCTCTGACGGTGGTGTCTGAAAAGAGGATGCTGTCCAAGTTGCATGCCATCTTGGACAATGTCTCCCATCCACTACATAATGTACTGGGTGGGCACAGGAGTACATTCAGTCAGAGACTCATTCCACCGAGATGCAACACAGAGCGTCATAGGAAGTCATTCCTGCCTGTGGCCATCAAACTTTACAACTCCTCCCTTGGAGGGTCAGACACCCTGAGCCAATAGGCTGGTCCTGGACTTATTTCCTGGCATAATTTACATATTACTATTTAACTATTTATGGTTTTATTACTATTTATTATTTATGGTGCAACTGTAACGAAAACCAATTTCCCCCGGGATCAATTAAGTACGACTATGACTATGACAATCTCCATTGCCTCAGTTGTGGTGAAGACTAGGCTGAAGCTGCAGGCTTGCCTGTTGCAGCCACTTAGGAGGGGAGATACCGAGGTGGAATAGGGGAAGTCTTGCTGGAAGACCTCCAGAATCCATACTTGGGTTGGGGGCTGACCTTCCCACCCCCACCGCCCGTCAGTGCTGCCCTCCTGTGTTCGCTCAGTGGAAGAGCAAGCTGTGCCAGGACAACTTGCCATCAATTCTCCCATCCTGTAGCCCCGGAACTTGGGCTACGTTATTTGCTTTTTTTTTGTGACTGTATAGTTTTTTTTCTGAAATCGTAACCAAATGTGCAATTTGTGCCATGTGCAGCTTGCTGTGTGCTGTTGGTAATGTGTCTTGCACCTTGGCCCTGGAACAATGCTGTTACCAGGAAGTTTGCAGGTATCCATAATCATCTGTCCCCTCCACACTGTTGCAGTGATCAAGAAAGCACATCAGCTTACACACTATTTTTAGGCATCAGAGAAGAATTGGCTTGCCCACAGAGATTCTCTCGAACCTCCACAGATGTGCTATAGGCAATATCCTCGTGGGTTGCATTTCAGCCTGGCACAGCAACTGCTCTGCTCTAGACTGATAGAGCCTGAGAGGTGAGCACTGTCCAGCGCATTGGAGGCTTGTCGCTTCCTTCAATCCAGACCATCGGCAGGACAGAATCGTCAAGGATGCCTGCCATCATGGCCACTCCTTTCTTGCCTCTATCTTCAGGACGAAGATACAGGAGCTTAAAATCCTGGATGGTCAGATGCAAGAACAGCTTCTTCCTCACAGCTGTCAGCTTGAGGAGATTAAGTATGTCACCAAGCACTTGCAAGTTTCTACAGATGTACCATGGAGAGCTTTCTAACTGGTTCCATCACCATCTGGTATGGAGGGGCCACTGCCCAGGATTGGAAAAATGCTGCAGAAACTTGTAAATTCAGTCAGCTCCATCATGGGCACTAGTCTCCCCGGCATCTGGGATATCTTCAAGGAGCGATGCCTCTAAAATGCGGTACCCATCATTAAGGACCCCCATCACCAGGGCATGTCCTTTTCTCACTGCTACCATCAGGAGGGAAGGTACAGAAGCCTGAAGGCACACACTCAATGATTCAGGAACGGGTGCTTCCTCTCCACATCAGGTTTCTAAACGGACAGCAAATCCATTAACACTACCTCACTATATATTTTTTTCTGTTTTGCATTGCTTAAGTTAATTACATCTGTCATCATCATCATGTGCCGTGTTGTATGACGTAGATGATTGTGGTGAGCAGGATTATTCTGGGAAAAGTTTTCTATAGAAGTGGTTTGTCATTACCCTCTTCTGGGCAGTGTCTTTACAAGACGGGTGACTCCAGGCATTATCTATACTCTTCAGAGATTGTCTGCCTGCTAAACATGTGCTACACCTTGCCCAAGGGTGACCTGCAGGCTAGCGGAAGGGAGGGCTGGGCTTATGCCTCCTTTGGTAAATACGTATCTCTCTCTCTCTCTCTCTATATATATATATATGTGTGTGTGTGTGTGTGTGTGTGTGTGTGTGTGTGTGTGTGTGTAATTATATTATATAATTATATCTATATATATATATATATATTCCTTACTGTAATTTACGGCTTTCATTATTATATATTGTAGCTACTGCTACAAAACAACAAATTCCACAGCATATGCTGGTGATCTTAAAGCTGAATGTCAGTCTGAGACGCCTGAACCCGTCATCTCTTTCACTTTGCCTTCCTGGTGGCGCCTACATGTTCTCTAACACTAATTCTAGTGTGGAGGAGCAGAGGGATCTGGGGGTACATGTCCACAGATCCCTGAAAGTTGCCTCACAGGTAGATAGGGTAGTTAAGAAAGCTTATGGGGTGTTAGCTTTCATAAGTCGAGGGATGGAGTTTAAGAGTTGTGAGGTAATGATGCAGCTCTATAAAACTCTGGTCAGGCCACACTTGGAGTATTGTGTCCAGTTCTGGTCACCTCACTATAGGAAGGATGTGGAAGCATTGGAAAGGGTACAGAGGAGATTTACCAGGATGCTGCCTGGTTTAGAGAGTATGCATTATGATCAGAGATTAAGGGAGCTAGGGGCTTTACTCTTTGGAGAGAAGGAGGATGAGAGCAGACATGATAGAGGTGTACACGATATTAAGAGGAATAGATAGAGTGGATAGCCAGCGCCTCTTCCCCAGGGCACCACTGTTCAATACAAGAGGACATGGCTTTAAGGTAAGGGGTGGGAAGTTCAAGGGGGATATTAGAGGAAGGCTTTTTATTCAGAGAGTGGTTGGTGCGTGGAATGCACTGCCTGAGTCAGTGGTGGAGGCAGATACACTAGTGAAGTTTAAGAGACTACTGGACAGCTATATGGAGGAATTTAAGGTGGGAGCTTATATGGGAGGCAGGGTTTGAGGGTCAGCACAACATTGTGGGCCGAAGGGCCTGTACTGTGCTGTACTATTCTATGTTCTCGAACACTAATTCAACCTCTGCTATTATTGCCCGTTCAGCATTTCTTTGTGCACTACTTTGCACCTTTCTGTTGTCTTTGTGCTTGCCACTGAATTATTTTTGCTGTATTTTTCATTACTTTTACTCCCTGAGCAAGTGATTGAATTTGACATCTGAACGCATGCTGTCATTCCCCTGAAAGCAGTGACCATGTGCAGGATAAAGGAGAGAAGAAAATGCATGGAAAATAATAAAGAACACATAAAATGGAGAAGGAACTCAGCAGGTCAGGCAGCGTTTATGGAAAGGATTATACAGTCAGGTTTTCAGGCTGAGACCCTTCATTAGGACCCAAATGAAAAAATAAATTTTGCAGACTGTCCAAATCTGAATCATAGTATCATTTCCAGGTAATAACTGGACTTTCTTTTGTCAATTTTGATTCAATAATCTAGGTGAGCCAATGAAACAAATTGACAGCACCAGTCTCTATAGAATTTTAAAGGAATTTTAGACACAAGAGATTCTGCAGATGCTGGGAATTCAGAGCAACACACACAAAATACTGAAGGAACTCAGCAGGTCAGGCAGAAATATAGAAACATAGAAAATAGGTGCAGGAGTAGGCCATTTGGCCCTTCCAGCCTGCACCGCCATTCAGTACGATCATGGCTGATCATCCAACTCAGAACCCTGTACCAGCCTTCCCTCCATACCCCCGATCCCTTTAGCCACAGGGGCCATATCTAACTCCCTCTTAAATATAGCCAATGAACTGGCCTCAACAGTTTCCTGTGGCAGAGAATTCCACAGATTCACCACTCTCTGTGTGAAGAAGTTTTTCCTAATCTCGGTCCTAAAAGGCTTCCCCTTTATCCTCAAACTGTGACCCCTCGATCTGGACTTCCCCAACATCGGGAACAATCTTCCTGCATCTAGCCTGTCCAATCCCTTTAGGATTTTATACGTTTCAATCAGATCCCCCCTCAATCTTCTAAATTCCAACAAGTATAAGCCTAGTTAATCCAGTCTTTCATCATATGAAAGTCCTGCCATCCCAGGAATCAATCTGGTGAACCTTCTTTGTACTCCCTCTATGGCAAGGATGTCTTTCCTCAGATTAGGGGACCAAAACTGCACACAATACTCCAGGTGTGGTCTCACCAAGGCCTTGTACAACTGCAGTAGTACCTCCTTGCTCCTGTACTTGAATCCTCTCGCTATAAATGTCAGCATACCATTCGCCTTTTTCACCGCCTGCTGTACCTGCATGCCCACTTTCAATGACTGGTGTATAATGACACCCAGGTCTCATTGCACCTCCCCTTTTCCTAATCGGCCACCATTCAGATAATAATCTGTTTTCCTGTTTTTGCCACCAAAGTGGATAACTTCACATTTATCCACATTAAATTGCATCTGCCATGAATTTGCCCACTCACCTAACTTATCCAAGTCACCCTGCATCCTCTTAGCATTCTCCTCACAGCTAACACTGCCGCCCAGCTTTGTGTCATCCGCAAACTTGGAGATGCTGCATCTAATTCCCTCGTCTAAGTCATTAATATATATTGTAAACAACTGGGGTCCCAGCACTGAGCCTTGCGGTACCCCACTAGTCACTGCCTGCCATACTGAAAAGGTCCCGTTTGTTCCAGAAATTCTATGAAAATGAATAAACAGTTGATGTTTCGGGCTGAGACCCTTCTTCACGATTGAAAGGGAAGGGAGAAGACGTCAGAATAAAAATATAGGAGGAGGGGAAGAAAAACTAACTAGGAGGCTATAGATGAAGCCAGGTGGGTTGGAATGTGGGAACATTCCTGTTCTGACATGTCAGCCCGTGGCCTCCTGTTTTGAATTGAATTGAATGATCTTTATTGTCATTATACATAGGTACGATGAAACTCTGTTTGGCTTCCTCTCAGGCAATTAAATAAAGTGGTAGATAAAAACAAGACAGTAATAGAAAAACAATAGTAAATAGATAAATAACAGAAAATAAGTTGCAACAGCACCAGAATATCACAGTAATGCACAAAGTGCCATTAGTGCAAGTATTTGAGTCCTTGTATGGACATGTGTGTGCTCACAGTTTCAGTCATTGTTCTGTGGGAGTGGTGTGATGGAGGCCACAGCTCTGGGATAGAAGCTGTTCCTCAGTCTATTTGTTCTGGCTTTTAGTGTCCTGAACCTTTTGCTGGAGGGCAGCGGGTCGAACAGGGAGTGGCCGGGGTGTGTGGTGTCTCTGGTTATGCTGATTGCTTTCCTCCTGAGTCTGCTGGAGTAGGGGGTGTCCAGCCCTGGGAGCTCCATCCTGACAATTCGCTGGGCCGCCTTCACCACGCGATGCAGGTCTTGTCGCTCAGCCGCTGTGCAGCTGGCATACCACACTGTGGCACTGTTGGTCAGGATGGTTTCAACTGTGCTTCTGTAGAAGTTAAGCAACAGCTTTTGTGGGAGTCGGGCCTGTTTCAGCTTTCTGAGGAAGAAGAGTCTTTGTTGTGCCTTTTTTACAAGCAACGAGGGAATGGGGATAGAAAGTAAAATGGCTGGCCATCGGTTCTGACTTGGGCCTCATCTTTTACTACGATGAGGCCACTCTCAGAGTTGAGGAAAACCCCTCATATTCTGTCTAGGTCGCCTTCAACCTGATGACATGAATAAACTTCTCCTTCCTGTAGTTTTTTCCTCTCCAGCCTCTTAACCTACCTATCACCTCCCCCCGGCTCCCCGGCTCCTTCTTTTCTGCTCTGGTGCACTCTTCTCTCCTATCGGATTCCTTCCTCTCTCGCCCTTTACCTTTCCCACCCACCTGGCTTCACCTGTCACCTTCTAGCTAGCTTCCTTCCCCTCCCCCATCTTCTTATTCTGACATCTTTCCCTTTCCTTTCCAGTCCTGAAGAAGGGTCTCGACCCGAAACGTTGACTGTTTATTCATTTTCACAGCTCTTGCCTGATCTGCTGAGTTTCTCCACCATCTTGTGTGTGTTGCAAAGGAGTTGTAATATAAATTTGTATACAGAGTTATCTATGACTCTTTGATTCCAGATCTACTGCTTATATTATTTTCTCTTATTTTGAATAAGAGCTATAGGAACTGTATCTGCTGACATATGTGTACTTAGATAATAAATTTACTCAAGTTTGACATCAATTTATTTGCATTATTTATGATTCACTACCAACTTCTCAGAATCACACTAATTATCATTAACTGTATGTTGTTATATTTGTTGCTTTAAGGTAGCAATATGGTGCAACATATAAAATATACAATTATATATATATATATATACTTTGGGGTATGGGGTGTCAGGGAGGGGTAGCACCTCTGGTGGGGGAACATGTCACGTCCTTTTCAGGGCTGTTAGTCCACCTTTGGTCCCCACCTGGCACTCAGCTCTCACCTGTGGCTCCCCGTAGCTGTTTGCATGCGACAGTGGCCACACCCTGAGCAACGGCTTCAACAAGCCGGCTAAACCAGGTGAGGGTAGCCGACGGGTCTCAAACCCTCGGTGAGATAGGGAGTTGTCTATCCCAGCATGTGAAGACAGACTCCAGCGGATTGAGTGGACAAGACCAATGGAAGGTCCAACGGTCAAGAAGGTGGTCTCTGCAAGCGTCGTGGAACGTGTAGAGCAGGACAAGACACAGAAGACGTCCTGGTCATCCACTGCGCCTAGTCCCATCTCCAGCCGCCTCAACTCTGTCTTGCCACTGGATCCAGATGGGAATTGGGAAGAGAGAGTGAGGCTGACGCTGCGCAACTCTCCCTCACTTAAATCCAAGTCACGCGCTAGTTTCAACACCATCATAATGGTGTCGAGGTCCTCATCGACGTCAACGATGGACAAACAACATATAAGTAGAGAGAGAGAGAGAGGGTGGGAGAGGGAAAGAGAGAGGAAGAGAGAGGGATGGATAGATAGATAGTTGGAGGGAGAGGGAGGGTGAGAGTTTATGGACCATTCAGAAACCTGATTGCAGAGGGAAAGAAACTGTTCCTAAAATTCGGAATGACAGGATATATAAAAAATTCTGAAAGGAAAAATGTTTGAAATAAAATCCACCAGACAGAGAGAAAGCATTTCTGGTCATGCATATCACAAATAAATTTCACCGTACTTTTAACTGTGCGAAAATCTTGCGTTTGAGGGGAGTCTTGAGGGTTTACAATATCAAGCCTTGAGTAGAAGGGCATCTGTATGGAGAAAGATCTTTTGTCTCATTGAAAGTCCATGAAGCATGTTAATAAATGTTTAAAAATGAATTAGGGATGAATTGGTGAATAGTGAGGAGTATCGAATTTTCACAATTATATTCTACTTATGTGCTTGCTTCCTAGCATGTCACAGAAACCACAACAAGAATCAAAGACCTGAAATTGGATAAACATTCCATTGATGCCCTAATGCAGAAGGTTCTGAAGACAGTCAATTAAGAAACAAAAGCAAGGAATTACCGTCAATATGCTTTTGTGACGAGCTCCCATTTAGCCATGTGAGAATTCTCCTGATGGTAAGGCAAGAGACAGCTCTAGCATTCTTAATTTTGTTTTCAATTTCTCCAGTCAGCAGAAGAAGCTATTTCATTTCTATCCAGTGGACCACCTATTCAAAATTCCAAAGGTGATGAAAATGTCGAAAACAATCCTGAAATATGGCACCGTGACAGGAAGGTATTGCATTAGAAGAGGTAAGAACAGGGGAAGAATTGTCACTCCAGGTGACAGAAACTCAACAAAGTCGGTTTCACTCTGAGCTGCCGAGCTCTCTCCTTTGCTCCTGACTCCAGTCACTGTAGTCTCCTTTGTCCACAGACTTTTGGACCCTGGGCTTCAATATCATCATCTCCCTGAACATCTTTTCATTACTAATATTGATTTCTTTCTCTTTCTCCCACTCACTGACATCTAACGTTGCCTAATTTCTCTGGGTGATTATCAGTGCCTTTTGTTTGAAGACATACTCAATGTAGTATTCATACCTTTGTTGCCCCCTTATACATTCACCTTCTGACTCTTCACCAATCTTCACATATCTACATCTTCACGTATCTCTTCAGCAATCTTCACATATTTCTTCACAAATCTTCACCAATCTTCACAAATCTTCACCAATCTTCACATATTTCTGATTATAAGATGCCTTCGCTAATCTTTTTCACTTCATGTATTTATGAAAGCTTTTAGTCAACTTTTAGTTTCCCTGTGAGCCTATCTCATACTTTATTTTATCCCTCTTTTATAATTCCATCATTAAGGATCTTCGTCACTCTCTTCTCATTGCTAGCATCAGGAAGGAGGTACAGAAGCCTGAAGACACACACTCAGCAATTCAGGAACAGCTTCTCCACTGTCAACAGATTTCTGAACAGACAATGAACCAAACCATGAACACCACCTCACTAAGGTTATTCAGGCAAACTATATGGTTGTACACACTGTATAAAGCTGAGGCTTCACATTATCGACTGATAGAAACCTGCACTGTAAGGTGACTGAGCCAACTGTTTCATTACCATGTTGCCTACCTCGTCACTGTCGTACCCCACTAGTCAACACTTGCCATCCTGAAAAAGATCCATTGATTCTTACCACCTCTTTCGGTACTCTGTAATGTAGATAGTCATAGTCATAGTCATACTTTATTGATCCCGGGGGAAATTGGTTTTCGTTACAGTTGCACCATAAATAATAAATAGTAATAAAACCATAAATAGTTAAATACTAATATGTAAATTATGCCAGGAAATAAGTCCAGGACCAGCCTATTGGCTCAGGGTCTGACCCTCCAAGGAAGGAATTGTAAAGTTTGATGGCCACAGGCAGGAATGACTTCCTATGACGCTCTGTGTTGCATCTCGGTGGAATGAGTCTCTGGCTGAATGTACTCCTGTGCCCACCCAGTACATTATGTAGTGGATGGGAGACATTGACCAAGATGGCATGCAACTTGGACAGCATCCTCTTTTCAGACACCACCGTCAGAGAGTCCAGTTCCATCCCCACAACATCACTGGCCTTACAAATGAGTTTGTTAATTCTGTTGGTGTCTAAGACCCTCAGCCTGCTGCCCCAGCACACAACAGCAAACATGATAGCACTGGCCACCACAGACTCGTAGGTCATACTCAGCATCGTCCAGCAGACGTTAAAAGACCTCAGTCTCCTCAGGAAATAGAGACGGCTCTGACCCTTCTTGTAGACAGCTTCAGTGTTCTTTGACCGGTCTAGTTTATTGTCAATTCGTATCCAGGTATTTGAAATCCTCCACCATGTCCACACTGACCCCCTGGATGGAAACAGGGGTCACTGGTACCTTAGCTCTCCTCAGGTCTACCACCAGCTCCTTAGTCTTTTTCACATTAAGCTGCAGATAATTCTGCTCACACCATGTGACAAAGTTTCCAACCGTAGCCCTGTACTCAGCCTCATCTCCCTTGCTGATGCATCCAACTATGGCAGACTCATCAGAAAACTTCTGAAGATGACAAGACTCTGTGCAGTAGTTGAAGTCCGAGATGTAAATGGTGAAGAGAAAGGGAGACAAGACAGTTCCCTGTGGAGCCCCAGTGCTGCTGATCACTCTGTCGGACACACAGTGTTGCAAGCACACGTACTGTGGTCTGCCAGTCAGGTATATCAAGAATCCGTGACACCAGGGAAGCATCCACCTGCATCGCTGTCAGCTTCTCCCCCAGCAGAGCAGGGCGGATAGTGTTGAACGCACTGGAGAAGTAAAAAAACATGACCCTCACAGTGCTCGCTGGCTTGTTCAGGTGGGCATAGAAATGGTTCAGCATTTAGACGATGGCATCCTTAACTCCTAGTCGGGGCTGGTAGGCGAACTGGAGGGGATCTAAGTGTGGCCTGACCATAGGCCGGAGCAGCTCCAGAACAAGTCTCTCCAGGGTCTTCATGATGTGGGAGATCAATGCCACTGGTCTGTAGTCATTGAGGCTGCTGGGGCGCGGCGTCTTCGGCACAGGGACGAGGCAGGACGTCTTCCACAGCATGGGAACCCTCCGGAAATCATCATGACCTTGGCTTTTCTTGGTTTCAGAGCCACCATTGAGCACACCTACAAGGAGCATTGTCGCAGGAAAGCATCATCAAGGACCTCCACCATCCAGGTCATTCTCTTTTCTCACAGCTGACATTAGGAAGAAGGTACAGGAGCTTCAGACCCCACACAACCAAGTTCAGGAACAGTAAATACCTTACAACCATCAGGCTCTTGAACCAGAGGAGGTAACTTCACTCAACTTCACTTGCTCCATTACTGAACTGTTTCCACAACCTATTGTCTCACTTTCAAGAACTCTTCATCTCATGTTCATGATATTTATTGCTTTTTTGGTTTTTTTCCTTATTATAATTTGCAGTCTGCTGCCTTTTGCACATTTGTTTGTTCACCTTGGGAGCGGTTTCTCATTGATACTATTATGTAGTTTTGTATTTACTGTGAATGCCCTTAAGAAAATGAATCTCAGCGTTGGATATGGTGACATGTATGTACTTTGATATTAAATTTACTTTGAACTTTGAACTCCCTGTGGTATTAGGCGAAAAACAAAACAATGCTGGAGGAGAAGGAAGAGTTAGCAAGATATTTATCATCATGGCATCTCAGCCAAGAAGCTCTGACAATCTTTTGTTGAGCTTTGAAACCAAAGATTTGTGTCAGTCAGTTGTGTGAAGTCTCAGCTTTACATGATATATACAACTGTATGGTTTGCCTGAAAGATCCTGGGCATAATTCTTCTGAATTCAAAATGGTTCTGCTTGAGGGAGTAATTTACAAGTTTACAGAATCAAACCCCAGCTAATGCAATTGTTAAGTGCAAATTTTAACCTTTGACAATTTCTGTTTATTTTAGTCAAAAATAAATTTTACAAATCAGAATTACATTAGTAACACCTTGTGATAAAGAAGCAATCCATTCTTCATTCTAATTACATAGTGTATATCTGTTCATTCTGGTGGATGAATCAAATTTAATTAAATGCCAAGTAAGCAAAATAATTCACTTAATAACAACAAATAAATCATAGACCCAAGTGAAGAATTAAGCAATGGGAGAGCTGAATAGCATTGGAGTTAGTGTAATGCTGCTACAGGGGTGTTTGGTGGGGTAGCACCTCTGGTGAAGGGGCTTGTGGAGTCCATTCTGGGGCAACTCACTCACCTTTGACTCCCCCCCCCCCAATGGACACTCCGCTCTCAACTGTGGCTCCGAGTAGCTGTTTGTATGTGACAGCAGCCACACCCCGGTACACCGTTTCGACAGGCAGGCTAAACCAGGTGGGGTGGCCAGTGCCCTCATGCTCTGGTGAGATAGGGACATGCTTGTCCAAGCATAGGAAGTCAGCTCCGGCAGACTGGACGGATGAGGTCTACAGTGAGATCCAGCGGCCAGGAAGCTGGCTCTGCAATGCTTCATCGAGAATAAAGGGCATAGTAAGGCTCAGAAGTCACGGTCATCCACTGCAACTGAGGAAGGTCCCAGCTGTGATGAGTACTTGTATCACTGGACCTGGACTTCTGAGATAAAGAGTATGGAACTGTCCCAGTGCAGTGGCTTTTCCACTTTAAAAACTCTCCTGCACAGGCTTCCTGCCATCTTCGGGTACAACAGACAGCCACCACCCACATTACAGTGCCAGTGACTTGGGTTCAATTCCCGCTGCTGTCTGTAAGTGTCTCCATGACTATGTGGATTTCCTCCGGGTGTCCTACATTCATCCCACATTCCAGAGACATATGGGTTGGTGGATTAATTGGTCACAGGGGTGTAATTAGGTGGTACAGCTCTTTGGGCCAGAAGGATCTGTTACCATGTTAATCTCTAAATAAACAAAATTAAAATTACAGTCATCTAATGTCCTGAGCTGCGTATATTTCAATATCATAGGAAAGGCGGATGAGCTCAGGGCCTGGATCAACACCTGGAATTGTGATATTGTAGCCATTAGTGAGACTTGGTTGCACGAGGGGCAGGACTGGCAGCTCAGTATTCCGGGGTTCTGTTGTTTTGGATGTGATGGAATGGGAGGGATTAAATTGGGAGGGGTTATGTCATGACAATGCTCATTCAGAACAGATTGAAGAACACGTCTATTGAAGTGTTATGGATGCAACTGAGAAATAGGAAAGGTGTGACCATGTTAATGGGGCTACATTACAGATCACCCAATGGTCCTTGGGATTTAGTGGAACAAATTTGTAAAGAGATTGCTGACTGTTGCAAGAAATATAAGGTTGTTATAGTAGGTGATTTTAACTTTCCACATATTGACTGGTACTGCCATACTGTAAGAGGGCTTGATGGGATAGAGTTTGTCAAATGTGTTCAGGGAAGTTTCCTCAATCAGTATATAGAAGTCCCAAAGAGAGAGTGTGCAATACTTGATCCCCTGTCAGATGAGGCAGGTGATTGAAGTTTGTGTAGCAGAACACTTTGCACCCAGTGCTCATAATACCATTAGTTTCAAAGTAAATATGGAAAAAGACAGGTCTACTCCTTGGGTTGAGATTATAAACTGAAGAACGGCTCAGTTTGATGGTGTCAGGAAGGATCTGGCAAGTGCGGATTGGAAGAGGCTGTTTCTGGCCAAGCTGGTCTTGGAAATTGGGAGGCCTTCAAAAGTGAAAATTAGAGAGTGAAAAACTTGTATGTGTCTGTCAGAATAAAAAGGCCAAGTTAACAGGCTTAGGGAACCTTGGTCTTCAAAAGACATTGAGGCCCTGATTCAGGGGGAGAAAAAGGTGTATGGGCAGGTAAGAACAAATGAGGTGCTTATGGAGTATGAGAAATGCAAGAGGATACTTATGAAAGAAATTGGGAGGGTAAAAGAAGGCATGAGGTTGCTGTAGCAAGCAAGGTAAAGGAGAATCCTAAGGATTGCAAAGGACAAAATTGGTCCTCTGGAAGATCAAAATGGTAAGCTATCCGTGGAGTCAAAAGAGATGGGGAGATCTTAAATGGATTTTTTTGCATCTCTATTTACTTAGGAGATGGATACAGGGTCTATTGAAGTGAGGCAAAACAGCAGCAAGGTCCTGGGTCCTATACAAATTACAGAGGAGGAGGTGTTTGGTGTCTTGAGACAAATTATGGTGGATAACTCCCAGGGCCTGGCATGGCATTCCTTCAGACCCCATGGCAGGCAAATGGGGAAATTGCTGGGGACCATAGCAGAGATGTTTAGATCATCTTTAGCGCCAGCTGAGTTACTAGAGGACTGAAGCATAGCAAATGTTTTTCCGCTGTTTAGGAAAGGCTCTAAAATAAACCAGGAAGTGACAGGCCAGTGAGCCTGGCATCAGTAGTTATTGGAATGTATTCTAAAGGATCAGATATATAGATACATATATTTGAAACATAGAAACATAGAAACATAGAAAATAGGTGCAGGAGTAGGCCATTCGGCCCTTCGAGCCTGCACCGCCATTTATTATGATCATGGCTGATCATCCAACTCAGAACCCCGCCCCAGCCTTCCCTCCATACCCCCTGACCCCTGTAGCCACAAGGGCCATATCTAACTTCCTTTTAAACATAGCTAATGAACTGGCCTCAACAGTTTGCTGTGGCAGAGAATTCCACAGATTCATCACTCTCTGTGTGAAGAAGTTTTTCCTAATCTCGGTCCTAAAAGGCTTCCCCTCTATCCTCAAACTGTGACCCCTTGTTCTGGACCTCCCCAACATCGGGAACAATCTTCCCGCATCTAGCCTGTCCAATCCCTTTAGGATCTTATACGTTTCAATCAGATCCCCCCTCAATCTTCTAAATTCCAACGAGTACAAGCCCAGTTCATCCAGTCTTTCTTCATATGAAAGACCTGCCATCCCAGGAATCAATCTGGTGAACCTTCTTTGTACTCCCTCTATGGCAAAGATGTCTTTCCTCAGATTAGGGGACCAAAACTGCACACAATACTCCAGGTGTGGTCTCACCAAGGCCTTGTACAACTGCAGTAGTACCTCCCTGCTCCTGTACTCGAATCCTCTCGCTATAAATGCCAGCATACCGTTCGCCTTTTTCACCGGCTGCTGTACCTGCATGCCCACTTTCAATGACTGGTGTATAATGACACCCAGGTCTCCTTGCACCTCCCCTTTTCCTAATCGGCCACCATTCAGATAATAATCTGTTTTCCTATTTTTGCCACCAAAGTGGATAACTTCACATTTATCCACATTAAATTGCATCTGCCATGAGTTTGCCCACTCACCCAACCTATCCAAGTCACCCTGCATCCTCTTAGCAACCTCCTCACTGCTAACACTGCCACCCAGCTTCGTGTCATCCGCAAACTTGGAGATGCTGCATTTAATTCCCTCATCCAAGTCATTAATATATATTGTAAACAACTGGGGTCCCAGCACTGAGCCTTGCGGTACCCCACTAGTCACCGCCTGCCATTCTGAAAAGGTCCCGTTTATTCCCACTCTTTGCTTTCTGTCTGCTAACCAATTCTCCACCCACACCAATACCTTACCCCCAATACCGTGTGCTTTAAGTTTGCACACTAATCTCCTGTGTGGGACCTTGTCAAAAGCCTTTTGAAAATCCAAATATACCACATCCACTGGTTCTCCCCTATCCACTCTACTAGTTACATCCTCAAAAAATTCTATGAGATTCGTCAGACATGATTTTCCTTTCACAAATCCATGCTGACTTTGTCCAATCATTTCACCGCTTTCCAAATGTGCTGTTATCACATCCTTGATAACTGACTCCAGCAGTTTCCCCACCACCGACGTTAGGCTAACCGGCCTATAATTCCCCGGTTTCTCTCTCCCTCCTTTTTTAAAAAGTGGGGTTACATTAGCCACCCTCCAATCCTCAGGAACTAGTCCAGAATCTAACGAGTTTTGAAAAATTATCACTAATGCATCCACTATTTCTTGGGCCACTTCCTTAAGCACTCTGGGATGCAGACCATCTGGCCCTGGGGATTTATCTGCCTTCAATCCCTTCAATTTACCTAACACCACTTCCCTACTAACATGTATTTCGCTCAGTTCCTCCATCTCACTGGACCCTCTGTCCCTTACTATTTCTGGAAGATTATTTATGTCCTCCTTAGTGAAGACAGAACCAAAGTAATTATTCAATTGGTCTGCCATGTCCTTGCTCCCCATAATGTTTCTGTTTGCAGGGGACCTACATTTGTCTTTATCAGTCTTTTCCTTTTTACATATCTATAAAAGCTTTTACAGTCCGTTTTTATGTTCTCTGCCAGTTTTCTCTCATAATCTTTTTTCCCCTTCCTAATTAAGCCCTTTGTCCTCCTCTGCTGAACTCTGAATTTCTCCCAGTCCTCAGGTGAGCCACTTTCTCTGGCTAATTTGTATGCTACTTCTTTGGAATTGATACTATCCCTAATTTCTCTTGTCAGCTACGGGTGCACTACCTTCCTTGATTTATTCTTTTGCCAAACTGGGATGAACAATTGTTGTAGTTCATCCATGCAACCTTTAAATGCCTGCCATTGCATATCCACCGTCAATCCTTTAAGTGTCATTTGCCAGTCTATCTTAGCTAATTCACGACTCATACCTTCAAAGTTACCCCTCTTTAAGTTCAGAACCTTTGTTTCTGAATTAACTACGTCACTCGCCATGTTAATGAAGAATTCCACCATATTATGGTCACTCTTACCCAAGGGGCCTCTCACGACAAGATCGCTAATTAACCCTTCCTCGTTGCTCAAAACCCAGTCCAGAATAGCCTGCTCTCTAGTCGGTTCCTCGACATGTTGGTTCAAAAAACCATCCCGCATACATTCCAAGAAATCCTCTTCCTCAGCACCTTTATCAATTTGGTTCACCCAGTCTACATGTAGATTGAAGTCACCCATTATAACTGCTGTTCCTTTATTGCACACATTTCTAATTTCCTGTTTAATACCATCTCCGACCTCACTACTACTGTTAGGTGGCCTGTACACAACTCCCATCAGCGTCTTCTGCCCCTTAGTGTTACGCAGCTCTACCCATATCGATTCCACATCTTCCCGGCTTATGTCCTTCCTTTCTATTGCGTTAATCTCTTTTTTAACCAGCAACGCCACCCCACCTCCCCTTCCTTCATGTCTATCCCTCCTGAATATTGAATATCCCTGAACGTTGAGCTCCCATCCCTGGTCACCCTGGAGCCATGTCTCTGTGATCCCAACTATATCATAATCATTAATAACAATCTGCACTTTCAATTCATCCACCTTATTACGAATGCTCCTTGCATTGACACATAAAGCCTTCAGGCGCTCTTTTACAACTCTCTTAGCCCTTTTTAATGCTTGCCCTGGATTTGTCGGCCTGCCACTTTTACTTTTCCCCTTTGTACTTTTTGCTTCTACGCTCACTTTACACCCCTCTGTCTCTCTGCACTGGTTCCCATCCCTCTGTTGTGAACTAACCTCCTCACACCTAGCCTCTTTAATTTGATTCCCACCCCCCAACCATTCTAGTTTAAAGTCACCTCAGTAGCCCCCGCTAATCTCCCTGCCAGGATATTGGTCCCCCTAGGATTTAAGTGTAACCCGTCCTTTTTGTACAGGTCACACCTGCGCCAAAAGAGGTCCCAATGATCCAAAAACTTGAATCCCTGCCCCCTGCTCCAATCCCTCAGCCACGCATTTATCCTCCACCTCATCGCATTCCTACTCTCACTGTCGCGTGGCACAGGCAGTAATCCCGAGATTACTACCTTTGCGGTCCTTTTTCTCAACTCCCTTCCTAGCTCCCTATATTCTTCTTTCAGGACCTCATCCCTTTTCCTACCTATGTCATTGGTACCTATATGTACCAGGACCTCTGGCTCTTCACCCTCCCACTTCAGGATATCTTGGACACGATCAGAAATATCCCGGACCCTGGCACCAGGGAGGCAAACTACCATCCGAGTCTCTGGACTGCGTCCACAGAATCGCCTATCTGACCCCCTTACTATCGAGTCCCCTATCACAACTGCCCTCCTCTTCCTTGCCCTACCATAGGGCAAGGAAGACATGAACTGATTAGGGATAGTCAGTATGGTTTTGTGTGTGGAAAGCAGTGTCTAACCAATTTTATGGAGTTTTTCAAGGAAGTTACCAGGAAAATTGATGAAAACAAGGCAGACAAATTGTCCACGTAGACTTTAGCAAAGTATTTGACAAGGTCCCTCATGTGAGGCTGGCCAAGAAGGTTCAGTCACTCAGCATTCAAGATGAGGTATTAAATTGGATTAGACACTGGCTTTGTGGGAGAAGCCAGAGAGTGGTAATAGATGGTTGTCTCTCTGACTGGAGACCTGTGACTATTGGTGTGCTGCAGAGATCGGTGCTGGGTTCCATGTTGTTTATCAACTATATCACTGATCTGGATGAGAATGTGCTTAATTGGATCAGCAAATTTGCAGATGACACCAAGAGTGAGGGTGTACTGAACAGTGAGGAAGACTATTAGAGGTTGCAGCAGGATCTGCAGTAGTTGGAAAAGTGGGCGGAAAAATGGCAGATAGAATTTAATGCAGACAAGTGTGAGGTGTTGCATTTCGGTAGGACCAACCAGGGTAGGACTTACACAGTGAATGGCAGGGCAATGAGGACTGTGGTAGAACAAATAAATCTGGGAATACAAATCCATAATTTATTAAAAGTTGCAGCAAAGATAGATAGGGTCTTAAAGCAACACACATAAAAGTTGCTGGTGAACGCAGCAGGCCAGGCAGCATCTCTAGGAAGAGGTACAGTCGATGTTTCAGGCCGAGGCCCTTCGTCAGGACTAACTGAAGGAAGAGCTAGTAAGAGATTTGAAAGTGGGAGGGGGAGGGGGAGATCCAAAACGATAGGAGAAGACAGGAGGGGGAGGGATGGAGCCAAGAGCTGGACAGGTGATTGGCAAAAGGGATATGAGAGGATCATGGGACAGGAGGCCGAGGGAGAGGGAGAAGGGAGAGGGAGGGGAAAACCCAGAGGATGGGCAAGGGGTATAGTGAGAGGGACAGAGGGAGAAAAAGGAGAGAGAGAAGAAGAATGTGTGTATATAAATAAATAACGGTGGGGTACGAGGGGGAGATGGGGCATTAGTGGAAGTTTGTAAAGTCAATGTTCATGCCATCAGGTTGGAGGCTACCCAGACGGAATATAAGGTGTTGTTCCTCCAACCTGAGTGTGGCTTCATCTTTACAGTAGAGGAGGCTGTGGATAGACATGTCAGAATGGGAATGGGATGTGGAATTAAAATGTGTGGCCACTGGGAGTTCCTGCTTTCTCTGGCGGACAGAGCTTAAAGCTTTTGGCGTTGGCCTTCTGAAATCAATATGTTGTGAACAGGAGATGGGATGTTATGTTGAAGTTGTATAAGACATTGGTGAGGCCTAATTCGGAGTATTGTGTGCAGTTTTGGTCACCGACCTACAGCAAAGATGTAAACACAGATGAGAGAGTACAGATAAAATTTACAAGGATATTGCCAGGTCTGCAGGATCTGAGTTATAAGGAAATATTGAACAGGTTGGGACTGTATTCTTTAAAACATAGGAGATTGAGAAGAGATTTGATAGTCATACAAAATTATGTGGGGTATAGATAAGGTAAACGCAAGCAGGCTTTTTTCACTGAAGTAGAGTGGGACAAGAACCAGAGGTTATGGATTAAAGATGAAAGGTAAAATGTTTAAGGAGGACAATATCCTGGCAGGGAGATTAGCGGGGGCTACTGAGGTGACTTTAAACTAGAATGGTTGGGGGGTGGGAATCAAATTAAAGCGGCTAGGTGTGAGGAGGTTAGTTTACAACAGAGGGATGGGAACCAGTGCAGAGAGACAGAGGGGTGTAAAGTGAGCGTAGAAGCAAAAAGTACAAAGGGGAAAAGTAAAAGTGGCAGGCCGACAAATCCAGGGCAAGCATTAAAAAGGGCTAAGAGAGTTGTAAAAGTGCGCCTGAAGGCTTTATGTGTCAATGCAAGGAGCATTCGTAATAAGGTGGATGAATTGAAAGTGCAGATTGTTATTAATGATTATGATATAGTTGGGATCACAGAGACATGGCTCCAGGGTGACCAGGGATGGGAGCTCAACGTTCAGGGATATTCAATATTCAGGAGGGATAGACATGAAGGAAGGGGAGGTGGGGTGGCGTTGCTGGTTAAAAAAGAGATTAACGCAATAGAAAGGAAGGACATAAGCCGGGAAGATGTGGAATCGATATGGGTAGAGCTGCGTAACACTAAGGGGCAGAAGACGCTGATGGGAGTTGTGTACAGGCCACCTAACAGTAGTAGTGAGGTCGGAGATGGTATTAAACAGGAAATTAGAAATGTGTGCAATAAAGGAACAGCAGTTATAATGGGTGACTTCAATCTACATGTAGATTGGGTGAACCAAATTGGTAAAGGTGCTGAGGAAGAGGATTTCTTGGAATGTATGCGGGATGGTTTTTTGAACCAACATGTCGAGGAACCGACTAGAGAGCAGGCTATTCTGGACTGGGTTTTGAGCAATGAGGAAGGGTTAATTAGCGATCTTGTCGTGAGAGGCCCCTTGGGTAAGAGTGACCATAATATGGTGGAATTCTTCATTAACATGGAGAGTGACGTAGTTAATTCAGAAACAAAGGTTCTGAACTTAAAGAGGGGTAACTTTGAAGGTATGAGACGTGAATTAGCTAAGATAGACTGGCAAATGACACTTCAAGGATTGACGGTGGATATGCAATGGCAGGCATTTAAAGGTTGCATGGATGAACTACAACAATTGTTCATCCCAGTTTGGCAAAAGAATAAATCAAGGAAGGTAGTGCACCCGTGGCTGACAGGAGAAATTAGGGATAGTATCAATTCCAAAGAAGTAGCATACAAATTAGCCAGAGAAAGTGGCTCACCTGAGGACTAGGAGAAATTCAGAGTTCAGCAGAGGAGGACTAAGGGCTTAATTAGGAAGGGGAAAAAAGATTATGAGAGAAAACTGGCAGAGAACATAAAAACGGACTGTAAAAGCTTTTATAGATATGTAAAAAGGAAAAGACTGATAAAGACAAATGTAGGTCCCCTGCAAACAGAAACAGGTGAATTGATTATGGGGAGCAAGGACATGGCAGACCAATTGAATAATTACTTTGGTTCTGTCTTCACTAAGGAGGACATAAATAATCTTCCAGAAATAGTAAGGGACAGAGGGTCCAGTGAGATGGAGGAACTGAGCGAAATACATGTTAGTAGGGAAGTGGTGTTAGGTAAATTGAAGGGATTGAAGGCAGATAAATCCCCAGGGCCAGATGGTCTGCATCCCAGAGTGCTTAAGGAAGTGGCCCAAGAAATAGTGGATGCATTAGTGATAATTTTTCAAAACTCGTTAGATTCTGGACTAGTTCCTGAGGATTGGAGGGTGGCTAATGTAACCCCACTTTTTAAAAAAGGAGGGAGAGAGAAACCGGGGAATTATAGGCCGGTTAGCCTAACGTCGGTGGTGGGGAAACTGCTGGAGTCAGTTATCAAGGATGTGATAACAGCACATTTGGAAAGCGGTGAAATGATCGGACAAAGTCAGCATGGATTTGTGAAAGGAAAATCATGTCTGACGAATCTCATAGAATTTTTTGAGGATGTAACTAGTAGAGTGGATAGGGGAGAACCAGTGGATGTGGTATATTTGGATTTTCAAAAGGCTTTTGACAAGGTCCTACACAGGAGATTAGTGTGCAAACTTAAAGCACACGGTATTGGGGGTAAGGTATTGGTGTGGGTGGAGAATTGGTTAGCAGACAGGAAGCAAAGAGTGGGAATAAACGGGACCTTTTCAGAATGGCAGGCGGTGACTAGTGGGGTACCGCAAGGCTCAGTGCTGGGACCCCAGTTGTTTACAATATATATTAATGACTTGGATGAGGGAATTAAATGCAGCATCTCCAAGTTTGCGATGACACAAAGCTGGGTGGCAGTGTTAGCAGTGAGGAGGATGCTAAGAGGATGCAGGGTGACTTGGATAGGTTGGGTGAGTGGGCAAACTCATGGCAGATGCAATTTAATGTGGATAAATGTGAAGTTATCCACTTTGGTGGCAAAAATAGGAAAACAGATTATTATCTGAATGGTGGCCGATTAGGAAAAGGGGAGGTGCAACGAGACCTGGGTGTCATTATACACCAGTCATTGAAAGTGGGCATGCAGGTACAGCAGGCGGTGAAAAAGGCGAACGGTATGCTGGCATTTATAGCGAGAGGATTCGAGTACAGGAGCAGGGAGGTACTACTGCAGTTGTACAAGGCCTTGGTGAGACCACACCTGGAGTATTGTGTGCAGTTTTGGTCCCCTAATCTGAGGAAAGACATCTTTGCCATAGAGGGAGTACAAAGAAGGTTCACCAGATTGATTCCTGGGATGGCAGGTCTTTCATATGAAGAAAAACTGGATGAACTGGGCTTGTACTCGTTGGAATTTAGAAGATTGAGGGGGGATCTGATTGAAACATATAAGATCCTAAAGGGATTGGACAGGCTAGATGCGGGAAGATTGTTCCCGATGTTGGGGAGGTCTAGAACGAGGGGTCACAGTTTGAGGATAGAGGGGAAGCCTTTTAGGACCGAGGTTAGGAAAAACTTCTTCACACAGAGAGTGGTGAATCTGTGGAATTCTCTGCCACAGCAAACTGTTGAGGCCAGTTCATTAGCTATGTTTAAAAGGAAGTTAGATATGGCCCTTGTGGCTACAGGGGTCAGGGGGTATGGAGGGAAGGCTGGGGCGGGGTTCTGAGTTGGATGATCAGCCATGATCATAATAAATGGCGGTGCAGGCTCGAAGGGCCGAATGGCCTACTCCTGCACCTATTTTCTATGTTTCTATGTCTATGTTTCTATGACATGAGGTGAAACTTCTTCACTCAGAGGATCACGAGTGTGGAACAAGTTGTTGGTATAAGTGGTGCTTGCCAATGTTTAGGAGAAGTTTTGGATGGGTAGGGATATGGAGGGTTATGGTCCAGGTTCAGGTGGATGGGAGGAGGCAGTTTAAATGAATGGCCAAAGAGCCTCTTTCTGTGCTGTACGTTCCTAAGACTCTGACATCAAAGTCATGATTGGAGCATTTGAAAAAGAAAGAAAGATTAGTTTTGACACATATACATTGCAGCATACAGTGAAATAACCAATACAGCTCAAAGATGTGCTGGGGGCAGCCTTCAAGTGTCCAAACCAATTCAGTATGCTCACAACTTATGGGTGATTCATAGGGGGGGGACTATTTAATACAACTTAGCATCAGGATCAGCATAAGATCACGGGCCGATTGGCCTGCCCAGTGTTGTGCTGTTCACTGTTTTGTGTCATAAGGAAACATGAAGCCATGTTGATTTCCAAGGACAGCTCTAACTAAGCAGCCACCCATTATATCTCAAAATGACAGGAATTATCAACTCCCAAAATATTGTGTATATTGCTAACTTGCAGAAGTACCGATCAGTAGATGTAAATAAAGATTTACCTCAGATGGTAAGAAAGTCATAAGATGAAAAGTTGAATTAGTTTGGAGCATGCTTTTACAAGCTACCTTCAATGGCAATGAAAAATAAAAATAATAAAACGACATTGATTTTCTCTGGGCCCTTCGATACATATTGAGCAACACTTCAGAGATTTTGCTCGATGCACTAGTAGCCTGGACCACGTGCATTAGAGCTGATCTCATGTTCCTTCCCGTGATATACTTAGTTCATCAAGTCAAGTCAAAGTTCAAAGCAAATTTATTATCAAAGTGCATATATAACACCCTGAGATTAATTCCTTTGCAGGCATTGCCAGTAAATACAAAGAAACACAATAGAATTGGTAAAAGACCACACACATCAAAGACAGACAAAAAACCAATGGGCAGAAGACAACAAATTGTGCAGATACAAAAGAAATAAATCAGCAATTTTGGGTAGAAGGAGCTCGTCAGCCTAGGAAGGCAGTCCATCTAAGAGAGGGAAAACTCTGATTTCAAACCTCCGCTGCCTTGCGGCCATACCCACTCATGGGAAAGGCTTTGGGAGTAAACCCTGAGGACAAATCCGGAGCTGGGGTCCCTAAGGCAGTCCGACGTTGCCTTCAGCTTCATTCTGGCAACTCCTGTGATGACACTGGTGCCAAGCTGTATCAGCCCTTGACCTTCCCTTGGACAATATTGGTGTCATGGAGAGGGGAGACTTGCAGCATGGGCAGCTGCCGGTCTTCCATACAACCTTGTCCAGGCCTGCGCCCTGGAGAGGACAAGCAAGACTTTCCAGGCGCAGATCCATGGTCTTGTGAGACTAACGGATACCACTGAAATGAGCAATATTAAATGAGTTCATTAGTTGTGGGATCAGTGTAGGGGGGAGTAAAGTTGAGTGAAGTTATTCCCCTGGTTCAAGAGTCTGATAGTTGAGGGGTAATAACTGCCTCCTGAACCTGGTGGTGAGAGTCCTGAGACTCCTGTGCCTCCTGCATGATGGTAATAACAAGAAGAGAGAATGTTCTGGATGATGGGGATCCTTGATTATGAATGCTGCTTTCCTGCCACCACACTCCTTCTGGAAGTTAATCGTGGGGAGGGCTTTACCCATGATGGACTCAGTCTATGCCAGGTCTTAGCAGTAACTCCAATGTTTTCCATTGTCTTTCCACTTGACCCGGGGGAGCTGGCTCCAGGACTCTCTCGATCCTCACACCTTAAAAGATGATTGCACCCCCATCCTCCCCAATAAGATTCTTAACATTATGGAGGAACAGATGGACCTTGGGCTCCATGTCCACAGATCCCTCAGCAACCGTGTAAGCTAATATGGTGGTTAAGAAGGCATATAGTGGGTTGGCCTCCATTAATCAGGGGGTTGAGTTGCATTTCTATAAAACCCTGGTTAGACCACACTTTGGAGTATTGTATTCAGTCTGGCTGACTCATTATAGGGGAGAATGTGGAAGCTTTAGAGAGGGTGCAGAGATTCATCAGGATACTGCCTAGTTTAGATAACATGTCTTATGAGGAAAGGTTGAGAGAGCTCTTTGGAATGGAGGGGGATGAGATGTGACTTGATAAGAGGCATAGATGGAGTGTACATCCAGTGCCTTTTCCCTGGGGGAAATGGCTCATATGAGGGGGCATAAACTTAAGGTGATTGGAAGAAAGTATTAAGGGGATGTTAGAGGTAGCCCATTTACACAAAGAGTGGTGGGTCAGGGTGGTGGTAAGAGACAGATACATTAGGGACATTTAGCAGACTTGTAGATAAGTACACGTGAAAGACAGTGGAGGATTCTGTGTGAGGAAGAGGTTAAATCAACCTTAAAGTGGGTTGAAAGTGTTGACACATTGTGCGCCAAAGGGCCTATACTGTGATCTATTGTTTTTATGTTCTAAAACCCTTCTAACCAGAGATCTGCCAACCCTTTGAACACACCCACCACCTTGCCAGACTGAACAGCCCAATCAATCTTAACCCTAATACACCTCCTAACCTCCCTTACCAACAATAGATTCTGATCCCTTTGCCTAGTAATTGACTTCAATTTTCCCACTGATCCATAACTCACCTCTTCCTAATCTCTGTCTCCTTCCCACACAACTTCATTCATCCCACCTCACTGTTGCTTACCCGACACCCTTTAAAGAGCAGGCTGATGGGAGGCCTTCAGTTGTGTAGGGACTGTTCATTCATGCACAATCCCATAAGGCTTGCCTGGACCATCTGCTTGCTGGCATGCCGTGAATTGGTAGTTTAACACACCTTTTAATTTCTGGACAATATTACGCTCTGTAGACGGTTTACACCGACAGCATAAGATTGGCACTATCACAGAGAATGCGATGGACTCAGTAGTAATCAGGACTTGAGTTCAAACTATACTCTGAGTAATGTTAATACACACAATCTCCAGTGGATGAAAATCTAACCACCTCCCTTTAAATTTCAAAATGCTAAATCTGCAGATGCAGGAAATCTGAAATAATAGTACAAGAAGTCCAGACATAAAGGATTAAGATTTAGCAAAAAAGATCTTGACCGTGTACCCTATCTATGCTAGATACAGAATCCCTGTCAATGATTTGGTCACCTCCTTCTTTATGCCTACCCCATCTACTCTTCTGGCTGCCTTGATGAAGCAGCCAGCATGATCAAAGATCCACCCACCTGGATTATTCTCTCTTCTCCCCTCTTCCGTCATGCAGAAAATACAAACCTGTGAAGCCGCATCCCACCAGGCCCAAGGGCAGCATTTATCCTGCCATTGGAAGACTACTGAATGATTTCTTTATATCATAAAATGGATTCTTGACCTCACTTCTCTTGGCCCCAGGCGTTGACTGTACTCTTCTTCAGATGCTGTCTGGGCTGCTGTGTTCCTCCAGCATTTTGCGTGTGTTCTATGCACCTCGCTGGACTTCACTGCAGCTGTACTTTACTCTGCATTCTTCCATCATGCAGAAAATACAAACGTGTGAAGCCGTGTCAATTCTGTTATTGTTTCACCTTGTACCATGTCAACGCACTGTGTAATAAATTGATCTGTATGGGTGACATTGTTAAAGACATCCACTCCCCAGGACATGCCCTCTTCTCAATACTACCATCAGAGAGGAGGTACAGGAGCTTGAAGACACATACTCAACATTTTAAGATCAGCTTCTTCCCCATTACCATCAGATTTCTGAACAGAAAAAGAACCCATGAACACCAGCTCACTATTTTTGCACTACAGGAATAATTGATACAAAGGCTTTGTTATCAAAAAAAAAACCTCATGACAATAAATCCCACACAACATATACCATTTTTCAAATGCATTAATACATTGAACACTTAGTTCTTCATGTGCAGGTAAATAATAACAAAGATCAAATTGTAGTGGTATTAAACTTTATTTTTTGAATTTTAAAGGTTCATGCACCATAAACATAGCACAAAATTTTACAATCTTTTGATTGGTTTTATATTATAGAAGTAGGAGTTCAGTCTATAAATGTATTTACATGATAGGGGTGACAAGTATGACTGAAGTGTTAAGTCTGAGATTTAGATGCACTCTGAAAATCTTTGATTGATTTATCGAGCTAGAGCCCAAGGCATTTACCCCTTTGACACATACCGTGACAATAAACATTTTTTCTTTACATAACATACATCTGACATCTTTAGCAATATTTCATCCAACAAAAACTTGGATTGTAAGTAATGGTATAGAAATGAAATAATTTATGATAAAGTGTGCTTGCTTGTGTTAAAATATTTGAAGCTCCACTACATTTACTACCCATACGCGAGCCTTTCTTCATAATTAAAACCCGCAAGAACATCTATAAAGACTGGAATACCAGACGATACAGTCATGTAAAGTTAAGCATAAGCTGGAATTTCACAAGCTTTCAATGTTAACCATCAATACAAAATATGATCAGTACGTTTCCAGAGCAACACACTCAAAATGCTGGAGGAACTCAGCAGGTCAGGCAGCACCTAACAGTCGATGTTTCAGGCTGAGACCCTTCATCAGGACTGGAAAGGAAGGGAAAAGATGCCAGAATAAAATGAAGGGAGGGAAAGGAATACAAGCTAGAAGGTGATAGGTGGGGCAAGTAAGAAACTGGGAGGTAACAGATGGAAGGTAAAGGGCAGGAGGAGGAGGAATCTGATAAAAGAGGACAGTGGACCATGGGAGAAAGGAGAGAGACCAACAGGGGAAGGTGATAGGCAAGTGCGAAGAGAAGAGGTAAGGGAGTCAGAGTGGTGAACTGAAGAGGGAAGGGGGAAGGGTGTGTAATGCTCTGTGAGGTTTCACTGCTAATGATATGGTTTCTCCGTAGCAGCACTGTTTGGGTTATGACTCGAGATAACGAGGGCTTTGGAATGTGTGCCACCCAATGAGAGGCGTGTTGTTTCTTTTGTGTGTCTGAGAGGAGGTATTCGCAGTCCTTTGTCAAGGACAGATGAAGAAAGAAGACATGACAGGAGCGAGCTGGTGGACTGCAGGATGGAGTAAGGGTTTGGGAGTTGATGACACTCGGAGGAAATGGATGGGACGGAAAATCGTGAGCTCCAAAGTGCACAACAGACTGTTTCATTAAAATGGGCCTTTTTTCTCTTTGTTTCTGTACTAACTTAAGAATTATAAAGCTCAACTGTTTGATTGCATCTGGTGTACCGTCTGATCTTTCGTGGTACTGAGTTGTAACGGGAACACATCACGCAGCATCCGTAGAAATGAGATTTCATCAGTTTGGCAGGGGAGGCGACTGTCTTCCCCTAGATTAACACAGCCCATCGAATCTGGCGGTTACAGGTGAAAATTACCAGAAATTTCCACTCTGGTCAATATATTTTCAAAATTAAACTTGGGGGAGAAAAATAAAACAAAATTATACTGAACTAGTCCACCCAAGTGCAATTGAAGGCTGTCCTTTGGCATGCATTAGTAGAGGTATAATTCCAAATGTTCAGGATGGTTTATTCAGTATGTGGGCATTGAGGTTAATACAAAAGGTTATCTACTAACAGAAAAAATGCATTTTTTCTTTAGTATTACTAAATGAACTTATATTGTAAAATATAACCACTATATACTGCAGCTTTTACTGTTAAAGCAGAGAACTGGGACTTGTGAAAAGTAGAGTAAACCCTCAGACAATTATGTATGCTAGTGTGCTAGAACACAGTTACCTCAATTCACAGACAAAATGAAAATATCCTTATTCATCGTTAAACAATAAAAACCTTGAACCTTCAGTTTACAATCTGACAGTAATCAATCCTTTACCAACAAATAAATGAGAAAATCCACAGGTACGGTAAAAAGTAACAACAAAAATTATTTCAAGTGTTAATTTCACATGTAGTAGCCCTCCCAATCATAAGTCTATATTTTAGCCACACAGTAGAGTACGGTAAGTTTAAATAATGCCAATATACAGTAGTTTTACATGTTGAGAAACATCTTAAGAAATGCAAGCCGGCATGCGGTTTCCATTGCCCAGCTGAAACCACGAGATAAACATTTTCTCAAATTCTTGTCCACAAGAAACACAAGTAAACTGTGACATTATCTGCATTGTAACAAAACAAAATTAAATGATTCTTTCCCCAACCCATTACATCGCTGAAAACATAGTGAAATTCTTCAATATTAACTGTGACTGATAGCCTAATCATCCCCAAAGGCATTCAGTGTCACAACAATTAAGCATTCATAATTCAAGTAATTTGATAGTTAGCGCCTACAAGTAGCTCAAAGTCATGATCCTCATGTTGTATGAACCGATTATCAAATGGTACAGGGAGGTCTAGAGTGGACACTTGGATTGTGCTGGGGTACTGAGCAACTGGGCGCTGAGTAGGAGAGATTACTCAGATCATTATGACACCATTAACAGGCAAAGGTGCCTGCAGCCTGCTCTCAATGGCGGAACTATTTGCAAACACTCAATTAAGATTGTATATTAACGGTAACTCAAAGCTGTTGACAACCATTAGATTGTACCTAGTTTTACGTTACCACTTCACAATTGGAGAAACTTATAACTTCTAAGTTTATAGTGCTTTGTAAAAGTACCCTAATTTCCATCCACTGTCATAGAATCTTTGTAAAACATCCCATGGAACTATTAAATAGCAGGAACACAAGAAAATCTGCAGATGTTGGAAATCCAGAGTAACAGACACAAAATGCTGGAGGAACTCAGTAGATCAAGCAGCATCTATGGAAAGGAGTAAACAGTTGACATTTCGGGCCAAGACCCTGCATCAGGACTGAAAATGAAGGGGGGGGGTGGAGTCAGACTTAAGGTGGGGAGAGGGGAGGAAGAAGTACAAGTTGGCAGATGATAGGTGAAACCGCAAGAGGGGAAGGGAGGGAGAAGAGCTGGGAGGTTGGTTGTGAAAGAGATAAAGGGCTGAAGAAGGGAGAATCTGATAGGAGAGGACAGAAGATCATGGAAGGAAGAAGAGCACCAGATGGAGCTGATGGGCAGGTAAGGAGATAAAGTGAAAGAAGGTAACAGGAATGGGGAATGGTGAAGGACAGGAGGGAGGGAGAAGGCAATTACAGTAAGTTCAAGAAATCAAAGTTATTGCCATCAGGTTGGAGCTACCCAGATGGAATATAAGGTGTTGCTCCTCCAACCTGAATGTTGCCTCATCGTAGCAGTAGAGGTGGCCATGAACTAACATGTCAGAATGGGATTAAAAGCAGAGTTATCTGCAATATCCTGGTTATTAGTTTTCTCTTGCTAGATTTACTAAAATAGACTACTTGGTCACTACCACATTGCTGTTTGGATCAGCTTGCTATAATCCAAGTAATTCCGACATTTTCTACAGCACTATTTTGGGATACTTGGACGTCATGCACTCTGGAATATCCTGAAATATACTATAAAGAATACAAGCATTTCCTCAACTCAGTACGAGTATGATTTTATCTAGTCACTGAACATTGAATTTTGACCCTTGGCTGACACCATTAAAGTACAAGACTGAGCGATGACTTCCATTCCCCCACCGCTATAAACCCTCCCCTCACCTGAAAAAAAACTTAGTTCTTGATTGCACAGATCAATATTACTTTATTCCTTTATGAAAGCAAGATTGAAAACATTCACATCAGCCACTGTTCTTTCTCTTTGTGAAACTTTTCTGCCCATTTCCGAGTTATCTCCAGGTAGATGTCTGGCTTATGAGGCAGGTAGTCCAGATAAACCACTTGACTTGTCTTCTTGGGAACAGCTTTCTCAATCTGAGTTCCTTCATGCCACTCATTAAATGAAGTTATAGTGATTATTTCTGGACGAATTAGAAGGGCTGTACTTAAAGCAGTCTCATAATATTTGCCATTGACACGGTTTCTTGTATTATGGTTGTTCCAAGCCCTAATGCTGGTGTCTATATACCCAGGTCCTACACTTGGGATAAACATAAGGTTATTGCTGTCACAGAAATCTTTTATTGCTTGCCAGTTTTGATGAGAGGAACCATGAGAGAATCCATTTGTTGCAAAGTATGTGTACATGCCATCAAATCCACCCTGTAAAATTTCATTTTTGTGTTGTTCTTCGACAATAAGGGCAATGAACAGTGCGTCGTATTGAGTGTTTCGAACTGAACTCGATCCTGAAGCAGAGAAAAGGTTGGCCCAAGATCCTGGGCTAGTGATATACGAATCATAAATGTAGAACATCGGAAGGGATTTTCCCGAGTTAGTTTTGTGTCTATAAAATGCAGGGTGGGATCCATACCTGTAAAAAGGAAAAGAAAGAAAACTAAGTTCACTTTCAAGTTTGATTGTCTTTCAACAGTACATAAATACCGATGAATGCAACCAAATGAAATAGCGTTAATCTAGGGCCACGGTGCTGACACAGTACCAACAGTCACACACAGCACAAAACATAGTCCAAGTCCCTGAGTCTATGGATGTTGCAACAGTCTACAGTTAAACACAATACAGGCTTTCTTCTGCTGAGCAAACACTGGAGGGCAGCACTGACTTTAGCATGGCCGCAGTGCCACACCACTTACAACATTTTGTCCTGGGCAGCTGCAAGCAGGTGATAGCGTGGTCTGAGGCCTATCCTCGCTAGGACCAAGGTTATGCAGCTTCCCCGCTGTGTACTAACAAAACAGTGAATCAAACTTGTAGTTTTCAATATTAGCAATGTCCAACAGGGTTTTGCAATCACCAGAAAATGAATAAGACGATCACCCGCTGTTCAACTGTACACCGCCTTGGCTGACTGACTCCTCTGTTGCAGGCAGCAGCACAATCCGCACCAAGTCCACTCCTGCAGTTTCTCTGCCAATGAGCAGCTTGCCAACGTTGTGGCTCAGACTGTTGTTTATTTTTAGGTTCGTAGGGAAGGTTTTGGGGACTGTGTGGGGAGTTAGGGGTCAGGTTGGCTTTAGGGAGGGTTAACGGCAGTAAACGAAGAGTCTGGGCAGGAGTTCAATTTCAGGTGATATTGATCCATGGTCGAACATCTGCGATCTCGGAGACAGGGTCAGCAGGCACTGACAAGATCAGCAGTCCCCAGGTTTGGTGAGTTCTGGATCTGGGTAAGAGGCCTGTATGGGCAGCAAGTCCCTAGTACGCGAAGGAGATACTAGGGATCATGCCCCAACAGCCCCAACTGTTGGAGTCAGCCCATGTGAGTCTGGGCATCAAGATCCAAAGGTCAAACCCATGTCCTTGAGTGAAGTCTGAAGTTGCAGGCCTGAAGTCTGCGAGTCTCAGAGTACAGGGTCAGGGCCTGGAGGTCTGTGTGTATGAGTAGGTGGATAGCGAAGGAGGGAAAAGGGCTGCTCCTAGCACATGCTTGCGTGCGTTGGTTGATAACATAAACGACACATTTGTATGTTTGAATGGACTGTACATGTGACAAATCAATCTGAATCTGAATCTAAACACTGTTGGGTGGTAGGCACATGTCTGGATTCCTGCCCTGCTGCCACCAAGCCCTGGGTGACAGGAGACAGGAGTGGAATAAGGTCATTCGGTCCATCGAATACTCCTCCATTTGATCATGGTAAAAGGTAGGAAGAGCAGCGTACCCATGGTCAGACTTTTCCCCCCAGAATGGAGGTAAAGTGTGGTGGGTCAATGAAATACATTAGGGCCTCTGCTGTTCACATTAGATTTTAATGACATGAAATTTGAGGATGTACAACTCAGTGAGGCAAAAGGAACAAGTTTCAGAATGAGACAAACAGTGAAGTTATGCATTTTTGGAGGAATACCCCAGTAGCGTAGCAGTTATCATGAGGCTATTGCAGCTTAGAACATCGGAGTTTGGAATTCAATTCCATCTCTGCCCGTACGGGATTTGTACATTCTCTCTGTGTCCACGCAGGTTTCCTTCGGATGCTCTAGTTTCGTCACACAGTCCAAAGATGTACATGGAGCTTAGAAAAATAGAGGGCTATGGGTAAGCCTAGTAATTTCTAAGGTAGGGACATGTTCGGCACAACTTTGAGGTCTGAAGGGCCTGTATTGTGCTGTAGGTTTTCTATGTTTCTATGGTTAGTAGGTTAACTGGTCATTATAAATTGTCCTGTGATCGGAGTCGACCATGGATGTGTTGTCCCAGCTGTGTACAGAACAGGCAAATCATTACACAAACCGGAGGAGGCGGCCCCCATCAGTCAGAGCTGACCATGGACACTGCAGCCCAGCTGCCTAGGTATGTGAATCAGGGCAGTACCTTATGGACACTGTTGCCCCCCCCACCCCCCACGCAGCTGATGGATCCAAAGGGATGGCAGAGACCGATAGAATTTGGTACCAGTGGCGACACAGGAATCGCTGGTCAGTGTTGAACTCAGCTTAGGACTGCCTTAGAACCCCGAGCTCTGGAATTTTCCATTGGGGGTTTACACCCGAAGCCTTCTTCATGAGTGGGCATAGCTGCAAGGCAGCAGAGGTTTGAGGTCAGAGTTTTCCTTCTCCTAAATGAGCTGCCAACCACGGCTGATGAGCCTGATCTGTCTGAAATGATTGGTTTTATGGTGCCAGTAATCCACCTTTGCCCCTTCTCTTGCTAGTAGCTTCCTGCGATTAAGCTAGGATTAAACAGACAGGTTGCTGGACAACACAGCTCGTTGGGCCTGTTTTGTACTGTATCTCTAAATAAAAATAAATACATAAAATGCAGCATACCCACCTCTCCACTCACCACTGGCTCTGTTGCTAACTAGCTTGAGGGTTACAGGAGGAAGCCTGGGGTATTGGGTTGAAAAAAAAAACAGCTGTGATTGAATGATGCACCATACTTGAAGCCTAATTCTGTTCCTATATCTTATGTTTTAACTTTACGTAGTGTTGTTTCAGGACGGCTAACAATATTGCCCGGGAGGACTGCCACTCTGGCCATTCCCTTTTCTCTCGTCTGCCTTCTAGGAGAAGATACAGGAGCTTGAAAGCTTGGATGGCAAGACTCAAGAACAGCTTTATCCCCGCTGCTATCAGACTCCTGAACCAATCACCCCTTTCACATCCTCTTCCCAGTGGTGTCACCACAAGAAAAATGGAGTACAATGTGCAGGGAAGATTCATGTATAGGTCAGCACAACACCGTGGGCCGAAGGGCCTGTACTATGCTTCGTGGCATTCTACGCACAGTGGCACAAAACTGCATATGAAATGCTTTGAAGTCCTTTGTGCAAGTCGCTCAGCGCATATGCAGAACAGGAGACCTGCACACATTTTAACTGGACTGCTAAGGTTTGTGGGGCCTCACCGGTCTGACGTCTGCTGCAGGTGAGAGGCCCAGGTGTCCCCTGTCTCTCACATCAGTTTTCTCTTTAGTGTTTTTCATCACTTATCCCAGCTCTACTCCATGTCATCAACCATACCCTCAACTATGACTGATTATCCCTAAACCCGGAGAAGCAACTAAGAAAACATGGACGACCATAACAAAATGTTTAATTTTATTATAGCAAGAGAATAAACCACTGATTGTTGAATTCAGGAAGAGGAAGGAGAGTGAAAAGGCCAATCTGCTGTGGGATCAGAGGTTGAGAGAGTCAGCAGCTTTAAGTTCCTGGCTGTTAACTTTCCGGTGACCTAGCAGCACAGAAGCAATCATGAGGAAAACGTGGCAGTGTCTCAGCTGGTTCATCAAACATGCTAACAAGATGTAAGTGATGTGAGGAACAGGGGACACCTGGGACTCTCACCTGCAGCAGAAAGGTGACGTCCAATTAAAATGTGTGTAATTTTCTTGAACTGCAAATGTTCTGAACAGTCTTGCACAAAGGATTTCAAAGTTGTAAGTATCCTGACTAGTTGCACCATGGCCTGATACAGCAATTTGCAAGAACACAAGAGGCTGCAGAGAGGATTGAAGTCTGCTTAATAAAACAGGGACACATCCATCCCCACCATTGGTTTAAATCTACAGGAGATGCTGTCTCAAGATTGCAACAACATACACCACTGGGCCATGGCATCTTTTCAGGTAGCAGGTACAGAAGTCTGAAGTACCACACTAACAGATTCGAGAAAAACTATTTTCCTTCAACCATTCGATATTGATCCAATTGGCAAAACCCTAATCACTACGGTTTGCAAACACTATGAACACTTTGTACTTAAACAGTTTGGTTTTATTTCGTCTAAAAGTGTTTACTTGTAAAAATTGTGTATAACTTATAATTTAATTTAATTTAGAGATAAAGCATGGTACACAGGTCCGACGGTCCCAATTACACGCATACGTCTTTGGACTGTGGTAGGGAACCAGAGCACCTGGGGAAACCCATGCTGTCACGGGATGGATGTTACATGCTCCTTACAGACAGCTGCAGGAAATGGACCCAGATTACTGGCGCTACAATACTGCTGTGCTAACCGCTACACTACTGTGCTGCCATACAAGCCACTTGCTCACGCAAACAAGGTTTTCCATCGCACCATTTATTGTCACGTATGCAAATGCAAATATGTACATATGACAATAAACTCAACTTTGATTTTGATTTACAAAAATGGCAACAAAAAAGTCATTGTTTTTTCCAGATGTAAATACTGAATTAAAATCGAGTAAAAGACTTACTTGTGAATGATGTATTTCAGATTACGGTGGAAAGTATGCTCTCTTCCTTCATACGGCTCAATGTGAAAGGTGACCTTTGAAAAGAAAAATGAAATACTGGATACATTGGCAGTCATCATTTCAGGATAATTACTGTTTCCTCATATCAATTTTCAAATGCTGGAAATCCAAAATAAAAGCAAAAAACACTAGAATAACACACACAGCAGCAGCCGAAGAGAAAACAGAATTGAAAAAGGAAACAAGCATGTTTCATGTTGTGAAGAATTAACACAGGGAGGGTCCATAATATTATCTCAAATGATTTCATTTATCCACCTTGCTCGTGTTACCCCAAGGTATCCACAATGGCTGTGACCATTTATTTCCATTTCTGATATCAATTTGGCCAGCTTGTTATCTGAATTGAATTAGCATTGTATGGAGCCTTTAATTTTGCCTTTCTGTCACCTTTTCCATGTACCAATTGCAACGGCACTTTGATAATTTGGCATTGAGGGTCCAGAGGTGGTTCACAAGGATGATTCCTGAGAGACCTCCAGCCTCCCTGATGGCCACATCTGCGCCAGGTGCACCGAGATGCAGCTCCTCAGAGACCGTGTTAGGGATCTGGAGCTGCAGCTTGATGACCTACTGCTTATCAGGGAAAGTGAAGAGGTGATAGACAGGAGCTACAGAGAGGTAGTCATCCCTCGGCTACAGGAGTCAGTAGTCATCCTTAGGCTACAGGGGTAAGAAAACTGGGTGACTGTCAGGAGAGGGAAGGAAAATGCCCAGATAGTGGAGAGCACACCTGTGGCTGTCCCCCTCAGCAACAAATATCTTGTTCTGGATGCTGTTGAAGGAGATGACCTGACAGGGGACGGCCACAGTGACCGGGTCTCTGGCACTGAGCCTGGCGCTGTTGTGCAGGAGGGAAGGAGGGAAGGAGGGAGAAGAGGAATGCGGTAGTCATAGGGGATTCCACGGTCAGGGGAACAGACAGGAGATTCTGTGAGCCTGATAGAGATACCCGCATGGTGTGTTGCCTCCCAGGTGCCAGGGCACAGGATGTCTTGGATCGGGTCAAGAATATTCTGAAGGGACAGGGCGAGCAGCCAGTTGTCTTGGTACATGTTGGTACCAATGACATAGCTAGGACAAAGGAGGAGGGCCTGAAGAAAGATTTCCGGGAGTTAGGATGAAAGCTGAGAAGCAGGACCTCCAGGGATTGGGATTGCTACCTGTGCCACGTGCCAGCGAGGGCAAGAATAGTAGGATCAGGCAGATGAATGTGTGGCTGAGAGACTAGTGCAGGGGGCAGGGCTTCAGAATCTTGGATCATTGGGATCTCTTCTGGGGGAAGTATGACCTGTTCAAAAAGGACGGGCTACACCTGAACCCAAAGGGGACCAATATCCTGGCGGGAAGGTTTAATAGAGCTGTTAGGGAGGGTTTAAACTAATTTGGCAGGGGGATGGGAACTGGAATGATAGAGTGGAAGAAGGGGAAAACAGAAATAAATCTAAGATAGTGAGTAGTAAAGATGTGAGGAAAGACAGGGAGGTGATGAGGCAAATTTGTAGCCATTGGGATGAGTTGCAGTGAAATCAAAGCAAAAAGTACCAAAATACTGGTCCTAAGGCGTTATACTTAAATGCACGCAGCATAAGGAATAAGGCGGATGATCCTGTCGTACAGCTACAGATTAGCAGGCATGATATTGTGGCCATCACTGAGACGTGGCTAAAGGATGCATGTCTCTGGGAGCTGAACGTCCAAGGATACACGGTATATCGGAAGGATAGGAAGGTAGGCAGTGGGGGTAGCGTGGCTTTATTGGTAAGAAATGATATTAAGTCATTAGAAAGGGGTGACATAGGATCGGAAGGTGCAGAATCTTTATGGGTTGAGCTAAGAAATCGCAGGGGTAAAAGGACCCTGATGGCAGTTATATACAGACCTCCTAACAGCTGCCGTGATGTGGACTACAAATTACAACAGGAAATAGAAAAGGCTTGTCAGAAGGGCAGTGTTATGATAACTGTGGGGGATTTTAACATGCGAGTGGATTGGGAAAATCAGGTCGGCACTGCATCTCAAGAGAGAAAATTTGTAGAATGTCTATGAGATGGCTTTTTAGAACAGCTTGTTGTTGAGCCCACTAGGGGATCGGCTGTACTGGACTGGGTATTGTGTAATGAACCAGAGATGATTAGAGAGATTGAAGTGAAGGAACCCTTCACTGAGGAAGACATCAGCAGTATACCGGACACTCAAGGGTGGCAGGGAAGAGAAGTGTGCGCAGTCACAATTACGACAGAGAAAGAACTCAGGAAGCTGAATAGTCTAAAGGTGGATAAATCTCCCGGGCCAGATGGAATGCAACCTTGTGTTCTGAAGGAAGTAGCTGTGGAAATTGCGGAGGCATTAGCAACGATCTTTCAAAAGTCAATAGATTCTGGCATGGTTCCGGAGGACTGGAAGATTGCAAATGTCACTCCGCTATTTAAGGGGGCAAGGAAGCAAAAAGGAAATTATAGACCTGTTAGCTTGACATCGGTGGTTGGGAAGTTGTTGGAGTCAATTGTCAAGGATGAGATTACACAGTACCTGGAGGCATATGACAAGATAGGCAGAACTCAGCATGATTTCCTTAAAGGAAAATCCTGTCTGACAAACCTATTGCAATCTTTTGAGGAAATTACAAGTAGGCTAGACAAGGAGGATGCAGTGGATGTTGTGTATTTGGATTTTCAGAAGGCCTTTGACAAGGTGCCACACATGAGGCTGCTAAACAAGATAAGAGCCCATGGAATTACAGTTAAGTTACATACGTGGATAGAGCTTTGGCTGATTGGCAGGAAACAGAGCGGGAATAAAGGGATCCCATTCTGGTTGGCTGCCGGTTACCAGTGGTGTTCCACAGGGGTCCGTGTTGGGGCCGCTTCTTTTTACATTGTACATCAACGATTTGGATTATGGAATAGATGGCTTTGTGGCTAAGTTTGCTGATGATATGAAGATAGGTGGAGGAGCCGGTAGTGCTGAGGAAACGGAGAGTCTGCAGAGAGACTTGGATAGATTGCAAGAATGGGCAAAGAAGTGGCAAATGAAATACAATGTTGGAAAGTGTATGGTTATGCACTTTGGTAGAAGAAATAAACGGGCAGAGAATGGGGAGAGAATTCAAAGTTCTGAGATGCAGCGGGACTTGGGAGTCCTCGTGCAGGATACTTTTAAGGTTAACCTCCAGGTTGAGTCCGTAGTGAAGAAGGCGAATGCAATGTTGGCATTCGTTTCTAGAGGAATAGAGTATAGGAGCAGGGATGTGATTTTGAGGCTCTGTAAGGTGCTGGTAAGACCTCACTTGGAGTACTGTGGGCAGTTTTGGTCTCCTTATTTAAGAAGGGATGCGCTGACGTTGGAGAGGGTTCAGAGAAGATTCACGAGAATGATTCCCGGAATGAGAGGGTTAACATATGAGGAACGTTTGACCGCTCTTGGACTGTACTCCCTGGAGTTTAGAAGAATGAGGGGGTACCTCATAGAAACATTTCGAATGTTGAAAGGCATGGACTGAGTGGATGTGGCAAAGTTGTTTCCCATGGTGGTGGAGTCTAGTATGAGAGGGCATGACTGAAGGATTGAAGGGCGTCCATTCAGAACAGAGATGTGAAGAAATTTTTTCAGCCGGAGGGTGGTGAATCTATGGAATTTGTTGTCACGGGCAGCAGTGGAGGCCAAGTCATTGGGTGTATTTAAGGTAGAGATTGATAGGTATCTGAGTAGCCAGGGCATCAAAGGTTATGGTGAGAAGGCTGGGGAGTGGGACTAAATGGGAGATTGGATCAGCTCAAAATGGTGGAGCAGACTCGATGGGCTGACTCCTTTGTCTTATGATTCCGGGAATTAAAGGGTTAGTGCACTAGGAGTGTTTGTCGTCTCTCGGCCTGTACTCACTGCAGTTTAGAAGAATGGGGGGGGGGGGGGTGGTGGCTGGGATCTGATTGTTCTATAAAATGTTGAAATGCCTAGATAGAGTGGATGTGGAGAGTATGTTTCTTATAGTGGGTGAGTCTAGGATAAGAGGACACAACCTCAAAACAAGGTGTCCCTTTGGAACAGAGGAGTAGAATCTGTGGAATTCATTGTCATTGATGGCTGTGGAGGCAAAGTCATTGGGTATATTCAAAGCAGAGGAGATAGGTTTTGATTAGCCAAGGAATCAAAGGTTACAGGGAGAAGGCGGGAGATGGGGTTGAGAGGGATAATAAATCAGCCATAAGACCATAAGACAAAGGAGCAGAAGTCGGCCATTTGGCCCATTGAGTCTGCTCCACCATTTTATCATGAGCTGATCCATTCTCCCATTTAGTCCCACTCTCCCGCCTTCTCACCATAACCTTGGATCCATCCTATCCTGAGTCCCTTCACTCTGGTTTCCAACACCCTGCCAAATTAGATCAAACTCTCCAACAGCTCTAACAAAGCTGCCAACGAGAATGTTGGTCCCTCCTCGGGTTCAGGTGCAACCCGTCACTTTTGAACAGGCCATACCTCCCCCAGAAGAGATCCCAATGGTGCAAGAACTTGAAGCCCTGACCCCTACACCAGCTTCTCAGTGACACATTTATCTGCCAAATCATCCTGTTTCTGTCCTCACTGATGCATGGCACAGACAGCAATCCAGAAATTACTACCCTGGAGGTCCTGCTTCTCAGCTTTCTACCTAGCTCTCTAAATTCTCTTTTCAGGACCTCTTTGTTTTTCTTTCCTATGTCATTGGTACCAGTATGTACCAAGATATCTGGCTGCTCTCCCTCCCCCTCCAAAATGTTGTGGATGCAATCTGAGATGACGCTGACCCTGGAACCTTGGAGGCAACATACCATCCGGGTGTCCATTCATGTCCACAGAATCTCCTGTCTGTTCCTCTCACTATTGAGTCCCCTATCACTACCACTCCCTTCTTCTCCCCTTTCCCTTCTGCACCACAGACCTATGCTCATTGCCAATAACCCAGTCTCAGTGGCATTCTCCTGAGAGGTCATCCCCCACAATAGTATCCAAAATGCTATACTTATTCTTGAGGAGAATGGCTACAGTGGTGCTCTGCACTAACTGCCTATTCACACTTCCATTTCTCCTGCCAGTCACCCAGCTACTTGCCTCCTGCAACTTCGGGGTGACTACTTCCCTGTACAGAGGCTGTGATCAATTATCTCCTTACTCTCCCGTACAAGCCGAATGTCATTCAGCTGCTGCTCCAGATCCCTAACACGGTCTTCAAGGAGCTGCAGCTGGATGCACTTCACTCTGGGTCTCCCAGGACTCCAACATCTGGCATGAAGAACACACAACAGCCACTTACTACGCTAGATACAGTAACAGGGAAAAAAGGGAACCTTAACAGAAGCTTACCCAGAACCAAGTCTCCTTTGAGTCAAAGCCTGACGTTGCTACTTTCAGCACTGGTCTGCTCCTGACAACGGCCACCCCGCTTGTCCCTTCCTTCCTTTAAACACGCGTTGCCAACCTGCGAGAAACCTCACTGCTGTAGCCTGGTGCTGTTGAATGGGCTTCCGAGACCATACCAGAATCAAGTGATTCTTGAAAGATCATGACCAATGCATTCATTATTTCTTCAGCAAAGTCCCTCAGGATTCTGGTATATCATCCATTTGGTCCAGGTGATTTATCCACCTTAAGACCTTCAAGTTTGTCTCTTCAATTTTACATACATCTGCTCTAACCCAATCCCCCAACCACCCTACCAGGGATAAGGTTCCTCTTGTCCTCTCCTACCACCAGCTTCCGCATCCAGCACGTAATTCTCCAAAACTTCCGCCATATCCAACAGGACCCACCACCAAGCATATCTCCCCCCTCTCCCCTCCCCACTTTCTGCTTTCCCCAGGGATTGCTCCCTACGCGACTCCTTTGGCCATTCGTTCCTCCCCACTGATCTCCCTCCTGGCATCTATCCTTGCAAGCAGAACAAGTGCTACACCTGCCCCTACATCTCCTCCCTTACTACCACTCAGGGCCCCAAACAGTCCTTCCAGGTGAGGTGACACTTCACCTGTGGGTCTGTTGGGGTTGTATACTGTGTCTGGGTGTGACCCTGTGTTTATCAGTGAGACCTGACATAGATTGGGAGACCGCTTCGCTGTGTACCTATGCTTTGTCCACGAGAAAAAACGGGATCTCCCAGTGGCCACCCATTTTAATTCCATTTCCCATTCCTACTCCGATACTCTATCCATGGTCTCCTCCACTGTAGTGATGAGGCCACACACAGGTTGGAGGAATAACACCTTATAATCTGTCTGGGTAGCCTCCAACCTGATGGCATGAACATTAATTTCTCGAACTTCCAGAAATGTCTCCCCCTTCACTCTCCTTCAGCATTCCGCATCCCCTTTCCCTTCCCTCACCTTATCTCTTTGCCTGCCCATCACCTCCCTTTGGTGCTCCTCCCTCCTCTTCTTTCTTCCAAGGCCTTCTGTGTCTTTCACCAATCAACTTCCCAGCTCTTTACTTCATCCCTCCGCCTTCTGGTTTCATTTATCACCTTGTGCTTCTCTCTCCCCTTCCCCCACCTTTTAAATTTACTCCTTAGCTTTTCGTCACCTATCCTGTCGATGGCTATCGGCCTGAAACATCAACAATATTCTTTTCCATCAATGCTGCTTGGCCTGCTGAGATCCTCCAGCAGTATGTGTGTGTAGTTTGGATTTCCAGCACCTGCAGATTTTCTCTTGTTTGAGTCGGCTAGTCCCTTTTCGTTTGTAATAACAATGGCACTCACTCTTGCTCCCTGACACTTATGGACCTCTGACACACTGCTGCAGTGAAGACTGATGCAAAGTACCCTTAAGTTCACCCATTACTATCTCACCAGCATCATTTTCCAGTGGTCTAATATCAACTCTTACCTCCCTTTTATTCTTCATTTAACTGAAAAAGAACTTCTGGTATCCTGCAAGCACCAGGAAATTTGCAGATGCTGGAAATTCAAGCAACACACACAAAATGCTGGTGAACGTAGCAGGCCAAGCAGCATCCATAGGAAGAGGTACAGTCGATGTTTCAGGCCAAGACCCAGATGCTGCCTCACCTGCTGCGTTCCATCAGCATTTTGTGTCTGTTGCTTTTGGTATCCTGCTTTATATTATTGGCTAGTTTGCCCTCATATTTCATCTTTTCCCTTCGTATAGTTTATTTAGTTAACTTTTGTCGGATTTTAAAAACTTCCCTATCATCCAACTTCCCACTCACTTTTGCTACCTTATATGCCCTTTCCTTGGCTTTATGTAATTTCCCTCGTCAGTCACGGTTGCCTACCCCTGCCATTTGAGAACTACTTCTGTGGGTCATATCTATCCTGTCACTGGAAAGCAGCATCCATCATCAGGGACCCCCACCACCCAGGTCATGCTCTCTTCTCACTGTTGCTATTAGGTAAAAGGTACAAGAGCCTCAGGACTCGTACCACCAGATTCAAGAACAGTTACTACCCCTTAACCATCAGGCTCTTGAATAAAAGGGGATAATTACACTCATTTTCCCCATCATTGAAATGTTCACACAACCAATGATTTCACTTTAAGAATCTTATTATCTCATGTTCTCATTATTTATTGCCATTTGTTTATTTTTGCATTCACACAGTTTGTTACACTCTGGCTGATCTTGCATTGATCCTGTTATAGTTAGTATTCTGCAGATTTGCAGTGAATGCCCAAAAGAAAATGAATCTCAGGGTTGTATACGGTTACGTATATATGTACTTTGATAATAACATTTATTTGAACTTTATACATTTGATAAATAAATCTGAACCTCTGATTCCTCGCTGTCCAGCATTAGTCATATTTCTTCCGCTCTAAATACCTATCAAAGCCCTTCCCCTATACACCAGGTACTTCAGCATCATGCACTCAATAGGACACTGCACTCTTGTGCCCTTCAGAATTGCTACTTGGTCCAAGGCCAACACTGTATTACTCATTTCTATATTTATTTGAATTTCAAAAGGGTCCTCCCTCAAGTTATTAGGTACTATTCAAGAATTAAAATTAACCTTAGCAAATTCTACCTACACAGTTAATTTTTCAAATGGCATACTTGGGCTTAGGTTACATAAATCCCTTTCAGGGCTGACATTTAACTTCAATGTTATTTTAGAGTCTACCAATAGATTGAAACAGTCATCAATTTTTGTTAAGATTTCCACTTCAGCGCATCTGGTTTTACAATATAGGATCAAACTAACGGCTGGCATAAACCTTGTGCTTCGCCTATTTAAGTGTTTTGTTCATATGTCAATAAAGTATGTTTAGTGGATCAATTTCAATAAAACTTCAAATTGGAGATCCTCTCCTATCTAAACCAGTGAGAACTCCGACCAAGAATTCAGGAACATCAAAAATGCCTGATTTGATGCAGAATTCCATGGGATCTCAGCACAGAAGTGATGTTCTGGACACCACTTGGGGCATTGGAGTTAAGAGCTCAATCCCAGGGTCCTTTGTAAGGAGCCTGCACATCATCCCGCTGAAATGTGTCAGTTTCCTCCCCAAGTCCAAAGACATACTGGTTAATAGGTTAATTGATCATTGGAGACCTTTCTGTGATGAGGTCAGGGTTAAATCAGGGGTTGCTGGACTGAAACACAATGGCTTTTATTGGGCCAACGAAAGATTTATTTTTAAAACTTAGTTTTAATGATCGCAAGACCATGCTGGACATTAAAAACTTAAAAGTACTGCAGGTCTACCGCATCAGCGAGTTGCTTGTTGGTGGAGAAACTGAAGGAGCTGGATGGTGCAGATCACACCATTGCCTGCCTACGTTGGAGAGTTGGACTCAGTGCACAAAAGTGGTGTGCAGTCTAACAGCAAGCGATGTTCACTTTTTATGTGATCACAAGATCCTGCTGAACACAGTCAATGTGGAATGCTGTAAGTCCAATTCGCTGATTTGTTGGCGAACGGCTGGGCTGGATGATAGGGGGAGGTGTGTGGCCTGAGTCGTGGCGAGGGCTCGTCCTCAAGCCGCAGTATTGCTTGTTTGCAGGCGCCTATGGGGGAGGCGTTGGAGTCGGTGCGCTCCACCAGAGAGTGACTGCGGTGTACATATTGGAGTTAGTGCTGCCCTCTGGTGTTTGCTTGGCAGAAGACAAGCTATATTGTGTTCGAATGGAGACTGCTGCAATATTTTAAAGAGAGAGGGTGAGCAGCCAGATGTCTTGGTACATAACAGTACTAATGATATAGGAAGTAAAAGCAATGAGCTCCTGAAGACAGAATTTAGACAGCTAGGCAGAAAGCTGAGAAGCAGGATCTCACAGATAGTAATTTCTGGATTTCTGCCTATGCCACTTGCCATTGAGGGTAGAAACAGGACAATTTGGCAAATTAATAGAAACTTAGAAAACCTACAGCACAATACAGGCCCTTCAGCCCACAGAGTTGTGCCGAACATGTCCTTACCTGAGAAATTACCTTGGGTTATCCATAGCCCTCTATTTTTCTGAGCTCCATATACCTGGCCAGGAGTCTCTTAAAAGACCCTATCGTTTCCACCTCCACCACCCTTGCTGGCAGCCCATTCCATGCACTCACCACTCTCTGCATAAAAAACTTACCCTTGATATCTCCTCTGTACTTACTTCCAAGCACCTTAAAACTGTGCCCTCTCGTGCTAGCCATTTCAGCCCTGGGGAAAAGCCTCTGACTATCCACACAATCAATGCCTCTCATCATCTTATACACCTCTATCGGGTCACCTCACATCCTCCGTCGCTCCAAGGAGAAAAGGCCGAGTTCACTCAACCTATTCTCATAAGGCATGCTCCCCAATCCAGGCAATATCCTTGTAAATCTCCTCTGCACCCTTTCTATGATTTCCACATCCTTCCTGTAGTGAGGCGACCAGAACTGAGCACAGTACTCCAAGTGGGGTCTGACCAGGGTCCTATATAGCTGCAAATTACCTCTCAGCTCCTAAACTCAATCCCACGATTGATGAAGGCCAATGCACCATATGCTTTCTTAACCATAGAGCCAACCTGCGCAGCTGCTTTGAGCGTCCTATGGACTCGGACCCCAAGATCCCTCTGATCCTCCACACTGCCAAGAGTCTTACCATTAATACTATATTCTGCCATCATATTTGACCTATCAAAATGTACAACTTCACACTTATCTGGGTTGAACTCCATCTGCCACTTCTCAGCCCAGTTTTGCATCCTATCAATGTCCCGCTGTAACCTCTGACAGCCCTCCACACTATCCACAACACCTCCAACCTTTGTGTCATCAGCAAACTTACTAACCCATCCCTCCACTTCCTCATCCAGGTCATTTATAAAACTCACGAAGAGTGAAGGCCCCAGAACAGATCCCTGGATCATGGAGGTCACTAACCTCCATGCAGAATATGACCCATCTACAACCACTCTTTGCCTTCTGCGGGATCCACAAAGCAAGATCCCCTTGGATCCCATGCCTCCTTACTTTCTCAATAAGCCTAGCATGGGTTACCTTATCAAATGCCTTGCTGAAATCCATATACATTACATCTACTGCTCTTCCTGCTTCAATGTGTCTTAGCATTAATACTATATTCTGCCATCGTATTTAATGTGTGGTTGAAAAGCTCATGCAGGGGTTCTAAGTTCTTGGGATCTCTTCTGCGGAAGGTATGATCTAGTCAAAAGTGACAGGTTGTAACTGAACCAGAAGGGAATGACTATTCTTGTGGGCAAGTTTGGTAGAGCTGTTGGGGAGGGTTTAAGTGAATTTGGCAGGGAGGTGGGAACCAGAGTGAAGGGACTCAGGATAGGATGGATAGTTAAAAAAAAGCAGGTGTAGTGTGCAGTCAGACTGTTAGGAAGGGCAGGCGGATGAAAGGATATAATTGCAGCCAGCAGGGTGAGTATCAGAGCATCAGAGATGCAGAATCAGAAAGGATAGCAAATACAGTACTCAAAGTATTATATCTCAATGCACGAGGTATAAGAAATAAGGTGGATGATCTTGTTGCACTATTACAGATAGTCAGATATGATAGTCATAGTCATACTTTATTAATCCCTGGAGAAATTGGTTTTCTTTACAGTTGCTCCATAAATAATAAACAATAATAGAACCATAAATAGTTAAATAGTAATATGTAAATTATGCCAGTAAATTATGAAATAAGTCCAGGACCAGCCTATTGGCTCAGGGTGTCTGACCCTCCAAGGGAGGAGTTGTAAAGTTTGATGGCCACAGGCAGGAATGACTTCCTATGATGCTCTGTGTTGCATCTCGGTGGAATGAGTCTCTGGCTGAATGTACTCCTGTGCACAACCAGTACATTATGTAGTGGATGGGAGACATTGTCCAAGATGGCATGCAACTTGGACAGCATCTTCTTTTCAGACACCACCGTCAGAGAATTGTGTTGTGATGTTGTGGTCATCACTGAATTGTAGCTGAAGGATGGTTATAGTTGGGAGCTAAATGTCCAAGGTTGTATTGGAGGGATACAAAGGTAGGCAGAAAAGGTGGCTTGACTCTGCTGGTAAAGAATGGCTTCAAATGGTAGAAAGATGTGACACTGGATCTTCAGATGTTAAATCCTTTTGGGTTGAGTTGAGAAACTGCAAGGTAAGAGGACCCTGATGGCAGTTATATACAGGCCTCCAACAGTAGCTGGGATGTGGACCACAGATTACAACAGGAAATAGAAAAGGCGTGTCAAAAGGGCAATATTATGACAGTTATGGGAGATTTCAACATGCAGGTTGATTGGGAAATTCAGGTTGGTAAATTAAACTACAAAGTTTAAATTTTTCAAGATTAAAAATATTGCGGAATGGAACCAAATTTGTAAAGAATACTTAATCACAGGATATAGGTTTAAATTAACAACATTAGCTAATTGCATAGGTAAAGCAGCTCCCAATAACGAGGTTAAATAAAACTGTTTTACAACTTTCAGTTCCAGGTCTACCCAAATTGGCCGATCACTCTTATCAACCCAGGATAACCAAAAAGACATGTATCGCACATTAACAGCCCAATAATACATTCTTAGATTAGGCAAAGCAAGACCTCCATCCTGTTTCAATTTTTGTAAATGACATTTACTACGCCTTTTTAAAGCCTACTTTGAGTGATCCAATGTTTCTACTTTGGAAAAATAAAGGTATTAATTCTTTTTTGGATTTACTTAAAGAAGATAGATTGATGTCTTTTGAACAATTAATTGATAAATATTCTCTTTCATACTCACACATCCAGTTGTTTACAATATATATTAATGACATGGATGAGGGAATTAAATGCAGCATCTCCAAGTTTGCGGATGACACGAAGCTGGGTGGCAGTGTTAGCTGTGAGGAGGATGCTAAGGGGATGCAGGGTGACTTGGATAGGTTGGGTGAGTGGGCAAATTCATGGCAGATGCAATTTAATGTGGATAAATGTGAAGTTATCCACTTTGGTGGCAAAAATAGGAAAACAGATTATTATCTGAATAGTGGCCGATTAGGAAAAGGGGAGGTGCAACGAGACCTGGGTGTCATTATACACCAGTCATTGAAAGTGGGCATGCAGGTACAGCAGGCGGTGAAAAAGGCGAATGGTATGCTGGCATTTATAGCGAGAGGATTCGAGTACAGGAGCAGGGAGGTACTACTGCAGTTGTACAAGGCCTTGGTGAGACCACACCTGGAGTATTGTGTGCAGTTTTGGTCCCCTAATCTGAGGAAAGACATCTTTGCCATAGAGGGAGTACAAAGAAGGTTCACCAGATTGATTCCTGGGTTGGCAGGACTTTCATATGAAGAAAGACTGGATGAACTGGGCTTGTACTCGTTGGAATTTAGAAGATTGAGGGGGGATCTGATTGAAACGTATAAGATCCTAAAGGGATTGGACGGGCTAGATGCAGGAAGATTGTTCCCGATGTTGGGGAAGTCCAGAACGAGGGGTCACAGTTTGAGGATAAAGGGGAAGCCTTTTAGGACCAAGATTAGGAAAAACTTCTTCACACAGAGAGTGGTGAATCTGTGGAATTCTCTGCCACAGGAAACAGTTGAGGCCAGTTCATTGGCTATATTTAAGAGGGAGTTAGATATGGCCCTTGTGGCCATGGGGATCAGGGGGTATGGAGGGAAGGCTGGGGCGGGGTTCTGAGTTGGATGATCAACCATGATCATAATAAATGGCGGTGCAGGCTCGAAGGGCCGAATGGCCTACTCCTGCATCTATTTTCTATGTTTCTATTCTGCAATACCTTCAAGTTAGACATTTTTTACAAAAATATTTAAGTAATTTTCCTTACATATTGGAGGCTGACCTGTTAGATACTATTATGAGTATGAATCCTTCGATCAAGGGTTCTATTGGAAGAATTTATAATGTATTATTACAATGGGATAAGTGTCCTTTATCTAAGATTAAACAGGATTGGGAAAAGAAACTTAATTTGACTTTTATGATGGAGGATTGGATGCGGATTTTCAAGTTGGTTAACTCTTCTTCAATTTGTGCTAGCCATTAATTGATTCAATTTAAAATTGTACATTGTTATCATTTGATGAAGGAGAGACTTTCTAAAATCTTTCCTAATGTTGATAGTCATTGTGATAGATGTAAAACTGAGATAGCTACACTGACACAGATGTTTTGGTCTTGTTCTATATTGGAACAGTCCGAGAAGTCGGTTTTTTCAACAATTTCTAAAGCACTTAAAATTAATCTACAACCTGATAAATTAATTGTGCTTTTTGGAATAATTCCTCAAAATATTCATGGTATTTCTGTGTCTGACCAACATGCTATTGCATTTGTTACATTGATAGCTAGAAGGGCCATTTTGTTGAAGTGGAAGGACACATCAGCTCCCACTTTGTCACGATGGTTCTCTCAAGTGATGTTATGTCTTAGTTTGGAGAAAATTAGAAGTCGGACCTTTGAATCTTTATTTGATTTTGAGAAAAGATGGGGCTCATTTGCTCGTTATTATCATTTGAGCTAATTGATAGTATTTTTCCATGATCTAATTGTAAATTTTTTAGTATATTTTCTTTTCTTGCTGGCGGTTTGATGTTTATTTTTAAAAGCTTTTTGTATGACGCATGACTCAGGGGTTGTACACCTAATGGGTTCTTTTTTTTTCTCACTTTTCTGCTTAGTAGGTTTTTTCTCGTTATCACAAAATTTTTTTTCAAACTTTAAGATGTCTTTTTTGAGACATTGTAAGTGTTGTTACTTCAATGTACTCACGTTATTTTTTTTGTATAACAATAAAAAGATTTGAAAAGAAAGAAAGGAAATTCAGGTTGGTAATGGACCTCAAGAGAGTGAGTTTGTTGAATGGCTATGAGATGGTTTTTTTAAAGCAATCTGTTGTTGAGCCTACTCGGGGATCAGTTATACTGGATTGGATGTTATGTAATGAACTGCAAGTGATTAGGGAGCTTAAGGTAAAAGGACCCTTAGGAGGCAGTGATTACAATATGATTGAGTTCAAATTGAAATTTCATAGGGAGAAAGTAAAGTCTGATGTAACAATTTTCAGTGGAGTAAAGGAAATTATAGTGGTATGGGAGAAGAACTGGCCAAAGTAAATTGGAAGGAGATGCTGGCAGGGTTGCCATCAGAGTAGCAATGGTTTGAGTTTCTGGGAAAAATGAGGAAAGTGCAGGACAGATGTATTCCAAGAACAAAGAAATACTCAAATGGAAAACTGTGTTTGACAAGGGAAGTCAAAGCTGATGTAAAAGCAAAAGAGAGGGCATACAACACAACAAAAAGTAGGTGGAAGACAAAGGATTAGGAAGCTTTTACAAATTTACAGAGAACAACAAAAAGAGTCATTAGGAGGGAAAAGATGAAACATGAAAGCAAGCTTGCAAACAATACCATAATGGATAGTATAATTTTCTTCCAAGGATGTAAAAAATAGAGATGAGAGCAGATACAGGACTGCTAGAAAACAAGGCTGGAGAAATAATAATGGGGGACAAGGAGATGGCAGATGAACTAAATGAGTATTTTGCATCAGTCTTCACTGTGGAAAACACTAGCAGTGTGCCAGATGTTGAAGGATGTGAGGGAAGAGAAATGAGTGCAGTAATTTTTACAAGGGAGAAGGTGCTCAAAGAACTGAAAGACCTAAGGGTACGTAAGTCACCTGGACCAGATGATCTGCACCCTAGTGTTCTGAAGGAGGTAGTGGTAGAGCTTGTGGAGGCATTAGTAATAATCTTTCAAAAATCATTGGATTCTGGCATAGTGCCAGAGGACCAGGAAACTGCAAATGTCACTCCACTTTTTAAGAAAGGAGGAAGGCAGCAGAAAGGAAATTATAGGCCAGTTAGCCTGACCTCAGTGGTTGGGAAGATGTTGGAGAAAATCATTAAGGGTGAGCTTATGGCGTACTTAGGACAAGATAGGACAAAGTCAACATGGTATCCTGAAGGGTAGGATAGATAAAGGGGATGCAGTGGATGTTGTATATTTGGACTTTCAGAAAGCTTTTGACAAGGTGCCACATGAAGCTGTTTACCAAGTTAAGAGTGCATGGTATTACAGGAAGGTTACTGGCATGATTAGAGCACTGACTGATTGGTAGGAGGTGTGTGGGAATAAAAGGATCCTTTTCTGGTTGGCTGCCAGTGACTACTGATCTTCCACAGAGGTCGGTGCTGGGAAAGCTCCTTTTAATGCTGTGTATCAATGATTTAGATGATGGAATAAAGGGCTTTTTTGCTAAGTTTACAGATGATACGAAGATTGGTAATGTTGAGGAAACAGGTAGGCTGCAGAAGGACTTTGACAGACTAGGAGAATGGGCAAGAGAGCGACAAATGACATACAATGTTGAAAAATGCATGGTCATGCACTTCGGCAGTATAAATAAATGTGCAGACTATTTTCTAAATGGGGAGAAAATTCAAAAAAAAATGAGATGCAAAGGGACTTGGGAAGTTCTTGTGCAGAACACCCTAAAGGTTATCTTGCAGGTAGAGTCAGTGGTGAGGAAGGCAAAGTTATCATTCATTTCAGGTTTACTAGGATATGATACTGAGGCTGTATAAGGCAATGGTGAGGCCTCACCTTGAGTATCAGGAACATTTTTGTGCTCCTAATCTAAGATGTGCTAGCATTGGAGAGGGTTCAGAGGAAGTTCACAAGGACGATCCAGGAATGAAAGGGTCAGCATACAAGGAACGTTTGATAGCTCTGGCTCTGTACTTGCTGGAATTCAGAAGGATAAAGGGGAAACCTTTCCAATGCTGAAAGGCCTGGACAGATTAGATGGGGAAAGGATGTTTCCCATGGTGGGGGAATCTAGGACAAGAGGGCCTAGCCTCAGGAGAGAGGGGTTGTCCATTTAAAACAGAGGTGCAGAGAAATTTCTTTTGCCAGAGGGTAGTGAACTTATGGAAACTGTGGCAGCTGTGCAGGCCAGGTTGTTGGGTGTATTGAAGGCAGAGGTTGATAGGTTCTTGTTTGGACATGGCATCAAAGGTTACAGGGAGTGGGGATAAGGAGGGGATAAAAGAATCAGCCATGATTGAATAGCGGAGCAGACCTGACAGGCCAAATGGACTAATTCTGCTCTTATGTCTTATGGTCTTAATATTCATGATCTCAGGGATCTGGATTTTTTTTTGTATCTTAATGCCATCTTACATGTGCTCTCGGTGCCTTGTGCTGTGTGTGACTGTTGGCACTATGCTTTGCACCTTGGGCATGAAGTAACGCTGTTACGCTTAGCTGTATTCATGGGTATTCATGAGTGGTTGAATGACAATTAAATTTGAACTTGGCCCAAAGGCCATTTGCCATGCTCTCTCTCTCTCTCTCTCCAAATAAACAAACATAAATATCCAGGGAAGTCACAAGGTTGGTGACTCACACCTTCTAAATAAAAATATTGTTCTATTCCGACAGATACAGCTATAATTGACGGTTGGTAGATTAGATGATCTGGCTCATTATTCAGTGAGTGATGTTCTTGGCAAAGCATTTGGCTCTTTGCTTCCTCTTCAATAAACAAATTAGAACATAGAAACATAGAAAACCTACAGCACAATACAGGCTCTTCGACTCATAAAACTGCCCTGAACTAGGCTTACCCATAGCCCTCTATTTTTCTAAGCACCACGTATCCATCCAGGAGTCTCTTAAAAGACCCTATCGTTTCCGCCTCCACCACCGCCACCGACAGCCCATTCCATGCACTCACCACTCTCTGCATAAAAAAACTTATCCCTGACATCTCCTCTGTACCTACTTCCAATCACCTTAAAACTATGCACTCTCGTGCTAGCATTTCAAGCAGTTTTAGCTATATCTGAAGCAGTGCTATACATACAAGTTCAAGTTTATTGTCATATTGTTTATAAAACTAAACAAAACACTGCTTCCCCGGATCACAGTGCACCCATAAAACATCTATTGCACACAGAACATAAAATAAATTATTATTAAAGTTAATAAAATGAAGAAAAATGACACAACTGTGGCTAACAACAGAAGTCAAAGCCAAAATAAAAGTCAGAGAATGCACATAATAGAGCAAAAATTATTGGGAAGTTAGAGGATTGGGAAGCTTATAAATTCCAACAGAAAGCAACTAAAGAAATCGGTAAGGTGGAGTACAGAAGTAAGCTAGCCAATAATATTAAAGGAGATACCAAAAGTTTCTTCAGATATGTAAAGTGTAAAAGAGAGGTGAGAGCTGGAAAATTATGCTGGAAAGGTACTTATACTTTATTGTCGCCAAACAACTGATACTAGAACGTACAATCATCACAGCGATATTTGATTCTGCGCTTCCCGCTCCCTGGATTACAAATTGATAGTAAATATTAAAAATTGAAATTATGAATCATAAATAGAAAATAGAAAAATGGAAAGTAAGGTAGTTCAAAAAAATCCGAGAGGCAGGTCCGGATATTTGGAGGGTACGGCCCAGATCCGGGTCAGGATCCGTTCAGCAGTCTTATCACAGTTGGAAAGAAGCTGTTCCCAAATCTGGCTGTACGAGTCTTCAAGTTCCTGAGCCTTCTCCCGGAGGGAAGAGGAACGAAAAGTGTGTTGGCTAGGTGGGTTGTGCTTGATTATCCTGGCAGCACTGCTCCGACAGCATGCAGTGTAAAGTGAGTCCAAGGACGGAAGATTGGTTTGTGTGATGTGCTGCACCATGTTCACGATGTTACCCAGTCTGGCAGCTCTAGTCCTGATGGGAGTGGGTGAAAAAGATTGTGGGATGGGTGGTAGGAATCTTCAACAACGCTTTGAGCCTTTCGGCTGCAACGTGCTTGGTAAACGTCACAATGGGGGAGGGAGACCCCGGAGATCCTTTCGGTGCCTTTTACTATTACATATTTAATAGCAAATATTTATAATGATTTCCAGAGGATCTTGCCCGTACGGATTCAAAATGGACTTGCTCATAGAAGAGAGGGTAGTTGTAGATGTAATGCATTCTGCCTGGAGGTGGGTGACCAATGGAGTTTCAAAGGAGTCTGTTCTGGGACCCCTGCTCTTTGTGATTTTCATAAATGACAAGTCAAATGGTTCGCAGATGACACCAAAGTTAGTGGTGCTGTGATAGTGTAGAAGGTTGACGAGGGATATAGCCAGAGTGCATTGCCACAGACTTTTTCCCTAATATGAGGAGGCATTATTTTAAGGTGACTGAAGGAAAGTGTAGGAGGATGTCAGAGGTATTTTCTGTTCTTTTAAACACAGTGGTGTGGAACACAATGCCAGAGGTGGTGGAGCAGGCAGACACATTAGGAAAATTTAAGAAACACATGGATAAAAGAAAAACAGAGGAAGTGCTAGATCAGGGGTTCCAACCTTTTTTATGCCATGGAACTTTACCATTAACCAAGGGGTTTGTGGACCCCAAGCTGGGAACCCCTGTATTAGATTGATCTTATTGTTGTATGTTGTATACTAACAGATGAGTAGTATTAGTTTCAGTCATTCTAACACTATCACGTGTTTATCTATTGACCCTTTCAAGGTTCTACAATCAGTTTCTGCACTAAGTGATTATTCTGGACCACAATCCTGCACACTGTAGTCAGACCTGTTGATACGCAATCGCTGCCTACTTCGCAGCACTGTCTTTTGTACTTCCAATCACCAAATTTGCCTGCAAGGGCTCTGTCAACGTGTCTTATATCAGGGGAACTCTGTGGATCGGGAAGTAAACAGCAGTTCATCAGAAACTGCAAAACAAATCTTGGAAACCGTACCAGTGCAATTGGCCCTGCAGAAATACCATGTTTCAGATTCATTTATGTATCTCATGTACATGGAAACAGTGAAATGCGTCATTTGTGCTAAGAACCAACACACTAAAGTGTGTGCTGAGGGTAGTCACATATCATGCCCACAATACTCAGAAGAAGCAACAAAGCAACTTCCAGACTTCTGATTGACAAAGGAGAGTCAGTGGATGCCATTTACTTAGATTCTCAGAGGCATTTGAGTCATACCTGGGGATGTTTAAAATCCTATGGCGTTACAGGAAAGATACTGGCACGGATAGAGGAATGGCTGACTGGGAGGAGGCAGCCAGTGGAAATAAAAGGGGCCTATTCTGATTGGCTGCCAATGACTAGTGGTGTCCCTCGGGGTCAGTATTGGGACTGCTAGTTTTCACATTGTCTGTCAATGAACTGGATAATGGTATTAATGGCTTTTGGCACAGTTTGTGGATGATACTAAGTTAGGTGGAGGGGTAGGTAGTGCTGAGGAACAATGTGATTGCAGCAGGACTTGGACAAATTGGAAGAATGGGTAGAAAAGTGGCAGATTGAGTAGTGTTGGGAAATGTATGATAATGGTAAAAGAACAACAGTGTGGACGGTTACCTACGTGGGGGGAAGGTTCAAACATCAGCAAGACTCCCGTAAGGTTAATTTACAGGTCGAGTCTGAGGTAAAGAAGGCAAATGCAATGTTGGCATTTATTTCAAGGAGAATAGAATATAAAACCAAAGGGATAATGCTGAGGCTTTCTAAGACTCTAGTCAGGCTGCTCTTGGAGTGTTGTTAACAGTTTTGGGCCCTGTATCTCAGAAAGGAAGGGTTGTCATTGAAGAGAGTCCAGAGGAGGTTCACGAGAATGATTCCGGGAATGAAGAGGTTAACATGTGAGGGGTGTTTTGGTAGCTTTGGGACTGTACTCACTGGAATTTAGAAGAATGCATGGGAATCTCATTGAAACCTACTGAATGTTGAAAGGACTAGACAGGGTGGTTGTGGAGAGGATGTTTCCTGTGGTAGGGGTATCCAGAACTAGAGGGCACAAACTCAAAATTGAGAGGTGACCTTTTAGAACAGAGGTATGGAGGAATTTTTTTTTAGACAATGTAGTGAACTTTTTTTAGACAGTGTAGTGGAATGCTCTGCCACAGTCTGCGGTGGAGGCAAGTCTGTGCATATATTTAATGTGTAAGTTGATGCTTCCTGATTGGTCAGGGCTTCAAAGGATATGGCGAGAAGGCAGATGTATGGGGTTGAGTGGGATCTGGGATCAGCCATGATGGAATGACAGAGCAGACCCGATGGGCTGAATGGCCTAATTGTGGTCTTATGGACCCTTGTCCTAGCTGATGATAAGATGCCAAACTCTCATCTTGCTGACTGCTCGACCAGACATCCAATCCCAGAACCAACAGACCCGACATCCATAGATGCCCTTCATTCCCAGGAGTGGAGGCCTGACCTCTAACTCTTTTACATCCCTTTTCCTGGATTCAGAATTGGCTTGTCTGCAGAAAGCAGAGGGTCGTGGTGGAGGGAGTACATTCGGATTGGAGGGTTATGACTAGTGGTGTCCCACAAGGATTGGCTCTGGGGCCTCTACTTTTCATGATTTTTATTAACGACCTGGATGTGGGGGTAGAAGGGTAGGCTGGCAAGTTTGCAGACGACACAAAGGTTGGTGGTGTTGTGGATAGTGTAGGGGATTGTCGAAGATTGCACAGAGATATTGATAGGATACAGAAGTGGGTGGAGAAGTGGCAGATGGAGTTCAACCCGGAGAAGTGTGAGGTGGTACACTTTGGAAGGACAAACTCCAAGGCAGAGTACAAAGTAAATGGTAGGATACTTGGTAGTGTGGAGGAGCAGAGGGATCTGGGGGTACATGTCCACAGATCCCTGAAAGTTGCCTCACAGGTAGATAGGGTAGTTAAGAAAGCTTATGGAGTGTTAGCTTTCATAAGTCGAGGGATAGTGTTTAAGAGTCGCGGGGTAATGATGCAGCTCTATAAAACTCTGGTTAGGCCACACTTGGAGTACTGTGTCCAGTTCTGGTCGCCTCACTATAGGAAGGATATGGAAGCATTGGAAAGGGTACAGAGGAGATTTATCAGGATGCTGCCTGGTTTAGAGAGTATGCAATATGATCAGAGATTAAGGGAACTCGGGCTTTACTCTTTGGAGAGGAGGAGGATGACAGGAGACATGATGGAGGTGTACAAGATAATAAGAGGAATAGATAGAGTGGATAGCCAGCGCCTCTTCCCCAGGGCACCACTGCTCAATACAAAAGGACATGGCTTTAAGGTAAGGGGTGAGAAGTTCAAGGGGGATATTAGAGGAAGGTTCTTTACTCAGAGAGTGGTTGGTGTGTGGAATGCACTGCCTGAGTCAGTGGTAGAGGCAGATACACTAGTGAAATTTAAGAGACTACTAGACAGGTATATGGAGGAATTTAAGGTGGGGGGCTTATATGGGAGGCAGGGTTTAAGGGTCGGCACAACATTGTGGGCTGAAGGGCCTGTACTGTGCTGTACTGTTCTATGTTTTACAACTCTACCTTCCCTCTATATCCCCACATCAGTGTTCCTTAAACCTTAACCTAACCCTTAACTCCCCTCTGTCCCTAAAACCATCCCGATGAACTTCAAAACCATCTAGGTTTGAGTACGATCTCAGCATAGACCACAGCTTGACATCTTCTTGACTGAAATGAGATTACCCAAGGTAGTCACATGGATTAGTCCTCAAAACTACTGGAGCTACATTGTCAAACTGCTTTGCAAGACAAGTTCTGCTTCTTTGAGTTTTTACACCAGGTGCGTCCCACATGGGTAATAAAGCCTTTTATTTTCAGCTTAAGGTGTAAAAATACATTTTAAAAATACCTTTAATTGATATTTATGTGCAGCTTCCAGTATGGCTGGCACTAGATCGTCGGTGGGCTCGCCATTATCATCGGACAATCCAGGTGGATACCAGGACAGGGCCAACACACCTACATGGTTGCAGGGAACAGAATGGATACCCTTACCAGTACCGTTTTAATAGACACGGTGGGAGCTCTGCTAAATATACTGAAGAATATTAATGTAAACCAAATAATTCTGTATTAGGTCAGTTCAGTTTATGAAACACTAATATTCCCATTAAGCACTTGCAGTTTAGAGAGCTGGAGGGGTAGAGGAGAGAGTAGTGTTGAGGGAAAGTGGGGTGGAAGGAAGATGGGGGTTCAAAGGAGACGAGGAGGAATGAAGGAGTAAAGGAGAGACTGAGAGACCATGGCTGAGATCAACTGCAAGCTTTTGTTAATGATACAATTGAATCACAAAACATATTGGCAAAGGTATTCATGAAAGACTCCATATCATGTACACAGCAAACAAGAACTCAATATATCTTTAATAAAGCTAAAAAAAATCTTTGTCATTGTTATGAAACTTTCAACTCTGAACTCTTCCCCACGACTTGCACAATATAACTTTGATGTGAAGGATGTGTCAGGGAGCATGTATAACACCCATAGTATATGCATTCTGAGTGATAAGTGAACCAAACATTTAGCTAGTTTTGTAAACCCCCCTTTTCTGTAGTGCATTACATGGACACAGTTTGGACTGATTTCTCTGATGTGCACCTCCACCCTCATTCCCTGTAAAGATTAAAGATTAAATCTATTTGTCACATGTCAGAAGCCACAGGGTTAATCAACCATCTGTTGGCCCAGGATAGAGAACACTTGTGAGCTGCAGCTGGCGGCCTATGCCAAGTAGGAGTGATGGGTTTAAGAAAAATTTGTCACATGTACTTGGAAGCACATAGTGGAATATGTCTTGAGACTTCCGGTAGCGCTCATGGAGTGAAGTCGCGTTCTTGACTCGCTCCATTACCTCTGAGTTTTTTTTCTCTATGGTCAGCTATACTTTAATTAACCATTAAGGCATCAACTCTTACAATACTTTGAATTAAACTGAATTCTCCGACAACTGGATGGAACTTAGATCTGCTATGTCTAAGAACGAGAAAGACGGCAAGGATGGTAAACCTCCGGTTAAACCGAAAGCTACGGATCTCCCTCCGACTGAATCACCGGTGACTTTGAAAGCGATATCGGAGTTAATTCAGAGGGAAATCTCAACCTCTGTTAGGGAGATGATTCGTGCGGAAATTGCAGGCCCTGTTAAAGACCTGATTCATACGGAAATCTCAACTAATTTCCAGAAAATTGCCGCTTTAATTGATAAGATGCAAACATGTATTGCGGAACATCAGTCGGCTATATCTGATCTTCAAAAATTTGCGCAACAAAGTGAGCTTAAGATGGGGAAAATCGAAGAAACAATTAATGTAATGAAGAAGAAACTTGACTTTTTGACTTTTAAAAACTCTGACTTGGAATCTAGAATGCGACGGCAGAATTTACGAATGATTGGCGTGAGGGAAGCCGCTGAAGGTAACAACCCCATGAAATATTTCTCCCAACTTTTAAAAGATGCATTCCCTACTGTATTTCCTGACCAACCACCGCTACTGGATCGTGTTCACAGAATCCCATCATACTCGTCTAGGTCAGATAGACCTAGGCATGTTATCTTACGTTTTCATTACTTTCAAGACAAGGAGAGACTGTTTCGATTCGCTCGATCTAAAGGTTTCATTGATTTTTCGGATCTTAAGTTCCGATTCGTGGAAGATTTCAGTAAACCAATCTGGGACCAACGGGTCCGTTACAGATCCGTGATGTCGGAATTCTATAAGATGGATTTAAGACCAGCGCTGCTGTACCCTGCACGTCTAAGGATTCGCATGGCAGATGGAGCCCTTCGTTTTTTTGATTCTCCATCGGATGCCCAGAGTTATCTGGATCAACTCTCATCTCCAACATCTTAATTGCTTTCTTTTTAATTTTCTCCGTCGATCGGAGGCTGTGAATTGGTTGGTTTTAACTTTTCTGTGCCCTATTTGGGCAGAAAAGTTTACTTTCGATTTCTTAATATGGCTACTAAACTTTCTTTTTAACTGCGTCATTTCTTTCTTTTCCCAGGGGATTCTGGGTGGTTACTTCCCTTTTGTCATCTTACGTATTTCCTGTGCGGCCTTAAATTTTGTAGTTTTTGTTTAAATTTTATTCTGTTTTGCTTTCTATAATCACTTTATGTTAATAATCCTATTTTTTTTTGTTGCTGTGTCTATTCATGAGTTTGAGGTTTATTGTGGTTTTTTTTAATATATATTTTCCGGCTTTTGTTCTGTTCTGTGTGTATTCTAATTGAGTTAACTTTTTTTTACTTATTTTTTTACTGTTTTACAATTAGCTGATCCTTTTCATATTTATACCTTTTTTTTAGGGAGCGTATACCGGAAGTCATGGGGGTAGTTTTAGCGCTTGCTTCTTTCTGGCGGGTCTGCTTTAGATTTTGCCTTGGGGTCTTGGGCTGGGGGGTGGCGGGAGGGGCTTCACGTTTTAGTTTGTTTTTCTTTGGGCTATATACATTATTGAAGTACTGGTTGCGTCCTTTTCCCCGGTATCTTTTGTATGTTCTGTTTCCTCTCCGGGTTTGTGGGTCGTGCCTATTGTCAATCCTCCTTGTCGTGGGTTGACTTTAGGATTTATGGAGTCTATTATTAATTTTGTCTCCTGGAATACTAATGGTCTTAATCATCCTATTAAAAGAAAAAAAGTTTTTAAAGTGTTCCGGAGACTTAAAGCACAAATTTTATTTTTACAAGAGACCCATGTACGGAGGGGGGACAGACTACGTTTTTTCAAATTCTGGAAGGGACAACAATTTCATTCGAACTCCAATGCTAAGATTCGAGGCGTCTCTATTTTTATAGATTCCTCAGTTACTTTTATACAACAGGATATTATCTCTGATCCGAATGGTAGATTTTTATTGGTTAGTGGTTTACTATTTAATAAAAAAGTAGTTTTGGTTAATGTTTATGCTCCTAATATGGATTGTCCGGAATTTTATAAATCATTGTTTGATCAGTTTCCGAATTTGAACGAGTTTTCATTGATTTGGGGCGGAGATCTTAATACCTGTTTATCTCCAGCTTTGGACCGTTCGGCTCCTTTACGGACTTTACCTAATAAATCTGCAAATTTGATTAATTTTTTCCTTTCTGATTCTGGGTCGACGGATATTTGGCGTTTTCTGCATCCTCAGGAAAAAGATTTTTCCTTTTTTTCACATGTTCATCATTCCTATTCAAGAATTGATTATTTTTTTATTGATTCTCGTCTCATTCCTTCAGTGATTAAATGTGATTATGATTCTATAACCATTTCGGATCATGCTCCACTTAAGCTTTCTATTAAAATTATGGCCAATATACCAAACAATAGACAATGGCGTTTTAATTCGCTGTTGCTTCAGGACTCGGACTTTGTTAATTTTACGAATGAACAGATTGAGCTTTTTTTTATAATTAACCATACAGAAGATATTTCGGTTAACACTCCTTGGGACACTTTTAAAGCCTATATTCGGGGTCAGATTATTTCGTATTCCGTTGCTTTGAGGAAGAAACAGAAGCAGGAGGAGATGGCAATTGTGGACAAGATTAAAGAAATTGATAAGAAATATGTTATGGCTCCTTCTGAGGAGCTATACAAACAAAGAACTGAACTTCAAATGGAACACAGTTTACTACTCTCGTCCTTGATTGTAAACCAATTAAAGAAAACAAGAAGTGATTTTTATGTTCACAGTGATAAAATTGGCAAGCTGCTGGCTAATCAATTGAAATCTAATTATGTTAAATCTCAAATCAATCAGATTTATAACCAAAATGATCGATTGATATTGGATCATGTGGGGATTAATCAAACCTTTTGTGATTTTTATTCTTCTTTATATCAATCAGAGTCTCCTCGAGATTCTAAATATATGAATGATTTTTTAGATAAGTTAAGACTTTCCTCAGATTTCACAGGATATGTCTTCTTTATTAGATACTTCCATTACAATGGATGAGATTAAGAATGTTATTTTTTCTATGAATCTGGGGAAAGCTCCTGGCCCTGATGGGTTTACCGTTGAATTTTATAAATGTTTTGCTTCTTTATTGATTCCTTGGCTCTATAAGGTTTTTGAGGCTTCTTTGAAACTTGGTAAACTTCCGGAATCTTTTAATAGAGCATCAATTTCTTTAATACTAAAGAAGGATAAAGACCCTGCTCAATGTGCATCTTATAGACCAATATCTTTATTAAATGTTGATTCTAAAGTTTTTTCTAAGTTATTAGCAAATAGACTAGAAAAAGTACTTCCTTCTATTATTTCGGAAGACCAAACGGGTTTTATTAAAGGTCGTTACTCTTTTTATAATATTCGTACATTGTTAAATATCGTTTATACTCCCTCACAAAATGTTCCTGAGTGTGTTATTTCTTTAGATGCCGAGAAAGCTTTTGATAGAGTAGAATGGCCTTATTTATTTAAGGTGCTTGAAATGTTTAATTTTAGCCTGAAATTTATATCCTGGATTAAACTGTTATATCACTCCCCTGTAGCCTCGGTTCGTACTAACTCTTTAAACTCACCTTTTTTTCCTCTCTTTCGTGGTACTCGACAAGGCTGTCCTCTTAGTCCCCTATTATTTGATATTGCATTAGAACCTCTTGCAATTGCTATTCGAGAATCTTCAAATATTACTGGGATAACTCGGGGATTAAAGTCCCATAAATTATCACTCTATGCTGATGATTTACTTTTATATATTTCCAATCCTGAGAGATCTATTCCTGCTGTTTTAGAGTTATTAGCACAATTTGGTCTTTTCTCAGGTTATAAATTAAATCTTAGTAAGAGTGAACTTTTTCCGATTAATAAACATCTTCCCTTATATTATAAATTTCCATTTAAATTGATTAATAATTACCTTTCATATCTTGGGATTAAAATTACTTGTAAACATAAAGATTTATTTAAGACTAACTTTTTACCATTAATAGACCATATTACTCAACTTTCATCTAAATGGTTTCCTTTATATTTAACTTTGATTGGTCGTATTAATGCAGTTAAGATGTTTTTTTTGCCAAAATTTTTATATGTGTTTCAGGCATTACCAATTTTCGTTCCTAAATCTTTTTTTGATAAAGTCGACTCTAAAATTTCTTCATTTATTTGGCAGAATAAGAATCCGAGACTGGGTAAAATACATTTACAGAAAGCTAAGAGAGATGGAGGTTTAGCATTACCTAACTTTAGATTTTATTATTGGGCTATTAATATTCGACATATGAAATTTTGGTTACTTGACCGGGATATACTATCTATTCCTAAATGGGTAGCATTGGAATTACAATCTGTTCAGGGTTATACACTTGGTTCTATTTTAGGTTCATCTCTTCCTTTTGATTCGAAACGCCTTAAGCAGGTCTCTAACCCGATCGTTAAATATGCTTTGCGTATTTGGTTTCAATTCAGAAAATTTTTTGATCTTAATCAATTCGGGTTAGCGATTCCTATTTTAGGTAACATATTTTTTCCTCCCTCTTTTACGGATCGCGCTTTTCAAACTTGGAAGACTAAGGGTATTTTACGGTTTTTGGATTTATTTTTAGATGGTTCCCTTATGTCTTTTGAACAATTATCTAATAAATATAACCTATCAAGAATACATTTTTTTAGATATTTACAAGTTAGAAATTTTCTAAGTACTATACTTCCTTCCTTTCCAATGCTTCCTCCTATATATATTTTAGATTCGATAATTAACCTTAATCCATGTCAGAAAGGTGCATCGGCTATGATTTATAATATTATTATGAAACTCAGGAAAGCTCCATTTGATAAGATTAGGGTAGATTGGGAACAGGAATTGGGGCTTACCATTTCTGTGGATGATTGGGGGCAGATTTTACAATTAGTTAATACTTCCTCTATTTGTGCTAAACATTCCCTAATTCAATTTAAAGTGGTGCATAGAGCACATATGTCCAAAGATAAGTTAGCGCGTTTTTACTCGCATATTAATCCTTTTTGTGACAGATGCTCGGGGCAGATAGCCTCTTTAATTCATATGTTTTGGTCTTGCCCTACTTTGGAAACTTTTTGGAGAGATATTTTCAATATTATTTCTAAGGTATTAAATATAGATATCTCTCCTCACCCTATTACTGCTATCTTTGGACTACCTAAAATTTCTAGTAATCTTTCCCCTTCAGCCCGTAGAATGATTGCATTTCTTACTTTAATGGCGAAAAGATGTATTTTACAACATTGGAAAGAGCTTAATGCTCCAACTACCTTTTTTTGGTTCTCTCAGACGATTTTATGTTTGAATCTGGAGAAAATTAGAAGTAACCTTTATGATTCTTCATTTAAATTTGAACAGATTTGGGGACCTTTTATTCGATATTTTCATTTAATGTAATATTTACCCTTCTTGTTTTTTTTTCACTGTTTTAATGGAGGTCGGGATTGAGGACGTGATTTTAAGGTTAACTCTGTTTGGTTTCAAGTTAGCCCATTGCTTTGCTTTGCTTTTAGTTAGTTGCACGGTGGGTTTTTTTTTGGGGTTTTTTTTTTCTTTTTTTCCATTGATATATATAAAATCTTGTATACTATTATGTTATCTTGGTTTCTTATGCTTAAATTACATTGTTTGTAGTATTTTCTTTTTGGTATTGTTATCTTTTGGAATTTTATTATACTTTAACATTGTATTAATGTTTATATGGCTTACCTTTTTTGTATACTTACTCAATAAAAAGATTTAAAAAGAAAGAAAGGAATATGTCTTTATGGTCAACAACTAACACAGTCCGAGGATGTGACAAATCACAAACACAAGGAAATCTGCAGGCACTGGAAATCGAAAGTAACACACACAAAATGCTGGAGGAACTTAGCAGGTTAGGCAGAATCTATGGCAATTAATACCCAGTCAACGTTTTGGGCCGACACTCTTCAGCAGGACTGGAAACTATGGGGGAAGACGCCAGAATGAAAAGATGGGGTGAGGGGAAGGAGGATAGCTACGTGACAGGTGAAGCCAGGTGGGTATGAAATATAAAGGGCTGGGGAGGAAGGAATCCGAAGATCTGCTGCGGATAGCCTGCAGGTGTCACCATGTTTCTAATGCAGCATGCCCACAAGTTACTAACCCAAATCCATACGCCTTCAGAATGTAGGAAGAAACTGGAACATACAGAGGAAACCCACACAGTCATGGGGAGAACAGACAAACTCCTTACAGACAGTGGCAGGAATTGAATTCCCATCACCAGTGCTGTAAAGTATTGTACTAACCGTTATGCTAGAATGTGGCTTCACTATCACAATATCGCACAGCTACAGGTTGTAGAGATAGTTGCCAATCTTTTCCCTCAAAATGATTCCAGGATCGCACTGCATGTCATTTGAAGAACGTTTGGTGGCTCTGGTCCTATATTCACTAGATTTCAGAAGATTGAGGGGTGACCTCATTGAAATCTATCAAGTAGTGAAAGGTCTTGATAGAATGGATGTAGAGACGATGTTTCCTATGATGGGAGGTAGTGAAAGGGGGATTGAACATCGATTTCTTAAAATTCCACTAAAGCCTCCATCCTCCTTCACCATTTCCTACTGTATAACCATATAACAATTACAGCACGGAAACAGGCCATCTCAGCCTTTCTAGTCTGTGCCGGACTCTTACTCTCACCTAGTCCCACCGACCTGCACTCAGCCCATAACCCTCCATTCCTTTCCTCTCCATATAGCTGTCCAGTTTAACTTTAAATGACAACATTGAACCTGCCTCAACCACTTCTGCTGGAAGCTCGTTCCACACAGCTATCACTCTCTGAGTAAAGAAGTTCCCCCTCATGTTACCCCTAAACTTTTGTCCTCTAACTCTCATCTCAAATACTGTAATTGGTATACTTATTTATTTTTTTTCTTCTTCTAGATTATGTATTCCATTGAACTGCTGCTGCTAAGTTGACAAGTTTCACGTCACATGCCAGTGATAATAAACCTGATTCTGATGGGGAAATTGAGTTGCCAGTGACAATACTCTCTGGAAATCAGAAAAATGAGAGGGGATCTCATAAAAAAAACATTTAAAATTATGAAAGAGATTGATAAGAGAGTCTGGGACCTTATTTCCACTGGTAAGCAAGAATATAACTAGTGGACATAGCCTCAAGATATAGGGGAATAGGTTTAGATCAGAGATGAGGAGAAACTGCTTTTCCCTGTGAGGAATTCTGTGCCTGGGGAAGCAATGGAGGCCAGCTCATTAAATATAATTAAAACACAGTTAAGTAGATTTCTTGCATAGCAGGTGAATTAAGGGTTATGGTGAAAAGGTAGGTAGGTGGAGCTGGCCACAGCCAAATCAGACAACCTTATTGAATGGAAGAGCAGGTCTGATGGGTCAAGATGGCCGACTCCTGTTCCTATTTCTTTTGTTCTTACAGTATGTCCACAGAAAACATTCTGTCTGAATACATAACAGCTATCTGACCACAAGAAACTGCTGAGAGTTGTGGCCACAGCTTACAGGAACCTGCCTTGCCCTCTATGCACTCTGTCTATACTTCTTGCTACCTCAGGAAGCAGTCAGCATAATCAAAATCTCCACTCACCCATCTCCCATCGGGCAGAAATACAAAACCCTGAAAGCACATACCACCAAACTCGAGGACAGCTTCTATCCCACTGTTACCAGATTCATGTACGATAAAGTGAACCCTTGGCCTTACAATCAACCTCGTTATGATCTTTCACTTTACCATTTACCTACACGCCACTCTTTTGGTAGCTTTTACACTTTACTCTTTTACAGCTATATAGGACCCTGGTCAGACCCCACTTGGAGCACTGTGCTCAGTTCTGGTCACCTCACTACAGGAAGAATGTGGAAACTATAGAAAGGGTGCAGAGGAGATTTACAAGGATGTTGCTTGGATTGGAGGGCGTACCCTATGAGAATAGGTTGAGTGTACTTGACCTTTTCTCCTCGGAGGATGAGAGGTGACCTGATACAGGTGTATAAGATGTTGAGGAGGATTGATCGTGTGGGTAGTCAGAAGGTTTCTCCCAGGGCTGAAATGGTTAACACGAGGGGGCATAGTTTTAAGGTGCTTGGAAATAGCTAACGAGGGGATGTCAGGGGTAAGTTTTTCACACAGAGAGTGGTGGGTGCGTGGAATGCACAGGACCCTCTTAGATAGATACATGGAGTTTAGAAAAATAGAGGACAATGTACTAGGGAAATTCTGGGCAGTTTCAAGAGTAGGTTGTGGGCCGAAGGGCCTGCAATGTGCTGTAAATTTCTATGTTCTATGTACTCTGCACTGGGTAACGATTTGACACTGTACATGTGACAATAATAAATCAATCCCAACACCACTGCACCTTCACTGTAACCATAACAACATGCTCTGCATTCTGTTATTGCTTTTCCCTTGTACACCATGGTTAAAAGACTATTAAGTAGTTCCCTAGTACAGTAAGTTGGATTCTTGACTTCACAATCTACCTCATTGTGAACTTGCACCTTATTGTTTACCTGTGCCTGCACCTGTAGCTTTTACACTTTACTCTGCATTCTGTTATTGTTTTACTTTGTTCTACCTCAATGCACTGTGTAATGATTTGATCTGTATAAACAGTATGCAAGACAAGCTTTTCACTTTATCTTGGTACATTTAACAATAATAAACCAATTCCAATGTTCTAAAGTACAGAGATATTTGTTTTGTAATTACCTAGTTTTCTTGTGCTTAAGTACCAATTTCAATAGTTGGGCCATGCATAAAAATGTCAGAGCAACTTCTGCCATTTTTCAATTACTTTTCACTTAATAGGGTTTTGCCTGCAGGCTGGTCAACAGTGTTCAAAGCACAACAAATATGAATCTTTCTAGTAAGCTGTCTTTTCTCACAATACGAGCAACATTTTACCTGCCAGCTATTCAAAAAGGCAAGTGTGGGGAAAGAGAACTGATAGTTACTTTAAATTAAAGATATATACATCAACAAATTGCTCAACTTTAACGATAAGAGTTACATTACCTATTGCTGCCGCTCGAAATTGTCTCATGTGCTCATCGAGGACTGCTGGATCCCTGGAACTGTAAGGTCCTAATTCAGGATAGAAATTGGAGCTAATGTCGTCAGGAGGATTATGCCTTCCTTTGGGATAGCTGCTTGCTATTTTAGGATCCCAGTGGGGAACTAGTGGATGATTCCAGTGTATGTATTTACCATCAATCTGTTGATTTCCATACCACGAGTAATAAAATGCATGTAGATCATAATTCACTGCAGGAAGCTGGTCACGTTTTTCATCAGACATGGGACTGAGTGTCGCATGCTGCCGTCCGTCCATATTTGAATTACCAGGAAGAGGGCCACTTTCCGCTGACCTTTCAGTACTGGGGGTATTTGCTTTCCGGTTATTGACTGCAGCTCGATGTCGAATTTGTGGCAATAGTTCAAGTCCTACACCATCTATAAATCCAGCGCCCTCAGGTCTCAGGGCCTTCAAGCCCATCATGACACCAAAAACAAACAAAAGGAAGAGCAGTAAGGTGATCCACATTTTCCTCCGAAATCTAGCCATGATGACATGCTCCAAATGTTGACGATATCCACGAGTATATATTGAGTTCAAGAAAAAGTGATAGGGAAAAAGAAAATACCTCTCTTGGAGTCTCACAAGCACTTTAAGGGAGTGGTTTAGTAGGTGGACAAAAATTAGTTCTCAAACCAAGCAATTGATCAGGGAATGGAAGAGGAATTTTCTGATGATTACATTAAAAATCTGGATTTTTCTGAAAATCTAAAAAATTTATAATTTTTCTCCAAAGCCAGTTAGCAAAGAAACTAAGCAATTGTTTTGCTGTACTGAGCCACTTGACATGAAGTTCTGGTTTTTGAATAGATTATTTCCTGATCATTAGTTCCAGTACACTTAAAAACATAGTGATTATCAGTTACCTCTCACAAACCTTCTTGAAGGTTCTATGCTGGAGATTTTTAATGCTGCATTTGTTTGAATGGATGCTTAAGCTTGTGGAGGTTGAAACTGGAGAAATCGTATCTAAGTTAAAATGGCCTTTCTGCAAATGTATTTCATGGGTTTACAACCTGCAATAAAACAAAAATAGATTTCAGTTCATTTCCTCTCTTGCCCAAAAATTGAACACCTTTTCAGAATACACAGGGAATATGAATGAAATGGGCAACTGTGAATGTGAAGGGATTATGAAGGATCTGATATTGGAAGCAAAGTGGAAACTAACCACAGTAAAGGGAAGAGGAGTTAAAACAAGTACAGTGGACTCCGATTAATTGAGCCATTGGTTAATCAGAGCAGCCGCTGATTTGGGACAATTCTTAAAGAACAAAAACTAAAGAAAACAGCGTTTAGGGCGGCAATGAAGGTCCTCCACCTCTGGAGGTATTCCGGGCTTCCTCTCAGTTTTCACTACTGTCAATCATGCAAGTCCCTTGTGGAGACTCAGGAACACCATCGCACTCAGATGTATTGCTTTCCCGTAACAATTTTGTTTTTCCAGTTGTTAGCCCTGAGCTGAACCCCAAACCTGGAGAACCGGTGGACTATTCATAGTCATGCGTCTACTCTTTGACCTGTCTGGCATGGGTGACCCTACCAAGAACCACAACATAAAGCCCTGACTCCAGCCAATGGAGCTCTCCAGGATCTTGAAGCATGCAAGCCTCCAAACCCAGTGGCAAGGTTGTGGTCTTGTAGGATTTGGAACACTATGTCACTTAATTGAAGGAGAATGTTGCTGAACAGTTTCTAACTAGCATCAGTCACATGCACTTGTGTGATCATTACACACTAAGTGCTTAGAGTGAACAGATTTTAAGTAGCATCAGTTGAGTGTGCTTGTGTTCAAACAGGATTTTTTGTCACTGATAGGTGAGAAATAAGCAAGACAATTTAGAATTATATTGTTCACTGCACTTTTAAGCATTCAGGCTTGGAGATGCCATAAACAGCCAGGAGTGAAGATAAAATGATTTCACTACTTCAAGTTAGGAACAACAAAGAATTTGAAGATATCAAAAATCAACTTGAATGTTGCAATGAAAATGAAGATATGTAGGATGCAACTATTGATAGCATTATTTGAAGGCAGTCTATTATCTACACTAGGTGTCTGCACTGATATTCATTTACGGTCAATCAAAAGAACATAGTAGTGTACTCTGGATAAATTCATCTCTCTATAACTATTAGGAACTAATGTACACTTCTATACAACTATAATAATATTGATAGTGTTCTAGTTTTTCTGAATTTCATTTAAGTACATAATTTTATATCAGTTAAACAATAGTTTATCATTTCTATATATCTTTAACTATTTTCTCTCTATCAAAGGAGGAGTAAGGCACTCTTTCCCTCCACTAGCCTGCAGATCACCCTTGGGCAAGGTGTAAACACACTGCCCAGAAGAAGGCAATGACAAACAAATTCTGTGGAAAGATTTGCCAAGAACAATCATGGTCATGGAAAGATCACCCACGTCATCAGCATGCTACGAACGAATGAACAAACTATTTCCATGAAACCTCGGATAATTGGGGCAGACGCTTAATTGGGCCAAAATATCTCCCAATTAATGAGAATCCACTGTATTCTGATTAGGAGATAGGACTTTAAGTGACACAGGGAGGCCAACTGGTAGTAGATTTACATTGCATAATTTTACACAAACACTAACCTATTAACTATACAAAAGAAAAGAAATCCATTATTGCTTCTGGAAGAAACGCTAAAATGAGCAAAAATATACTTTTGATCAATAGGTGTTACAAAGATCAACAAAACTACATTTTCACTAGAAGCAACCGTACTACTTAATAATTTTGCAATAGAATAAACAGATCCACAAACTTCTGGTTAAATGTTGTGATCATTCAGTCATAGAACACTACAGCAAAAAAAACTGCCCTTCAGTTCATCTAGTCTATGCTGAACTATTTCCAGTGACCTACATCCAAACCATAGCCCTCCACACCCTACCATCCCTGTAGCTATCCAAATTTTTCTTGAACGCTGAAATCAAACTCACATCCACCACTTCCGCTGCCAGCTCGTTCCACACTCTCACCATTAGCTGAGTGACAAAGTTCCCCTTAAACATTTCACCTTTCACCCTTAACTCAAGATCAGCTTTGCTCAGCATATCCTTCCCAGGGTAGTACAAGTAACTTTTCATCTGGGAGCCTGGTATAAGTGAATGACAGCATAAACTCCAGCGAAAACGAGCCACTGTGGCCTGAGTGCAACTGCACCAAAGATGCATCAGAAACTGGTGGACACAACTCTGAACATCACAGAAAAAGTCCTCACACCATTGAGCACATCTACAAAGAGATTGGACAGCAGCGCAGTTGAAGTAGAAGCATTCACGCGCAGGTCTAGAGCGGAACTTGAAAAGCCCAGTCTCCATAAAAGAGGTACTGTCTAGTGGAGTAGGAGTGGTCTGAATCAGGCTTTGACTCAACAGGCAGAGGTGAGTTTATTTCTTTTTTTCTCATTTAATTCTTGGGAGAATAGTGGGCATGTCTGCAGGGCCAGTCTTATGTTCTGGGTGTCAGATGTGGGATTTCCAGGAGACTTCCAGAATCCCCTGTAGCCACATCGCACCAGGTTCATCGAGATACAGCTCCTTAGAGACCGTGTCAGGGAACTAGAGCTGCAGCTTGATGACCTTCAGCTTAAGGAAAGTGAGGAGGTGATAGACAGGAGCTACAGGGAGGTAATCATACAAAGCTGCAGGAGACTGTCAAGAGAGGGAACGGAAAATGTCAGAGTGGAGAGCACCCTGTGGCCATCCCCTCAACAGTAAGTACTCCATTTTGAGTACTGTTGGGGGAGGGAGGGGGCGACCTACTTGGGGGAAGCAACAGTGGCCATGCCTCTGGCAGAGTCTGGCCCTGTGGCTCAGAAGGGTAGGGAAATGAGGAGTATGGCAGCAGTAACAGGGGACTCTATAATTAGGGGAACAGACAGGTGATTCTGTGCCCCCCAAGTCCGTGATGTTTCTGACCGTGTTCTCAATATCCTGAAAAAGGAGGGTGAGCAGCCATAAGTCTTGGTACATATTGGTACCAATGACATATGCAGAAAAAGGAAGAAGGTCCTGAAAAAAAAAAATACAAGGAGTTAGAAAGGAAGCTGAGAAGCAGGATCTCAAAGGTAGTAATCACAGGACTGCTGCCTGTGCCACACGACAGTAAGGAAAGGAATAGAATGAGCTGACATGTTAACCGTTATTAATGTAATCCCAATCTCTTTGTATCATTACTATTATCGTTATGTTTATCAATTTCGAAACTTAATAAAGATTGAAAAAGAATGAGGTGACAGATAAATGTGCGGCTGAAGGATTGGAGCAGGGGGCAGGGATTCAGATTTTTGAATCATTGGGACCTCTTCTGGGGCAGGTGAGACCTGTACAAAAGGGGCAGGTTGCACTTGAATCCAAGGGGGACCAATATTCTTGCGGGCAGGTTTACTCTAGCTGTTGGGAGTGGCTTAAACTAATATGGCAGTGGGATGGGAATCAGTATGATAGAGCTGAGGATGAGCCAGCAGGTTTACAAGTAGATGATGGGTGTAACATGAATGTAAGGAAGGACAAGCCAATGATTGGGTACAAATGTAGACAGAGCTGAGTTAAATTATATCACAGAGGCAAAATTCATAAGGGCGAAAAATGCAGGTGTGAAGGTGCTGTATTTAAATGCACGTAGTATTCGGAATAAAGTGGACAAACTTGTGGCGCAATATCACGTTGTGGGCATCACTGAGTCGAGGCTAAAAGAAGGTCATAGTCGGGAGTTTAACATCAAAGGATATACTTTGTATCAAAAGGACAGGCTGGAAGGCATAGGTGGTGGTGTGGCTCTGTTGGTAGGAGATAGAATTACATCTTTAGAAAGAGGTGACACAGGGTCAGAGAGTGTTGAATCTTTATGGATGGAGTTAAGAACCTGCTAGGGCAAAAAAAAACATTATGGGAATCATACATAGGCCTCCAAATAGCAGCCAAGATGTGGGGTTAAGATTGTAAAGGAACTGGAAAAAGCATGTAAACAACAGGAATTCTGCAGATGCTGGAAATTCAAGCAACACACATCAAAGTTGCTGGTGAACGCAGCAGGCCAAGCAGCATCTATAGGAAGAGGCGCAGTCGACGAAGGGTCTCGGCCTGAAACGTCGACTGCGCCTCTTCCTATAGATGCTGCTTGGCCTGCTGCGTTCACCAGCAACTTTGATGTGTGTTGCTGGAAAAAGCATGTACTAAGACTAACACCACAACTGTAATGGAGGACTTCAATATGCAACGGAATTGGGAAAATGAGTTTGGTGTCAGATCACAAGAGAGGGAATTTGTTGAATGCCTACGAGATGGATTTTTAGAGCAGCTTGTGCTTCAGCCTACTCGGGGAAAGGCCATCTTAGATTGGGTGTTGTGTAATAACCCAGATCTTATTAGGGAGTTTAATGCAAAGGAACATTATATGATTGAATTTATACTGCAATCTGAGAGGGAGAAGCACAAGTCACATGTATCAGTATCACAATTATTGTCAAGGGAATTACAGAGGCACGAGAGAGGAGCTTGTCCAGGTGAATTGGAAAGGGATACTGATGGGAATGATGGCAGAGGAGAGATGGCTAAAGTTTCTGAAAATAGTTTACAAAGCGCAGGAGTAGTAGTTCTCAAATGGCAGGGCCAGGCAAACATGGCTGATAAGGGAAGTTGAGGACGGCATAAAAGCCAAGGAAAGGTAGCAAAAGTGAGTGGGAAGTTGAGTGATTGGGAAGTTTTTAGCCAATATTATAAAGCAGGATACTAAAAGTTTATTCAGTTATATAAAGAGAAAAAGGGAAGTGAGAGTTGATATTGTATCACTGGAAAATGATGCTGGTGACGTACTAATGGGGGACAAGAAATGGCACAAGTACTTGGCATCAGCTTCACTATGGAAGACACCAGCAGTGTGTCAGAGATCCTTGAGTGTCAGGAATGAGTGCTATTGCTATTACAAAGGAAAAAGTGCTACGCAAACTCAAAGGTGGATAAGTCACCTAGACCAGATTGACTACATCCCAGAGTTCTGAAAGAGGTTGCTGAAGAGACAGCAGGTGCATTGGTTATGATCTTCCATTTGATTCTGGCATCGTTCCAGAGGACTGGAAAATTGCAAATGTCACTCCACTCCTTAAGAAGGGAGGAAGGCAAAAGAAAGAAAACTACAGGCTAGTTAGCCTAATCTCAGTGGTTGGGAAAGTGCTGGAGTCCATTTTTAAGGATAAGGTTTCAGGGTAATTGGAGACAAATAATAAAATAAGACACAGTCAGCATGGTTTCTGCAAAGAAAAATCTTGCCCGACAAATCTGTTAAAGATTTCTTCAAGGAAGTAACAAGCAGGGTGGACAAAGGAGAGGCAGTGGATGTCATTTACTTGGATTTTAAGGTGGTGTCTGATAAGGTGCCATACATGAGGCTGTTTAACAAGATTAAAATCCCATGGCATTACAGCAAAAATACTGGAATGGACAGATGAATTGACAGACAGGAGGCAGTGAGTGAGAATGAAGGCTGCCTTTTCTGGTTGGCTGCCAGTGACTAGTGGTGTTCCTCAGGGGGTTGGTATTAGGACTGCTACTTTTCACATTGTTTCTCAATGATTTAGATAATGGAATTGATGCAAAGTTTGCAGATGATACAAAGATAGGTGGAAGGGTAGTTAGTGCTGAGGAAGCAATGAGATTGCAGGAGGACTTGAAATTGGAAGAATGGGCAAAAAAGTGGCAGATAGAATACAGCGTTGGGAAATGTACAATAACACATTTAGGTAAAAGGAACAATAGAGGTGCAAAGGGACTTCGAAGACCTTGTGTAAGACTGCCAGAAGGTTAACTTACAGGTTGAGTCTGTGGTAAAGAATACAATGTTGGTATTCATTTCAAGGGGAATAGAATGCAAAAACAAGCAGACAATGCCGAGGCTTTAGAAGACACTGGTCAGGCTGCACTTGCAGTACTGTCAACAGTTCTGGGCCCAGAAAGGATGTGGTGTCATTGGAGAGAATTCAGAGGAGGTTCACGAGGATGATTCCAGGAATGCTGGGGTTAACATATGAGGAGCTTTGGGCCTGTACAAACTAGAATTTAGAAGACTCTCATTGAAACCTACTAAATGATGAAAGAACTATATATATAGATGTTTTCTATGGTGGTGGTGTCCAAACTAGAGGACATAGCCTGAAAATTGAGGGGTGACTCTTTAGAACAGAGGCAAGGAGAATTATTTTTAGCCAGAGTAGTGAATCTGTGGAGTGCTCTGCCACAGACAGCTGAGGAGGCTAAAACTATGGATATATTTAAAGTGAAAATTGATAGTTTCCTGATTTAGAAACATAGAAAATAGGTGCAGGAGTAGGCCATTCGGCCCTTCGAGCCTGCACCGCCATTTATTATGATCATGGCTGATCATCCAACTCAGAACCCCGCCCCAGCCTTCCCTCCATACCCCCTGACCCCTGTAGCCACAAGGGCCATATCTAACTCCCTCTTAAACATAGCCAATGAACTGGCCTCAACAGTTTGCTGTGGCAGAGAATTCCACAGATTCACCACTCTCTGTGTGAAGAAGTTTTTCCCAATCTCGGTCCTAAAAGGCTTCCCCTCTATCCTCAAACTGTGACCCCTCGTTCTGGACTTCCCCAACATCGGGAACAATCTTCCTGCATCTAGCCTGTCCAATCCCTTTAGGATCTTATACGTTTCAATCAGATACCCCCTCAATCTTCTAAATTCCAACGAGTACAAGCCCAGTTCATCCAGTCTTTCTTCATATGAAAGTCCTGCCATCCCAGGAATCAATCTGGTGAACCTTCTTTGTACTCCCTCTATGGCAAAGATGTCTTTCCTCAGATTAGGGGACCAAAACTGCACACAATACTCCAGGTGTGGTCTCACCAAGGCCTTGTACAACTGCAGTAGTACCTCCCTGCTCCTGTACTCGAATCCTCTCGCTATAAATGCCAGCATACCGTTCGCCTTTTTCACCGCCTGCTGTACCTGTATGCCCACTTTCAATGACTGGTGTATAATGACACCCAGGTCTCGTTGCACCTCCCCTTTTCCTAATCGGCCACCATTCAGATAATAATCTGTTTTCCTATTTTTGCCACCAAAGTGGATAACTTCACATTTATCCACATTAAATTGCATCTGCCATGAGTTTGCCCACTCACCCAACCTATCCAAGTCACCCTGCATCCTCTTAGCATCCTCCTCACTGCTAACACTGCCGCCCAGCTTCGTGTCATCCGCAAACTTGGAGATGCTGCATTTAATTCCCTCATCCAAGTCATTAATATATATTGTAAACAACTGGGGTCCCAGCACTGAGCCTTGCGGTACCCCACTAGTCACCGCCTGCCATTCTGAAAAGGTCCCGTTTATTCCCACTCTTTGCTTCCTGTCTGCCAACCAATTCTCTATCCACATCAATACCTTACCCCCAATACCGTGTGCTTTAAGTTTGCACACTAATCTCCTGTGTGTCAGGGCATCAAAGGTTATGGCAAGAAGGCAAATGTATGGGGTTAGAAACATAGAAAACCTACAGCACAACACAGCCCCTTCAGCCCACAAAGCTGTGCCAAGCATGTCCTTACCTTAGAACTACCTAGGCTTACCCACAGCCCTCTATTTTTCAAAGCTCCATGTACCTGTCCAGGAGTCTATCTGCCTCCACCACCACCACTGGCAGCCCATTCCACGCACTAACCAATCTCTTTGTGAAAAACTTACCCCTGACATCTCGTCTGTACCTATTTCCAAGAACCTTAAAATTATGCCCTCTCGTGCTAGCCATTTCAGCCCTGGGAAAAAGCCTCTGATTATCCACACGATCAATGCCTCTCATTATCTTGTACACCTCTATCAGGTCACCTCTCATTCTCCGTCGCTCCACGGAGAAAAGGCCAAGTTCACTCAACCTATTCTCATAAGGCTCCCCAATCCAGGCAACGATCCGGTGTTGAGTGGAATCCGGGATCAATCACGATGGAATGATGGAGAAGACTCGGTAGACTGAATAGCCTAATTCTGCTCCTTTGTCTTATGGTCCTATGGTCTAAGGAGTGTTGCCACAAGAAGGCAGCATCCATCATCAAGAACTCCCACCATCCAGGCGAGGCTCTCTTCTTGCTACGGGGGGGGGGGGGGTAGAGAAGCATTAAGTTCCACACCACCATGTTCAGCAACAGTATTACCCTACAATCATTAGCTCCTGAACCAGAGTAGATATCTTCACTCACCTCAACCCTGAACTGATTCCACAACTTATAGACTCAATTTCAAAGACTTGAAGTAAGAACATAATACATCATGGCTGATCCATTTCCCTCTCAGCCCATCTCATACAGCTCATTCTCTCAGTCTGGACGTAGGTGCCACTGGGGAAAAAAGCAATTACTTCCCACCCAGAGTTCTCTTTAAGAGCCTCATAGTTCTATACCTACTGGAACATTCGCTCTGGTGGAGGTCTACTATAAAAACAGGTTCCAGTTCCATAATGTTACAATACCGTAACAGTTTAGCGCTATTCCTGAAGCAGAAACCTGTGCTCAATTTGTGTCGGTTGCTCGAAAAGTGTCTGTACATTTTCCCAGTGACTGTGTGGGTCTCCTCCCACACCCAGACATACAGGTCAGTAGGTTAACTGGTCACCAAGTGTAACTGGGCAGTGTGGGCTTGTTGGGCTGGAAGGGCATATTACTGTGCTGTATGTCTGAATAAAACAAAAATAAACTTAACAAGGCAAGAATGAATAACAAAATATTGCCAAGCTCAAGTTCAGCATGTGATCAGAAAGGGAACATGCAAGACGAGGATGAGCGACACATCCTCAATCTTCTTGGTGGCAGATGCTGTAGCTACTGTCCAACTTGGGTGGAAGGAATGAAAGCTTTGGGTCTTCCGGTAAGATGGTGGTGCATTCGATCGCAGCAGCTCCTATGGGGCCAACCAAAGGTGTTATGGTCTTTTTAAGATATTTTACAATCTCAAGACTCTGTTGGATATTAAGAACTTAAAGTACCGCAGGTCTACCCCATTAACCAGTTTCTCGTTAGTGGAGAAATTGAACGAGCTGAACTTGGTGCACAAAGGAGGTGTGCAAGGCAACAGTGACTTTTCTTGTGATCGCAAGATCCTGTTGGACAATGTTAATGTGGAGTGCTGCGGGTCCAATACACTGATTTATTGGCAGACGGCAGGGGAGCTATGCGACCTCGGTCGTAGCGAGGACTATGCCTCAGGCTTCAGTGTTACGGTGACCCAGGAGAGAGGCATCACAGCCGGTGTGCTGCACCGGAGGCTGTGTGGAGTGGTGACCAAGCTGGGGGTCAGAGCTCCCCCCGCCATCCCCGGTGTTTGCTCAGCAGAAGACAAGCTGTATTGTATTCAACTGCAGGCTGCTGCAATGTTTATGGACTCAGGGACTTGGACTATATTTTTTTTAGTGTGGATGTATTTTACTGATATCTTACACGTTTTTGCTACCTTATATGTGCCTTGTACTGCGTGTGACTGTTGGTACTGTGTTTTACACCTTTGCCCGGGAATAACACCATTTCGTTTGGCTGTATTCCTGGGTTCATGTATGTACGTTGAATGACAATTAAACTTCAACATGAACGAGCTGCCATTCAAGCAAACTGCTTTACCATGAATGAGGGTGGATTCCCTTCACGGGGAATGCCTGGGCATGAATTTTTTTTTTAATGTAGGGAGACTGATGCCCGGGCAGCCACCACATGGTACTTGACAGATTGGGGCCAGAGTCCAGTGGTATGGAATGCAAGGTGGCCTTCCTCTGCCTTCACTTCCACCAGCTCCACCACTGAGGTCGCGGTTGGATCGCTCTTTGTCTGGAATCTTCCCCCTTGACCTTACCGCCATGGGTGACCCTACCAGGAGCTAAGCTCCAGACAGCATCGCTTTCAGGAACTCAAAAGCTTCTCAAGGTGATCATCCTCCGAGAAGACCATGGATGAAATCAAGCCTCTCAATCTTTCCCAGGACTGTTGTTTGAGGATTTGAGCCTCTTGCTGCAAGACACCCAGCCACAGATCTCCATTTGTAGACACAGTCATTATCATCAATGGTTCCCATTGTTCATCTCTGCCATGGATGGTCCCAAGCCCAGCTGCCAAAGGAAGAGGGATAGGCATGGGGCCAGCAAACACATCCCGTAAAACAGTATTAAAGAAATGCCAAGATAAGCTCCAAAGACCTCATCCCTGGATGAGGAAGGATCGTTACCTAGAAAGAAGATGGTGACCTCACTGGGGACAATTTGTAAGACTATTCCCTAATTCAATTTAAAGTGGTTCATAGAGCACATATGTCCAAAGATAAGTTAGCGCGTTTTTACTCGCATATTAATCCTTTTTGTGACAGATGCTCGGGGCAGATAGCCTCTTTAACTCATATGTTTTGGTCTTGCCGTACTTTGGAAACTTTTTGGAGAGATATTTTTAATATTATTTCTAAGGTATTAAATATAGATATCTCTCCTCACCCTATTACTGCTATCTTTGGACTACCTAAAACTTCTAGTAATCTTTCCCCTTCAGCCCGTAGAATGATTGCATTTCTTACTTTAATGGTGAAAAGATGTATTTTACAACATTGGAAAGAGCTTAATGCTCCAACTACCTTTTTTTGGTTCTCTCAGACGATTTTATGTTTGAATCTGGAGAAAATTAGAAGTAACCTTTATGATTCATTTAAATTTGAACAGATTTGGGGACCTTTTATTCGATATTTTCATTTAATGTAATATATACCCTTCTTGTTTTTTTTTTCACTGTTTTTAATGGAGGTCGGGATTGAGGACGTGATTTTAAGTTTAACTCTGTTTGGTTTCAAGTTAGCCCATTGCTTTGCTTTGCTTTTAGTTAGTTGCACGGTGGGTTTTTTTCTTTTTTTTTCTATTGATATATATAAAATTTAGTATACTATTATGTTATCTTGGTTTCTTATGTTTAAATTACATTGTTTGTAGTTTTTTTTTGGTATTGATACCTTCTGGAATTTTATTATATTTTAACATTGTATTAATGTTTATATGGCTTACCTTTTCGTATACTTATTCAATAAAAAGATTTAAAAAGAAAGAAACAATTTGTAAGACTGACTCTGGACAGAGGACTCTGGACAGCTTCACGCAGTGGCGTATGCCCCAGTAGGGGTGATGGCCTTGAGAAGAAATAGTTTCCCTCACTCCCCACACAAACCTCTTCCCCTGCAGGATGCAGGCGGCAGGTAACTCTGCTGTTGAATATCAAAGATAAAGGTTCAATTCTTGTTGCTGGTCACATCTAGTATTTGTGACATAAATATAACTTGCTACTTGGCAGACATCATCAGCCCTAGCCTGAACATTATCATGAGTTGGTTTGGTTTCTCAGATGCACCAAATACAATTGGGTGCTGTGTTATCATTAAATGTGCCCACTTCTAAGATCAGGAATAGAAATTTTGTGGATATGGCATACAGATTCCAAAATGTACTCTATTTCATCACATCCCACAGAGAGAGAGAGAGGAATTCAGTTACGTAAACAAAAAGTAAGGTATCTGAGGTCAGCAGCATTTACATCTGCGCACTTGGCCTGCTGCCCACCCAAACCACAGCCGTATGACTGAAGAGGTGTCTCAGTGAACAGTCCGGAGATTAATAGTCTGACAGCTTCTCACGCCAGTCCCCAGAAAGAGCTACCAGCGCCAAACTTCCCTTGACACTACCCCAAACAAGATTCTGAACTTTAACCAGTTGAAGTTCTTTGTGTCCACCAGTCTTCCAAACTTGAATGTAACAGTCAATTTTAGTTTCTACACCTATCCCCCCCAACCATTTAGAAACCCCAACAGCCAGTTCCTCAGGTAACATCATTCCAGCCCCTTGACTACTAAATGGCACTGAAATGATCAACAACCTCCACCATCTCTGTACTCAGATCTCACCCCCCCACCCCCCATCACACAGCTCCAGGGTCCTTCTCCCCAACTGCAATGTGCCAGGAATCATCCCCCACTCAGGGGTTAACAACCAAAACCCACCCAGCTCCCAGGGTTACACCTCACCCACCCACCCAGCTCCCAAGGTTACACCTCACCCACCCACACTGTTCTCAGGGTTACAACCCACCCACCGCTCCGGGGGGGGGGAGAGGGTGTCACACACCCCACTTCTACTTGTACTGCTCCTGGGTTTTATTTTCACCCTTCCCTTAGACACCCTCCTCTCCAACACTGCCCCTCTCTTTCGCTCAGCCTCAGTCCGTGCTCCCCCTCCTTTACTGCTCGCTCTCCCACTATCCCTACTCCCCGTTTCCCCATGCCCTCACGTTAGTCCCCTCCTCCCTATCTCGGGTTCACTCGCCCCTCACTCTGATTCATTCCCCCCCACTCTACCCTACCCTACCCCAATGCCTCCGGTTCACTCTTCCCTTCTCCCGACCCTATCCCCTCGCTCACCTCCTCAATTGGCGAAGGGCAGCACAGGACCTGCCGCCACAAACATCCGGTCACGTGGCGTGCAAAGGCACAGGCGCAGCAGCGCGCGAATGGGGCGGAGCTGTCCACCCGCTGTCAATCAATCGGCCGCCGGCGCCTAACACCGCGCCCCCTGTGGCGGGGCTTGGTCCCGCACCCGTCCGACGCTCCGCGGCTCCGACTTGGCTGCGGTGGGGAAGGTGTGGGGGTGGAAACACCCGCATCCCGCCCAACCACCGACGTTCAGCTGCGGTTCTCTTTACGAGGCTGGTCTGACTTCACCAGAAAACATTTTAGACCATCGGACATTAGGCTGTTCCCCATCGTTCTCTCCTCTATTCCATTATACACACAAACTGCTGGAGGAACTCAGCAGGCTAGGCAGAATCTACGGAAAAGAGTACAGCCGACATTTCTGCCCGAAACTTCTGCTGGGTCCTTTTCCATTAAATGCTGCCTGACCAGCAGAGTTCCGCCAGTATTTTGTGTCTGTACCTAATTATAATCTTCCCTTTCCTACAGTATGTAAGGGGTTTCTTCTTTTATGTTACTGCGAAGGCTCATAAAATAGCTTCTTTGTTATGTTAGAATAAAAATGGCTTTTCTGTAATAATAAATACGATGTAAGGAGTTCTCTCTCTCTGCTTGTTTAGGTTATACTATCGATAAGAGAGAGAACGAACCAATGAGTGTCCATGTTATTCTTTTAGTGGGTGATATTCTGTCTCATATGGCTGGGAACCGTGTGGTTTGGCGGGTTTTTCGGGAGGAGACCCGAAGAGGAAGGACGTGCTGGCAGCGCTCTTGTCGACCACCGTGGCTGGTCCCGAGTGGCGAGTCGAGGGGGTCGGAGGGGATCGAAAGGCGGAAAGAGGATCCCGTTATTTGAGCTCCAATTGTTGTGCACGAAGTGGTTGAACTCTGATAAGTTTGGCGCCTTTTACTTTCCCTTTTATGTTGTATCTCTGTTAATTACATGGTTCCAGTAAGATTTATGAAGTGTAATCTGTAAATCGTACATTGTGTGCTGTCTGATATTTGATGTGTGAGTTTCTACTGTACACAGCGACGACGCAACCGTGAGACACGGTTTGGCGGGCGGACGGGGTTTCCCCTGGATAAACCCGAGCCGATAGCGACTGGGATAAGGTTGTCGGCTGGTGTGAGCTGGAGGACGTGCTGGTTCATCGTGCGTGCGTGTTAAGTGGGTTGGATTTCCGCACTTCGGGAGATGTGCTGGAGCGGGGGTTGCGTCTGATCACCGCTACCGGCCGGGCGGAACTGGTGGCGAGGCGGTGCGGCAGGGAGATGGAGTCCGGCTGGGTGTTGGTCCGGACGAGCGCCGACGTCGGTCAGCGTCCCGGGGGCGGCGGCGGGGCCGTGGGGCCTCCACACCCTTCTGGACCTGGGGGCCGAATGTGAGGGGACGCCGTTCGCATGGACGGGAGACTCCTGGGCGCTCTTAGCGGACTTCCAAAACATGTGGCAGGGAAGAGGGGAAAAGCTCTCAGAGTACATTTTCCAGCTGGAGATAATGCTTGCTAGGTTGCGGCGCCGAGGGGTAGTGAAGGGGAACGAGGTGGCGAGGTTGAGGATGAGTCAGATATTTAGAGGTTCCCTGGAGGAGGACAAGGTGGCCTGGGGTCTCCGGCTGTCCTATAAAAGGAGCCCCCCTCCATCGTTCATCCAGCTGATTAGAGAGGTGCAGGAGGATGAGAGCGTGTTGGCCCGGAAAAGGGTCTCGGGCCACTGGGGATGGTCCTCATCGGTACGGGAGGTGGTGGCAGGGTTGAGAACCGAGCGATCCAAGGGGGCCCAGGTGGGTAGGGACCCCTCACGTGAGTGGGTTGACAAGGAGAGCACCCCCTTCAGGGGCGGGCCACGCAGTGGGCTGGGAGTGGGGGGCGTCCCGGGAGGAGAGGGGCGGCGGGTAGCCTGTGCTATAACTGTGGGAAAGAGGGGCATCTCCGGCGGGAATGTGAGCGGCAGGGTGTGTGCTACCACTGTGGGCAAGAGGGACACTTCAAGAGGGATTGTGAGAGACAAGGCACCCTGCGGAGGGCAAGCCGCCGGGCGACCAAGAAGGAAGAGGTGTTGGGAAACTTAGGAGAGACTCAGTGAGGGAACGGACTGGAGTCTCTGGAGGAACACGTTCCCCGAAATCTGCCATGGGAGTCCGGCAAGCCCAAGCCCTTATTCCGGACGGATTAGTGGGACCCCGCTCCAGCATGTCCCTACGGATAGAGGGAATCTTTGCAAGGGCCATCCTCGATACCTTGTCGCAGGTCACCTTATTGTACTGGTCGCTCTACAACAAGTAACTAAAGCATTTTTAGATTATGAGGATACGCAGTCCTCTTTTATTGTCATTTAGTAATGCATGCATTAAGAAATATAAAATGTTTTTACAGAATCATATCACGAAAACACATGACAAACCAACTTAAAAACTAACAAAAATCACATAATTATAACATATAGTTGCAACAGTGCAAAGCAGTACCGTAATTTGATAAGAACAGACCATGGCACAGTAAAAGTCTCAAAGTCTTTCGAAAGTCCCATCATCTCACGCAGACAGTGAACCTCCAGCGCCGCCAACTTGCCGATGCAGCATCCTGGAAGCATCCGACCACAGTCCGACTCTGAGTCCATCCAAAAACTCTGAGCCTCCGACCACCTCTTCGACACTGAGCACCATCTCTGCCGAGCGCTTCGACCCCAGCCCCGGCAACAGGCAATACGCAAAGCCGAGGATTTGGGGCCTTCGTCTCCGGAGATTCTCGATCGCACAGTAGCAACGGCAGCGAAACAGGCATTTCAGAAGATACTCCAGATGTTCCTCCGTGCTTCTCACGGCTGTCTCCATCAAATCAGGATTGTGCATGGCATCCTACTTCACAAATACGATATTCATTCAGAACGGCTGCGTGCGTTTGCCAGTAACCCTGTTTAATGCCCTGGAGATTTGGGGTATAAGTGATGGTGATTACCCGTACGATGGGTACCTGTCGGTGAGATTGGAATTCTCGGAAGGCGATGTGGGAGTGTCTAAAGCCCTTGAGATGGTGTTGGTTTGTCCATATCCAGTGGAAACAGGTGGCACTGCGCTTCTGGACTAACTCCCCTCTGGTGCGACGGCTCTTGGGAGCCTGTAAGGAGAAGGCGGGGGAGAACTTTCTGGAGACCCTCTCGGTACACCCAGTGGTTCGAGCTGTGTTTGAGGAAGCGGGTGGCCACAGGGGGCTGGATCCTGAGTTCAAACGAGGTGCGTTGTGGTGTACTCAGGCGAGGCCTAAAGTGATATGGCTAGGGGAGGTGGCACTAGTGCTGGGGACCCCCAGATTCCCCGGAGTACCAGCGGGCAAGACCCTGTTAGTAGACGCCCCGGAAGACCTTGAAGGGGAGTCCCGGTTCCTGGCTGGGGTGCTGGTGAGACCTGAATTGCAGAGGCCCTCAGTTGTACAGGCACGCTGGATGGGGGTGATGGTAAGGAACACAACGGAGTGGGAGATCACCTTTAAGCGCGGGATGCCCCTCGCGCTCTTGTTCCCGGTTATGGTGATGTCTAGCGCCCCTGTGAGGCCCACTGGAGGAGAACTATTGGAGAATAAGGGGCGGCTGACGGAGGAGGCCTTTAATTTTAAAGACTCCCCTGTACCGCCGGAGTATAAGAGCAGGCTGGTGGAGAAGATGCTGAAGCTAGGGGATGTCTTTTCTCAGGGCGAGTTTGATGTGGGATGTTCCAAGAGCACTCGTCACACTATCCGGGTGACAAATGACAGCCCGTTTAGAGAAAGGTTGTGATGGCTGGCCCTGGCTGACGTAGAAGATGTGCGGCAGTTGAAGGATTTAGGGATTATCGAGGAGTCCCGGAGCCCCTATGTGTCCCCCATAGTGGTGGCTAGGAAGAAAAATGGGAAGGTACGCATGTGCGTGGACTATACGACCCTGAACCGGCGCACTGTCCCTGACCAGTCTACGGTCCCGAGGGTTGAAGATGCGTTGGCCTGTTTGAGTGGTGCACAGTGGTTTAGTGTATTGGATTTGCAGAGTGGGTATTACCAGATTCCGATGAGAGACTGATAAAGAGAAGACAGCCTTTATCTGTCCCCTGGGATTCTTTCAGTTCGAACGAATGCCCCAAGGCATATCGGGGGCCCCAGCCACCTTCCAGAGGGTCATGGAGAGGACAGTGGGGGATATGAACTTGCTGGAGGTGTTGGTGTATCTGGATTGTGAGGGGATCCAGGAGTGCCCCTATTAACTGATTGAAGAGAGACAGAGAGATACATTCATCATTGATGCTTTGTTTGGAAAGGAGAGAGAGACAGAGTTATTTACCACCGATATGTTGCTTTTGTAAAGAGAGAGAGGGAGATGAAGATTAACGGTTGGACTGTCATTTTAAGGCATTGGAAGTAACTTTGGATTTTTACTGAGTTTGGAGTTGGAGACAGCACTGAGCAGCTCGAAAGTTGCTATGGTGACCGAAGGCAGGTTGTTGATGTTACTTCCAAGGACAGGTTGCCTGCTTGTGCACTACTTTGCAGACAAAGGAAGGAGGGACTCTTTAAATGACAGGTGATGCTCAGCCTGGTGAAATAAATGGGAGATCAGATGATACAGACCTCAGGACACATGATCTAGACACTGAATGAGCATTGTTGTGCCCGCAAAGAAAGTGGGTTTTGGAGGATCGATCAGGCGGATCGATCCAAATTGCTATTCCATCGGTGAAGAAGGGGTTGACTGGTGGGGAGTTGTCTATGTCCACCCTTGCCGGGGTGATAGCTCCACCACAGGAAAACTGGTCCCCCTGGTTAAAGTCACAGTCGGTGACTTGTAAAGGATTTCGGAGGACGACGAGGAGATCAACGGCATCAGCTCACCTGAAAACTCAACTCACTCTCTCACTCTCTCTCCATCACTACTCAACTAAATACCACGAACTGAACTGAACTGAACTTTACTTATCATCGTAAGACTGTATCTTTTTACCCCTAGACTTAAAGAAGATTGGTTTTTCATACATATATATTCCACACTTACCTTTATACATAATCATCACTAACCTGTTTGATTTATCTACATTTATATTACTGTATTGCGTAGTTACTAATAAATATTAGTAGTTTATAGCAATACTGGACTCCAAAGTGTTTTCTATTTCTGCTACACCAGCAACTTTGATGTATGTTGCTTGAATTTCCAGCATCTGCAGAATTCCTGTTGTTTTCTATTTCTGCTGGTTTCTTTATCCCCGTCACGGGGTACGTGACAGGATGACTTGATAGTGTTTGGATCTACTTTGGAAGAACGTGAGGAGCAGCTGCTGAAGGTGTTAAGCCGGCTGAAGGAGGAAGGGTTGAAACTTTCCCTGGATAAATGCCAGTTCTGCAAGATGTCGGTCGGCTATGTTGGACACATAATCTCACGAGATGCAGTGGCTACTGATCCGGCTAAGATAGATGCAGTGACCACCTGGCTGAGACCCCAGACTGTGAGCGCCATGCGCTCGTTCTTTGGGTTCTGTGGGTATTACCGGCGATTCGTGAAAGGATACGCTAGAGTGAGTCACCCCTTGAACAAGCTTTTGTGTGCCTATCCCCCCATGGGGAAGATAAGGAAGGGGGACCGAGGGCAGGAAGCAGGAGGATATCTGAACCCGTCGGAGCCCTTTGGATCGAGGTGGGATGCTCAATGTGAGGAGGCGTTCCAATTGCTGAAAAGGGCGCTGACACAGGCCCCGGTGTTGCCTTTTGCCGATCCCCTGGAAGTCGTATGTGCTACACACTGATGCCAGCCGAGAGGGGCTGGGGGCTGTCCTGTACCAGGAGCAGGGCAACGGATTGAGGCCGGTGGTGTTTGTCAGCCAAAGTTTGTCGCCTTCTGAGAGAAACTATCCCACTCACAAGTTGGAGTTCCTGGCACTGAAGTAGGCAGTGGTGATCAAGTTGAGCGACTATCTATACAGGGCCAAGTTTGAGGTGAGGACGGACAACAATCCTCTCACTTATATTCTGCCCTCGGCAAAACTGCATGCTACTGGGCACCGGTGGTTGGCAGCCTTGTCTGCCTATGTGTTCAGCCTGAAGTACCGGCCAGGGAGCCGGAACGTCGACACAGATGCTTTATCTCGTCGGGCACATGAGGGGTCGGGCACAGACGAGGAGTGGGAGAGCGTCCCTGCACCGGGAGTAAAGGCCATGTGTCAATTTGCGAGCGACACTAAAGCAGGAGCCCCGATGGGGCCGGATCGGGCAGTGGATCAATTGGGGGTTGGTGATGACGCACTACCCACTCTTTACTGTAATTTGACTGCTCTGAGGAACAGGCAGCTGCCGGAGTTGAGCCCCCAGGAAGTGGGGGCAGCTCAGCAGGATGACCTGGGCATTGGCACTATCTGGTACGCAGTTAGCCGGGGTGATATGGGGCAGGTGGAGAAAGTGAAACATGCCTTCGTTCCCCTATTACTGAAGGAGTGGCCTCGGTTGAAGCTGAAGAACCTCGTCCTGTACCGGGTCACGTCGCCCCCGGACCACCCCCGCCGCTGGCAGCTGGTCATGCCTGAGAAGTATCAGAAGACTGTACTCCAGGCTCTACATGATGATTCCGGGCATTTGGGGGTGGAACAGACCTATGGATTACTCAAGGACCAGTTTTACTGGCCCCGGATGAGGGGGGAGGTTGAAGAATACTGTAAGACCTGCGGTCATTGCATCAGGAGGAAGACCCTGCCTGTGCAGGCGGCCCCGTTATCCCATTTGCAGAGTGCGGGACCCATGGACCTGGTGTGTATGGATTTCCTGTCTATTGAACCAGACACCAGCAGCACCGCGAATGTCTTAGTCATCACGGATCACTACACTAGGTAGGTTCAGGTGTTTCCCACTAAGGACCAGAAAGCGACTACAGTGGCGAAGGTGTTATGGGAGAGGTACTTTGTTCATTATGGCCTTCCCCGGCGGATCCACAGTGATCAGGGACAGGACTTCGAGAGCAGGTTTATACATGAATTACTTGGTATGCTTGGGGTCAAGAAATCCAGGACCACCCCCTATCACCCGCAGGGTGATCCTCAGCCCGAGAGGTTTAACTGGACCCTGTTGGACATGCTCGGGACTCTGGAGATCGGTCAGAAGAGTAAGTGGAGTCAGGACATTGGGCATTAATTGCACCCGCAATGACGCTACGGGGTACTCGCCTTATTATCTGATGTTCGGGCGGGAAGCGATGTTGCCTATTGACCTTTGTTTTGGGACTGAAGCAGGTGAAATACCTTCGAAGCCATATCTGACGTATGTGTCGATATGAGGAGAGAGTTGAAAAGGGCTTATGAGTTGGCTGAGGCGGCAGCCACCAAGCAGAATCAAAGGAACAAGAGGAGGTATGATCAGAAAGTGAAGTTCGCCCAACTTATGCCAGGAGACCGGGTCCTCATACAGAATTCAGGACTACCTGGTAAGCACAAGTTGGCGGACCGTTGGGCAGCCACCCCCTATGTGGTAGAGAGTCAGGTGCCGAATCTACCCGTTGATTGGGTGAGACCAGAAGATGGGAAGGGGCCTGTCAAGGTACTCCATCGGAACCACCTATTGCCCCTGGGTCAAGAGGTGCAGGTTGACTAAGAGTCCAAATTGGAGTTTATGCTTAGTACAAGGACCCTGCAGAGGCGCGGGGCGAGGGAAGAGCCCACCGCGAAAGAGACGGGCCTGGGCTCCGCCCCGGAAGGGGATACTGAATTGGAAGACGATGATTCGGATGTGTGGTACCTACTTCCATTTGTTAATTCCCCGGTACCGGGAGAAGAGGCTCCTGACCCTTCCCCCACTGAGTTAGGTGAGAAGAGGGAGAGTGTTGGGGGGGCAGCCTGGGATACAGCTGGCCTTGGAGGGAGAGAGGGTGGAACCTGAACCCGAGACAGAGGGCTCCGAGTAGACAAGGGGTCCCAGTGAGGGAGCGTGCGAGGATTCGACAGGTAGACCCAGGGTGTCTCCAGTGGTATCTGAGCCAGAATGGTCAGCAGAGGAGGTACAGAGGTCTTCGAGAAGTAGGAATCCCCCGGTGAGGTTGACCTATGTAGCACCCGGAGAACAGGGTGTGATCTCTACCACCCTGGGAAATTATGTCACTGATTTATGCACCTGGGTTGGGTTTTGTGTTTTGCAAGGAGGATTGGTGAAATCCTTTAATGTCATGAGGACATGATTTTCTTTGGTGGGGGGAGAGTGTAAGGGATTTCTTCTTTTATGTTACCGCGAAGGCTCATAAAATGGCTTCTTTATGTTAGAATAAAAATGGCTTTTCTGTAATAATGACTGCGATGTAAGGAGTTCTCTTTCTCTCTGCTTGTTTGGGTTATATTATTGATAAGGGAGGGAACGAACCAATGTCCATGTTATTCTTTTAGTGGGTGATATTCTGTCTCATATGGCTGGGAACCGCGTGGTTTGGCAGGTTTTTTGGGAGGAGATCCGAAGAGGAAGGACGTGCTGGCAGTGCTCTTGTCGACCACCGTGGCTGGTCCCGAGTGGCGAGTCGAAGGGGCTCGGAGAGGATCGCATGGTGGAAAGAGGGTCCCGTTCATTGAGCTCCAACGGTTGTGCACGAAGTGGTTGGACTCTGATAAGTTTGGCGCCTTTTACTTTCCCTTTATGTTGTATCTCTGTTAATTACATGGTTCCAGTAAGATTTATAAAGTGTAATCTGTAAATCGTACATTGTGTGCTGGTCTGATATTTGATGTGTGAGTTTGTACCGGGTGGCATTACACAGCAACTGCTCAAGCTTGAGACACAGTTTGGCAGGTGGACTGGGTTTCCCCTAGATAAACACGAGCCGATAGATCTGAGCGTTACAAGTATAATTACTGAAATATAAACACTTAATATAAGTTATAGAAAGACTAAAGGGGAGAAGTGGAAAATATATTCAAAAACAGAATGACAATCAGGTTAAATAACACTGATGTAGAAACATAGAAAACCTACAGCACAATACAGGCCCTTCGGCCCACAAAGCTGTGCTGACCATGTCCCTACCTCAGAACTACCTAGGCTTTACTCATAGCCCTCTATTTTTCAAAGCTCCATGTAGCCTCTTAAAAGACCCTATCGTTTCCGCCTCCACCATTGCTGCCAGCAGCCCATTCCACGCACTCACCACTCTCTTCATAAAAAACTTACCCCTGACATCTCCTCTGTACCTACTTCCAAGCACCTTAAACCTGTCCTCTCTTGTGGCAGCCAATTCAGTCCTGGGAAAAAGCCTCTGACTATCCACACAATCAATGCCTCTCACCATCTTGTACACCTCTATCAGGTCACCTCTCATCCTCCGTCGCTCCAAGGAGAAAAGGCCGAGTTCACTCAACCTATTCTCATAAGGCATGCTCCCTAATCCAGGCAACATCCTTGTACATCTCCTCTGCACCCTTTCTATGGTTTCCACGTCCTTCCTGTAGTGAGGTGAACAGAAATAAGGACAGTACTTCAAGTGGGGTCTGACCAGGATCCTATATAGCTCTAATATTACCTCTCGGCTCTTGAACTCAATCCCATGGCTGATGAAGGCCAATACACCATATGCCTTCTTAACCACAGAGTCAACCTGCGCAGCAGCTTTGAGTGTCCTATGGACTTGGACCCCAAGATCCCTCTGATCCTCCACACTGCCAAGAATCTTACCATTAATACTATATTCTGCCATCATATTTGACCTACCAAAATGAACCACCTCACACTTATCTTGGTTGAACTCCATCTGCCACTTCTCAGCCCAGTTTTGCATCCTATCAATGTCCCGCTGTAACCTCTGACAGCCCTCCACACTATCCACAACACCTCCCACCTTTGTGTCATCAGCAAATTTACTAACCCGACCCTCCACTTCCTCATGCTGGTCATTTATAAAAATCATGAAGAATAGGGGTCCCAGAACAGATCCCTGAGGCACACCACTGGTCACCAACCTCCATGCAGAATATGACCTGTCTACAACCACACTTTGCCTTCTGTGGGCAAGCCAGTTCTGGATCCACAAAGCAATGTCCCTTTGGACCCCATGCCTCCTTACTTTTTCAATAAGCCTTGCATGGGGTACCTTATCAAATGCCTTGCTGAAATCCATATACACTACATCTACTGCTCTACCTTCATCAATGTGTTTAGTCACATCCTCAAAAATTTCAATCAGGCTCGTAAGACACAACCTGCCTTTGACAAAGTCATGCTGACTATTCCTAATCATATTTAAGGCGTCCGTTAGTCTTGCGAGACCATGGATCTGTGCCTGGAAAGTCTTCACTCTCCAGGGCACAGGCTTGGGCAAGGTTGTATGGAATACCAGCAGTTGCCCATGCTGCAAGTCTCCCCTTTCCACGACACCAATGTTGTCCAAGGGAAGGGCATTAGGACCTTCACAGTTTGGCACCAGTGTCATCGCAGAGCAATGTGTGATTAAGTGCCTTGCTCAAGGACACAACACGTTCCCTCGGCTGGGGCTTGAACTCATGACCTTCAGGTCGCTAGTCCAATGCCTTAACCACTTGGCCACGTGCCCACACTAATCATATTATGCCTCTCCAAATGTTCATAAATCCTGCCTCTCAGGATCTTCTCCATCAACTTACCAACCACTGAAGTATGACTCACTGGTCTATAATTTCCTGGGCTATCTCTACTCCCTTTCTTGAATAAGGGAAAAACATCTGCAACTCTCCAATCCTCCGGAACCTCTCCCGTCCCCATTGATGTTGCAAAGATCATTGCCAGAGACTCAGCAATCTCCTCCCTCGCCTCCCACAGTAGTCTGGGGTACATCCCGTCCGGTCCCGGAGACTTATCCAACTTGATGCTTTCCAAAAGCTCCAGCACATAACTCTTTCTTAATATCTACATGCTCAAGCTTTTTAGTACACTACAAGTCATCCCTATGAACGCCAGGATCGTTTTCCATAGTGAATTAATGAAGCAAAGTATCCATTAAGTACCTCCTCTATCTCCTTCGGTTCCATACACACTTTTCCACTGTCACACTTGATTGGTCCTATTCTCCTATTCTTATCCTCTTGCTCTTCACATACTTGTAGAATGCCTTGGGGGTTTTCCTTAATCAAGTCCACCAAGGCCTTCTCATGGCCCCTTCTGGCTCTCCTAATTTCGTTCTTAAGCTCCTTCTTGTTCGTCTTACAATCCTCTAGATCTCTATCATTACCTAGATTTTTGTACCTTTTGTAAGCTTTTCTTTTCTTCTTGACTGGATTTTCAACAGCCATTGTACACCACGGTTCCTGTACCCTACCATCCTCTCCCTGTCTCATTGGAATGTACCTATGCAGAACGCCACACAAATACCCGCTGAGCATTTGCCACATTTCTGCCGCGTATTTCCCTGAGAACATCTGTTCCCAATTTATGCTTCCAATTCCTGCCTGATAGCCTCATATTTCCCCTTACTCCAATTAAACACTTTCCTACCTTGTCTGTTCCTATCCCTCTCCAACGCTATGGTAAACAACAGAGATTTGTGATCACTATTTCCAAAATGCTTTCCCACTGAGAGACCTGACACCTGACCAGGTTCATTTCCCAATACCAGATCAAGTACAGCCTCTCCTCTTGTAGGATTATCTACATATTGTGTAGGATACCTTCCTGAACACACCTAACAAACTCTACCCCATCTAAACCCCTCACTCTAGGGAGATGCCAATCGATATTTGGGAAATTAAAATCTTCCACCACAACAACCCTGTTATTATTACTTCTTTCCAGAATCTGTCTCCTACCTGCTCCTCGATGTCCCTGTTACTTTTGAGTGGTCTATAAAAACATCCAGTAGAGTTATTGTCCCTTCCTATTCCTAACTTCCACCCACAGAGACTCTGTAGATAACCCCTCCATAGACATCTGTTGTGAAATCTGATGTTTTGCGGTCGCATTAAGGGCAATGTATAAAATAATACTATACTATAAGTTACAATAAGATCACTCTGCCGTCGGAGAGGGGAGATTGCCTTTTGATTGCTGGTGGGATCACTCTGCTGCCACAGAGGGAAAGGCCTACTACTGTATCCAGAGAATGTTACCCAGGTTTTCTGCATTTTGGATATGGACTTGGACGAGAGACTTTTCCCATCTTATAGATTTATATATTCTGTGTTTCCCACTCTATCTTTCTCGGGGTTTTTTTTTGTGTGCTGGGGAGGGGGCTGTGCCTGTTCTGTTTTTGTTTGTGATTTTTATATGGAGGAAGGATTTGGGTGTTTATCATTTTGCTGCTGTTCTTATCTTTCTTGGTTTCATATCTACCTGGAGAAGAAAAATTTCAGAGTTGTGTACTTTGATAATAAATGAGTCTTTGAATAATATATAGTAGTAGTAGGCAGCCGTCGATCCCAGGGGATCATGGGTTTGCACCTCTGGTGGACTGTGTCCTCTCCAGGGCAAGAAGATTTGAAGAACCAGCTGTTGCCCATGCAGTGGGTCCCCCTCTCCACGTCACTGATGTAGTCCAAGGGAAGGGCAAGTGCCAATACAGCTTGGCATCAGTGTCATCGCAGAGGTTGCCAGAGTGAAGTTGTAAACAACATCAAACTGCCTTAGGGACACCAGCTCCGGATTTCTTCCTCGGAGTTTACTCCTAAAGCTTTTCCCATGGGTGGGTATGGCCGCAAGGCAGCGGAGGTTTAAAATCAGAGTTTTAAACACAAAATAATCTGCAGATGTTGGGGTCAAAGCAACACTCACAACACGCTGGAGGGACTCAGCAGGTTGGGCAGCATCCGTGGAAAAGATCGGTCGACGTACGAAGGGTTCCGGCCCGAAACATTGACCGATCTTTTCCACGGATGCTGCCCGACCTGCTGAGTTCCTCCAGCGTGTTGTGAGTGTTAAAATCAGAGTATTCCTTCTCCAGTCTATCTACCCATGGATGGATGTAACTGTGGATGTTAGTTGCAGTTGTCCCAAATGGGAATATTTGATAATTCCCTTCAGAGCTGCATGCAAGATGTAAGCACTTTCTGGCACCTTGGTCGGGACTGGAACCCACTCCCTGGAAAAACAATGGAACATAGAAACCATCACCACATTAAATCAAAGTGCAAAATGATCTGCAGGACGTTGGACCCCAAAATACCTCTGTACTTTAATGCTATTAGAGGGTTTACCATTAACTGTATATGTACTTTCTCCTTTCATTTGACGTCCAAAAGAGGAAGTTCTCACAAATGAGTGGCTAACCCTTAAGGTAACCTGCACCCTAAGACACAGAACTCTTCAGTCTTTAACAATCATTTGTCTTGAATTATATCCACAGTGGCTATACTTTATTAGCTGCTTGAAGCGATTTGGCATCTCAACAAATATGCTCAAAAACTTCTCTAGATGTACCATGGAGAGCATTCTGACAGGCTGCATCACTGTCTGGTATAGAGGGGCTACTGCACAGGACTGAAAGAAGCTGCAGAAGGTTGTAAATCTAGTCAGTTCCATCTTGGGCACCAGCCTACAAAGTACCCAGGACATCTTTAGGAAGTAGTGTCTCAGAAAGGCAGCGTCCATTATTAAGGACCTCCAGCACTCTGGACATGCCCTTTTCTCACTGTTACCATCAGGTAGGAGGTACAGAGGCCTGAAGGCACACACTCAGCGATTCAGGAACAGCTTCTTCCCCTCTGCCATCCAATTCCTCAAGGGACTTTGAAGCTTTGGACACTACCTCACTTTTTTAACATACAGTATTTTGCATATTTTTTTAATAATCTATTCAATATACATCATTGATTTCACAAAATAATCTGCAGATGCTGGGGTCAAAGCAACACTCACAACACGCTGGAGGAACTCAGCATGTCGGGCAACATCCGTGGAAACAATGAGTCGACGTGTCGAGCCAGAACCCTTCGTCAGGACTGTAGAGGGAAGGGGCAGAGGCCCTATAAAGAAGGTGGGGGGAGGGTAGGAAGGAGAAGGCTGGTAGGTTCCAGGTGAAGAACCAGTAAGGAGAAAGATAAAGGAGTGGGGGAGGGGAAGCAGGGAGGTGATAGGCAGGAAAGGTGAAGAAAGAATAGGAGAAAGCACAATGGGTAGTCGAAGGAGGCGGAACCATGAGGGAGGTGATAGGCAGCTGGGGGAGGGGGCTGAGTGACATAGGGATAGGGGAAGGGAGGGGGAGGGAATTACCGGAAGTTGGAGAATTCTATGTTCATACCAAGGGGCTGGAGACTACCTAGACAGTATATGAGGTGTTGCTTTTCCAACCTGAGTTTAGCCTCATCATGGCAATAAAGGAGGCCATGTATGGACATATCCAAATGGGAATGGGAAGCAGAGTTGAAGTGGGTGGCTACTGGGAGATCCTGTCTGTTGTGGCGGACGGAGCGGAGGTGCTTGACGAAGCAGTCCCCTAATCTGCGTCGGGTTTCACTGATGTAGAGGAGGCCACACTGGGAGCTCCGGATGCAATAGATGACCCCAACAGACTCACAAGTGAAGTGTTTCCTCACCTGAGGACTGTTTGAGGCCCTGAATGTTGGCAAGAGAGGAAGTGTAGGGACAGGTGTAGCACCTATGCTTACAGGGATAAGTGACGGGTGGGAGATCCATGGGGAGGGACGTGTGGATCAGGGATTCACGGAGGGAACGATCCCTGCGGAAAGCGGAGAGGGATGGAGATGGAAAGATGTGCTTAGTGGTGGGGTCCCGTTAAAGGTGGCGGAAGTTGCAGAGGATAATGTGCTGGATCCGGAGGCTGGTGGGGTGGTAGGTGAGGACAAGGGGAACTCTGTCCTGTCCCTGTTGTGGTGGCGGGAGGATGGGGTGAGGGCTGAAGTGTGGGAAATGGAGGAGATGCAGGTGAGGGCATCATTGATGACAGCAGAAGGTAAACCACGATCCTTAAAGAAAGAGGACATTTGAGATGTCCTGGAATGGAAAGCCTCATCCTGGGAGCAGATGCTGCCGAGATGGAGGAACTGGGAATAGGGAATGGCATTTTTGCATGTGGCAGGGTGGGAAGAGGTATAGTTGAGGTAGTTATGAGAGTCAGTGGGCTTGTAGAAGATGTCAGTGGGCTGTAGAAGATGTCAGTGGACAGTCTGTCTCCAGAGATGGAGACCGAGAGATCGAGAAAGGGGAGAGAAGTGTCCGAGATAGACCAAGTGAATTTGAGGGCTGGGTGGAAGTTTGAAGTAAAGTTGATGAAATTGACGAGCTAAGCATGGGTGCAGGAAGCAGCACCAATGTAGTTGTCAATGTAGCGAAGGAAAAGTTGGGGAGCAGTACCAGAAGAGGTTTGGAGCACAGACTGTTCCACATAACCAACAAAGAGGCAGGCATAGCTGGGGCCCATGCAAGTTCCCATAGCTACACCTTCAGTCTGGAGAAAGTGGGAAGAGCCTCCAGCGTGTTGTGCGTGTTGCTTTGACCCCAGCATCTGCAGATTAGCTGCCAACCATGACTGATTAGTCCTATTTGCCCAAAGCGACTGGTGTTAAAGCGCCAGTAACCCACCTTTTTCTCTTCTCTTTTCAGTAGAAGATAGATGGATAGATATTTTATTGACCCCAAAGGAAGTTACAGAAATGGTTCTGCTGGGCTTAGTAGCTAAGTCACCAGTGAAGCCTGGATTTGGACTTGGATGTCAGAGGCTATTGGAGCTGCACACCATTAGGAGTATTTAATAGGTAGTGGGAGCTTATCCCCACTACCTCCACCGGCTATAACAACTTTGAGGAACCACTCTGGATATAATTCAGATGAATACAGCCAGACTTCAAAATAGATCCATCAGAAGCTGGGATTAACCCGGATAGTTTTTGTTTAACTGCCTCAGGCAGTTAACTGCAAGATCTCATTCGGCATAGGAAATTTCATGTGACCCTGATTCTAAGTGAAACTGCAGTTAAAGAGAAGTTCGAGTAGTATCATCAAAATCATTATGTGCCATGTTTCCTGGGAGTTTAACAGAATGAGCAGAGATTTGATAGAGGTATACAAAATTATGAGGAGTATAGATAGGATAAATGCAAGCAGGCTTTTTCCACTCACAACACGCTGGAGGAACTCAGCAGGTCAGGCAGCATCCGTGGAAAAGATCGGTCGACGTTTCGGGCCGGAACCCTTCGTCAGGACAGACTACAACCAGAGGTCATGGGTTAAGGATGAAAGGTGAGAAGTTTAAGGGAAACATGAGGGGAGACTTCTTCACTCAGAGGGTGGTGAGAGTGTGGAATGAGCTGCCAGCGCAAGTAGCGCATGCAAGCTTGATTTCAATGTTTGAGAGAAGTTTGGATGGGTACATGGATAGTTGGGGTACAGAGGGCTATGGTCCCTATGCAGGTCATTTGGTTGGCAGTTTAAATGGCTTTTGGCTTGGAGTAGATGAACCAAAGAGCCTGTTTCTATGCTGTAATTCTCAATCTTCAGAGATTTTTTGGGGGTGAAGGATGAAACATACAAGTAGCATGTTGCTTCAATAAAAAAGACCTGTTTAAAAGTCTGAACCTAATTAGGGGCTAATTAGTCATTATAACTATAAAATAACACGATTACCGATGCCCACATTCCTAAAACTTTGAATTAGCTGAGATTGTTGCTCAAGGTTTAGTGACCAGTTCTCCTCAGGGGATCTCACATGAATGCTTCACATTTGGGACAATTTATCTGGACCATTGTAATCACAAGTGATTCCACAGATGCTGGAAATCCGGAATAGCTCTTCATCTGTAAGTGTATCAGTCTGAAATGTGAACTGTTTATTTCTTTACATAGATGCTGTCCAACTTGCTCAGTTCCTCCAGCATTTTGTACGTGTTACTTGGTTACTCTAGTGTCTGCTTCCACCGAAGATCTGGTGGGTACAAAGCGATTCAGCATCAGGATCAAGATTAATTTCATAGAAACATAGAAAGCCTACAGCACAATACAGGCCCTTTGGCCCACAAAGCTGTGCCGAACACGTCCTTACCGGAGAAATTACCTAGGGTTACACATAGCCCTCTATTTTTCTGAGCTCTATATACCTGTCCAGCAGTCTCCTAAGAGACCCTATCGTATCTGCCTCCACCACCATCGCCGGCAGCCCATTCCACGTACTCACCACTCTCTGTGTAAAACACTTACCCCTGACATCTTCTCTGTACCTACTTCCAAGCACCTTGTTCATGCTTTTTATTAACTCACTACAGAATGTGGCCCTTTATACAAATCTACACGCTCGGTAGACTCTTGGTTTTCAGAGTGTTTTACTTTAAGCTTGTCTCTTCTTTACAGGCTCCAAATAAATCATTCCATAAGTTTCTTGCTGTATGAATGCTTATAGCATAGTATCTTGTATCATTAGGATCTCAATACCCTTCACCACTGTTGGTCTTGCCTTTTAGCTAAAAGATACAATGTTTTTAAAAGATTTTAGTGCTACCATCAATATTAGAATACCGACATTTCGGACACTTGGAGTATTGTGATCCGTTCTGGTCGCCTTATTATAGGAATGATGTGGGAGCTTCAGAGCTGGGGTTCCCAACTTGAGTTCCATGGCCCCTTTGCTTCATGGTAATGGACCATGGCGTAAAAAAGGTTGGGAACACCTGCTTTAGAGTGAGTGCAGAGAAAATGTTACCAGGGCGCTGCCTGGATTGGAGAGCATGTCTCATCAGGATAGGTTGAGTGAGCTAGGGCTTTTCTCCTTTCAATGAGGGAGGATGAAAGGCTTCTTGTTAGAGCTGTACGAGATGATAGAAGGCAGAGACCTTTTCCGAGGGGAGGTGGGAGCGGCTCATATAAGGGGGCATCATTGCAAGATAGTGGGTGAATGTATGGGGGATGTCAGAGGTAAGTGTTTTACACAGAGAGTGGTGGGCATGTAGAACGCATTGCCAGGGATGGTGGTGGAGATAGATACATTTGGGATATTTTAAGAGGCTCTTAGATACGCACATAGATGGTGATGGAAATATTGATGGCTATTTGGGAGGGAAGGATCTTAAAAGCTCAACATAACATTGTGGGTCAAAGAGCCTGTAGTGTGCTGTAATTTTCTGTGTTCTATAATCAGTGTTTCCCCATTTTTTTTAGCCTTAAACCTCCCCAAAGCATTTTTGTACTTGCCAATGCCCCTCCTAAAATACCTACATACTTGTCTTCTTCCCTCTTAGGCCCATAGAACCATTGAACCAGAGAACACGATAGCAAAGAATACAGGCCATTTGGTCCTTCTAGTCTGTGCCAAAACTTTATTCCGCTAGTCCCATTGACCCACACCCAGTCCATAACCCTCCAGACCTCTCCCATCCATGCATCTATCCAATTTGTTCTTAAAACTTAAGAGTGAGCCAGCATCTACCACATCAGATGGCAGCTCGTTCCACACTCCCACCACTCTCTGAGTGAAGAAGTTCCCTGTAATGTTCTCACTAAATCTTTCCCCTTTCACGCTAAAGCCATGTCCTCTTGATTTATCTCTCCTCATCTTAAGTAGAAGGAGCCTGCTTGCATTTACTCTGTCTATACCCCTCATTATTTTGTAAACCTCATTCTTCTATGCTCCAAGGCATAACGTCCTAACCTGTTCAATCTTTCCCTGTAACTCAACTCCTGAAGACCCGGCAACATCCTAGTAAATCTTCTCAGCACACTTTCAATCTTACTGATATCCTGTTGTTAAGTAGGGGCCATGCACAGTTCTGATTTGATGGAGACAGCCGTGAGAGCACAGAGGAACATCTGGAGTAACCTCTGAAATGCCCGGTTTGCTGCCGCTGCTACTGTGCAATTGAGAATCTCCAGAGAGAAGGCCCAAAATCCTTGGCTTTGCCTGCTGCTGGCAGCTGGGGCTGGGGTCGAAGCGTTCGGCAGAGATGGTGCTCGGTGCTCGGTGTCAGAGGGCTGGTCGGAGCTCGAAGTTTTCCGACGACTCAGAGTCGGGCTGTGGTCAGGTATGGCAGGGAGAGTTTTCTTCCTTCTCCCATCTGCATGAGATGTGGGACTTTCGAGAGACTTTGAACTTTTTACCATGCTAAGTGGCCTGTTCTTCATCAAGTTATGGTATTGCTTGCACTTTTTGTCAGTTTTTTAGTCTTGGTCTGTCCTGTGTTTCTGTGATATCATGCCGGAGAAATATTGTATCATTTCTTAATGCATGCATTACTAAATGACAATAAAGGAGGACTGCATGTCCTCATAATCTAATCTAATCCTTCCTATAGTTAGGTGACCAGAACTGCACACAGTATCCCAAATTTGGCCTCACCAATGTCTTATACAACCTCGCCATAACATCCCAACTCCTATACTCAATACTTTGATTTATGAATGCCAGGATGCCAAAAGCCTTCTTTACCAATCTGTCCATCTGTGATGCCACTTTCAGGGAATTATGTATCTGAACTCCCAGATCTCTTTGTTCCTCCACACTCCTCAGTGCCCTACCATTTACTGTGTATGTTCTACCTTGATTTGTCCTTCCAAAATGCAACACCTCACACTTGTCTGCATTAAGTTCCATCTGCCATTTTCTAGCCCATTTTTTCAGCTGGTCCAGATCTCTCTGCAAGCTTTGAAAGCCTTCCTCGCCGTCCACAACGCCTCCAATCTTAGTGTCATCAGCAAACTTGCTGATCCAATATTCCACATTTTCATCTAGATCATTGATATAGACAACAAGCAACAATGGTCCCAGCACAGATCCCTGAGGCACACCACTAGTCACAGGCCTCCAGTCTGAGAAGCAATCATCCACTACCACTCTCTGTCTTCTCCCACACAGCCAATTTTGAATCCAGTTTACAACCTAGTGTCTGAACCTTCTGAACTAACCTCCCATGTGGGACTTTGTCAAAAGTAGTCAACATCCACATCCTTTCCCTCATCTACTTTCTTTGTAACCTCTTCAAAAAACTACTCTGCAATATCCGTTAAACACGATCTACCATGCACAAAGCCATGCTGACTATCCTTAATCAGCCCTTGGCTGTACGAATACTTGTATATCCGATCTCTCAGAACACCTTCCGATAATTTACCTATTATTGATGTTCGGCTCACTGGTCTGTAATTGCCTGGTTTCTTTTTAGAGCCTTTTTTAAACAATGGAACAACATGAGCCACCCTCCAGTCCTCCGGCTAATGACATTTGAAATATTTCAGCCAGGGCCCCTGCAATTTCTACACTAGTCTCTCTCAATGTCTGAGGAAATATCCTGTCAGACCCGGGGGATTTATCTACCTTTATTTGCTGTAAGGCAGCAAGCACCTCCTCCTCTTTAATCTCTATCTGTTCCATGACACTACTGCTTGTTTCCCTTCCTTCCATATACACTCTGCCAGTTTCCTGACCAGATACTGATTAAAAAAACTGTTTAAGATCTCCCCCATCTCCTGAGGCTCCACACATAGAAGACCACTCTGATCTTCTTATACTTTTCAGCGCCCCATAGTGTAAAAACATGTCTACCATATGATAACATGAGAAAAATGATTCTGCTTTAAATTATTTGTCTTTAAGCCTAGCTTACACAGTACCTATGTGCTGTACAGCAGGTTTTATATCAATGTGATCTTTGAGCTTGATGGTTTTTAGTAAGAGTTGAAATATCTGGTTCAAGTTGTGACAGCAAAAGCCTTAAGTCCCCTTCAGTAACAATGTCCCAAGTGGTTTCTGTTCTTTGTGAGTGTCTGGCTCACTCCACAGAAGCCTTTTTCAACAGGGTAGGAGGATGGAAATGCAATGCAGTTTGGCTCTTCTCCAAAGACCAGGAAACTTCATATGACAGTATAGCCACATACCACAAAAGCTGACATTTTTTGAAAAGCATTTTTGCTTCTTCATCATTCTGGATTTTGATAATTTTTCTTGTGACCTCTCTTCCTGTTCTTCCACCTTGTGAAAAAAAAAGGTTAATTACCCAGTCCGGAATTTCCAGATCATTCAAATCCTTGAATTGATTCTGAAAAACCTTCTTCAATGACTGCAGGTATAAGCAGTACTCTTACAAATCACCGTCTATGAAAGAACATAAGAACATAAGAACATAAGAAATAGGAGCAGGAGTAGGCCATCTGGCCCATTGAACCTGTTCTGCCCATTCAATAAGATCATGGATAATTTGACCATGGACTCATCTCCATCTACCTGCCTTTTCCCCATAACCCTTAATTCCCTTACTATGCAAAAATCTATCCAACTTTATCTTAAATATATTTACTGAGGGAGCCTCCACTACTTCATTGGGCAAAGAACTCCACAGATTCACCACCCTCTGGAAAAAACAGTTCTTTCTCACCTCCATCCTAGATCTACTCCCCCGAATGTTGAGGCTTTGTTCCCTAGTTCTAGTCTCAACTATCAGTGGAAACAACTTTCCTGCCCCTATCTTATATATCCCTTCCATAATTTAAAAGCTTCTATAAGTTCTCCTCTCATTCTTCTGAATTCCAGTGAGTACAAGTCCCAAGTGACTCAATTTCTCGTCATTGTCTAACCCCCTCAGCTCTGGAATCAACCTGGTGATGTCATGGTCTGGTCCATTAACTACACATTTCAGTTCATTTCCTTTTCCCCGTGTTCCACTGGGCTCCTTGATTAGGGCACCTGATCCTCATTCGAACCGGCAGCATAAAAACTCTTGCTTTCATCTACTCACTGCCGGTTCGTCACCGTAGCCAGTGCGGCTTTGCTCGTCCCGCGGCAGCTGAAAATCGTGGACTCTAGTTGCTTCCGTGCCTGTGGCTGCTTAGTGAATTCAGTCGTTTTCGTATCCAGCTGAGTTGCCAGCCGTTTTGCCACTACTCCAAGCTAAGATGTGAATTCTGTTGTTTTCATGTTCGGCTGAGATTTGCTGGCCGATTGTAGCCACTCCGAACCACCAAGAATAAGGGACTGTCTTCCGAGCTGCCAAGAATAAGGGACCGTCTTCATGAGCTTCTCCATGTCTAGATACAAATGGACTGTCATGGTTTGGTTTCTGTCATCTCGTTTCCAGCTGAGTATGTCTGGCCATTTGCTGCTACTCCGAGATGGGAATTCTGTCTCTTCGTTTCCAGCTAAGTGATTGCCAGCTGTTTGCCACTTCATGAGCTATTGCACGTCAAGATTCATTTTGCCAGTCGTTGGTTGGTTTAGTCATCTCATTCCCAGCTGAGTAGGTCCAGCCATTTGCTGCTATTCCGAGTTGGGAATTCTGTCTCTTCGTGTCTAGCTGAGGATTGCTGGCCATTTGCCATTCCTCCAAACCAAGATATGGATCATCTGTCATTGTTTGGTGTTGTTGTCTCCATGTTCCAGGTCAAGGCTCCGAGTTGAGTCCCAGTCAAGGTTCCGAGTCCCAGTCCAAGTCAAGTTGCGAGTTCCAAGTCAAGTCCAAGTCCTGGTTCCGAGTTCCTAATCAAGTCCAAGTCTGTCTCCGTGCCTGTGTCCTGCACTTGGGTCCGCCTCCAGTCGCTCCAGCTGCCCAATTGTAACAGGTGAATCTCCTCTGAACTGCCTTCAAAGCCAGTATATCCTTCTTCAAGGAGATCAGAACTGCACGCTGTACTCCAGGTGAGGCCTTTACCAGTACCCTGTACAGTTGTAGCATAACCTCCCTGCTCTTAAATTCAATCCCTCTAGCAATGAAGGCCAACATTTCATTTGCCTTCTTGATAGCCTGCTGCACTTGCAAACCAACATTTTCCGATTCATGCACAAGCACTCCCAGGTCCCTCTGTACAGCAGCATACTGCAATGTTTTACTAATTAAATAATAATCTGCTCTTTCATTTTCCTTTCCAAAGCAGATTACCTCGTATTTACCAACATTGTACTCCATCTGCCAGGCCCTTGCTCATTCACTTAACCTATCTATATATCTCTGTAGTCTCTCCATATCTTCTGCATAAATTGCTTTTCCACTCAATTTAGTGTCGTCAGCAAATTTAGATCCACTACACTTGGTCCTCTCTTGAAAGAGTGTGCCATACTTTCCATGCAGGGAAATTGTGAGAATATTCTTCTTCCAATGTTTTGCTTAAATATTTCCAATTTTCCAATGCAAGTTGACAATACACTTGTTGCCTGGATTAAATTGAAATTCTCACCTGCAGTTTTACATTTTAGAATGTTCATTTTGTCATACAGATTACCAGGTGTGTCACATCTCTACGTTGAACAAGTTTAATCTTATTTCCCAAGCTCTTGTTCAACTTTGAGGGAAAATTCAACCACAGCATCAAAAAGACGAAAGAAACATTTTAGGCAGCAGCACTTTGACAGCCAACACTAGTGTGAAGAGGCAAGCGATCAAACTCTTCATCGTTATCTTGGCATAACTGGCAAAATATTCTGCTATTTAATGGATGAGCTTTAATTTTGTTGATAGCAGATATTACAAGAGGCATGCTTGAAAAAAGTCATTGGCTGAGCTTTTTGGCTGTGGGATGTTGATGATGAATTACACAATGGATTGCAAACAGAGTTGAAATTTCTCTTTTCAAAGATGTCACTAATCCAGCATGGCAACCTGTCATATATAGTACTCCATCTGTTGCAAAATAAATCACGTTCCTAATCAGAATACTTTTATCTTGAATATATATTTTGAGCTCATTGTAGATTGATCCTCCATTGATTTTTTTTGTTTTTTTTTAACTTTTTGCAAAGGAGAATTTCTTCATAAAGTTCTCCATTTTTGATAAACTGTACCATGCCATTAGCAATGCCCCACTGTCTCGCACAGTTGACTCATCCAGTTGTATCCCAAATTCTGCTTTTGTAGCTCTGTGTGTAGTTGATACTGTGTGTCTTCACTCACTTCATCAACACTGCGAGCTACAGAGACGTGGTTGCAGGGTGAAGAGGATTGGGAATTAAATATCCAAGGATATCAGGTAATACTGACGGATAGGCAGGAAGGATTGGAAGGCAGTGAATGTCACACCACTGTTCAAAAGAGGATGTAGGCAAAAGGCCTATAGGCCAGTTCTGTAGTTGGGAAAATGCTTGAAGCTATCATTAAAGAAGAAATAGTGAGGCATCTGGAAAGAAATGGATCCATCAGGCAGATGCAGCATGGACTCAGCAAAGGCAGGTCCTGTTTTACAAACTTACTGGAGTTCCTTGAGGATATAACAAACTCAGTGGATAGAAGGGAACAGATGGACATCATTTACTTGGGTTTCCAAAAGGCCTTTAATAAGGTTCTACATAAAAGACTTATCCATAAGATAAGGATACATAGAGTTGGTGGTGACATGTTTGCATGGATAGAGGATTGGTTAACTGATAGACAGCAGAGAGTTGGGATACATGAGTGTTACTCTGGTTGGTAATCAGTGGTGAGCGGTGTGCCACAGGGGTCAGTGCTGGGCCCGCAACTGTTCACAATTTACATTAACAATCTAGAAGAACAAATTTCATGTCACGTGCTGATGATAATAAATCTGATTCTGATTCCGATTCTTCTGAGGAGACCGAGTGTGGTGTATCTAAGTTTGCTGATGGCACTAAATTGAGTGGAAAAGCAAATTGTGCAGAAGGTATGAAGAGTCTGCAGAGAGATATAGATAGGTTAAGTGAGTGGGCAAGGCTCTGGCAGATGGAGCACCATGTAGGTAAATGTAGGTAAATGCGAGAAATGGAAGGAAAAATGAAAAAGCAGGTTATTATTTAAATGGTAAAAAATTGCAGCATGCTGTTGTGCAGAGGGACTTGGAGGTGCTTGTGCATGAATCACAAAAAGTTGGTTTGCAGGTGCAGCAGGCTATCAAGAAGGCAAATGGGATGTTGGCCTTCATTGCTAGAGGGATTGAATTCAAGAGCAGGGAGGTCATGCTGCAACTGCACAGGGTACTGGTGAGGCCGCACCTGGAGTACTGTGTGCAGATCTGGTCTCCTTACTTGAGGAAGGACATACTGGCTTTGGGTGCGGTACAGAAGAGGTTCACCAGATTGATTCCGGGGTGGGGGGGGGTGGTGTTAGACTACGAGGACAGATTGAGGTACTTGGGACTGTACTCGCTGGAATTCAGAAGAATGGGAGGAAATCTTATAGAATCATATAAAATTATGAAAGAGATAGACAAGATAGAGGCAGGAACGTTGTTTCCACTGATAGGTGAGACTAGAACAAGGGGACATAGCCTCAAGATTCGGGGGAATAGATTTAGGACAGAGGTGAGGAGGAACTGCCTTTCCCAGAGAGTGGTGAATCTGTGGAATTCTCTGCCCAATGAAGCAGTGGAGGCTACCTCAGTAAATATATTTAAGACAAGGTTGGATGGATTTTTGCATAGTAGGAGAATTAATCTTTATGGGGAAAAGGCAGGTAGGTGGAGATGATCTTAATGAATGGTGGAGCAGGTTTCATGGCCAGATGACCTAATCCTGCTCCTATTTCTTATGTTCTCATGTTCTTATTACTCAGAGGAATTGAATTTAAACTACAGAACACTGGTGAGCACTTCTGATAGAGCAGGTATTACTGTATTAATCTTTCACCAATTGTATGAGATATCATTTTGTAAATGTTATAAGAAGCAATGAGACTACAATCAAGGTCAGATTTAGATTTCTTGGCAAATTACTCGAGTTTGCAATTCTTCTCAAATGCTTCTTTCATCTTCTGGAACTGAGTAATACCATAAAAAGCTTTATCAGGATGTGTTGTACAGAAGTGTTCCTGCAATCTTGATGGTTTCATGGCTTCATTAGAGAGTACAGTATTCCAATTCTGAATCTTACTCAAGATAGAGCTGGTGTTCGGCAAATTACTTTTATACTATTCCATTTAGTGCGATTGACCAATCACCTAAGGTCTCATTAACCCCAAGGTGGTTCTTGACCGCACATTTGAAGCTGAGGTCACTTTGAATACCTCAAGAGGAATCCTCGGGGTCAGTAGGTTCACTGGTTGGCTCTATTTCACCGTTTGGTTCCGGCCAGTGCTGTATCATTGAGTGACCTGTTTTCTGTAGATCTGTAGAGAAAGTTGAGAGAGTGTACTTGACTTACCAACTGTTAAACTGCATGAACTCGTTCCATGCTGTGTGTCAAGGAGAAGTGTTGGGCACCCTGGCTGCTAATTTATGCATCCCCAATAATGTCGGCTTGGTTGGTAAACTTGGATGCGATTGCCGAGTTTCAGACATGTTGTGACAACAAGTGCTCACTGCCTGCAGAGCTATGGTTCTTCCTGTGTTCCAGTGCCAGCTCTGCTAACAATCAGTCAGGTCTCATGCCCCCCCCCCCCCCAGCAATTTCTATTTCTCCTAATGATCCCTTAGAACATGACCCATTGGGAATCACTGTTCTATATGTTATGAAATTTGTTGGATTGTGGTAGTAATATTGTGCAAACCATGGGAATTACCATAAGTTACAAAAATAAGTAAACAATAAATAATAAAGTTCAAAGTTCCAGTAAGTTTATTACCAAAGTACATATATGTCACCATATGCTACCCTGAGATTCATTTTCTTGTGAGCGTAAATAGAAACATAGAAACATAGAAACATAGAAAATAGGTGCAGGAGTAGGCCATTCGGCCCTTCGAGCCTGCACCGCCATTTATTATGATCATGGCTGATCATCCAACTCAGAACCCAGCCTTCCCTCCATACCCCCTGACCCCTGTAGCCACAAGGGCCATATCTAACTTCCTTTTAAACATAGCTAATGAACTGGCCTCAACAGTTTGCTGTGGCAGAGAATTCCACAGATTCACCACTCTCTGTGTGAAGAAGTTTTTCCTAACCTCGGTCCTAAAAGGCTTCCCCTCTATCCTCAAACTGTGACCCCTCGTTCTAGACCTCCCCAACATCGGGAACAATCTTCCCGCATCTAGCCTGTCCAATCCCTTTAGGATCTTATACGTTTCAATCAGATCCCCCCTCAATCTTCTAGATTCCAACGAGTACAAGCCCAGTTCATCCAGTCTTTCTTCATATGAAAGACCTGCCATCCCAGGAATCAATCTGGTGAACCTTCTTTGTACTCCCTCTATGGCAAAGATGTCTTTCCTCAGATTAGGGGACCAAAACTGCACACAATACTCCAGGTGTGGTCTCACCAAGGCCTTGTACAACTGCAGTAGTACCTCCCTGCTCCTGTACTCGAATCCTCTCGCTGTAAATGCCAGCATACCGTTCGCCTTTTTCACCGCCTGCTGTACCTGCATGCCCACTTTCAATGACTGGTGTATAATGACACCCAGGTCTCGTTGCACCTCCCCTTTTCCTAATCGGCCACCATTCAGATAATAATCTGTTTTCCTATTTTTGCCACCAAAGTGGATAACTTCACATTTATCCACATTAAATTGCATCTGCCATGAGTTTGCCCACTCACCCAACCTATCCAAGTCACCCTGCATCCTCTTAGCATCCTCCTCACTGCTAACACTGCCACCCAGCTTTGTGTCATCCGCAAACTTGGAGATGCTGCATTTAATTCCCTCATCCAAGTCATTAATATATATTGTAAACAACTGGGGTCCCAGCACTGAGCCTTGCGGTACCCCACTAGTCACCGCCTGCCATTCTGAAAAGGTCCCGTTTATTCCCACTCTTTGCTTCCTGTCTGCTAACCAATTCTCCACCCACACCAATACCTTACCCCCAATACCGTGTGCTTTAAGTTTGCACACTAATCTCCTATGTGGGACCTTGTCAAAAGCCTTTTGAAAATCCAAATATACCACATCCACTGGTTCTCCCCTATCCAATCTACTAGTTACATCCTCAAAAAATTCTATGAGATTCGTCAGACATGATTTTCCTTTCACAAATCCATGCTGACTTTGTCCGATCATTTCACCGCTTTCCAAATGTGCTGTTATCACATCCTTGATAACTGACTCCAGCAGTTTCCCCACCACCGACGTTAGGCTAACCGGCCTATAATTCCCCGGTTTCTCTCTCCCTCCTTTTTTAAAAAGTGGGGTTACATTAGCCACCCTCCAATCCTCAGGAACTAGTCCAGAATCTAACGAGTTTTGAAAAATTATCACTAATGCATCCACTATTTCTTGGGCTACTTCCTTAAGCACTCTGGGATGCAGACCATCTGGCCCTGGGGATTTATCTGCCTTTAATCCCTTCAATTTACCTCACACCACTTCCCTACTAACATGTATTTCCCTCAGTTCCTCCATCTCACTGGACCCTCTGTCCCTTACTATTTCTGGAAGATTATTTATGTCCTCCTTAGTGAAGACAGAACCAAAGTAATTATTCAATTGGTCTGCCATGTCCTTGCTCCCCATAATCAATTCACCTGTTTCTGTTTGCAGGGGACCTACATTTGTCTTTATCAGTCTTTTCCTTTTTACATATCTATAAAAGCTTTTACAGTCCGTTTTTATGTTCTCTGCCAGTTTTCTCTCATAATCTTTTTTCCCCTTCCTAATTAAGCCCTTTGTCCTCCTCTGCTGAACTCTGAATTTCTCCCAGTCCTCAGGTGAGCCACTTTCTCTGGCTAATTTGTATGCTACTTCTTTGGAATTGATACTATCCCTAATTTCTCTTGTCAGCCACGGGTGCACTACCTTCCTTGATTTATTCTTTTGCCAAACTGGGATGAACTATTGTTGTAGTTCATCCATGCAACCTTTAAATGCCTGCCATTGCATATCCACCGTCAATCCTTGAAGTGTCATTTGCCAGTCTATCTTAGCTAATTCATGTCTCATACCTTCAAAGTTACCCCTGTTTAAGTTCAGAACCTTTGTTTCTGAATTAACTACATCACTCTCCATGTTAATGAAGAATTCCACCATATTATGGTCACTCTTACCCAAGGGGCCTCTCACGACAAGATCGCTAATTAACCCTTCCTCATTGCTCAAAACCCAGTCCAGAATAGCCTGCTCTCTAGTCGGTTCCTCGACATGTTGGTTCAAAAAACCATCCCGCATACATTCCAAGAAATCCTCTTCCTCAGCACCTTTACCAATTTGGTTCACCCAGTCTACATGTAGATTGAAGTCACCCATTATAACTGCTGTTCCTTTATTGCACACATTTCTAATTTCCTGTTTAATACCATCTCCGACCTCACTACTACTGTTAGGTGGCCTGTACACAACTCCCACCAGCGTCTTCTGCCCCTTAGTGTTACGCAGCTCTACCCATATCGATTCCACATCTTCCCGGCTTATGTCCTTCCTTTCTATTGCGTTAATCTCTTTTTTAACCAGCAACGCCACCCCACCTCCCCTTCCTTCGTGTCTATCCCTCCTGAATATTGAATATCCCTGAACGTTGAGCTCCCATCCCTGGTCACCCTGGAGCCATGTCTCTGTGATCCCAACTATATCATAATCATTAATAACAATCTGCACTTTCAATTCATCCACCTTATTACGAATGCTCCTTGCATTGACACATAAAGCCTTCAGGCGCTCTTTTACAACTCTCTTAGCCCTTTTTAATGCTTGCCCTGGATTTGTCGGCCTGCCACTTTTACTTTTCCCCTTTGTACTTTTTGCTTCTACGCTCACTTTACACCCCTCTGTCTCTCTGCACTGGTTCCCATCCCTCTGTTGTGAACTAACCTCCTCACACCTAGCCGCTTTAATTTGATTCCCACCCCCCAACCATTCTAGTTTAAAGTCACCTCAGTAGCCCCCGCTAATCTCCCTGCCAGGATATTGGTCCCCCTAGGATTTAAGTGTAACCCGTCCTTTTTGTACAGGTCACACCTGCGCCAAAAGAGGTCCCAATGATCCAAAAACTTGAATCCCTGCCCCCTGCTCCAATCCCTCAGCCACGCATTTATCCTCCACCTCATCGCATTCCTACTCTCACTGTCGCGTGGCACAGGCAGTAATCCCGAGATTACTACCTTTGCGGTCCTTTTTCTCAACTCCCTTCCTAGCTCCCTATATTCTTCTTTCAGGACCTCATCCCTTTTCCTACCTATGTCATTGGTACCTATATGTACCAGGACCTCTGGCTCTTCACCCTCCCACTTCAGGATATCTTGGACACGATCAGAAATATCCCGGACCCTGGCACCAGGGAGGCAAACTACCATCCGAGTCTCTGGACTGTGTCCACAGAATCGCCTATCTGACCCCCTTACTATCGAGTCCCCTATCACAACTGCCCTCCTCTTCCTTGCCCTACCCTTCTGAGCTACAGGGCCAGACTCTGTGCCGGAGGCAGGGCCACTGTCGCTTCCCCCGGGTAAGCTGTCCCCCCCAACAGTACTCAAACAGGAGTACCTGTTGTTAAGGGGCACAGCCGCCGGGGTACTCCCCATCACCTTCCTTTTCCCCTTCCCCCTCCTAACCGTGACCCACTTGTCTGCCTCCCGTGGCCCCGGCGTGACCACCTGCCTTCCACTCCTCTCTATCACCTCCTCGCTCTCCCTGACCAGATGAAGGTCATCGAGCTGCAAACATAAAAAGAAACATAATAGAATCAATGAAAGACTACACCCTACAGGACGGACAAACAACTAATTGCAAAAGACAAGAAATTGTGTAAATACAAAGTAATTTCAAAAATAATAAAATATAAGCAATAAATATCAAAAACATGAGATGAAGAGTCCTTGAAAGTGAGTCCATAGGTTGTGGGAATAAATAAACAAATAAAAAAGCAGGTAGCTTAATAGATAAATCAGTAAATAAATAGTACAAAAGAAGATTAGTCAGGCAGTGGTCATGAACTGTTCAGAAATCTGATCCGCATAATGTTCTGGCAGAGAAAGGAGGTGACTGGGAGAGTGATGCTTTGTATTTGCAAGGTGAATTCTCAGCAAAAGAACCTAAGATTGGAGTGGGCTGTTTCGTTCCTTGTAGTTATTCTGCCATTTAATGAGACCACAGCTAACCACTGATATTGTTTCAATTCCAACCTTTTTATTCTAACGTCTTCCTCCTTCCTTCTCAGTCCTAACGAAGGATCTTGACCCAAAATGTTGCCTGTTTATTCCTCTCTATCAATGCTGCCTGACCTACTGAGTTCCTCCAGCATTTTATGTGATGTTGCTCTGGATTTCCAGCATCTGCAGAATCTAGTTCCAATTGTCTCCTTTTCTGTACAATGAATCAGTCAGTCAATCTGTTGAGTACAAATAGCAGCTGGGCTGGTTCGGTGCTTTTCTGCAGAAACATGTTCCAAACTTGTCCCACCTCTGCAACACAGAACTGCTAACTGTAAAGGATGGTAGATACTGGAATCTGGAGTAAAATAAAGTCTTTTTCCCTCTGCAGATGCTGCCTGACCTGCTGAGTCTCTCCAGCAGTTTGTCAGATACATTGGTATTTGATTTCCACCTTGCTTGGAAGCCAGGCATGAGTTAATCTGCACACTGCTGCCAGCCAGTGGTTCTCTGTAAACTACCAGCATAAATTAGACCAGTATTCTGGCTACCATAAGTCAGTAGGAGTAATGTATACATTCTTCAAAGCATTGTATTGGTATTGAGTCAAGATTTAACATTCCAGAGTCAAGATTGTTTAATGCCATTTCCAGCACACAATTGTAAAGGAGAATGAAATAATTGTTGCTCCAGATCTGATGCAGCACAACTGCCCCCCCCCCACAATAATATCATTTGTCATTAGAGATACAGTGCAGAATAGGTCCCTTTGGAGAAGGAAAACTGTGATTTTAAACTGCCACTGCCTTGCGGCCATACCCACCACCAGGGAGTAAACCCTGAGGAAGAAATCCAGAGCTGGGGTCCCTGAGGCAGGGGTCCCCAACCTTTTTTGCACTGCAGACCGGTTTAGTATTGACAATATTCTTATGGACCTGCCGACCCGGGCGGCGGGGGGGGGGGGGGGGTAGGGTTGCCAACGGACAAGAGTAGTAGTCAAATACATTTGTGTTTACCCCGAGAAAGACTACAGTAACCATGAAGCCTTGCGCGGGCACCAGTGTGCATGCGTGTACGTGCCGATTTTTTCCTCTACAAATCGTTTTTGGCGATTCTGTTTGGGGGGGGGAGGTGTTAATCACGACCGGAATATAGGTGATAAGTGGCTAATACACTCAATTTCGTTTCTAAAAGGGTTTATCTAACGAATTTAATATTAAACACACAGCGCATATTTTCCTCGCGTGAATATAGTGATAAGTCAATTATCAGGGGAGGACAGGGGAGCTTGAAGTAAGTGTTGAACGAACTTCCAGTAGAAGTGGTAGAGGCAGGTTCGATATTATCATTTAAAGAAAAATTGGATAGGTATATGGACAGGAAAGGAATGGAGGGTTATGGGTTCAGTGCAGGTCGGTGGGACCAGGTGAGAGTAAGAGTTCGGCACGGACTAGAAGGGCAGAGATGGCCTGTTTCCGTGGTGTAATTGTTATATGGTTATATAAGTCAAGAGCATCATAACATTTTAAGTAACATTTGGATATTAAACACACGGCACATATTTTCCCCGTATGAACATATAAAATCATTGCAACACACCAATATCGCTGAATCAGTAGGAGCCCTGGGCTTGATTTCCTGCAACAAGACGGTGCCATCGAGGGGTGATGGGAGACAGCGATACTTGAAGTGGGTTCCTTATGTCCAGTCTATTCCGCAGTTTAGTTTTCGTTGCATTCATTGCAGAAATACGTTGGAAATGGAAGCAACGTTTTCAGTGCTTTCGTGGCTACCTCAGAATACTTAGCCTTGACTTTGATCCGGAATGCCGGCAGAGATGTTATGTCAAACATACTTTTCAGCCTGTCGTCATTTGAAAGCTCGAGGAATTGATCTTCTTCCCGCCCTAACATGGATGACGTGCGGGTAATGACCTCGCATGTGTTCAAGCTCAACAGTGGGTGACAGGGAATGAGGAAAGATGCAGCTGACTCATATCGCCAAATCATATCATTTCCTCGCGGCCTGGTAGCACATGCTTTGCGGCCCGGTACCGATCCACGGCCCGGTGGTTGGGGACCGCTGCCCTAAGGCAGTTGGATATTGTTTACAACTTCACTCTGGCAACCTCTGTGACGACACTGGTGCCAAGCTGTATCAATACTTGCCCTTCCCTTGGACTACATCAGTGGCATGGAGAGGGGGAACCCTCTGCATGGGTAACGGCTGGTTCGCCAAATCTTCCCGCCCTGGCTTACGCCCTGGAGAGGACACAGTCATCAAACGCTCTCCATATGACAAGCCATTTGAAGCTGGAATCATTTTCGTGAACCTCCTTTGAACCGTCTCCAATTTCAACACATTCTTTCTCAGATAAGGGGCCCAAACCTTGCACAATATTCCAAGTGAGGCCTCACTGGTGCTTTATAAAGTATTAACAGTACATCCTTGATTTTATATTCTAGTCCTCTTGAAATGAATGCCAGCATTGCATTTGCCTTCCTCATCACAGACTCAACCTGCAAATTAACCTTTAGGGAATCCTGCACAATAACCTCCAAGTCCCTTTGCATCTCAGTTTTTTGTATTTTCTCTTCATTTAGAAGATAGTCAATGCTTTCATTTATTCTGCCAAAGTGTATGACCATACAGTTTCTGACACTGTATTCCATCTGACATTTCTTTGCCCATTCTCCTAATCTGTCTAAGTCCTTCTGTAGCTTCTCTACTTCCTCTAGTCTACTTGCCCCTCCACCTAACTTCATATCATTTGCAAACTTCTGGACCAGGATACTTATCTCCCTTCAGACCTTTCAGTTTCCCAAGAGCCTTCTCTCTAGTTATGGTGTCTTCACACACTTCATGCCTCCTGACACCTGGAACTTCCTCCATAATGCTAGTGTCTTCCACAGTAAAGGCCGATGCAAAATACATATTCAGTTCGTCCACTATTTCATTGTCCCCCATTTCTACCTTACAGCATTGTTTTCTTACAGTCGATATCGACCCTCGCCTCTCTTTTACTCTTTAGGTGTTTGAAGCAACTTTTGGTATCCTCTTTAATATTATTGCCTAGCATCGTTTTTTGTATTCCATCTTTACCTTCTTAATTACTTGTTTAGTTGCCTTCTGTTGGTTTTTAAAAGTATCCCAATACTCTAACTTCACAACAATCTTTGCTCTCTATGGATTCTATGTTTGCTTTGATTTCTCTGGTTAGCCTCGGTTGTGTCATCTTTCCTTTATAATACTTCTTCCTCTTCGGGATGTACGTCTCCTGAGCCTTCCAAATTGCTTTCAGAAATTCCAGCCATTGCAGTTCTGTTGTCATCCCTGCCAGTGTTCTTTTATAATCAATTTCCGGCTAACTCCTCTCTTATGCCTTTGTAATTCCCTTCACTCCGCTGTACTACTGGTACATCAGACTTTAGCTTCTCCTTCTCAGATTTTAGGGTGAATTTGATCATTTTGCCCTCAGGCTTCTTTTACCTCAAGCTCTCTAATCAATTCTGGTTCATTGTACACCCAATCCAGAATAGCTGATCCCCTAGTGGGCTCAACAACGAGCTGCTCTGAAAAGCCATCACGTAGGCATTCCAGAAATTCTCCCTCCTGGAATCCAGCACCACCCTGATTTCCCCAATATTGAATTACCATTACAGGTTCCTGCCCAACTTGTCTACTGTGCACCACTCCTTGAACTCATTTCTCCAGTTCAGTAAGAAATGGCAATGGACAAAGCAACGTGAGGTGGTATTCCAAAAGGTAAAGGAAATTATGTCGTCTGACATTGTACTCACACCATCCAATGAAATTTTCCTGTTGTGTCTCGCCTTATGGTCTAGGTGCAGTCATGTCACATGTTATGAACGATGGAAGTCTACACCTGCAGAGAAAAATTATGCACAGATTTAGACCATAAGACCATAAGGTCTCGGAGCAGATATTAGGTTATTTGTCCAATCGTGTCTGCTCCGCTATTTCATCATGGCTGATACTTTATACTTTATACTTTATTGTCGCCAAACAATTGATACCAGAATGTACAATCATCACAGCGATATTTGATTCTGCGCTTCCCACTCCCTGGATTACAAATATTAACTTTTAAAAATATTAAACATAGTGAAAATTAGTAAGTATTAAACATTTAAATTATAAATCATAAATAGAAAATAAAAAAGGGAAAGTAAGGTAGTGCAAAAAACCGAGAGGCAGGTCCAGATATTTGGAGGGTATGGCCCAGATCCGGGTCAGGATCCGTTCAGCAGTCTTATCACAGTTGGAAAGAAGCTGTTCCCAAATCTGGCCGTACGAGTCTTCAAGTTCCTGAGCCTTCTCCCGGAGGGAAGAGGAACGAAAAGTGTGTTGGCTGGGTGGGTCGTGTCGTGATACATTTCCCTCTCAAATTCATTCCCCTGCCTTCTCCCCATAGTCTTTCATGTCCCATCTAATCAAGAAACTATCAACCTATGTCTCAAATACACTCAAGGAACCTGTCCTCCACAGCTACCTGTGGCAATTAATTCCACAGATTCACCACCCAACTGCCTAAAGAAATTTCTCCTCATTTCTGTTCTAAACGGACGTTTGACCCTAGGCTCTCCCACTACATTCTCTTCACCTCCTCTTCATTATCTTTACATCCACTCTTCTAGTCCTTTCACCATTCAATAGTTTTCAATGAGGTCACCCCTCATTCTTCTAAATTCCAGTGAGTAAAGGGACAGAGCTATTAATTGCTCCTCACATGATAAGCCTTTCATTCCCAGAATCATTCTTATAAACCTCCTCAAACCCTTTATAATGTCAACCCATCCTTTCTTAATTAAGAGGCTCAAAACTGCTCACAATACTAACAACTGAGGCCTCACCAGTGCCTTATAAAGCCTCAGCGTCCTTGCTTTTATATTCTAGTCCCCTTGAAATGAATTCTAACATTGCATTTACCTTCCTCACCACCAACTCAACCTGCAAATTAACCTTTAGGGAATCCTGCACAAGGACTCCATAGTCCCTTTGCATCTTGCTTTTTGATTCTTCTCCCCATTTAGAAAATAAAATGTATTTATTCCTTCTACCAAAGTGCATGACTGTACACTTCTCAACATTATATTCCATCTGCCACTTATTTGCCCAATCATTCTAAGTCCTTCTGCAAGACACCCTGTTTCCTCAACTCTACCTGTCCCTCCACCTTTTTCAAATCATCCACAAATTAGGCCACTAAACCATCATTTCCAGCATCCAAATCATTGACATATAACGTAAAAAGAGGCGGTCCCAACACGAACCCCTCTGGTACACCACTAGTCACCGGCAGAAAAGGCTGCCTTTATTCCCACTCTTTGTCTCCTGCCCAACAGCTAATGCTCTACCCATGCTTGTATCTTTCCTGTAATACCATGGGCCCTTATCTTAGCAGTTTCATGCATGGCACCTTGTCTCTGAAACCACATCATTAACAATGGACTCCCAACAACTTCCCAATTACTGAGGTCAGACTAAATGGCCTATAGTTTCCTTTCTTTTGGCTCCCTCCCTTCTTGAAGAGTGTTTGACATTGCTATTTTCATCATTCCAGGATCCAGTGATTCTTGAAAGATCATTTCTCATGCCTCCATATTCTTCAGCTATCTCTTTCAGAACCCTAGGGAATCATCCAGCTAGTCCAGTAGACTTATCGGTTTCCCACCCTCTCCCTAGTAATAGCAACTGCACTCACTTCTGACCCCTATCTCAGAGTTGGCTGTGGTCGGGTGCATCCAATGCATCGGCAGTTGTCGGCGCCTGCAGGTTTATGGCAGGGAGAGTTTCTCCCTTTTGCCGCCTGCTATCAGGACTATCGGGAGTCGATCGGAACTTTGAGACTTTTTTTTACCATGCCCATGGTTTGCTCTTTATCAAATTATGGTATTGCTTTGCACTGCTGTAACTATATGTTATAATTATGTGTTTTTGTCAGTGTTAGTCTTTGGTTTGATATCATTCTGGAGGAACATTGTATCATTTCTTAATGCATGCATTTCTAAATGGCAATAAACGAGGACTGAATGTCCTTATAATCTAACACTCTAGAACCTTCGGCATACTGCTAGTGTTTTCTACAATGAAGCTTGTTTGGAAATACTTAAAAACAAGAGAAATCTGCAGATGCTGGAAATCCAGACCAACACACACAAAATGCTGGAAGAACTCAGCAGGCCAGGCAGCATCTATGGAAAAGGGTACAGTTGAACTTTCAGGTCAAGATCCTTCGGCAGGACTGGTGCTCCCGGTGTGGCCTGCTGTATATTGGTGAGACCCAGTGTAGATTGGGAAAGTGCTTCACCGAACACCTATGCTCCGTCTGCCAGAAGAAGCAGGATCTCCCAGTGGCCACCCATTTTAATTCCACTTCCCAATCCCATTCCGATATGTTTATCCATGGCTTCCTTGTGATGAGGTCACACTCAGGTTGGAGGAACAGCACCTTATATTCTGTCTAGATAGACTCCAACCTGATGGCATGAGCATCATGCCCTTCACCATGATTTCTTGAACTTCTGGTAAAGCCCATCCTGCCCTTCACCATTCACCATCCCCCATTCCCTTTTCCCTCTCTCACCCTATCTCCTCACCTGCCCATCGCCTCCCTCTGGTGCTCCTCCCCCTTTTCTTTCTTCCATGGCCTTCTGACCTCTCTGATCAGACTCCCCCTTCTCCAGCCCTGTATCTCTACACCAATCAACTTTTCAGCTCTTTACTTCATCCCTCCCCTCCTGGTTTCACCTATCACTTTGTGTTTCTCTCTCCCCTCCCCCATCTTTAAAATCTACTCCTCATCTTTTTTCTCTCGAGTCCTGCCGAAGGGTCACGGCCTGAAATATCGACTGCACACTTTTCCACAGACGCCGTCTGACCTGCTGAGTTCCTCCAGCATTTTGTGTGTGAGTCGCTTTGGATTTCCAGCATCCACAGAATCTCTTGTTAGTGTTCTCATCCAATCAACTTTTGCAAATTCCACTCTCATGTCTCTGTAATTCCCTTTACTCCAGTGTAATACTGATACATCTGACTTTGGCTTCTCCCTCTCAAATTGTAGTGTGAATTCTATCATATTATGATCAGTGCTTCCTAAGAAGTTCCATAATCAAGTCCGGTTTATTATACAACAACCAATCCTGAATAGCTGACCCCTAGAGTGCTCAACAACAAGTTGCTCTAAAAAGCCAACTTGTATGCATTGTAAAAATTCTGACTCTTGGGATCTATCTGGTTACTTATGTCTGATTTTCTCAATCCACCTGCATATTGAAATCCCACGTGACTATCATAACATTGCCCTTTTGGCATGCCTTTTCTATCTCCCTTTGTAACTTGTAGCCCACATCCTGGCTTCTGTTTGTAAGTATGTATATAATCAGGGTCTTTTTATCGTTGCAGTTTGTTAACTCTATCCACAAGGATTCTACATCTTTCAATGCTATGTCACCTCTTTCTAAGGACTTGATTTCATAGAAACATAGAAAACCTACAGCACAATACAGGCCCTTTGGCCCACAAAGCTGTGCCGAACATGTCCTTATCTTAGAACTACCTAGGCTTTACCCATAGCCCTCTATTTTTTTAAGGTCCATGTATCCATCCAGGAGTCTCTTAAAAGACCCTATCGTTTCCGCCTCCACCACCGCCGCCGGCAACCCATTCCACGCACTCACCACTCTCTGTGTAAAAAAACTTACCCCTGACATCTATCCTTGGATGTTAAGCTCCCAACTATAATTTTCTCTCAGGCATGACTCAGCGATGCTATCATCTTCATACCTGCCAGTTTCTAACTACAAGATCATATATCTTTTTCCATATACAGCCTGCATTCAAATATAACTCCTTCAGTCTTTTCATCACACTTTTCAATTTTGTCCCCTTGTTACAAGAGCTAGTAAGAGATTTGAAAGTTGGAGGGGGTGGGGGAGATCCGAAATGATAGGAGAAGACAGGAGGGGGAGAGATGGAGCCAAGAGCTGGACAGTTGATTGGCAAAAGGGATATGAGAGGTTCATGGGACAGGAGGCCTAGGGAGAAAGAAAAGGGGGAGGGGGGAAGCCCAGAGGATGGGCAAATGGTATAGTGATAGGGACAGAGGGAGAAAAAAGAGAGAGAGAAAATTAAAAAAATATAATAAAATATATAATAATAAATAAACAAATAAATAAATAAATGAATAATGGATGGGGTACGAAGGGGAGGTGGGGCATTAACGGAAGTTAGAGAAGTCAATGTTCATGCCATCAGGTTGGAGGCTACCCAGATGGAATATAAGGTGTTGTTCCTCCAACCTGGGTCCCATTCCCATTCTGATATGTCTATCCACAGCCTCCTCCACCTCTACCGTCAAGATGAAGCCACACTCAGGTTGGAGGAACATCACTTCTTTAGTTTAGAGGTACGGAACAGTAACAGGCCCTTCTGGGCCACATTGCCCAATTATACCCATGTGACCAATTAACCCACCGACTGTGGGAGGAAACTGGAGTTCCCGGAGGAAATCCGTGCGGTCACCGGGAGAACGTACAACCTCCTTATGGGGGCAGTGGTGGGAGTCGAACCCCAGTCGCCAGCGCTTTAAAGCAATGTGCTAACCACTACATTACCATGTTGCCCAGCAGCAAATTCCCGGCACCGAACATGCTCAATAAATTTTAAAAATTGCTTCATAACTCTCCTTTAACTTTCCCCATGTCACCTTAAACCTAACTCTACAGCATTTGACAATTAACTATGCAAAAGAGTTTTAACTTCCCACTTACCTTCTCATTCTTTGTGTACAATCACCGTTTAAATTTATTGTTCTTTGGATCTCTTGCCAGGCTTTTCTTAAATTAACAAAATAAACTTTATTTATAATAGAACTTATTTACAAGAATAAGCTGTGAAATGCATTTTCATTCTTACATTCCATAAGACCATAAGACCCATTTGGCCCATTGAGTCTACTCTGCCATTTTGTCTTGGCTGATCCTTATCCTTATCAATTCCAATCTCCTGCTTTCTTTACTAATCAAGAATATTTCAATCTCTACTTTAGATATACCCAGTGACTTGTCCTCCACAATGAATTTCACAGATTCACCACCCGCTGGCTGAAGAAATTCCTCCTCTTCATAGTCAATACTTTCAGAAGTGTTCTCTTACATTCCTTAAAAGGACTGTTGCCACTCATGTGCCCCCCCCCGTCAGATGCTACACTAACTACTACATTAACTTGAAGGGCTCCTTCATCCAACCCGGCCCTTCCGTCTCCAGCAGGAGAAGAAGCCTACACTGTGGGGCTCTCCTACTAAGCTTCAGTGCGTCGTTGAGCCCAAACTCGTGCAGCCTGCGCTGTGCCAGCCAGCCGCATTCCTCCATAGGCATCTCGATGTCCCGGCAGACCAAAGGCCCACTTTCACCGAGGAGATAATCTGCCTTGGGTGGAGGGGTGGGGAATCACCTGCACCAAAGGAGGTGTGAGGTGCTCCTTCCCTCTGCTAGCCTGCAGGTCACCCTTGGACAAGTTGTAGGTCCTGCTTAGCCCCCAGAACAAGGTCCTATGGACCCATGGGAGCAAGTGGTGGGTGATCGTATGCGAAAGTCATGGTTATGTGATCACTGATGCTAGACGGACAATCTCTGAAAAGTATTGATAATGGCTGGGATCACCCATCTTGTAAAGACACTGCCCAGAAGAAAGCAATGGCAAATCACTTCAGTAGTAAAGTTTGCCAAGAGTAATCATGGTCACCCACATCATACGGTGTGACACATACGGAACAAATGAATGATGGTCTGCCAGCAGCACTTAGTGTCTGTCTCCATGTGTGTCACTGGGAAAAGCCCATAGATCATACCAGCCTTGACGTGCTGTGGCATCAGATGGTAAACTCCCTTGCATGACACTGAAGGATCTCAGTAACACAGATTTATTCTTCTGGACTTCTATGTCAGGCAATTCCTTGCACCTGTCCACATTTCATGGTGGGTGTGTGGAGCTCCAGGAATGGTTAATCAATAATGGACCTGATCAGAAACACTGGTGGGGTCATTATCATTCACTGGCTGGTGAAAGTATCATTTACTGGCTGGAGTTAGTACCATTCACTGGCTGGTTATCACCACTCACTAGCTGGTTATTACTATTCACTGGCTGGTGTCATTACCATTCACTGGCTTGTCCATATCTTACACTGGCTTGTCAATATCATTCACTGGCAGGAGTCAGTATCACTCACTGTCTGGTCATTACCATTCACTGGCAGGAGTCATTACCATTCTCTGGCAGGAGTCAGTATCACTCACTGTTTGGTCATTACCATTCACTGGTAGGAGTCAGTATCATTCACTGGCTGGAGTCATTACCATTCACTGGCTTTTCCGTATCTTACACTGGCTTGTCAGTATCATTCACTGGCAGGAGTCAGTATCATTTACTGGCAGGAGTCAGTATCATTCACTGGCTGGAGTTATTACCATTCACTGGCAGGAGTCATTATCATTCACTGGCAGGAGTCAGTATCATTCACTGGCAGGAGTCATTACCATTCACTGGCAGGAGTTATTACCATTCACTGGCAGGAGTCAGTATCATTCACTGGCAGGAGTCAGCATCATTTACTGGCAGGAGTCAGTATCATTCACTGGCAGGAGTCAGTATCATTCACTGGCTGGAGTCAGTATCATTCACTGGCAGGAGTCAGTATCATTCACTGGCTGGAGTCATTACCATTCACTGGCAGGAGTCATTACCATTCACTGGCTTTTCTGTATCTTACACTGGCTTGTCAGTATCATTCACTGGCAGGAGTCCGTATCATTTACTGGCAGGAGTCAGTATCATTCACTGGCTGGAGTTATTACCATTCACTGGCAGGAGTCATTATCATTCACTGGCAGGAGTCAGTATCATTCACTGGCAGGAGTCATTACCATTCACTGGCAGGAGTCAGTATCATTCACTGGCTGGAGTCATTACCATTCACTGGCAGGAGTCAGTATCATTCACTGGCTGGAGTTATTACCATTCACTGGCAGGAGTCAGTATCATTCACTGGCAGGAGTCAGCATCATTTACTGGCAGGAGTCAGTATCATTCACTGGCAGGAGTCAGTATCATTCACTGGCAGGAGTCATTACCATTCACTGGCAGGAGCCAGTATCATTCACTGGCTGGAGTTATTACCATTCACTGGCAGGAGTCAGTATCATTCACTGGCTGGAGTCAGTAGCATTCACTGGCAGGAGTCAGTATCATTCACTGGCAGGAGTCAGTATCATTCACTGGCTGGAGTCATTACCATTCACTGGCAGGAGTCAGTATCATTCACTGGCAGGAGCCAGTATCATTCACTGGCTGGAGTTATTACCATTCACTGGCAGGAGTCAGTATCATTCACTGGCCGGAGTCAGTAGCATTCACTGGCAGGAGTCAGTATCATTCACTGGCAGGAGTCAGTATCATTCACTGGCTGGAGTCATTACCATTCACTGGCAGGAGTCAGTATCATTCACTGGCAGGAGTCAGTATCATTCACTGGCTGGAGTCATTACCATTCACTGGCAGGAGTCAGTATCATTCACTGGCTGGAGTCAGTATCATTCACTGGCTGGAGTCAGTAGCATTCTCTGGCTGGTTATTACTATTCACTGGCTGGTCATTGCCATGAAAGGTGCTTGCACAGTCACGAACGTGGAACAGATAACCAGGGTAGTCTTGACCCGGAGATGAGGTTTTTTTAGAATATCTAGAGACTGGAGATGAACTTAGAACTAAGGGTCCTAAGTGATCGGGAAACGAGGTTAACACGCAGGAATCGACCAACGAACTGGCGACCCGTGGTTGTGACGCCAGAGTTCTTATCCTGCAGTCTCTGATGGAAAACAGGTGCGCTGTAATTATGTGAACTAGCAGCAATTGAGAATCTAACGACTGGAATTAAAGCATAATCAAGGAGATAGGAGCGAGATGGGGGACAGCCAGACGGGATCATGACAGTACCATCACTGTCAGGTCATCACTGCTCACTAGCTAGTTATTTCTATTCACTGGTAGGTGTCAATAGCATTCACTGGTTGGTCAGTATCTTTCACTTGCGAGAGTCAGTACTGTTCACTGGCAGGTCAGAAAGTGAGCGAGGTCCTCAATGAATACTTCTCTTTGGTATTCACCAATGAGAGGGAACTTAATGATGGTGAGGACAATATGAGTAAGGTTGATGTTCTGGAGCATGTTGATATTAAGGGAGAGGAGGTGTTGGAGTTGTTAAAATACATTAGGACGGATAAGTCCCTGGGGCCTGATGGAATATTCCCCAGTCTGCTCCATGAGGTGAGGGAAGAGATTGCTGAGCCTCTGGCTAGGATCTTTATGTCCTCGTTGTCCACAGGAATGGTACCGGAAGATTTGAGGGAGGTGAATGTTGTCCCCTTGTTCAAAAAAGGTAGAAGGAATAGTCCGGGTAATTATAGACCAGTGAGCCTTACGTCTGTGGTGGGAAGGCTGTTGGAAAAGATTCTTAGAGATAGGATCTATGGGCATTTAGAGAATCATGGTCTGATCAGGGACAGTCAGCATGGCTTTGTGAAGGGCAGATCGTATCTAACAAGCCTGATAGAGTTCTTTGAGGAGGTGACCGGGCATATAGATGAGGGTAGTGCAGTGGATGTGATCTGTATGGATTTTAGTAAGGCATTTGACAAGGTTCCACATGGTAGGCTTATTCAGAAAGTCAGAAGGCATGGGATCCAGGGAAGTTTGGCCAGGTGGATTCAGAATTGGCTTGCCTGCAGAAAGCAGAGGGTCGTAATTGAGGGAGTACATTCAGATTGGAGGATTGTGACTAGTGGTGTCCCACAGGGATCTGTTCAGGGACCTCAACTTTTCGTGATTTTTATTAACGACCTGGATGTTGGGGAAGAAGGGTGGGTTGGCAAGTTTGCAGATGACACAAAGGTTGGTGGTGTTGTAGATAGTGTAGAGGATTGTTGAAGATTGCAGAGAGACATTGATAGGATGCAGAAGTGGTCTGAGAAGTGGCAGATGGAGTTCAACCCGGAGAAGTGTGAGGTGGTACACTTTGGAAGGACAAACTCCAAGGCAGAGTACAAAGTAAATGGCAGGATACTTGGTAGTGTGGAGGCGCAGAGGGATCTGGGGGTACATGTCCACAGATCCCTGAAAGTTGCCTCACAGGTAGATAGGGTAGTTAAGAAAGCTTATGGGGTGTTAGCTTTCATAAGTTGAAGGATAGGGTTTAAGAGCCGCGATGTAATGATGCAGCTCTATAAAACTCTGGTTAGGCCACACTTGGAGTACTGTGTCCAGTTCTGGTCGCCTCAGTATAGGAAGGATGTGGAAGCATTGGAAAGAGTACAGAGGAGATTTACCAGGATGCTGCCTGGTTTAGAGAGTATGCATTATGATCAGAGATTAAGGGAGCTAGGGCTTTACTCTTTGGAGAGAAGGAGGATGAGAGGAGACATGATAGAGGTGTACAAGATATTAAGAGGAATAGATAGAGTGGATAGCCAGCGCCTCTTCCCAGGGCACCACTGCTCAATACAAGAGGACATGGCTTTAAGGTAAGGGGTGGGAAGTTCAAGGGGGATATTAGAGAAAGGTTTTTTACTCAGACAGTGGTTGGTGCATGGAATGCACTGCCTGAGTCAGTGGTGGAGGCAGATACACTCGTGAAGTTTAAGAGACTACTAGACAGGTATATGGAGGAACTTAAGGTGGGGGGTTATATGTAAGGCAGGGTTTGAAGGTCGGTACAACATTGTGGGCTGAAGGGCCTGTACTGTGCTGTACTATTCTCTGTTCTATGGTCTATGTATTCACTAGCAGCTGGCAGCACCATTCACTGGCTGAAGTCAGTACCATTCACTGACTGGAGTCAATACCATTCACTGACTGCTGTCAGTACTATTCACTGTCTGTTGTCAGTCTAATTCACTGGCTTGTCAGTACCATTCACTGGCGGGAGTCAGTACCATTCACTGGCGGGAGTCAGTATGATTGAGAAATTTTGGAGAAGTCATTGATGTGAGGGTTATGGAAGGCATTAATCCTGGTGAAGATTGATGAAACTAGACAGAATAATAGTTCGTAGAAACTACTTGTGCCAATGTGCCTGTTTCTGGACTGTAATGTTTCATGACTCTATAACTAATTAATCACCCTCTTTTTCTGAATCAGTTTTCTCTATATTACATCGTAAATTGAGCTACTGTTGGAAAGCTGAAAGCTATTTCAACTTTTCACACTAGAGGTCTCTCTAGTCAAAGTGTTTTTAATGAGTTCAAATGATCAGTTTCCTGGTTTCCACAAATAACTTACAGAGCGAGGAAAGGTCAGGGATGTAATCAGCAGGGAAGGTAGAAATAACAAGAACAATGAATAACAGAAAGCATAATCCAGGTCATAAAGAGGTATGGGATGCATTTCATGACAGAAACTTTGGTGATCAGAGACACACACCAAGGTTATTGCGAGTGCCGTTGCTTCACTGGTAAATTGGCAGAGCAACTTGCTCATCCTCCATTCGACATTGCCTGGTGTTTCAGTGCAACAAAGCAACAACTTGGTGGGTCGTAGAAAAGAAGGAAAATCAATTTAGTGAGCAGACAGGAATGGTGAAAATGTGTTCCTTTATTTTTCTCCAGCTCTTGTGAACATGCTATGTGGGTGCTGGAATGAGTGGCACGTACAATTTAGGCCTTGAGATACAGCACAGAACAGGCCCCTCCAGCGCTGCCCAGTAACCCCAGGTTTAACCCTAGCCAATACATGGGACAATTTACAAAGACCAATTAACTTATCAACTGGTACATCTTCGGACTGTGGGAGGAAACTGGAGCACCCGGAGGAAACCCATGCATTCATGGGGAGAACATAAAAACTCCTTCCAGACAGCAGAGGGAATGGAGCCCAGGTCACTGGTACTGCAAAGTACTGTGTAGATTGCCAAATAAATAAATCTGAATCCCATGGGGAAGGGAGGATTTTTCTTTCTTTAGCGATACAGTGCAAAATAGGCCCTTCTGACCCTTCAAACTGCACCGGCCTGCATCCCCAGTTTTAATCCTAGCTTAATCACAGGACAATTTACAGTGACCAATTAACTCACTAACCAGTATGTCTTTGGACTGTGAGAGGAAACTGAAGCAACCAGAGAAAACACACATATTCCACAGGAAGGATGTATAAACTTCTTTCATCGGACACTGGGATTGACCTCTGAATTCCAACGCCCCAAGCTGTAATAGTGTTGCACTAACCGCTACAGTACTGTGGCACCCGATTATCTGCATCTTCTGATCTGATCATCTACAGTTCTTGAAATGCTATAGGACATAGAATATAAACAACATAGAACAAAACAATGTTTTGCCTTCCTATATAAAATTACACTTCTACACAGGCTCCATTTTGCTTTCATCAATGTCCTTATCTAAAAGTCTAATTCGTTTTCCCTCTCAACACCATTCTCCTGCCTTCTCCCCATAACCTTTCATGGCCTAACTAATCATAAGTCTGTCAACCTCCGCCTTAAATGCCCCCATTGAATTGTCTCCACAGCCGTCTATGGCACTGAATTTCACAGATTGACCACTCTCAGGCTAAAGAAATTACTCCTCATCTCCATTCTAACGGACATCCCTCTATTCTGTGGCATGTGCTCTTGTCCTACATTCCCCACTATAGGAAGCATCCTCTCCATATCCACTCTGTCTACACTTTTAACATTCAATAGGTTTCAATGGGGATGTTGTGGATAGTGTGGATGTCAGAGGTTACAGCGGGACATTGATAGGATGCAAAACTGAGCTGAGAAATGGCAGATGGAGTTCAACCCAGATAAGTGTAAAGTGGTTCAAGAGCGGAGAGGTAATGTAGCTATGCAGGACCCTGGTCAGACCCCACTTGGAGTACTGTGCTCAGTTCTGGTCAACTCACTACAGGAAGGATGTGGAAACTACAGAAAGGGTGCAGAGGAGATTTACATGGATGTTGCCTGGATTGGGGAGCATGCCTTATGAGAATAGGTTGAGTGAACTCAGCCTTTTCTCGTTGGAGCGATGGAGGATGAGAGGTGACCTGATAGAGGTGTATAAGATGATGAGAGGCATTGATCGTGTGGATAGTCAGAGGCTTTTTCCCAGGGCTGAAATGGCTAACACGAGAAGGCACAATTTTAAGCTGCTTGGAAGTAGGTACAGAGGAGATGTTAGGGGTAGGTTTTTTACGCAGAGAGTGGTGAGTGCGTGGAATAGGCGGCCGGCGACATTGGTGGAGGCGGTTACGATAGAGTCTTTGAAGAGACTCCTGGAAAGGTACATGGAGCTTAGAGAAATAGAGGGCTATGGGTAACCCTGGGTAATTTCTAAAGTAAGGACATGATCGGCCCAGCTTTGTGGGCCGAAGGGCCTGTATTGTGCTGTAGGTTTTCTATGTTCCTATGTTTCAATGAAACCTTCCCTCATTCTTCTAAATTTCAGTGAGTACAGGCTCAGAACTATAAAATGCTCCTCGTACAATAACCTTTTCATTCCTGGACTAATTTTAGTGAACCTCCTCGCAATCCAATCAATGTCAGCATGTCCTTTCTTAAATAAGGGGCATAGAATTGCTCACAATACGCCAAGTGAGGCCTCACCAGTGCCTTATACAGCCTCGACATTACATATTTGCTTTTATATTCTAGGCCTCTTGAAATGAGTGCTAACATTACATTTGTCTTACTCACAACTGACTCAACCTGTAAGCCAACCTTTGTGGAATCCTGCGCAAGGAAACACAAGTCTTTTTGCACCTTGGGTTTTTGAATTTCATGCCCATTTAGAAAATAATTTTCTGCCAAAGTATGTGACCATGCACTTCCTGTCACAGTTTTCCATCTGCCACTTTCTTCTGCAGTCTCCCTGCTTCCTCAACACTACCTGTCCCTCCACCTATCTTCATGCTGTCTGCAAGCTTGGACACATATCCATCAATTCTATCATCCAAATCAGTGGCATAGAACGTGAAAAGGAGCAGTCCCAACAATGACTCGTGTAGAACACCATTAATCACTGGCAGCCAACCAGTGAAGGTTCCTTTTATTCCCACTCTGCCTCCTGCCAATCAGCCACTGCTCTACCTCATTCCTCTAACATGTGGTGTGTGAGCCTCACATGCAGGTCCTGCAGGCTTCGATTTAACAGACGCCACAATCTGGGCAGTTTTCAGTGGGTTCTCAAAGATAAGGTGTCCTTTGAATTCAGTTATCGTTTATAACTAACTTGTTTCTTAACATCGGACTGCATGTGTTGTTATAGTTGTTTCAAGTTAGTTACATTACCATTTTATTTGATTAATTTAGAGATACAATGCAGAACAGGCTTTCTGGGCCACGAGCCACATTGCCCAGCATCCCACCTATTTATCCCTAGCCGAGTCGCAGGACAATTTACAATGAACAATTTTATTTATTTATTTTTATTTTATTTAGTGATTACACTGTGGAACAGGCCTTTTTTGCCCATTGAGCCACCCCATCCCCCCCCCCCCGTGTCCCATGTATTTAACCCTAGCCCAATCACAGGAGAATTTACAATGATCAATTAATCTACTAACCAGTACGTCTTTGGACTGTGAGAAGAACCTGGAGCATCCGGAGGAAACCCCTGGGGTCACAGGGGAGAACGTACAGACTCCTTGCAGATGGCACCAGAGTTGAACTCTGAACTCTGATGCCCCAAGCTGTGATAGCCTCTCGCTAACTGCTACCCCACCATGGCTTTGTTATGTGAATTAAACTTAAATCATTGAACTCTCTCCCTTCGATATGGTCTGAACAGATTCTTCAGCAAATCTGCCCAATCCTTCTCTGGGCTTAGCAACTTGCTCATTAAGTTACATGTAAACACTCCCATCACACTAATGAGGATAGATTTCTGTTTATTTTCATCAGCAATGAAGTCTGTAACAAAGGCATTCATGGTATCCAGCGATATTCCTACCATGTCTGGGTCTGAGAGTCCAATTCTGCAAGTGATCTTGCTATAATGGCCATTTTCCTTGTTTTTTTTTAAAGCAAAGGGTTCTTGGATTTTCCTTTAACTTATGCCATTAAACCATAAGCCATAAGAACAGAATCAGGCCATTTGGCCCATTGAGTATGCTCCACATTTCATCATGGCTGATTTATTTTCCTTCTCATCCCCTTTCTCTTTTTTTCTTTCTGTAACCTTTGACACTCTGCCTAATTGAGAACCTATCAACCTCCACTTTAAATATATGCAATGAATTGACCTCCACAGCTGCCTCTGGCAATGAATTCCACAGATTTGCTATTTTCTGACTGAAGAAATTCCTCCTCATCTCTGTTCTAAATGGACATCCCTCTATTCTGAGACAGTGAGACTCCAGAAATAATTATGAAAGTGTGCTGCTTAACATTCAACAATGAGGCTGGGTTTTCTTCTTTGGAAAAATTATTTACTTCCTCCAAACATGTTGAGTGCAAATGTCTGCAAATGCTGCCCCTAATCAACCTAAAATCAAATGACAATAAATAAGCCCACAAAGACAACATGAGCTTTGGTATTGTTGAGGAGAGCAGCTAATATCTATAGACGTACAGTTAAGTGTACATTTTCACATACATAATATGCATTGCAACAGGGAGAAAGCAGCACTGGGAAGTGATGTATTGGACACCATACCTATTGCATCTCAAGCTAATCAAATTTAATTCCCTCAGAATTATTACTAAACCAGGATGAATATAATGTCAAATACAATTCTACGTTCAATGTTGCTATTATGTCATTCTACTTACTGATCCATTAAAATTTGTTTCAAATTTTCAAATAAAGCTCAAAGCAACCAGAGTAGATTTTCTCTGTTTCTTATAAACTGAAGCTAAGAAAAAATATGCCCTTTGGTTCATCAATGACATTCGTTCGGTAAAACAACTTTATTATGGACTTGGTCTGTTTAATAGCTTGAGGTAAATTTCTGTAAAATACTTTGTGACTCTACTGTAGACCAAGCTTATTGACTTGAATTTCCCATTATAAATCCAAGAGCAGCACTTTACTTGACATAACATTTGTTATCATTTCTTTATCTTCTCTGCTGATGTCTGGATATTCACCCAGCTCACTTCACAGTTATCGATCTGCTCTGTACTGCTGTTTCAGTATTCATTATTCTGGTGATGTGAGGCTTAAAATCCCCAACATCTCCAGGGTATTTCTCTTTCATAAATGCTATGCTTGTGTTCTTCACTTCTGTTTATAATGAAAAAATATAAATACAAATAAAAAGAGGGTTATGGTCCACAATACTATGAAGAATGAGAAAAATGTGAGCGGCAACAAATTAGTTTTAATGAACTTCAAGCTTATATTTATTTTGGTAATGGCTTGAGACTAGTAGCCATGTTTTATTATACATAATTACCCATTAGTATTATTAATCTCCTCTACAGTAGAAGCAAAGGCTCCATACAACTATTTATAACATGAGATTCTGGAGATTGGATTCATCCTAATTGAAACCTATTGAATGTTGGAAGGTTTTGATAGAGTTGATATAGAAACATAGAAACATAGAAACATAGAAACATAGAAAATGGGTGCAGGAGTAGGCCATTCGGCCCTTTGAGCCAGCACCACCATTCACTGTGATCATGGCTGATCATCCACTATCAGTATCCAGTTCCTGCCTTATCCCCATAACCTTTGATGCTGCTATCTTTAAGAGCTCTATCCATCTCTTTCTTAAAAGCATCCAGAGACTTGGCCTCCACATGGTTTCCTATGGTGGGAGAGACTCTGGCCAGAGGACACAGCCTCGGAATAGAGGGGCGTCCTTTTAGGGCAGAGATGCGGAGTAATTTCTTTCGCCAGAAAGTGGTGAATCTGTGGAATTTGTTACCACGGGCAGCTGTGGATACTGTTTGGGGCCCAGAATGGTAGTGAGGGAGGAGGTGTAGGGGCAGGTGTAGCACTTGTTCCACTTGCAAGGTTAAGTGCCAGGAGGGATGAATAGACCAGGGATTCGTATTGAAACATATAAAATCCTAAAGGGATTGGACAGGCTAGATGCAGGAAGATTGTTCCCGATGTTGGGGAAGTTCAGAACGAGGGGTCACAGTTTGAGGATAAAGGGGAAGCCTTTCAGGACCGAGATTAGGAAGAACTTCTTCACACAGAGAGTGGTGAATCTGTGAAATTCTCTGCCACAGGAAACAGTTGAGGCCAGTTCATTGGCTATATTTAAGAGGGAGTTAGATATGGCCCTTGTGGCTAAAGGGATCAGGGGGTATAGAGAGAAGACAGGTACAGGGTTCTGAGTTGGGTGATCAGCCATGATCATACTGAATGGCGGTGCAGGCTCGAAGGGCCGAATGGCCTACTCCTGCCCCTATTTTCTATGTTTCTTTTCTATGTTTCTATAGGAAGCAATCCCCTTGGAAGGCAGGAAGTGGGGAGGAGGGAAAGGTGTGCTTGCTGGTGGGATCCCATTGGAGATGGCAGAAGTTCAAGATAATTTTGTGCTGGATGCAGAGCCTGTTGGATTGGTGGTGGGTGAGGGCAAGAGGAACCATATCCCTGGTAGGGTGGCACGAGGATGGGGTAAGAGCAGACGTGTGTGAAATGGAAGAGATGTGGTTGAGGGCAGCGTTGATGGTGGAGGAAGGGAAACTCCTTTCTTTGAAGAAGGAGGACACCTTCTTTGTTTTAGAATGAAAAGCCTCATCCTGAGAGCAGATGTGGTGGAGTTGGAGGAATTAAGAGGGGATGGCGTTTTTACAAGTAACAAGGTAGGAAAAGGTATAGTCCAGGTAGCTGTGAAAATCTGTGGGTTCATAATAGACATCATAGGTAAGTTGTTTCCAGTGATAGACATTGAGAGCGAGGAAGGGGAGGGGGGTGTCGGAAAGATATATTTGAGGGCAGGATGGAAGTTGGAGGCAAAGTTGTTGAAGTTGACGAGCTCAGCATGGGTGCAGGAAGCAGTACCCATGCAGTCGTCGATGTAGTGTAGAAAAGTGCAGGACAGTCACCAGTGTAGGCTTGGAACATAGACTGTTCAATGTAGCCGACAAACAGGTAGGGATACCGAAGACCCATGCAAGTGGCAGTGTCTAACCCTTTTGTTTGAAGGAAATGGGGGAAGCCAAAGGAAAAATTATTAACTTCCACTAGAATGAGGAGAGTAGTGGTGGAGAGGAACTGGTTGGGTCTGGTGTCCAGAAAGAAATGGAGGGCTTTGAGGCCTTCCTGGTGGGGGATGGAGGTGCATAGGGACTGGACATCCATGGTGAAAATAAGATGATTTTGCCAGGGAACTTGAAATCATTGAAAAGATCCAAAGTGTGTGAAGTGTCATGCATGTAGTTAGGAAGAGACTGAACTAGGGGTGATAAAACTGAGCCAAGGTATGCCAATATGAGTTCAGTGGTGCAGGAACAAGCTGAAACAATGGGTCTACCTGGACAAGCGGGCTTGTGGATTTTGGGTGGGAGGTAGAAATGGGAGGTGCGTGGTGTGGGAACTATGAGGTTGGTGTCGGTGGATGTGAGACACACAGAGCTAATAAGGTCAGTGATGGTGTGGAAGACAATGGCCTGGCACACCTTATTGGGGTCCTGTTCGAGGGATATGTAAGGGAGGTGTCTGAGAGTTGTCGCTAGGCCTCAACAAGGTTTGATGGTAGGGCTGGAATTAGTGCAGAGGGAGTGGAGAGCAGCACTCACAACACACTGGAGGAACTCAGCAGGTTGGGCAGCATCCGTGGAAAAGATTGATTGACGTTTCGGGCCGGAACCCTTCGTTAGGACTGTAGGGGGAAGAGGCAGAGGCCCTATAAAGAAGGTGGGGGAAGGGTGGGAAGGAGGAGTGCAGAGCAGAGTGTTCAGCAGGGGTGAAGTTGGAATTGGAATTGGAGAGAGGAGCGTTGAAGGTTGATGTCCCATCACAGTTGTCAATGAAAAGGTCCAGCGCGGGTAGAAGACTAGGGCGGGGTGTCCAAGAAGAGGAGAAGGGGTCATTGGTGTGGGGTGGAGAGTCCTTGCCAAAGAAGTAGGCACAGAGACGGAGGCAACGGAAGAAGAGCTCAACGTCATGGCGGGCATGGAACTCGCTGAGGTGTGGACGCAAGGAGACAAAGGAGAGGCCCTTACTGAGGACAGAATATTCTGCCTCAGAGAGGGGAAGGTCAGAGGGAATGGTGAAGAACTGGCATGGATGAGTACTGGGCTCCGAGGGGGGAAGATGTTGGTGGTGTCTGAGGTGAAGGGAAGTTTGGGGTGTTTAGGGATGGTGGGGTGAGAGGAAGATGGAGTCTCCGAGAGCCCAAGAGTTGGTGGTGGGACTTGAGAAAGATGGGATTGCAGAGTAGCGGTGGGAAGGGGAGATGGGGGTTCCAGTGGCAGCCCATGAAGACATGGCCTGGAGGTCAAGGCCGGATTCAGATTTGGAGATTGTGCAGTCAGCAACTTGGAGGTGTCTGAGGTAGCTGGAACCCGCATTGATGGCAGTGGAGTCCGGGTTCTGATTCTGCTCAGGATTGTTAGAGCTATTGAGGTCGGTAGCAAGGATCACAGTCTGGAGATATCTGGGCCTGCCATCGATAGTGCAAGTAAACTAATTTTGCTGCTATATCTTATGGTCTTATGGTTTTAATCTTTATTCCAGAGATAACCTCTGATCTCTCTTCTCTATTTTTATTCTTTGCCTCAAAGACTTGAGAAGAAGATGAATGATTATTTGGATATTGAAAGGACTAGAAAGTAAAAGCTGCATGAAATGCTAGGGCTTTTTATAAGGCCTCATTTGGAGTATTGTGAGCAGGTTTGGTCTCCATAAGAAAGGATGTGCTAAGTGGCAGTAGATGGTTGCCTCTCTGACTGGAGACCTGTGACTAGTGGTGTGCAGGGGATTGGTGCGCTGTCCATTGTTGTTTGCCAATTATCTGGATAATAATGTGGTTTACTAGATCAGCAGACTGGGGCTGTAGTGGACAGTGAGGAAGGCTATCATGGCTTATCGAGGGATCTGCATCAGCTGGAAAAATGGGCTGAAAAGTGGCAGATAGAACTTAATGCAGACAAGTGTGAGGTTTTGCATTTCAGTAGGACCAACCAGGGTAGGTCTTCCACAGTGAATGGTAGGAAACTGAGGATTGTCGTAGAACAAAGGAACCTGAGAGTACAGGAATCCATTGAAAGAGGTGTCACAGGTTGATAGGGTCATAAAGAAAAATTCTGGCATATCGGCCTTCATAAATTAAAGTATTGAGTACAGGAGATGTTCAAATTGTGTAAAACATTGGCGAGGCCTAATTTGGAGTATTGTGTGCACCTGCTTTCAGGAAAAATGTAAGTAATGTTGAAAAAGTGCAGAGAAAATTTGGAATCAGAATCAGATTTAACATCACTGGCATATGTTGTGAAATTTGTTAACTTTGTGGTAGCAGTACATCGCAATAAATGATGATATAGGAAAAAATTGTGTGTGTATATATATACACACACACATAGTATAAATAAAATAGCAAAATCAGAGTTAAAAAAGTAGTGTTGTAGTGTTCATGGGTTCAATGTCCGTTCAGAAATCGGATGGCAGAGGAGAAGAAGCTGTTCCTGAAGCACTGACAGTGTTTCCTCAGGCTTCTGTACCCTCTTCTACTAGGCAGAGGGGGTGACATGGCTCTTCTGGTAAAGAATGTTCTGGCCTGGTCACTGATACCCAACTCCTGAAACAGAACTTGTTTGAGGTGTACAATATGACAAGAGACCAAGATAGAGTGGACAGCCAACACCTTTTTCCCAGGGTGGAAATGGCCCCAATCAATTGGGATTGGCAACAACATCTCCTCCATGGTATCATCAGCAGGGCTGCACCACAAATCTATATGCTTAGCTCCCTGCTCTACTCACTTCATGCTTATAACTGTGCAGCTAAGCACGGCTCCAATGCCAAATTCAAGTTTGCTGACAACACCACTGTCATAGGCCAAATCAAAAGTGGTGATGAATCAGCATATAGGAGGGAGATTGAAAATCTGACTGAGTGGTGCAATAACAATAACCTCTTACTCAATGTCAACAAGATCAAGGAGGTGATTACTGACTTCAGGAGAAGGAAACCTGAGGTCCATAAGCCAGTCCTCACTGGAGGATCAGAGGTGGAGAGGGTCAGCAACTCTAAAGTCCTCTGTGTTATTGTTTCTGAGGAGCTGTCCTGGGCCCAGCACGCAGTGGAATTACAAACAAAGCACGGCAGTGCCTCTACTCCTTAGGAGTCTGCGAAGATTTGGCGTGACATCTAAAACTGAAAACTTTTATAGATGTGTGGTGGAGAGTATATTGATTGGTTGCAACATGGCCTGGTATGGAAATGCCAACGTTCTTGAACAGAAAACCCTACTAAAAGTGATAGATATGGCCCAGTCCATCATGGTTGAAGCCCTCCCCACCATTGAGCACTTCTACACAAAACGCTGTCGCAGGAAAGCAGCATCCATCATCTAGGACTTCCACCACCTGAGACATTCTCTCTTCTCACTGCTGCCATCAGGAAGAAGGTACAAGAGCCTCAGGACTGACACCAGCAGGTTCAAGGATTTGTGAGTGTGTGGAACACCCTGCCGGGATGGTGATAGAGGCAGATATATTGGAAAGATTTAAGAGATTCTTAATGAATGAAATAAAAAATAATTGAAGGCCATGATATTAGGGTTAGATTGGTGTTGGAATTGGTTAAAATGTCAGTAAAACATCATGGGCCAAAATATTGTGTTCTAAAATATCTCTGAACCCTTTTTCCTTTTAGAGACCGACTGCCCTTATATGTCCTCTAAAAGGTGGCATGGCATGTGGTTTATTGAGTTGGAAATCATAGTCAGATGGTCAGTCAATAAAGCCATTCAATACTATGACTTCCTTCACTGTTTCTTTGCTAGTATGAGGTTTGGGACATGTTAACTCCTCATATATGCTAGATATTAATGTTTTCAAAAGGCAGCTTGAGAAAGGCTAACACAAACAAAATACCAGAGGAATTCAGCAGGACAGGCAGGTTCTATGGAAAATAATAAAGAGTCAACGTTTTGGGCTGAGACCTTGCATCAGGATTGGAACAGAAAGGGGAAGAATCTATAATAAAAAGGTGGAGCATGGGTAAGGAGTACAAGCCAGAAGATGTTAGGTGAGACCAGGTGGGTGGGGAAGGGAGGTGATGTGAGAAGCTGGAAGGTGATAGGTGGAAGAGGTAACGGCTTGAGAAGAAGGAATATGATTGGAGAGAAGAGTGGACCAGAGTAGGCCAGGGAGGTGATAAGCAGACAGCAGAAGAGATGAGGTAAGAGGGGAGCCACAATGGGGAAAGGAAACAGAGAGAAGGGAGAGGAGAAGAAATGAATGTAAATTAGAGAAATCGATGTTCATGCAGTCAGGTTCATGCCTTGAGAAAGGCTGCTTTGTTATTTTTGACATTACTGATGCTTTCTTACTGAAGGAGTGTACTTTGAACAGAAACCAGGTTTCCCCCTTGTCACTAATGGTCTATTTTAGAATGTATTTGTACACATGGGAATAAAAGGAACAGGGTGAACGGGGACCATTTTGGATGCAAAGGAGCTGAGGTGTCACAGGATGCCGAATCAGAGTTAGTGAGAATGATGTATTCATTGGCCCTGAGGAAACGGAACCAACTCAGGAGAGAAGCCATGCCTGTGTATGGTTTAATTCCACTGGAAAATGACTCTGGAGCTCTGAGACATACCGGTATGCCCTAAGGCAAATATGGCAGTCAGACGAATGATGGTCTTAAATTTCAATGCATCTTAGTGGTATTAGTCTGTCTGAAGCACTTCATTTCTTTCAGTAGGTGACTGAAGCTTTACTAGAGCTAAGCAACATTATCTAAGCCACTAAAACTTAAAGAAGCAACCTACTCTAGTCTATAAAGCTTTCATACTATTAAAATAGTCTGCTGTTTAGTTGATGGTAGCTGTATAGGTTTTTAGACTTCTCTTGTAAAGAAGTTTTCGTACAGGGAAGACTGTAAGACCTAGGAGCAATTAAAGAGTCAACATTTTGTGCCCAGACCTTGCATCAGGATTGGAACAGAAAGGGGAAGAATCTATAATAAAAAGGTGGGGCATGGGTAAGGAGTACAAGCCAGAAGATGTTAGGTGAGACCAGGTGGGTGGGAAAGGGAGATGATGTGAGAAGCTGGAAGGTGATAGGTGGAAACCTTTATCTTTACCTTTCTCTTTACTGGTTTTTCACCTGGAACCTACCAGCCTTCTCCTTCCCACCCTCCCCCCACCTTCTTTATAGGGCCTCTGCCCCTGCTCTCTACAGTCCTGACGAAGGGTTCCGGCCCGAAACGTTGACCGATCTTTTCCACGGATGCTGCCCGACCTGCTGAGTTCCTCCAGCGTGTAGTGAGTGTTGCTTTGACCCCGGCATCTGCAGAGTATTTTGTGTTTACGATATTAAGCCAGTCGGCCGTCGAGCCTGCTCTGCCAAGGGATCGTGCAGATGCTGGAAGATCAGAGTAACACATGCAAAATGCTGGGGAACTCAGTTCATAGAGTCATAGAAAAGTACAGCACAGAAGCAGGCTCTTTGGCCCATCTAGTCCATGTCGAACCATTTAAACTGCCTATTCCCATCAACTAGCACCAGCTCCATAGCCCTCCATACCCCTAACGTCTTTGTACCTATCCAAGCTTCTCTTAAACATTGAAATCGAGCTGGCATGCATCACTCGCATTGGCAGCTTGTTCCACACTCTCTTCACCCTCTGAGTAAAGATGTTTCCCCTCAGGTTCCCCTTAAACTTTTCACCTTTCCTCCTTAACCCGTGACCTGTAGTTGTCGTCCAACCCAACCTCTGGAAAAGGCCTGCTTGCCTTATCTATACCCCTCATAATTTTCTATACCTCTACCTAATCTCCTCTTAATCTGAAGTCTGCGTTTATTGTCACTCAGCTATACCCAAGTATACAACCAAATGAAACAATGTTCTTCCAGACCAAGGTGCACAACACAGTACATGAATCTCACACACAGCACATTTTGTCCATCGTGTCTACTCCACCATTTCAGCAAGGCTGATCCATTTCCCTCTATAAGACTTTAGACATGGGAGCAGAATTAGGCCATTCGGCCCATCGAGTCTTCTCCGCCAAGAGATTCTGCAGATGCTGGACATCCGGAGTAACACAGGTAAAATGATGGAGGAACTCAGTTCAAATTCAAGTTTATTGTCATTCAACCATATACATGCATACCGCCAAATGAAACAATGTTCCTCAGGACCTGGGTGAACAATGTAACTCACATGTACATGTAACTCACACACAACAAATAAAATAATATTACCACAAATAAATCAACAAATAATAAAATTCCAGAAGACTGACATTCAGGAAGTTAGGCAGCATCTAAGGAAAGGAATAAAGATGTTTCTTTATGAAAGATCTCAGCTTGAGATGTTGCTAAGTCCTGATGAAAGGTCTTCGCTCGAATTGTCAACTCTTCATTCATTTCCATCGTTGCTGCCACCTGACCTGCTGAGTTTCTCTAGCATTTCGTGTGTGCTTCCTACAGAGAAATATAGGTCTTCTATTTAATCAGTACCCATGTTCACTATATAATGTTGGCAAAGGCACAAGTTTAGATTGAATTTTGTGATATTTTCAATTTAAGAGAGTGGATTGTTCTTGTTACTTTATTTTATTTTACTTTCAGCTGGTTAGCCTGCAGAGTAACATCTGTCCACTAGGCAGAATCAGAATCACTTTATTGCCAGTATGTGAGACATACCAGAATTTATTATGGTTCGGTGTCAAGCATAAAACACAGTACAACACCATAACAGACAACACAATAGCAACCAACAGTTTATAAGACAATAGTGCAAACAGCCATGAGCAATGGACAATTAGCAGAATGGTTACAGGCGCAAATGTCAACAATCAAACTGAAATAAATGTGAGCACTCTTTAGCCAGAGGGTGGTGAATCAGTGGAATTCCTTGTCACAAGCAGCTGTGGAGGCCAAGTCTTTATGTATATTTGAATGAATGAATGAATTGAATGAATTGACTTTATTTCTTACATCCTTCACATACATGAGGAGTAAAAATCTTTATGTTATGTCCCCGTCTAAATGTGCAATGTGCAATCATAGTAATTTATAATAATTTACTGTATAATAAATAGAACAATCAACGTAACATAGAAATACACTCAAATCAGCATGAGTTAATCAGTCTGATGGTCTGGTGGAAGAAGCTGTCCCAGAGCCTGTTGGTCCTGGCTTTTATGCTGCAGTACTGTTTCCCGGATGGTAGCAGCTGGAATAGACCATGGTTGGGGTGACTTGGGTCTTCAGTGATCCTTGGGCCCCTTTTTCATACCTGTCTTTGTAAATGTCTTGAATCATGGAATGCTCACAACTATAGATGTGCTGGGCTGTCTGCACCACTCTCTGCGGAATCCTGCGATATACCAGGCAGTCAGGATGCTCTCAATTGTGCCCCTGTAGAAAGTTCTTCGGATTTGGGATTCTTGATTAGTCAGGGCATGAAGAGATGGGGGGAAGGCAGGTGATTGGGGCTGAGAGGAAAAATTGATCAGCCATGATGAAATGGCAGAGCAGCCAAATGGCCTAATTCTGATCCTATATCGTACAGTCTTCTGGTCTTATATCAACAGACTCAATAATTACCAACAGAACCAGGAGAGCAGGAAAGACCATTTAACTGATGTTGTGCAGGGTCAGTCAGGGTATTACACCTGAGTGAGTTTTATTGAGAAGCTGGATAGCTACAGGAAAGAAGCCTTGGAGATGACGTCTAGTCCTGGTGGTGATGGACTTGTAGCATCTCTCTGATTGCAATTTGGTAATTTGGTGACTGCTAGGGTGGGTGGAGTCAGCAGTAACTCTTTTCAGCTCTTTTCTTGGCTCTGGTGATGAGCAGGTCTTTTAACGTTGGTAGCTGACAGCCGGTGATCTTCTCCACTGAGTGGACCTCTCACTGGAACATGGACCTGGAGAGGGAGACCAAACGGTGATAGAGGGGGTCACAACACTTACTTTGCCCAGTAGTTTGTTTATCAGAGGCCCCGCTATTTGTGTGGAGATGGAGGGGGCACAGTGGGGAAGCCTACCAGGTCTTCCCGCACTAAGCCAATTAGTGACGATTCTACTGACATTTCAAAAAGGTGGCACTAAGGCCAATGTTCAGAGAATGGAAAAGAATAACGATGATCATCATTATGTTCCATGCCATACGACATAAGTGATCATGTTGACCATGATTGCTCTTGGCAAACCTTTCTACAGGAGTGGTTTGCCATTGCCTTCTTCTGGGCAGTGCCTTTACAAGATGGGTGGCTCCAGCCATTATTAGTGCTCTTCAGGGATGGCCTGCCTGGCATCAGTGGTCATATAACCAGAACTTGTGATATGCACCAGCTGCTCGAACAACCATCCATCACCTGCTCTCATGGCTTCACGTGACCCTCATCGGGGGGGCTAAGCAAGTACGGCACCTTGCCCAAGGATGACCTGCAGGTTAGCAGAGGAAAGGAGCACCTTACACCTCCTTTGGTAGAGATGTATCTCCATCCCACTACCACAGAAGAAGAATGATAAATTGACTAAACTTTAGAACTTAGGAGTGGACACTGACAGAACAGCACTACTGCCTCACATTTCCAGAGACCCTGGTTGGGTCTTCAGATCTGCATGTTCTCCTTCTGACTTTGTGGATTTTTCCAAATGCTCTAATTCTCTCCCAGACACCAAAGATGGGATGGTTGGTAGTTCAACTAGCAATTGCAGATTGTCCCACATCAAAGTGGGAGGCAGGAGAATTGGTGGGAGGGGGTAGAGGAGATGATGGGAAACATAAACACAAGAGGTTCTGCAAATGCTGGAAATCCACATAACACACACAGAATGCTGGAGGAACTCAGCAGGTCAGGCAGCGTCTATGAAGAGAGGAATAAAGGGTTGATGTTTTGGCCTGAGACCCTTCAGCAGGACTGGAGTCTTGGAATCATCAGACCTGACTTCTTCCCCCTTCCCTTGCAATTCTGGTGAAGGGTCTTCCCTGCTTTCCCCATTTCGTTGGCATTTATCTGAAGTACACTACAACCCTTGTCATGAGCCCGGTGGGCCTCTGCGGAGAGCCGCAGTGAGTTGGGCTTCTAGGTTTCTAGAGCACCTGTATTTACTAATTGTTGTCTTAATGACAGATGTTAAACCCTTCTGCTTTCTGTTTAATCTTGTCAAGTTAATTGTGACTGGCTCAGGCTTTCCACTTTCTCTGATTATTGAATGTGAACTGTCATTTAATGCTGAGGTCAGGATCCTTGTGTATTGAGAATGATTTGTCTCGCGGTGTTGCTCAGTTGCACCTCCAGTGCACCATTGGTATTCCTATGTGTAACCTCTCGTTTCCTTCTCTACTTGGGAGTCTGCCGTTCCTCTGCCCCTGGGTTCATTCACTGCCTGCATTTACTGTGACAGACTCTGCCATCCTCTGCCCCTGGGTTCAGTCCTGCCAGTGACCACCTTGACAACAACCCCAGGATTTCTCAGTCCTGATGGAAGGTTATTAATCTGAAAAATTAAATACATTTCTCTTCACAGATGGTGACTTTGAGTATTCCAGTAGTTTTGGTTTCTGTCAGATTTCTGGAATCTTTCGTTTTCGTCTACATGAGAGATTATTGCTACTAAATTTTGTCCCACTTCCCACATCACTTTATTCAGAAATGTGAACCCACTTAACTGTTAGTATCTGTAGTCATAGTGTGTTCGCTCAAGTTGATTATGCTGCCTTCCTAAGGGGTTATTCCCTTCATGGAGGACACCTGTGCATGACTTTGTTTAACGTGGGGAGGTTGATGCTCGGGCAGCCACCTCACGGTCCTTGACTGATCGTGGTCAGGGTTCAGTGGAATAGTGTGAAAGACAGCTGGGGATCCTTCACGGCTGCAGCCTTCCTTTGCCTTCACTGTTGTTGCGATGCATCGTCATCTTCCACCAGCTCCACCGCTGAGGTCTTGGTGGATCACTTTTTGTCTGGAACCTCTCCCCTGACCGTACCAGGAGCTAAGCCCCAGACGCATCGCTCCTGGTATCTCAGGAACTCATTAGTCTCTCCACCGTGACAAGATGACGATCTGTTGTAGTTCAATCATTAGCCAGAAACTCATTTCTGATGTAGATTGGGAGCTTTACTCATTTCACTGAGGTTTGGAGCTCTTAGCAGACACAATTTGGGTAAATGAAAAAAATTCAACTCATTAATATGCAGCATAATTTTAATGCTGATGAGGAATCAATTAGAAATTTGTGTTTTTATTAACATTAAAGAGTTTCCAAATATGTTTAAATAGCTACTTAGTGGTTATAATTGCCAATCATTTGCAGAAATCTCATAAGAAAAATTTGTAATGTTGCTTATGCTGGCAGGCAGTGAAAATAATAGAAAATTTTCCTCGGAGGAATGTGGGGAAAATGATCTGTTATTCACCCCGTACTTCCTTTATCCATTTCTTTGTAGCTGCTAACAAAATCAAATGGTTGGAGAATTCTGCATCATTACCACCAGAACTGACATCCTACCACGGCACCGTGGATCAATTACAAAAAGCAAATAATACATTGATTTAAAATAGTCACAACATTCCGAACATCTGTTTCACAACAATTTGAGGTCACCTCGATGATTTGTTATGTGGCACAGACTGTTTGAAATCTGCTTTTATGGAAATGCTGCATTTTAAATGTGAATTAATGTTGATTTAAGTACATTAATCCACCAGGCAATAGGTTATTCTGGGAGAAATGATCATTGTTAATGAATATCTAAAGTAATTTACTGAGAGTACAGATGTTGATTATAGCATTGAATAGAATCTGGTTCTATCCTAACAGTCTGTTACAAATCAGCAATCTGCTTCATTGGGCAACTGATGCAGATATTAGCACAGCATAATCGTAGAAATAAAATACAGTATACACAAACAGGTGAGTTGTGAGAATTATTGTAAGACAAATTTTATTTATCTATATATTTATGTATGTATCTATCATAATGTAAAGATTTTTACTCCTCGTATATGAAAGATGTAAGTAGTAAAGTCAATTCAATCTATCTGTCTACCTATCTATCAATCCATTAATCTATTTATCTATCTATCTATCTGTCTGTCTGTCTGTCTATCTATCTGTCTGTCTGTCTATCTATCTATCTGCCTGTCTGTCTGTCTATCTATCTGTCTGTCTGTCTGTCTATCTGTCTGTCTGTCTGTCTATCTATCTATCTGCCTGTCTGTCTGTCTATCTATCTGTCTGTCTGTCTGTCTATCTATCTGTCTGTCTGTCTGTCTGTCTATCTATCTGTCTGTCTGTCTGTCTATCTATCTGTCTGTCTGTCTATCTATCTGTCTGTCTGTCTGTCTGTTTATCTGTCTATCTATTTATATAGCTAGCAAGCACAGTAACATGTCCTTCTGGCTAGATGCCACAAAATCCAGCCAGAAGAGCGGAGTGCTGCCACGCAGTCCTGCCCCTCCCTGGAGATCAGAAAGCAGACTCCCTTGCAGAAGGGTTGAGGAAGTGAGGCAATTTATCGATCTGCTTCAGTGTGCAACTTCAGAGCATGAGGTTTTATTTTATTTGAAGATACATCACAGTAATAGACCCTTCCGGTTCAATGAGTTCTCATTGCCCGATTACACCATGTGACCCATTAACATCCTGACCTGCGCGTCTTTGGAATATGAGAGGAAATCGGAGCATGTGGTTGGGGAAGAATGTGCAAACACTTTATAGACAGAGGAGAGAATAGGACTTGGATCACTAGCACTATATTAGTATTTTTCTAACCACTATGTTACCATGTCACCCAGTACAAAATCTTTCCTGCAAAATGATAAGATTCTGACAACAGTAATAATAATAACAGGGTTGTCGTGATGGGAGATTTTAATTTCCCCAATTTGCTTGGCATCTCCCAAGAGCAAAGGGTTCAGATGGGGTGGAGTTTGTTAGGTGTGCTCAGGAAGGTTTCCTGACACAATATGTAGATAAATCTACAAGAGGAGAGGCTGTACTTGATCTGGTATTGGGAAATGAACCTGGTTAGGTGTCAGGTCTCTCAGTGAGAGAGCATTTTAGAGATAGTGATCACAATTCTATCTCCTTTACCATAGTATTGGAGAAGGATAGGAACAGACAAGTTAAGAAAGCGTTTAATTGGAGTAAGGGGAAATATAAAGCTAACAGGCAGAAACTTGGAAGCATAAATTGGGAGCAGAGGTTCTCAGGGAATGTACGGCAGCAATGTGACGAATGTTCAGGGGATATTTGTGTGGTGTTCTGCATAGGTATGCTCCAATGAGACAGGGAAAGGATGGTAGGGTACAGGAACCTTGGTGTACAAAGGCTGTTGTAAATCCAGTCAAGAAGAAAAGAAAAACTTATGAAAGGTTTAAAAAACTAGGTAATGATAGAGATCTAGAAAATTATAAGAATAGCAGGAAGGAGCTTAAGAATGAAATTAGGAGAGACAGAAGGGGCCATGAGAAGGCCTTGGTGAGCAGGATTAAGGAAAACCCCCAAGGCATTCTACAAGTATGTGAAGAGCAAGAGGATAAGACATGAGAGAATAGGACCAATCAAGTGCTTCAGTGGAAAAGTGTGTATGGAACCGGAGGAGATAGCGGAGATACTTAATTAATACTTTGGTTCAGTATTCACTACTGAAAAGGACCTTGACAATTGTAGGGATGACTTACAGCAGACTGAAAAGCTTGAGCATATAGATATTAAGAAAGAGGATGTGTTGGAACTTTTGGAAATTATCAAGTTGGATAAGTCACTGGGACCGGACGAGATATACCCCAGGCTACTGTGGGAGGTGAGGGAGGAGATTGCTGAGCCTCTGGCAATGATCTTTGCATCATCAAGGGAGACGGGGGAGGCTCCGGGGGATTGGAGGGTTGAAGGTGTTGTTCCCTTATTCAAGAAAGGGAGTAGAGATAACCCAGAAAATTATAGACCAGTGAGTCTTACTTCAGTGGTTGGTAAGCTGATGGAGAAGATCCTGAGAGCCAGGATTTATGAACATTTGGAGAGGTATAATATGATTAGGAATACTCAGCATGGCTTTGCAAACGTAGGTAGTGCCTTACGAACCTAAGAAAGTAAGGATGCTTGGGATCCAAGGGGACCTTGCTTTGTGGATCCAGATCTTTGTGGGTCATATTCTACATGGAGGTTGGTGACCAGTGGTGTGCCTCAGGGGTCCCTTCTCTTCGTGATTTTTATAAATGACCTGGATGAAGAAGTGGAGGGATGGGTTAGTAAATTTGCTGATGACATAAAAGTTCAGTATCCGGCCTAATGCAGCCACGCACTTCCTGAAAAGCAATTCAAAACACCGGGTGCACGGACAATGTTCCCAGAAATCTCTTGCCAGCCTTCCCCTTGCAGGCCCCTATCAGACTCCTCAAAAGAGGGGTGTTGGTCCCCACCAGAATTGAAACGCCGCCCTTCTCAACAGGGTGCCGGACAAACCAGCACTAATGTATCAAGGACCTCAGACACTCCCACATTGACCTCCGAGAACTCCAACTTCACTGACAAATAACCGTCATGTGGATAATCACTAGCAGTAAGCCCCCAGATCTCCAGTGCCCTGAATGGGGTTAAGGGTAAATGCTTCAGATACCAGTTGTAAAACGAGCGGTACAACAACGTGACCTGTGACCCGGTCTCGAGTATGGCTTTAGCGTAAGTACCCTCTATCAATAGCAACACACTGGAGCGTGGTCCCACTAAGACTTCAGGAATTAGGTCTTTCACTTTCGGGGGTACCTTGGTACATTGCTGGGACTGTGTTCCTCCAGAGACACCAGGCCGTTCCCTCACTGGGTCTCCGCTAAGTTTTCCCAACGACTGTCTCTGCTTAGGTACCCGGGGGCTCACTCTCCTTCTCACGTGACACCTGCTGCCAACAGCCCTCCACGTTGATCGTCCCCTTAAGGGATCTGCCCCCCACATCAGCTCCATCATATGGGGGGGGTCACACCCATTGATAACAGCCAACATATCTCTGTTCTGAACTCTGCCACAATCTCCTCTACCGCTCCCCGGGGTAGGCTATCTGTGGTCACTTCACCGCAGGGGACAACTACTGAGGACTGTACCCTGCTGATAGAGGCCTCCTGTGCCTCCACTGCGTTCTCCTCTTCCCATAACTCTCTGATTAACTCAACAAAAGATGGAGAGGGGAGCATCTTATGAGACTGTCGAAGAACCCAAGCAATCAGGTCCTGGGACTCGGCGCCCCTGGCTATCTGGTCCATTCTATGGGATACTGTAACCTGACAGCTCTCACAACGTCAGCGGCCCGCCCATTCAAACTCTCAACCAATCTCTGTTGTTTTACGTCATCAGAGCACTGCCACTCATCTAACAACTGAGAGGTCTGCTCCGCCCACGTCTCAAACTCCTCCTCCACTTTAGGGGTGGGCATTACTCCATTACTCCATTACTCAGAGCCTACCACATCTGGGTCTTTGAACCGAGTTTTCCATTTATTCGCCAGCAAGGTAAGGGCGGACACTAACTCAGAATTCTCACTCTCCCCTGGGGGACATGGACTAATTAGACATTCCAAGTCCAACCACTCCTTCCCCTCACTCCTCAGAAATGATAAAACCTTGTCTTTGAAATCTCTGCCCCTAGCTACTACTACATCAGCGCTGGTCTGCATTAAAACGAGAGTTGTACCAGTCATTTTATTAAACCTCCGCCCACAATTGCAACTTTAACAGTAATTAACAGGCAAATTAACAATTCATCCGGAGTATCAATATCTATCCCACTCAAGGTAATCACACAGCATCCAACGAAATCAATCCCGGACGAGCCCCCACAATTGTAACTCTCGCTTCGGCTAGCAGCTTAATATAGGAGATGATAACCTCCACCCCCCCAGCTTGGCCAAACATAAGAAATCTCGTTTGGGTGGAGGCTGTGTGATGTGTCCCCTGTCACAAATCAGGACCATGAGATAACAAATAATACACAATATGCAATTAAACAATTGAGCTTTATAATTTTTAATTTGACTATATGGTTAGTAAAGAAAACAAAAAAAGAAAATGGGCCCATTCTCGTGAAACAGTCTATTGCGCAATGTTGGAACTCACTGATAAGGCCTTTCGTCCATCATTGATCTCCGATCATCGCTGACCTTCAGAACCTCGCTCCAAGTCCACTCTGTCTGAGGTCTACTAATTCTCTCCATTCGCGTCTTCTCTCCTCATCTATCCCGGGCAAAAGACCGCAAATTCCAGGCTCCCGGTCATACAAGAAAGAACAACATCCCACTCGTTGTCTAGCATGCCCCGTTATCTCTAGTCATAACCCAAACATTGCTGCTACAGAGAAACCATTACCTCAGCAGTGGAACATTACAGAGAAGCCATTCCATTAGCAGTGAAACAGTGGAGACATGCGTTGGTGCCTCCATTACTGTGAGAATGGCATAGGTTGGAATTGAAGAACCAAATCTTATACCGGGTCACGTCACCCCCAGACCGACCTCGGCGTTGCCAGCTGGTTCTGCCTGGAGTATCGGAGAATTGCATTGAAGTCACTTCATGATGATTCTGGACAATTGGGGGTGGAAAAGACTTATGGATTGCTCAGAGACCGGTTTTACTGGCCCCCTATGAAATCGGAGGTCCAAGAATACTGCAAATCATGCATTTGATGCATATGGCAGAAGACACTGCCTATGCGGGCAGCTCCCTTGTCCCACTTGCAGAGTGTGGGGCCCCTGGACCTGGTATATAGGAATTTCCTGTCAATAGAACCCAATGCCAGCAACACAGTGATTGTCTTTGTCATCACGGACCACCACACCAGATATGCTCAGGCGTTTCCTACCAAGGACCAGAGAGTGTCTACAGTGGCAAAAGTGTTATGGGTGAAGTATTTCATCTATTATGGCCTTCCCAGGCAGATACATGGTGGTCAGGGATGGGATTTCGAGACCAGACTCATCCATGAGATACTGGGCGTGCTTGGATTCGAGAAATCGAGGACCACACTCTGTCACCTGCAGGGCGATCCCCAGCCAGAGAGGTTTAATCGGACCTTGCTAGACATGTTCAGGACCCTAGATTTCAGCAAGAAGAGCAAGAGGAGTGATTCACAGTTCACAGTTCACAGTTACATGAAGTGAAGCTACTGGGTACTGGCCACTTTATTTGATGTTTGGGCGCGAGGTGAGGTTGCCCATTGACCTTTGTTTTGGGACTGACGAGGGTGACTTACCCCTGAAGACTTATCTGAAGTACAGTATGTGTCTGATATGAGAAGAGAGCTGAAAAGCAACGGAGCGACGGAGGATGAGAGGTGACCTGATAGAGGTGTATAAGAGGATGAGGGGCATTGATCGTTTGGATAGTCAGAGGCTTTTTCCCAGGGCTGAAATGGTTAACATGAGAGGGCACAGTTTTAAGGTGCTTGGAAGTAGGTACAGAGGAGATGTCAGGGGTAAGTTTTTTATGCAGAGAGTGGTGAATGCGTGGAATGGGCTGCCAGCCATGGTGGCGGAGGCGGATACAATAGGGTCTTTTAAGAGACTCCTGGATAGATACATGGTGCTTAGAGAAATCGAGGGCTATGGGTAACCCTAGGTAATTTCTAAAGTAAGTACATGTTTGGCACAGCATTGTGGGCCGAAGGGCCTGTATTGTGCTGTAGGTTTTCTATGTTTCTATGTTTTACTAGAGATTCTGCAGATGCTGGAAATCCAGAGTAACACGCAAAAAATGTTGAAGGAACAAAGCAGATCAGGCAGCATTTATGGAGAGGAATAAACTGTTGGGGCTGAGACCTTTCATCAGATTCTGACACAGAATTGTTAGGGAAGAGGCTTAATAATATCAAGAAGGTGGTATCCGTCACCATCCCCGTCTGCCGGGACATGCCCTCTTCCCTCTTCTCATTCCTACCATCAGGATTGAGGGACAGGAGCCTGAAGACACACACTCAATGATTCAGGAATAGATTCTTCCCCTCTGCAGGTTTCTGAATGGACAGTGAACACCTCACTATGCTCTTCCTCTCTTTCTGCATTAATCATTTATTTTTCTATGTTGTAATTTACTGTACAGTCATTATTTGTTGTACATCTGCCACAAAACAACAAATTTCATTCTCAGTGATAATAAACCTGATTTAAGTTCTGAATTTTCATATTTCAGTGGCATTGTGCGTATTGATGGGCTTGCCTTACCATTAACTGAGCAGTCCACAGACCCCAGGTTGGGAGCTTGACTTAATCCCTCTGAGCTTCTCACTTCATCCCCCTCCCCCACCCACTCACTTCCCCCTCCCCACCCACTCACTTTCCCCCTCACCCACCCACTCACTTTCCCCCTCACCCACCCACTCACTTTCCCCCTCACCCACCCACTCACTTTCCCCCTCACCCACCCACTCACTTCCCCCTCACCCACCCACTCACTTCCCCCTCCCCACCCACTCACTTTCCCCCTCACCCACCCACTCACTTCCCCCTCCCCACCCACTCACTTTCCCCCTCACCCACCCACTCACTTCCCCCTCCCCACCCACTCACTTTCCCCCTCACCCACCCACTCACTCCCCCTCCCTCACCCACTCACTTCCCCCTCCCCACCCACTCACTTCATCCCCTCCCCCACCCACTCACTTCCCCCTCCCCACCCACTCACTTCATCCCCTCCCCCACCCACTCACTTCATCCCTCCCCACCCACTCACTTCCCCCTCCCCCACCCACTCACTTCATCCCCTCCCCCACCCACTCACTTCCCCCTCCCCCACCCACTCACTTTCCCCCTCATCCACCCACTCACTTTCCCCCTCCCCACCCACTCACTCATCCCCTCCCCCACCCAGTCACTTCCCACCCACTCACTTTCCCCCTCACCCACCCACTCACTTCCCCCCTCCCCACCCACTCACTTCATCCCCTCCCCCACCCACTCACTTCATCCCCTCCCCCACCCACTCACTTCATCCCCTCCCCACCCACTCACTTTCCCCCTCACCCACCCACTCACTTCCCCCTCCCCACCCACTCACTTCATCCCCTCCCCCACCCACTCACTTCCCCCTCATCCACCCACTCACTTTCCCCCTCCCCACCCACTCACTTTCCCCCTCATCCACCCACTCACTTTCCCCTCCCCCACCCACTCACTTCCCCCCTCCACCACCCACTCACTTTCCCCTCCCCCACCCACTCACTTCATCCCCTCCCCACCCACTCACTTCCCCCTCAACCACCCACTCACTTTCCCCTCCCCCACCCACTCACTTCCCCCCTGCCCACTCACTCACTTTCCCCCTCACCTACCCACTCACTTTCCCCCTCACCCACGCACTTTCCCACTCACTTTCCCCCTCACCTACCCACTCACTTCATTCCCTCCCCCACCCACTCACTATCCCCCTCACCTATTTCCTGCCAACTTGTACTCCTTCTCCTCGCCCCAACTCCTTATTCTGGCTCCTTCCCCCCTTCCTTTCCAGTTGTGATGAAGGGTGTCAGGACTCCCCCAAGAGTCGTTGACTCTTTATTCCCCTCCATTGATGCTTCCTGACCTGCTGAGTTTCTCCAGCATTTTGTGTGAGTAACTCTGTCTCAATCTGCCTTTTGTAAACAGTAAAACGCAGAGCCCATTAATTTTAAACTTATAAGAGGAGGAATATATCCCAGACCTCCCAGCCTCACTTCATCCCCTCTCCCCCACCCATCTACCTTCCCCCTCACCTGGTCTCACCTGTCATCTGCCAGCTTGTACTCCTTCCTGTCTCCCTATCTTCTTATTCTGGCTTCTTCCCCCTTCCTTTCCCATCCTGATGGAGGGTCTCGGCCAAAAACATTAATGATTCATACGATTCCAAAGGCACTGTCTGACCTGCTAAGCTCCTCCAGCATTTTGTGTGTGTGTTCATTGTAAGCAATTTCTAGCTTGAGTTTCCCAGAATAAAAAAAACATTCAAATTAGCTGAGGTAACTTGCTTGAAAACAAAATCCTCATGTAAAAAACTTGAGAATATACTATAAATAAAACTATTTTACTGAGACGTTCATTGGGCTGCAGATTGATCAGCCAGGTGAGGGTGATTGTACAAAGGGGCTGCTAAAAGCACTATTCGTTGTTTTGACAGCATCTGGAAATCAGAATGTAAAGAGATGAGAGACGAGAAATAGCTTGAGACTCCATAGCCTGGTGCATCATATATCACAGCCTGTGCTTTCACAGGCCTAGTTTGATGTTCTTGGGGAACTGTTTCAGGCAAGTGCATAATTTGGAGAGGGAGTTAGCAACGGCAAAAGAAAAGAATCCAATGGTTCTAGTTCTCTTTTGAAAGCTCTAACTACTGCTGTGGAGTTGATAGGCAGGTGTAGTGGAGAGAAAGTGGGGAAAATAGAGCTCACACAGGATATCCAGATATGAAAAGCTAAACAACTGAGCACTACAGACTCTGCAGAAGCTGGCAATCCAGAGCAACACACATTAAATGCTGGAGCAACTCAGGAGGTCTCCAAATACTGTAGTAAATTCCTAAGGATGTATTGTGGAGAGCATTCTAACTGTTGCATCACCTCTTGTTATGGAGGGGCCACCGTACAGGATCAGAAAAAGCTGCAGAATGTTGTAAACTCAGTCAGCTCCATCTGAGGCACCGGCCTCTCCAGCATCAAAAACATCTTCAAAAGCTGATGCCCCAAAAAGCTGAAAAAGGTGGTATCCATCATTAAGGACCCCTATCACACAGGAAATGCTTTCTTCTCATATGTAGTATATACATATACTTCATATACAATATATCAGTGTGTATATATATATAGTTACGAGAATACACATAAAATTAAGATGTTTGCTGGCCTGGGCTAGCATCAGTGGCATCAGCAGTTGGTCTGCCACCTGCCCTCAGGGGAAGGAGAGATAAGGAACAATGGAGCAGCGTCTGGAGATGTGTAATGAAGGGATGTGGGAGGGAGAGCTGTCTGGAGCAGCTCCCCCCTTTGAACCCTGAACTGTTTGAAGTGATGGACAGGCGATACCCCAGCAGGGGGATAAAAAGGGACAGGTTCGCTAAGGCAGGACACACGCCACCCGAGGTAACGAGACCCTGGAAGCGGTGCGCCTCTCACGAGTGGGTGAGAAGCATCAGACAACGACAAGGGTGGAAAGGTACGATCAGCGGGAACCCGGTGTGTGTCCGCCCTTGCCTGGGTGCCGGGTTCACTGCAGAGGATCGACCACATCTGGAGGAGGGGTCACAGTCGGTGACCTCAGGTGACATCACCAAGGACCCGCCCAAAAGCTGTTTGTGAGCCATCTCTCTGGTCTGTGAGTGAAGCAGTGTTCTGAATGATCAGTTGTTCCTATTCTGTCTCTCTTCCCCCACCTTGTCCATCGCCATGGCAACGATTACTGCGAACTGAACTGGACTGAACTTTGAGTCATTTTGAAATTTGGTCATTTACCCCTAGACAACGATAGAGCTTGATTGACGCTGTTATCTTAATTCTGTGCACATGTGCGTTTATCATCGCTGAACTGTTGCATTTATTATCCTTTCGATTACTGTGTTGCTCGTTTCTTTAATAAAACTTTCTTAGTTCTAGTACTCCAGACTCCAACTGAGTGATCCATTTCTGCTGGTTTGGCAACCCAGTTACGGGGTACGTAACATAAGTGGGGGCTCGTCCGGGATTTTGAACGCTAAATTTGGGACGGAGTAAATTGATTGGGTTAAAATTCCCGAAAGAAAGAAAAGACAAACAGCAGAAATGGAGGTTGAGGAATTTATAAAGGCGCCGACCTTGGAGGCATTAGAGGATGCCAGGAAATCGGAATTGATAGCTGTGGCCAAACGGGTGAATCTTGCCAAGGTGAAGTCGACAATGAGGAGAGAGGAGATACACAGAGCTATTGTAGAGCACTATGTATCTAAAGGTGTGTTTCCCCAAGGTGAGCTGGGGGTGGTGTCTATTGAAAAACCTGCTGGAGACGCGGTACAAGTACAGCTTGAAAAACTGAGACTCGAGCACGAGTTCCGGGTACGGCAGTTAGAACACGAAGAGAAGCAGTTAGAAAGGCAGGAGAGAGAGAAAGAGTTAGAAAGGCGGGAGAGAGAGAAAGAGGTAGAAAGGCAAGAGAGAGAAAGACAGTTGGAGAGAGAGGAGAAACAGAGGGAAAGGGAATTTGAGCTGGAGAAGTTAAAGATAAGGGCCGAGCAGGGGCTCGTGCCGAACCAAGGTGGAGGGTTCCGGGCGACCCAGGAGGTAAGGCTGGTTCCCCCATTTGATGATACCGACGTGGATCGGTACTTCCCCCACTTCGAAAAAGTGGCTATAAGTCAGGACTGGCCGAGGGATAAGTGGGTTGTTTTACTTCAGAGTGTACTGAAAGGGAAGGCCCAAGAAGCTTACTCAGCTTTGTCCGCGGAAGATGCCCAGAAGTATGAGGTGGTGAAAGAGGCCATCCTCAGGATTTATGAGTTGGTCCCGGAGGCATACCGGCAGAGGTTCCGGAATGCGAGGAAGCGGTGGGACCGCACGTATTTGGAGTTTGCTCGTGAGATGCAAACATATTGTGAGCGTTGGTGTGCCTCGAAGGGGGTAGAGGGGGATTATGACAGACTGCTGCAGCTGATTCTGATTGAGCAGTTTAAAGGTTGTGTCCCTGAGGGTATGAGACCCTACCTCGATGAGAAAGAGGCAGCCACGTTAGCCGCAACTGCTAAGTTAGCGGATGAGTATGCGTTGACGCATAAAATGAAGGTTGCCCCGAGTAAAGGCTACCAGAAGGGTAGTCAGGACGGCGGGGAGAGTCCGCCGGAAAAGTCAGAAAGTAAGCCGGGGACTAGTGAAAAGGATAAGGTAGACCGGGAGCAGTCTGGTAGGAAGTCTCCTGGGGTCGTCTGTTATAATTGTGGGAAAGTCGGACACTTTGCGTCCAGGTGCTTTGCCCCAAGGAAGGAGGCGGGGAAAGGAAAAGCGGAAATTTTGAATGGCTGTATCGAGCTGTTAAGCGAACCGCTAGGGAAGGACAGGTCTGAAAAAGTCCAGGAAGGGCGCGAGAGGTTTATCTCGGCCGACTGGTGTCAGTGAAGGAGGGGTTAAAACCAGTTCCAGTGCGGATCTGGAGAGACACGGGAGCGTGTCAGTCACTAATACTGAAGAGTGTATTAGAGTTTAGCTCAGAGACCCAGACTGGGGAGGTAGAGATCAAAGGTGTTGGGGAAGGGACAGAGTCAGTCCCTTTGCACCAGATACATTTACAGAGCAACCTGGTCTCTGGACTAGTCACGATCGGGGTGAGGTCCGAATTACCGATGAAAGACGTGGAAGTCTTGCTCGGTAATGACATCGCCAGAGAAATCGTGTTCCCAGTCGTGAGATTGACGGGTCAGCCTGCCAGCATGGAGGCCCCGCCCGCGATGGTGAATTTGGCTGAAACATTTCTGCCAACCTTGTATGAGACAGGGTGTAGTGAGATAAGAGGTAGTGAGGGAGCTGGGACGGACGTAGCAGTAGCCAGGAAAGAATTTGTGCAGACGCAGGAGCGAGACGAGGGGCTGATGGTTTTTGCCGAGACCGCTCTCTCTGACACAGCCTTGACAAGCTATTGTGCGGATGAGGAAGTGCTAAGGAAGAAAGGGAAATCAAGTACAGCATCCGCAGATGAGGAGTGGGGGGTGGTGCAAAAGAGTTATGGGGATGAGGTTTTTAACATGGCCCACGAGGTACCCCCCGGTGGACATTTTGCGGTGCTGGAGGAAACAGTTGGTGGAATCATGAAAGAGATTTACCGGCTGCCCAGGGGGAAAAATGTTATTGATCATGACCGACGCGAACTGAGACGGTCACCGGCTTTTGATATGCTAACAAACCTAGTCGGTGTTAGCGTGGAAATCAATGAAGCTAGGGGCCCCTTGATAAGAGGAAAAAACCATTTTGAAAAGATTAGGATGGGATCGGTCAGATGGGAGAAGGCTATTGTTTTGGCCAGGTCTACTGATAAGGTTTCTCCCTTAATCCCCGAACAAAGCGAATCTTTAGAAGGAGTAATTAAACGACTCGCACCTATGTGTTTGATTGTCCCGAGGAAATGCAAAGAACTGGGACGTTGGGTGATTGTGGTTACAATAGGGCAGCCAAGTAAACAACACCCATATTTTTCGAGTAATTCAGTGACTAAAGGGCTGATGAACACAGAGGTGTGTATTGGCAATTTAACACGGCTGTCTGAAGCCAGTTTGATAGTGAACCTTGAAAAAAATGAATTCGGCCACACGAGGGTCACTTACCTGGGAATTGTGGTGACACAGGGGCAGCTGGCAGTGATGCAAGCTACAGTGCAGGCTATCGCTGACCTCCCAACCCCGACAGACAAGAGGGCCCTCAGAAGGCTTTTGGAGATGGTGGGGTACTGCAGGAAGTTTTGCAATAACTCTGCGGTCAATACCCGTTCCCTTGCGAGAGAAAACTGAGTCGGAATGGGACGACCCTTGTTATTGTGGTCCGGGACAAAACCAAATGAGAGGTTACATTGGTCGCAATTCATCAGTGTCTTTGGCCACTATGAAGTTTGCTGAGTTGGAGCCTGGTCTAAGGGATTATTAATAACACGTGTAAAAGGAACAGAAAATGTGATGACTGTCTGTCAAGGTGTTGACAGCTTCAAATTCTCTGTATTAGCCAAATAGCTGATAAAGATGTATATTGTGTATGTATCAGATAATGTAGTCATGTTTGTAATTTTTACCTCCCGGTAAAAATCCTTAAAGGGGGGAAGTGTTACGAGAATACACATAAAATTAAGATGTTTGCTGGCCTGGGCTAGCATCAGTGGCATCAGCAGTTGGTCTGCCACCTGCCCTCAGGGGAAGGAGAGATAAGGAACAATGGAGCAGCGTCTGGAGATGTGTAATGAAGGGATGTGGGAGGGAGAGCTGTCTGGAGCGGCTCCCCCCTTTGAGCCCTGAACTGTTTGAAGTGATGGACAGGCGATGCCCCAGCAGGGGGATAAAAAGGGACAGGTTCGCTAAGGCAGGACACACACGCCACCCGAGGTAACGAGACCCTGGAAGCGGTGCGCCTCTCACGAGTGGGTGAGAAGCATCAGACAACGACAAGGGTGGAAAGGTACGATCAGCGGGAACCCGGTGTGTGTCCGCCCTTGCCTGGGTGCCGGGTTCACTGCAGAGGATCGACCGCATCTGGAGGAGGGGTCACAGTCGGTGACCTCAGGTGACATCACCAAGGACCCGCCCAAAAGCTGTTTGTGAGCCATCTCGCTGGTCTGTGAGTGAAGCAGTGTTCTGAATGATCAGTTGTTCCTATTCTGTCTCTCTTCCCCCACCTTGTCCATCGCCATGGCAACGATTACTGCGAACTGAACTGGACTGAACTTTGAGTCATTTTGAAATTTGGTCATTTACCCCTAGACAATGATAGAGCTTGATTGACGCTGTTATCTTAATTCTGTGCACATGTGCGTTTATCCTCGCTGAACTGTTGCATTTATTATCCTTTCGATTACTGTGTTGCTCGTTTCTTTAATAAAACTTTCTTAGTTCTAGTACTCCAGACTCCAACTGAGTGATCCATTTCTGCTGGTTTGGCAACCCAGTTACGGGGTACGTAACAATATATATATATATATACACACATCATGGATTGTGTTTAATTGGGGCAGCAGTTTATTTGGGACAACTGTGACAAGATCTGAAGGATTATTCAATATGGGCTGTTCCTTTAAAGAGAGAGGGACAGAGAGCATGCAGCTGTACGGCACAAACGACTTGTTATTGAACATAGAACATAGAATAGTACAGCACAGTACAGGCCCTTTGGCCCACAATGTTGTGCCGACCCTCAAACCCTGCCTCCCATATAAGCCCCCACCTTAAATTCCTCCATATACCTGTCTAGTACGCTCTTAAACTTCACTAGTTTGTTCAGAATTTCTGCAAGGATATGGCCAGCTTCTGAGTTCCTACAGAGAGAGAAGGGAGGAGCTACTTGATGGACAGCTGGTGCTCAGCACAACGGTATTTAAACCAGCATTATTGCTTGTTTCATACACGCAGACGCACTAAGGCTACATCCACACTACACCGGATAATTTTGAAAACGCCGGTTTCGAGTAAAAATGACAGGCATCTACACTAAGCGTTTTTCAAGATATCTCTGTCCACATTAGACGGATATTTGGGTGAATCTCCTCCTACTGGGCAGGTGCAGGACACACAGAAAACAAGCGAAGAGGAAACATTATACTTGGTGCGCGTTTGTCCAGTTACAGAGTAGAAAAATTTCAAAGGAATTGCTCTTGGCTCTCGCGCAGGAGAACTTAAAACAAAAAACAACAAATACTGGAGCGTATGGAGGCAACCGACAGGGAGTTCACGGACGGTATGACCTGGCTGACGACGAACATTGAAAAACTGACTCACTCTGTTGCATTAATAAAGCACCTTGTTAAATGTACAAAACATGTCTGCATCAGTGTTATCTTGTATTTCCATATAATGTTACATTAGGCTGTGACACATCTATTGTCAGAGAAGTACTTGCATAAATAGGTAAACCACCTTGGTTCTTGGTTCTTGGTTCTTGATCCTCCAAAGTATTCTGCACGGAATTTAAACTGGGGGTGGCGGAGGGTGTTTTCTGTCCTTACCTTCATACAGGCAAGGATAGAAAACAGGGCAAAGTGAGTATACTTATTTACTCAGTAAGCTATGGGTCAAAGTATTTGGTAAGTATATTTCTAACTCTTCTGGCTTCAGTCTTGTTGCCGTCTATTCTGAAATTGTACGCAGAAGCGCAGAATCAAATATCGCGGTGATGATTGTATGCTTTAGTATCAATTGTTTGGCGACAGTGAAGTAGTAATAATAATAAGAAGAAAGAGAATAAAACAATGAAATGCCGGGCTGTTGCCATCTGTTCCGGCACGTCATGACAGCGGTTTTAAAAAGCTCCGGTTACCCCGTACACACTGCAACGGATATTAGGCATATTCAGGTTTATTTACTCTGGAAACCGTTTCTGAAAATCTCCGTTTTCGGGGGATGAAAACAGCGTTTTAGTGTGGATGAAGAGAAAAAGCTTTGTTTTCAAAATTATCCGGCGTAGTGTGGACGTAACCTGAGGTGTGGTGAAGTTACCACTATCCTGTTCAGGTGCCCACGAGAGCAGGACTGAGGATCGATTGTGGGGGATCGATCTGTGATTATTAGTGCATGAAAGACTGACCCTGTGGAGTGTGTCTAACCTTTGCCTGGGTCGGTAGACTATCACTTGAAGATGGTGCTCTTAAGTTGGTCAAGTTTGGCTAACTTGGAAGTTTCGGAGGACAACGGGAAGATCGACAGCATCAGCTCACTTGAAGAGCTAGACATCTCTCTCTCCCTCACTACTCAACTAAATACCATGAACTGAACTGATTCCCTTTAACCATCATTGTAAGACTGTATCCATTTACCCCTAGCTTGAAAAAGCTTGGTTTTTATATTTCCACACACACACACACACACACACACACACACACACACATATATATATATATATATAAAATCATTGCTAACCTGTTTGATTAACCTGTTTGATTTATCTGAATTTATAATACTGTATTGCCTAGTTACTAATAAATACCATTAGTTAACAGCAATACCAGACTCCAAGGTGTTCTCCATTTCTGCTGGTTCTTTAACCCGTCACGGGGTACATGACACAACTCAAGGAACAAAATCTAAATCAAGAAAATAACCAAGATTCCCTTTATTTATTTGTGACAGTATGCTGCTTAATTGGAGCAGATGTTGCTGAGCAGTTTCTAACTAGACACTACATTTGGTTTAGAGAGATCAGTTTTTAAATAATGTCAGCTGAGTGTGTTTGTGTTTAAAAAGCAGTGATTTTTCTTACTGGCAGTTGCTGAGAAATAATCAGAAGGACAATTCAGAACGAATTTGCTCTCTCACTGAGGTATCAAGCAGAAGACCATAGGCCCATAAGGCCATAAGACAAAGGAGCAGAATTAGGCCATTCAGCCCATCGAGTCTGCTCTGTCATTCCATCATGCCTGATCCCAGATCCCACTCAACCCCATACACCTGCCTTCTCACCATATCCTTTGATGCCCTGACCGAGCAGGAAACAATTCAACTTCCACCTTCAATATACCCATGGACTTGGCCTCCACTGCAGTCTGTGGCAGAGCATTCCACAGAAACTGCCTGGAATTTCCCAGCCGCATAGCTTTCTATTTTTCCAAGATCTATGTACCTATTGAAGAGTCTCTTTAAAGGACCCTATCATATCCATCTCTACCACCTTGACTGGCAGTGCACCCTGCACCTACCACTCTCTGTGTAAAAAACTTACCTCCAACACTTTGTGTATGATAGGAAGTCTGGTTCTGATTCTTTCAGGCAGTATCTATGGTGAGGAATAAACAGATGACATTTCGGACCAAAGCCCTTCACCGGGATTGAAGATTGAACACTATCCAGTGAACCCCCAGTGTTCGCTCAGCGGGAGACAAATCGTATTGTGTTTGACTGCAGACAGCTGCAACATTCATGCACTCAAGCTCTGGGACTATTTTATTGTGTGACTGCATTTTACTGATATTACGCTATGCAATGTGTGCCTTGTGCTGTGCATGACTGTTGGTGCTGTGTTTTGCACCTTGGCCCCGAAGTAACGCTGTTTCATTTGGCTGTATTCATGGGTTTTCATGAATGGTTGAATGACGATTAAGCTTGAACTATGAACTATCACAAGGGACTACCTGGAGGAGTGGTAAACATCGACCATAAGCTTGAAAATCTGACATAGCCCTTAAAAACGCTTCTGGTTCAGGAAAATAAGAAACATAGAAGCATAGAAAAACTACAGCACAATACAGGCCCTTCGGCCCATAAAGCTGCCAAACATGTCCTTACCTTAGAAATTCGTCGAGGCTATCCCTCGAGGTCGAGGATGATAGTCTTCATTCTGTTGATCTACTTATGGGCTCTCAAGTGGCTTATGAGTCCAATCTTGGCTTTGAAAGTTCTTCCACATTTGGGACAGGTAGTTCCAGATGGCAGATCGGGCTGTGGTTGTTGCTGCCTCTCTTTCCATTTTCTTCTCTTTTCTTCTAATTCTGCACATCTGTTGGCTTCGAAAGTTGCTGTTCCTTCTCGGATGATGGCTTGCCAGAGTTTCCTGTCCTTGGCTTTGGTTTCCCAATTGTTGATGTCTAAGATGGAGCAGTCATGTTGTTCGGATGAAAGACAAACGTCTGCTGAAACAAATCTTCTACTCCCAGCTTAAAGAAGCCAAACGTAAAAGAGGCGGACAACAGAAGAGATTCAAAGACGTCTTAAAGGCCAACATGAAGAAATGTAACATCGACATCAACCTTGGAAATTACCTAGGGTTACACATAGCCCTCTATTTTTCTAAGCTCTATGTACCTATCCAGGAGACCCTTAAAAGACCCTATCGTATCCATCTCCACCACTGTCACCGGCAGCCCATTCCACATACTCACCACTCTCTGCGTAAAAAACTTACCCCGACATCTCCTCTGTACCTCCTTCCAAGCACCTTAAAACTGTGCCCTCTCGTGCTAGCCATTTCAGCCCTGGGAAAAAGCCTCTGACTATCCACACGATCAATGCCTCTCAATATCTTATACACCTCTATCAGGTCACCTCTCATCCTCCGTCACTCCAAGGAAAAAAAGAAAAAATGTGATGAGAATTTTAACAAATAGTGTAGGATTAAGTTGTAGAATTGTTATTTTTTTGCCATTTATTCTGCTTGCTTGTATTTTTGTGTAATCATTCATATATGTGTAATAGGTGCTTCTGTATTTTTCTACAATCTTAGTTTTTCTGTAGCAAGTGTTACACCTCTTAAACCTGGCTATGTTATAAGCAAGTTATTATTGCTGGAATGTTGTTATCTCTTTTGTCAGAGCTAATTTCTTTTATTGGATAGCCACAACTTTTTTCCTTCTTCTCTTCATTCCTTGTTTGTTCTTTGTTCTTGTAACACTGAGTAAAATGACCATAACCACCTAGTTTTATGACTTCTGAACATCTGGATCACAAAATGACCTGGATCCTACAATAGTAGGTAAAGTCAGAAGTGGGACTTGACTTCAATTGGAAGGAGATATTTGGGAGCATGAAATGTTGAGACCATAAGACCATAAGATATAGGAGCAGAGTTAGGTCATTTGGTCCATTGATTCTGTTCTGCCATTTCATCATGGCTGATCCATTTCCCTCTCAGCTCAATCTCCTGCCTTCTCTCCGTATCTTCATGCTCAGTCTTATCAAGAATCTACCAACCTTTGCCTTAAATATACCCAATGACTTGGCATCACAGCCACCTGTGGCAATGAATTCCACAGATTCACTACTCCCTGGCTAAAGGAATTCCTCTATTCTGAGGCTGTGTCCTCCGGTCTTAGACTCTCCACCACCGGAAGCATCCTCTCCAAATCCACTCTATTAAAGCCTTTCGCTATCCGACAGTTTTCAATGAGACCCCTGCTCAATGTTCTGAATTCCAGTGAGTACAGGCCCAGAGCCAAGGTGAGCTGAAGGTGAGTTCAAACCCTGAAGGCAAAACCTGGATGTCGTAATTCTTGGACAACATTCCTATGGAAGAATTTAAATATTCACGGTACAAAATAATGAATTTTGATTAGCTCTAAGGGTAAATTAATTTTGTCACCTTAATCACAAAATCACAAAAAAATGTACTCAGTGGCCACTTTATTAGATACACCTGTGCACCTGCTCGTTAAATCAAACATCCAATCAGCCAGTCACGTGGCAGCAACTCAATGCGTAAAAGCATGCAGACATGGTCAAGAGGTTCAGTAGTTATTCAAGCCAAACAGCAGAATGGGGAAGAGATGTGATCTAAGAAATGTAGTGCTAGAGGGTGTGGTTTGAGTATCTTAGAAACTACTAGTCTCCTGGGATTTTCATGTACAACAGACTCCAGAGCTTACAGAGGATGCTGTGAAAAACAAAAAAAATGTCACGAGTGGCCATTCTGTTGGTAAAAATGCCTTGTTAATGAGAGGTCAGAGGAGAATGGCCAGACTGGTTCAAGCTGACAGGAAGGTGACAGTAACTCAAATAACCACACATTACAATAGTGGTGTGCAGAAGAGCATCTCTGAATGCACAACATGTCGAGCCTTTAAGTGGATTGGCTGCAGCAGCAGAAGACCACGAGCCTACACATGATGGCCACTTTATTACTGTATGTAAAGGATCAACTTATTAAAGTGGCCACTGTGTGTACAGACAACTCCTTGCCATTTGTCTAATGTTCCCATGTTATCAGATGCTCTGCCGATCTGTTACGGTCACTTGTAATTCCTAGTGAATGCACATCCTATCGTTTAACATCTCGGCTTTATCTTTACATGCTAGTTTTGTGATTTCTGGTTGCAATTTGAGAGGAGTTTCAGTTTGACAGTGCCCAGAGGGTGGTCTTTGTGACAAGCTGTCCAGACTGTATAACAGTTCATTGCATAATTGAAAGCACATGGCGTTTGCAATGTGACACCTCTTTGGGAAAATGTCATAGACCATTTTCCAATTGCAAGTTACAAGAAGTTCAGAGGTGATTTTCTCCCTTTCAGTTCAATACTTTAATCAATCCCTTTTGTAGTTCTATTTACTTAAGGTGATGCAAAATCTTCACTACATAAATATTGGTGAAGTCTAACTTCTGGGTGGCAAACCAATCTAAAAATGGCATCATAGTTTATTTCTCAGGTTTCACCACAACAAACATTTTGCCTCAGGTGTTACCATCGATCATGAGTATGTGTAATTTCATCAAAATATATGTTTCTAAATATCAACGTTTTCACCAAAATTCTCAAACATCTTGAAAACAAACTATGGTTTCTAAAGTAGGATTACAGTGCATGCAAAAGTTTGGGCACTCCTGGTCAAAAATTCTGTTACTGTGAATAGCTAAGCAAGTAAAAGATGATCTGATTTCCAAAAGGCATAAAGTTAAAGATGACACATTTCTTTAATACTTTAAGCAAGGTTACTCTTTTATCTCCATCTTTTACAGTTTCAAAATAACAAAAAAGGAAAAGGGCCTGAAGCAATAGTTTGGGCACCCTGCATGGTCAGTACTTAGTAACACCCCCTCTGGCAAGTATCACAGCTCATAAGCGCTTTCTGTAGCCAGCCAAGAGTCTTTCAATTCTTGTTTGGGGGATTTTTGCCCATTCTTCCTTGCAAAAGGCTTCTAATTCTGTGAGATTCATGGGCCGTCTTGCATGCACTGCTCTTCTGAGGTCTATCCACAGATTTTCGATGATGTTTAGGTCGGAGAGGGCCATGGCAAAACCTTCAGCTCGCGCCTCTTGAGGTAGTCCATTGTGGATTTTGAGGTGTGTTTAGATTCATTATCCTGTTGTAGAAACCATACTCTTTTCATCTTTGGCTTTTTTACAAATGGTGTGATATTTGCTTCCAGAATTTGCTGGTATTTAATTGAATTCATTCTTCCCTCTACCAGTAAATGTTCCCTGTGCCACTGGCTACAACACAAGCCCAAAGCATGATCGATCCATCCCCGTGCTTAACAGTTGGAGAGGTATTCTTTTCATGAAATTCTGCACCCTTTTTTCTCCTAACATACCTTTGCTAATTGCGGCCAAGAGGTTCTACTTTAACTTTACCAGTCCACAGGACTTGTTTCCAAAATGCATCAGGCTTGTTTAGTTGTTCCTTTGCAAATTTCTGATGCTGAATTTTGTGGTGAGGACACAGGAAAGGTTTTCTTCTGATGACTCTTCCATGAAGGTCATATTTGTGCAGGTGTCGCTGCACAGTAGAACAGTGCACCACCACTCCAGAGTCTGCTAAATCTTCTTGAAGGTCTTTTGCAGTCAAACGGGGGTTTTGATTTGCCTTTCTAGCAGTCCTATGAGCAGTTCTCTCGGAAAGTTTTCTTGGTCTTCCAGACCTCAACTTGACCTCCACCATTCCTGTTAACTGCCATTTCTTAATTACATTACGAACTGAGGTAACGGCTACCTGAAAATGCTTTACTATCTTCTTATAGCCTTCTCCTGCTTTGTGGGCATCATTTATTTTAATTTTCAGAGTGCTAGGCAGCTGCTTAGAGGAGCCCATGGCTGCTGATTGTTGGGACAAGGTTTGAGGAGTCAGGGTATTTATAAAGCTTTGAAATTTGCATCACCTGGCCTTTCCTAACGATGACTGTGAACAAGGTATAGCCCTAACAAGCTAATTAAGGTCTGAGACCTTGGTAAAAGTTATCTGAGAGCTCAAATCTCTTGGGGTGCCCAAACTTTTGAATGGTGCTCCTTTCCTTTTTTTCAGTCTAAAATTGTACAAAACAAAAATAATACACTAATCTTGCTTAAAATGTTGAAAAGAATGTTTCATCTTTAACTTTATGACTTTTGGAGATCAGTTCATTTTCTACGCACTTAGTTTTTCACAGTAACAGAAATTTTGACCGGGGTGTCCAAACTTTTACATGCCACTGTTTATGATAAATAATCACTAAACGAAGTTACAGGCAAACACTAATTATGTTTGAGGCACATTTCAAATAAGATTGAAAGAATGCAGGGAAATTTTACAGGGATGTTGCTGGGACTTGAGGACCTGAGTTATAAGGAAAGACTGAATAGGTTAGGATTGTATTGGACTGTATCAGACCCCACTTGGAGTACTGTGCTCAGTTCTGGTCGCCTCACTACAGGAAGGATGTGGAAACCATAGAAAGGGTGCAGAGGAGATTTACAAGGATGTTGCCTGGATTGGAGACCGTGCCTTATGAAAACAGGTTGAGTGAACTCAGCCTTTTCTCCTTGGAGTGACGGAGGATGTGAGGTGACCTGATAGAGGTGTATAAGATGATGAGAGGCATTGATCGTGTGGATAGTCAGAGGCTTTTTCCCAGGGCTGAAATGGCTGCCACAAGAGGACACAGGTTTAAGGTGCTTGGAAGTAGGTACAGAGGAGATGTCAGGGGTAAGTTTTTTACACAGAGAGTGGTGAGTGCGTGGAATGGGCTGCCGGCGATGGTGGTGGAGGCAGATATGATAGGGTCTTTTAACAGACTTTTAGATAGGTACATGGATCTTATTAAAATAGAGGGCTATGGGTAAGCCTAGTAATTTCTAAGGTAGGGACATGTTCAGCACAACTTTGTGGGCCGAAGGGCCTGTATTGTGCTGTCGGTTTTCTATGTTTCTATGTTTCTATGTATTCACTGCAGTGTAGGGCAATGAGGAGTGATTTGATAGAAGTATACAAAATTATGAGATAGGGTAAATGCAAGCAGGCTTTTTCCACTGAGGTTGGGTGGGACTACAACCAGAAGTCATGAGTTAAGGGTGAAAGGTGAGAAGTTTAAGGGGAACATAAGAGGAAACATCTTCATTCAGTGGGTAGTGAGAGTGTGGAATGAACTGCCAGCACAAGTGGTGGATGTGGGTTCGATCTTAAGAGAAGTTTGGGTAAGTACAGTGCTGTGCAAAAGTCTTAGGCACATATATAGAGCAAGGGTGCCTAAAAATGTTGCACAGTACTGTATTTGTCAATATGGAGCAGAGGATGAGTTTGTGAACCTGGTAAAGGATGCTGGGAATGGTGAGGGTGGAGTGCCACACAAGGGGATGGGTGATGTGGGTCAGATGGCAGAGAAGGAGTGCCAGGGGCAGGGGGTTACGTGGCACTCATCCTTTCTTAGACACATCCAGCTGTCATGAAATTTGCTTTTTTTTTATGACCACAGTATAACACAATACTACAGTAAAAAATTACTACATTACTGTGCAAAAGTCTTCGGCACCCTCGCTATATAGATGTGCTTAAGACATTTGCACAGTACTGTGCATGGATGGGAGGGGGATGTAATATGCGCGGGTCGATGGGACTGGGCAGAATAACACTTCAGCATGGACTGGATGGGTCGAGGTGCTTGTTCCTGTGTGCTAGTGTCCTAGGACTCTTTTCTATTATGAAGTATTTCAGGATCAATGTTTATCCAGGCCTTGTTTTTTGGAATTGTTGACAAAAATATTAGCTTTTGCTGAAATTGATTACTTTCTGCTTTAAACCAAAATGAAGGAGATCTGAATCAAATTACATTTACCCCTCTACTCCACTGTATTTTCAGCTCGACTTAATTCCTACCACTCAGCACTTGAGGGCGAACTTTAAAGAGTCAGTTCCTGGTACTGAGTTATTCTTGCTGGAATATCAGGACACTCTCTCCATGACATTCCGTCTTCAATGGGTGGAAAACCAAGAGGTGCGTACTCACGCCCTCTGCCACAAAATCACAAGGGACAATGGATATCTGTATAATTAGTACCTCTTGATATTCTTGGAAGGACACTGAAATTCATCTTTGACAAATATTCATTTAAGGTAGGAAGGTCAAATGTATGCTATATTTTTAATTGCAGAGTTGAGTTTATCCAATGTATATTTATTTTAGTGTCTACCATTAGACCTGAGACATAGGAGACAAGTTAGGCTATTCGACCTATTGAGTCTGCTCTGCCATTCGATCCTGGTTGATTTATTTCCCCTCTCAACCCCATTCGTCTGACCTCTCCCTATACCCTTTGATGCCCTTACTAATCAGGATTCTACCAATCTCCACTATAAATACATGCAGTGACCTGGTCCCCAATGTCCTCTGTGGCAATGATTTCCAGATTCACCACAATTTGGCTAAGGAAATCCCTCCTCATCTTTGTTCTAAATGGTCATTCTTCTCTTCTGAGGCTGTACCTTCTAGACTCTCCCGCTACTGGAAACTCCCCCTGCCCCATCTAGGCCTTTCAATATTTGATGGGTTTCAATGAGATATCACCTCATTCTTCTAAACTCCAGTGACTACAGACCCAGATTCATCAAAATCTCCTCATATACTAGCCTTTCTTTCTAGGTCATTTTGATAAATCTCCTTTGGACCTTCTCCAATACCACCACACCCTTTTTTAGAAATGAGGCCTAAAACTGCTCACAATACTCCAACTATCATCTGACGAAAGCCTGAACATTGCATCCTTACTTTTATATTCTAGTCATCTTGAAATGAATGCTAAGATTGCATTTTCCTTGCCACTGACTCAACCTGCAAGTTAAGCTTTGCAGCTCAGATTTCTGGATCCAGTTCAGAAGACAATCTATGCTTTTATTCTCTCTTCTGTTTATGTTCATCATTGCTTGCTGATAATTGCAGGAATTAAAATCAAAATATGAAATGTATATAGCATGGTAATTCCTGAAGTAAATTTATTTTACTAACTATTCTGACATCAGGAACCTCCACCACCCAGGCCATGCTCTCTTCTTGCTGCTGCCATCAGGAAGAAGGTAGAGGATTAGATTAGATTAGATTATGAGGACACACAGTCCTCTTTTATTGTCATTTAGTAATGCATGCATTAACAAATGATGCAATTTGTTCCTTCAGAATGATATCACAGAAATACAAGACAAACCAAGACTAAAAGAACTGACAAAAAAGTCTCTCGAAAGTCCCAGCATCTCACGCAGACGGTAGAAGGGAGGAACTCTCCCTGCCATGAGCTTCCGGCGCCGCAAACTTGCCGATGCAGCATCCTGGAAGCACTTGACCACAGTCCAACTCTTAGTCTGTCCGAAAACTTTGAGCCTCCGACCAGCCCTCCGACACTGAGCACCGAGCACCATCTCTGCCAAGCACTTCGACCCCGGCCCCAGCAATAGGCAATAGGCAATAGGCAAAGCCGAAGATTTGGGGCCTTTCCCTCCGGAGATTCTCGATCGCACAGTAGCAGCAGCAGCGAAGCAGGCATTTCAGAAGTTTCTCCAGGTGTTCCTCCATGCTTCTCATGTCTGTCTCCATCAAATCAGGATTGTGCACAGCCCCTATTTAACAAAAACGATATCAATTCGGAGCGGCCGCGCGCGCTGCGTCACGCCGCCATCTTCTCCTCCCCTCCAGTCCCACACCACCAGGTTCAGGAACAGTTACTATCCCTCAACCATCAGGCTCTTGAACAAGAACTTTCACTCAACTTCACTTGCCCCTAACTAAAATATTCCCAGAACCCATAGGCTCATTTTCAAAGACTCTATCTCATGTTCTTGATATTTATTGCTTATTGTTTATTATTTCTTTCTTTTTGTATTTGCACAGCTTCTTGTCTTTTCTATACTGATTGAACACCCAGTTAGTGCAGTCCTTCATTAATTCAATTATGGTTATTATTCTATTGTGGATTTATTGAGTATGGCTGCTAGAAAATGAATCTCAAGGTTGTATATTGTGACATATATACACTTTGGTAATAAATTGACTTTGAACTTTGAATTTTGAACTTAAGTACACCCAAAACACCCAATAACCTGGCCACTTGGCCCATCATATCTGCTCCACCATTTGATCATGGCTGATGCATTTCCCCCTCAATCCTATTCTCCTGCCTTCTCCTCGTAACCTTTACATCCTGGATTATCAACCTCAGCCTTGAACACCAATGCCCTTGGATGGAAAATCCTACAGAAAGTAGTAGATAGGGCCCAGTCTATCGGGGTAAAGCCCTTCTTACCATTGACCGCATCTGTACGCAGCGTTGTCGCAGGGAAGCAGCATCTACCACCAAAGACCCCCACCACCGTGGACATGGTCTCTTCTTGCTGCTGCCATCAGGAAAAAGGTACAGCAGCCTCAGGACCCACACCATCAGGTTCAAGAACAGCTATTATCCCTCAAATATGAGGCACTTGAACCAAAGGAGATAACTTTACACAACTTCAGTTGGCTCATCACTGAAATATTTCCACAACCTGTGGACTCACATTCAAGAACTCTTCATCTTATGATCTTAACATTTATTTCTTCTTTCTTTATTTATTTTTTCATGTGCACAGCTCGTCTTTTTCACACTGGTTGAATGTCCAAATTAGTGCGATCTTTCATTGATTATATTATTGTTATTGTTAGAGTGAGTTTTTTTGGGTAGATGATTTGTTTACACTTAAATGACTTTGGCCACCAGACTTCTATTTGACAAAGTACTGTGGATTGAGTCCACAACAATGCGCTTCCTAAAAGGGTGTGAATACCAGATGCTTCGGGTGCTGTGTTTTGACCAGATGCTGTAGTTTCGAAGACGGTATTATCTATACTTTATAAATATTAATTGTCTTCTATGTTAGCGTGTAAAATGCCAAATAAATGTATTGTGGATTTAACTTGCACTCCTAAAGGCCGTGATACCAACCCAGACATGCTGGTGTTGGAAGGCAAGGATGAAGTTAGGTGGTGTGGTATTTTGTATGTAGCTTCAATAGGAAGCATTGTCTATGCATTGTCTATAACTTTAAGTAGCGATTGCCTTTTGTGTTTAGCGTATAAATATCGAGCCCACATTGGGCTAGCAGACATATCTACAGAAAGCGTCTCCGTCTGTATGATACCTGCTGTACCTTGTTGTGTTGAATAAAGAAGCTGCTTTGTATCTACCAGTGACTCTGTCTCTCTGGTGATTTCATCCACGCTACAACACTTATTATTCCATTATGGATTTATTGAGTATGCCCACAAGAAAATGAATCTCACGGTTATATATAGTGACATATACAGTATGTACTTTGATAATGAATTTATTTTAAACTTTGAACTTTGAAATGAATCATGAACACGTGTTGGTGTATTTTAAATCAAGAAGACTGTTTGCATCATGCCAGCTTAATGCAATTGGTAAATTTGGTCTTTTTACAGGCAATTCATGCAGGAGTTGACCGCATCCCAATGATGTGAAGCAGCATTCATGGATGGAAATTAACAGTCGATGTCTCAGCTGAGATCCTGAGGACTCAGAAATCCTAATGAAAGGTCTCGGTCTGAAACGTCGACTGTTTAATCCCCTCTGTAGATACTACGGACTTATTGAGTTCCTCCAGCATTTTGTGTGTGTGTTGTTTTGGATTTACAACATTTGCAGAATCTTTTGTAGTCTGCTGAATTCCTCTCAATGCGCAGAACTCAATTTGGCAACCTTTTTATTCTTATTTATTTTGCAACTTCATCACAAAGTCTTCAAAGTATCTAATATATCAATCCAATACTCTATCTGAAACAGATGTCACAGTTATTGCAATGGTTACTGCTCACCAGAACTCCAGAGTTCCTTTCTCTTAATTTCACCTTCTCAATCACACTGTAATTAAGGTGATAAATACTTTAAATAGATTTCCTCTTGGAAAACTGTTTCAGTAATCCATTAATTGTGTTGAATCAGCCTCTCTGCAAGGCATGACAGCTTGAGAAATGGAACATTTTTCCACTTTTCACTTTGTGACAGCCTCTGCAGAACTTTGACAGCATAACTAAGCCTCCGTCTCCGAAGAGTACTTGCTACTCCAACAGCTGACGTTTCCATTTTGCACGTCGTCTGAACTTCTTGAGGGCCTGGCTGTAGGTCAGAAATGATTAATTTGAGAGCAGCGCATGGTGTGCACTGGTGCAAATTGGAGGCTAGGTTTCAGTTGCTGGAATGTCTCTAAACACCACTCGCCCCTTCCCCAGTTGGCCATTAGAGACCAGGGATATTTGTCTCCTTAGCAGCTTGGAACTGAACACTGTGCTGGGGCTGAAAGGACATGTACAGTGTTTGTAATGGATGAGGAAACTGTTAAATACAGCTGCACACAGGAAGATTTTTTACTAACACGAGAGAATCTGCAGATTCTGGAAATCTAGAGCAACATACATTTTGTGTGGCCTGCAGCCACTTCCAGGGGCTCTGTGGGACTTTGGGGTTTGTTCATGGTTAATGCTCTGGTGTGTGTTATTTGCTTGTTTTTTGTTGTTTGCATGATATATTCTCACTTTTGCACATTGGGTGTTTGCTGGTCTTTGCTGTGTGGGGGTTTTTATTAAAGAGGTTCCACGCTGTTTCTTTTGTTTCATAGTTGTCTGTGGAAAGGCAAATCTCATGGTTCTATACTGTATACATACCTTGGTAGTAAATGTACTTTGAAACCTTGATATTTTTCATTAGATTATGAAGACACGTAGTCCTCTTTTATTGTCATTTAGTAATGCATGCATTAAGAAATGATACATTATTTCCTCTGGTGTGATATCACAGAAACACAGGACAAACCAAGACTGAAAAAACTGACAAAACCACATAATTATAACATATAGTTACAACAGTGCACAATACCATAACTTAATGAAGAAGTCCGTGAGCACAGTAAAGTTCAAAGTTTCTCAAATGTCCCACATCTCACGCAGACGGGAGAGGGAAGAAAAACTCTCCCTGCCATGCCGACCACAATCTGACTCTGAGTCATCCGAAAACTTCGAGCTCTGATCAGCTCTCTGACACCGAGTACTGAGCGCCATCTCTATCCGAACGATTCAACCTCCTTCTCGGTCGCCAAAAGCAGGCAAGGCCGGGGATTTTGAGGCCTACCCTCCGAAAGATTCCCAACTACACAGTAACGACAGCAGCGGATAGGCATTTCAGAAATTTCTCCAGATGTTCCTCTGTACTTTCACGTCTATCTCCATCAAATCAGAAATTGTCCACGGCTCCTATTTAACAGATACGACATCATTTTTCACTGGAGAGCTGTGCACGCGCGGTGCACTGCCATCTTCTCCTCCCGCCTGATTAATTACCATACTTAAAGTAATCAAAAATTAGCAAGTGTCCAGTAGGTTCAAGATTGTTTTCTGTCTTTTCCAGTAATGTTCAGCTTTTCCCGATCCTGTCCCTTCATACCAGATGGTGATGCAAACAATTAGAAGGCTATCCAATGAAAATTTGGATTGTAAATCTTAAAACAACATTTCTCTTTGGTATCTTGATCAGTACAGTTGCACCACAGGGCTATGTTCTCAGCCCCCTACTTTACTCACTTTACACCTATGACTGCATGGCTAAGTATGTCTCCAATACCATATTCAAGTTTGCTGATGACGCCATTGTTGTGGGCCATAACAAAGGTGGTGATGAATCAGCACGTAGGAGGGAGGTTGAAAATTTTGGCTGAGTGGAATCATAGCAACAACTTTTCAGTCAGTGTCAGCAAGACCAAAGAAATGATTGTGGTCTTCAGGAGACAGAAAGCAGAGGTCCATCAGCCAGTCCTCATCGGACGATCAGAGGTGGAGAGGGTTAGCAACTTTAAGTTCCTGGGTGTCACTATTTCAGAGGACCTGTTCTGGACCCAGCACGTAAATGCAATTGTGAAGAAAGCACGGCAGTACTTCTATTTCCTCAGGTGTCTGCGGAGATTTGGCATGACATCAGACACTCTGACTTCTACAGCTGTGTCGTGGATTCTGGCTGCATCACGGCCTGCGATGGAAACACCACCTTTGAGTAGAAAATCCTACAAAAGATAGTAGGTTTGGCCCAATGCATCACAAGCATGGCATCAAAGGTTGCAGGGAGAAGGCTAGGGAGTGGGGCTGAGGAGGGGAAGAAAAAGATCAGCCATGATTGAATGGTGGAGAAGACTTGCTGGGCCAGATGGCCTAATCCTGCTCCTTAGTCTAATGGTCTTATGGTCTTCTGGTTAAAACCCTCCCAACCACTGAGCACATCTACATGAAATACTGTCGTAGGAAAGCGGCATCCATCATTAGAGATCCCCACACCCAAGCCATGCTCCTTTTTCATTGCTGCCATCAGGTAGAAGATAAAATGGCCTCAGGACTTGCACACCAGGTTCAGGAGCAGTTACTACCCCTCACCCATCAAGCTCTTGAACAAAAGGGGATAACTACACTCACCTGCCCATCCATTGAGATGTTCCCACAACCAATGGTCACTTTAAGGACTCTTTATCTTGTTGGTTCATGTTCTTGTTATTTATTGCTATTTATTTACAATTGCATTTCCATGGTTTGTTGTCTTCTGCACTCCATTTGACCTTTCATTGATCCTGTTATAGTTACTATTCTATAGATTTGTTGAGCATTCCCACAGAAAAATGAATCTTATGATTGTATGTAGTAACATATATGTATTCTGATAGTAAAAATTTATTTTGAATTTTGAGCACCTTCACAGCATTTAAAGCAACTGAAGGTGCTAAAGAATAGCATAGAAAAAGGATATCAATTGAATATTTTCACCCAAGGTTTGGCTTAGTCTGATGATACTGCATGGTCTCCCAAAGCCAATTCATTCATTATGCTTGCACAAGGGATCCAGTCCTGTGTTTTCCTCTCAAAAAGCCCAACAGACATGAAAAAGAAGCCACTAAATCATATTAATGCTCAGCCTTGACAACCAGGCATTTCTAATTAGAAACCATTCTTTCAACAGGTTTCCGATTTGCCATAACACAAGCCTTCTGTGAATTTTCCCTGGATATCAACAGGGAGGGATGAGGTGTTGATTCCTTCACTGCTCCCCTTTGCTGAAAACATCGGGAATACTAAAGTTTAGTATTTTTATGTAACTTGAATCTGTTATCAAACCTGAGAAGTTTGAGAGTAACTTCCCCTTGAAGCAAGTTGAATTGAATGGAAGCAACACACATCAAAGTTGCTGGTGAATGCAGCAGGCCAGGCAGCATTTCTGGGAAGAGTACAGTCGACGGTTCAGGCCGAGACCCTTCGTCAGGACTAACTGAAGAAAGAGCTAGTAAGAGATTTGAAAGTGGGAGGGGGAGGGGGAGATCCAAAATGATAGGAGAAGACAGGAGGGGGAGGGATGAAGCCAAGAGCTGGACAGGTGATTGGCAAAGGGGATATGAGAGGATCATGGGACAGGAGGCCCAGGCAGAAGGAAAAGGGGGAGGGGGGAAGCCCAGAGGATGGGCAAGGGGTATATTCAGAGGGACAGAGGGAGAAAAAGGAGAGAGAGAGAAAGAAAGTGTGTATATAAATAACGGATGGGGTACAAGGGGGAGGTGGGGCATTAGCGGAAGTTAGAGAAGGCAATGTTCATGCCATCAGGTTGGAGGCTACCCAGATGAAATATAAGGTGTTGTTCCTCTAACCTGAGTGTGGCTTCATCTTTACAGTAGAGGAGGCTGTGGATAGACATGTCAGAATGGGAATGGGAATTCCTCGTGTTTGAATTGGATGGAATTGACTTTATTGCTTACTTCCTTCACATACATGAGGAGTAAAAAATCTTTATGTTAAGTCTCCATCTAAGTATGCAATGTACAGTTTGTAGTAATTTGTAATAAACAGTCTGGTAGTAATAATTATGACAGCTTAATACCCTCAGTGCCTACTTTATTAGCTACCTCCTATACATAATACATGGTCACTGAGTGTCTGTTTGTGGTCTTCTGCTGCTGTAGCCCATCCACTTCAAGGGTTGACGTGCTGTGCGTTCAGAGAAGCTCTTCTCCACACCACTGTTGTAACACGTGGTTACTTGAGTTACTGTCACCTTCCTGTCAGCTTGAACCAGTCTGGCCATTCTCCTCTGACCTCTCTCATTGACAAAGTGTTTTCACCCACAGAGCTGCCACGCACTGGAACTTTTTTTGCGTTTTTTTGGGGTTTTTTTGCACCATTCTCTGTAAACTCTAGAGACTGTTGCGTGTGAAAATCCAAGAGAACAAGAGTTTCTGAGATACTCAAACCACTCCGTCCATCACCAACAATTATTCCACAGTCAAAGTCACTTAGATCACATTTCTTCCCCGTTCTGATGTTCAGTCTGAACAGCAACAGAACCCTTTGACTGTGTCTGCATTGAGTTGCTGTCACATGATTGACTGATTCCATATTTGTATTAACGCACAGCTGCACAGGTGTACCTCATAAAGTGACCACTGGGTCTACATCCATCGTACTTGCAATGTGGGAGGTAAAGTCTATTAACATTGACAGGACAACCTTCAAACAAGAAAAATGCTTCGGCTCGATGAACAACGTAGGAACTTTGGAAGCAATCTCCCAAAGTGACATTTTGAAGAATGTTTCCAGGAACATACGAAGTCAAAGCAGAGCATTACATCACATAGAAACATAGAAAATAGGTGCAGGAGTAGGCCATTCGGCCCTTCAAGCCTGCACCGCCATTCAGTATGATCATGGCTGATCTTCCAACTCAGAACCCTGTACTAGCCTTCTCTCCATACCCCCTGATCCCTTTAGCCACAAGGGCCATATCTAACTCCCTCTTAAATATAGCCAATGAACTGGCCTCAACTGTTTTCTGCGGCAGAGAATTCCACAGATTCACCACTCTCTGTGTGGAGAAGTTTTTCCTCATCTCGGTCCTAAAAGGCTTCCCCTTTATCCTCAAACTGTGACCCCTCGTTCTGGACTTCCCCAACATCGGGAACAATCTTCCTGCATCTAGCCTGTCCAATCCCTTTAGAATTTTATACGTTTCAATAAGATCCCCCCTCAATCTTCTAAATTCCAGAGAGTATAAGCCTAGTCGATCCAGTCTTTCATCATATGAAAGTCCTGCCATCCCAGGAATCAATCTGGTGAACCTTCTTTGTACTCCCTCTATGGCAGGAATGTCTTTCCTCAGATTAGGGGACCAAAACTCCGGATACGGACCAGGAAAAAATGTGGATGCCTCAAAGAGAGGAGATATTTTTCAATTATGCTTTTTGACTTCAAAAGCAATCATAATATTTAATGAGATTATCATTGTTCTTTTCTTATTATCTTCCTGCACTGATCATTTCATAGTCATGGAAAAGTACAGACAGAAACAGGCCCTTCTGCCCATCTAGTCCATGCTGAACTGCCTGCACCCATTGACCTGCACCGGGACCGTAGCTCTCCATGTCCCTATTACCCACGTACCTATCCTACCCTCTTTAACATTAAAATCGAGCTCGCATGCACCGTTTGTGCAGGCAGCTCATTCCACACTCTCACCACCTTCTGAGTGAGTGAGGTCTCCGTTGGTCAGGATCGACCATGGATGTTGTATTCCAGCTGTCTAGGTACGCAAGCCCGGGCAGTACGACATGGAGAGCAAGTTGTTGCCCGTGTAGCAGGCTCCCCCTCTTCACGCAGCTGATGAACCCAAAGAAACAGCAGAGACCTGATACAATTCAGTACCAGCAGTATCGCAGGAGTTGCCAGTCCACATTGAACTCAACGTAGGACTGCCTTAGGGACTCCAGCTCCGGATTTTTCCCTTAGGGTTTACTCCCAAAGCCTTCCCCATGAGCAATGAAGTTCCCCCTCATGTTTCCCTTAAACTTTATGTGAAACTTTTAATGTTATTTCAATGTTGAATAAACTAAATGATTATAGAGAACATAGAACATAGAACATGATCTACAGCACTACACAGGCCCTTCGGCCCACAATGTTGTGCTGACCATGTAACCTACTCTAGAAACTGCCTAGAATTTCCCTACCGTATAGCCCTCTGTTTTTCTAAGCTCCATGTACCTAAGAGTCTCTTAAAAGACCCTATTGTTTCCGCCTCCACCACTGTCACTGGCAATGCATTCCACACACCCACCATTCTCTGTGTGGAAAAACTTAACCCCGACATTTCCTCAGTAGCTATTTCCAAGCACCTTAAAACTCTACCCCCTCGTGTTAGCCATTTCAGACCTGGGAAAAACCCTTTGGCTATCCACACGATCAATGCCCCTCATCATCTTAAAGAGACTAGAGAGGTTATCTTGATTTGTCACGTGTACATCGAAATGTCAAAACACAGAGTGAGAGGCATAATTTGCGTAAACAACCAGTACTGTCAGAGGATGTTCTGGGGGCAGGCTGCAATTGTCACCATGTTTCCAACATCAACATAGCATGCCCACAACTTACTAACCTTAACCTGTAGGTCTTTGGAATGTGGGAGGAAACCAGAGCACTTGGAGGTAACCCACGTGGTTATGTGTAGAACGTACAAACTCCTTACAGACTGTGGGGGGAATTGAACCTCATTCGATCACTGCTGGTGCTGGAAAGTGATTGTGCTGCCCTTTGCATGAGGCTTAAAAGAATGATAATATTGTGTGAGATTATCACTGCTCTTTATGAATATATCCCTGTACTACTTGCTTCGGAATATTATTTTAATTAGAGGGGGCAAAATTTGAAGGTGATTTGAGAGAAGTATAGGAGTATGTCAGTGGCAGGTTTTCTACCAAGAGGGTGGTGGGTGCGTGGAACACACTGCTGGTAGATGCTGATACATTAGGACATTTAAGAAACTCTTAAATAAGGACATGGATGATAGAAAAATGGAGAGCTTTGTGGGAGGGAAGGATTAGATTGATCTTAGAGTAGGTTAAAAGTTCAGCACAACATTGTGGGCCAAAGTTAATTTTATATTTAAACAAACTGACTAGTCAGTATAGATCACAAACAAGATGCTGGAAATCCAAGCAACACACACAAAATGTTGGAGGAACTCAGTAGACCAGGCAGCATCTACGGAAAAGAATTCAGTTGACGTTTCAGGCTCAGGCTCTTCAACAGGACTGGAGAAAGAGAGATGAGAAGTAGATTTAAAAGGTGGGGGAGGGAAGGGAGAAACACAAGGTGATAGGTGAAACTGGGAGTGGGGAGCGGTGAAGTAAAGAGCTGGGAAGTTGATCAGTGAATGAGATACAGGGCTGGAGAAGGGGGGAATCTAATAGGAAAGGACAGAAGGCCATGGAAGAAAGAAAAGCGGGGAGGAGCACCAGAGGGAGGCGATGGGCAGGCAAAGAGATAAGGTGAGAGAGGGAAAAGGAAATGGGGAATGGTGAAGTTTGGGGGGTGGGGATATTACCAGAAGTTCGAGAAAGTGATGTTCATGCCATCAGGTTGGATGCTACCCATACAGAATATAAGGTATTTCTCCTCCAACCTGAATGCTGTCCAAGTTGCATGCCATCTTGGTCAATGTCTCCCATCCACTACATAATGTACTGGTTGGGCACAGGAGTACATTCAGCCAGAGACTCATTCCACCGAGATGCAACACAGAGCGTCATAGGAAGTCATTCCTTCCTGTGGCCATCAAACTTTACAACTCCTCCCTTGGAGGGTCAGACACCCTGAGCCGATAGGCTGGTCCTGGACTTATTTCCTGGCATAATTTACATATTACTATTTAACTATTTATGGTTTTATTACTATTTAATTATCCATGGTGCAACTGTAATGAAAACCAATTTCCCCCGGGATCAATAAAGTATGACTATGACTATGAATGTGGCCTCATCACAACAGTAGAGGAGGGCATGGATAGACATATTGGAATGGGAATGGGAAGTGGAATTAAAATGGGTGGCCACTGGGAGATTCCTGTCCTTCTGGCAGATGATGTGTAGGTGCTTGGTGAAGTGGTCTCCCAATCTATGCCAGGTCTCACCAATATACAGGAGGCTACACTGGGAGCACTGGGCGCAGTATATGCAGTATATGAACCCCCCCCCCCCCCCGACAGGTGAAGTGTCAGCTCACCTGGAAGGACTGTTTGGGGATGTCGGCATGAACATCAATTTCTGTCCCCCTCCCAGTTTCACCTATTACCCTGTGTTTCTCCCTCCCCTCCTGCCACCTTTTAAATCTACTCCTCATCTTTTTTTCTCTAGTCCTGCTGAAGGGTTTTGGCCCCAAACATCGACTGTACTTTTTTCCATAGATGCTGCCTGGCCTGCTGAGTTCCTCCAGCATTTTGTGTGTGTTAGTCAGTATAAATCTTGCATCGTGTCATTTTCTGTTTTTGTAAGTTGTTGGGGAATGAAATTAGCATCACATGTATGTATGCTTCAGAAAGGAGTGTAACTAAAAGCTGATCGCCAGTAGTTAAACGAGTATTTTATTCTTATTTACAGATACATCATGGAACAGGCCATTCCAGCCCAATGAGCCACACTGCCCAGTGACCCCGTAAGGGAGGAGGCTATGTAGAATCCTCTCCAGTACCACCAGACTCAAAAACAGCTACTTTGTCCAAGCAGTAAGGCTGATCAACACCTTCACTCACCAGCCCCACGTCTCCACATCCCCAACCACCACTACCAATTTATCATTTCCTGTCAGTCACTTTAAGTACAAGAGCACATTGCACAAATTGCTGGAGGAACTCAGCAGGTCAGGCAGCATCTGTGGAGATGGACAATTGGTCAATGTATTGGGCCAAGACATGATGGAGCCAGCTGGTTGTAAGGTCAGTTTGCTCCATCATGGCCATTAGCTTCCCCAACATTGAGGACATCTTCAAAAGATGATGCCTCAAAATGGCAGCATTTATCATTAAGAATAAGCACTCCTCCCCATCACCCAGGACATGCCCTCTTCTCATTGCTATCATTAGGAAGGAGACACTGTCATAAAACAACAAATTTCGAGATGTTTGTCAGTGATAATGAACCTAATTCTAATTCTGACTGCAGAGGAGAAATATTCTGTATGCAGGATGCCTGAAAGACAGTAATGGTCTTGGGGTCAATTTCATTGTGACATTTTGTCACCAGTGTATCTTACGGAGAAGGCTATAGATTTACTCAGTGCTCTGGAAAGGACAGCTGCATCCAGAGATGCTTGAATAATAACAGGTACTGGAGGAATATGGAGACACGGTTGCACAGAACACTCCAAGAGAACCACAAGCTTCTCATTGTGTGCCTCAGTGACCCGGAGAGCTACGTTGGCTGGAGTCAGGGCACCATGCTTTGGCTCTTGGTAGGGTTACCCAGGCCAAACAGGCCAGACTAGGAGTGGTCCACCGGTCCTCCATGTTCAGGGGTTCAGCTCATGGCTAACATCCCTGACTGGTTATCTGCAGCTTAATGTGAAAAAGACTAAGGAGCTGGTGGTAGACCTGAGGAGAGCTAAGGTACCGGTGACCCCTGTTTCCATCCAAGGGGTCAGTGTGGACACAGTGGAGGATTACAAATACCTGGGGATATGAATTGACAATAAACTGGACTGGTCAAAGAACACTGAGGCTGTCTACAAGAAGGATCAGAGACGTCTCTATTTCTTGAGGAGACTGAGGTCCTTTAACATCTGCCGGATGATGCTGAGGATATTCTATGAGTCTGTGGTGGCCAGTGCTATCATGTTTGCTGTTGTGTGCTGGGGCAGCAGGCTGAGGGTAGCAGACATCAAAAGAATCAACAAACTCATTCGTAAGGCCAGTGATGTTGTGGGGATGGAACTGGACTCTCTGACGGTGGTGTCTGAAGAGAGGATGCTGTCCAAGCTGCATGCCATCTTGGACAATGTCTCCCATCCACTACATATAGTACTGGTTGGGCACAGGAGTACATTCAGCCAGAGACTCATTCCACCGAGATGCAACACAGAGCGTCATAGGAAGTCATTCCTGCCTGTGGCCATCAAACTTTACAACTCCTCCCTTGGAGGGTCAGACACCCTGAACCAATAGGCTGGTCCTGGACTTATTTCCTGGCATAATTTACATATTACTATTTAACTATTTATGGTTCTATTACTATCTATTATTTATGGTGCAACTATGACGAAAACCAATTTCCCCCGGGATCAGTAAAGTATGACTATGACTATGACTAGGACTATGGTAAAAAAAATGGGAAGAAGTTACAGAAATATCAATGAAGAATCCTTCTACACCTGAGTGCAATGGTATTCCCGAGTCTCCGCCTGGGACTTGCGTGACGGTAGTGAAATCTGAGAGGAAGCTACTGACACGATGAGGGAAGCCCTGAACACTGTCCGAGATGGAGGACCTTTATTACTGCCTTAAACACCAGCGGCATAATGGCAGTAAGTTGCCCAGAATCCATTTGTGTTTGTCTTATATGCATAATTGCTACATATAACGTGATCGTGAGCATGCGTTGGGCAGCACAAGTAACAAAGCGGTTAGCACAATCGCTTTACAGCATCAGTGATCACCGAAGGGAGTTCAATTCCACAATTGTCTTGTAAGGAATTTGTACGTTCTCCCTGTGGCTGTATAGGTTTCCTCCGTGTGCTCCGGTTTCCGCCCACATGTCGAAGATGTAGGTTAGGGTTAGTGAGTTATGTTCATGCTATGTGTGTCAGAAGTGTGGTGACGGGTACGATTTTCTCTGTGACACAAGCAATGCATTTCACTGTATATTTCAATCTATGTGTGAGTCATAAAGTTAATTTCTTTGTCTTTATAACTCAAATTCACCCTAATATCATCTCTTATCTACATTATCAATTCAAGTGGTGGACTTAATGACAGAAATTAGATTAAAAGGTCATGATTTATAATTTTTGTAATAAATTTATAGTTCAATAAGGTGTACATCAGTCTTAAAGAGTCATTCCTGAGAGAATTAATGTTCATTGCTGGGACATCGATTATAAACCACCCACACTTTTTTATCTTGACTGCCACTTACCACAAGTTCTAATTAATTGTCAGCCTGATTGCTGGCCGAGTGTGATCTTCTCTCTCCCCTGTCTGATAGCAGACAGACACAGCCCCCGGCTTACCCATTCATGAGCCACGTTTCATTGCAGATTCATCTGGAGCCTCTGGGTGGATCAGTAACGTAGCTGTTAGTGTAACGCTTTACAGTGCCTTCCGTAAGATTGGGGTCCAATTCCTGCTGCTGCCTGTAATGAATTTGTACACTCTCTCCAGGACCACGGAGTTGAGGAAAAACTTTTTCACCCAGAGAGTGGTGGATATGTGGAATGCTCTGCCCCAGAAGGCTGTGGAGGCCAAGTCTCTGGATGCTTTCAAAAAAGAGATGGATAGAGCTCTTAAAGATAGTGGAATCAAAGGTTATGGGGACAAGGCAGGAACTGGGTACTGATTGTGGATGATCAACCATGATCACAGTGAATGGCGGTGTTGGCTCGAAGGGCCGAATGGCCTACTCCTGCACCTATTGTCTATTGTTTAATGTCCTCAGGGTGTTCAGATCAAGGCTTCTCTCAAATCTTGTATGTGTCCAATATGATAGTAAGTTAGATCACTCTGATCTGCCTGCACAAGGTCTACAGTATATCTCGGATCCCCTCTTTCCTCTCCCATGAGGCAGAATATACGAGTGCCTGAAAGCACGTACCATCACACTCAAGGACAGGTTCTACCCCATTGTTGAGTGGTTTCCCAATAAAATAAAGTAGACTCCTGACCTCACTATCTACCTGAGCCGCACTTTATTGTTTTCCTGCACTGCATTTTCTCTGTAGTTGTTACACTTTATTCTGCATTGTTATTGATTTACTTGGTTCTGCCTCAATGCTCTGTGTCTCTGTGTCGGATCTGTGTGAACAGTATAGAAGACAAGCATTTCACTGTATCTCAGTACGTGTGAGAATCATAAACCAATTCCAATTCCAAGCTCTAGAGCAGAACAATTATCCAAGGTTTCTAATCACTCATGACCACCATGGTAAATTTGGTGTTGCTATTATTGAGAGAGGGGATCTTTTTCACCCCACCCCAAAGGGGGATTGCAAATTGGAGTGTACTACCTGAAGGGAGAGGCAGAGAACCTCAGCATTTAAGGCGGGAGTTCCCAAGCTCGGGTCCATGGACCCCTTGCTTAATGCTATTGGTCCATGGCATAAAATCCTTAATCCCTGATTGAGGAATTATCCAGACAAATGGTTAAAATGCCACATCACGGATTGTCATGGTACGGCTCTCAGAGGACTAGACCCGGGTGCGAAGGAATGCAGCAACCTCGGGGTGAGATGGAGACAAGAGGTTAAATTTCAGAATCAGAACCTCAGAGAGTGACACCACGAGGTAATTCAACCTCTCTGATACAATGACCCCCCTGAGGCACTGACTGAGATCCTCTTTAAATAATCCTAGGCAGCGGGAAACGTGTGCCAGTCGCAATTAACTTGACAAGATTAAACCAAGTACATAATAACCTAGTTAAGATAACGATTAGTAAATACAGGTGTTCAAAAACCCTAGCAGCTCAACGCTCCGTGCCAAGCCACAGGGATCAGTACACAGACAATGGTATGGTAGTATAGTAGTTAGCAGAACACTGTTACAACACCAGCTGTTAGGCTGGGGTTCAACTCCTGCCGCTGTCTGTACGTTCTCCCTGTGACTGCACGGGTTTCCTCCAGGTGCTCCGGTTTCCACCCACAATCCAAAGACATACAGATGGTGTTATTCAGTTGTGGACACGCTATGTTGGTGCCGGATGTGTGTGGCACTTGTGGGCTGCCCCCAGCATATCTTTGATGCATATGATGCCTTTCACTGTGTGTTTCGATGCATTGATGTACATCTGACAAATGGCCCTCCACCTTCATCCTCCTCTGCCTTGCAGAGCTGGTCCTCTCCTTCAACAATTTCTCCTTCAACTCCTCCCATTTCCTCCAAACTCAAGTGATAGCCATGGGCACCTGCGTGCGTATAACAGTCCACGTCCCAAGCCTTCCTTAGTAATACCCCTCAACTCTTCATCCACTATATTGGTGACTGCATTGGTGCTGCTTCATGCACCCATGCTGAATTTATCAATTTTATTAACTTTAACTTTAATACTGTCCAATTTCCACATGGTCCATTTTGACATCTCTCTTCCCTTTCTCAAGCCTGTGCTTGAATCTACTTGGAGTAAGACTATCTTAGATTGTGTGTTGTGTAATAACCCAAATCTTATTAGGGAGTTCAATGTAAAGGAACCCTAAGGAGACAGTAACCATAATATGATTGAAGTCATACTGCAGTTTGAGTGGGAGAAGCATAAATCACATGCATAAGTATTGCAAAGGAACAAAGGGTTCCTTTGCAATAGACTGCAGAGCAGAGATGGATGAAGTTTCTGGGAGTAGTTCACTTGGTGGTGCAAGGTAGATATGTCCTACAAAGGAAGAAGTTCTCAAATGGCAGTGGTAGGCAACCGTGGCTGACAAAGGAGATGAAAGACTGCATAAAAGCCAAGGAAAGGGCATGTAAGGTAGCAAAGGTGAGTGGGAATTTGGATGATTGGGAAGCTTTTAAAATCCAACAAAAGGCAACTAAAAAAGCACTAAGAAAGGAGTAGATGAAATATAGGGGCAGACTAGCCAATAATATAAAGCAGGAGACCAAAAGTTTTTTCAGTTGTATAAACAGTCAAAAGGGAGGTGAGAGTTGATATTGGACCATTGGAAAACAATGCTGGTGAGGTAGTATTGGGGGACAAAGAAATGGCAGATGAACTTAATGGGTACTATGCATCAGTCTTCACTGTGGAAGATACTAGCAGTGTGCCAGAGACCCGTGAGTGTCAGGGAGCAGGAGTGAGTGCCATTGCTATTACAAAGGAAAAAGTGCTAGGCAAACTGAAAGGATGTCAGCTGGGCCAGATGGACTACATCCCAGAGTCCTGAGAGAGATTGCTGAAGAGATAACGGATGCATTGGTCATGATCTTTCATGGTGGTCATGAGGATATGGGGCCCATGCCAAACTTCTTCAATTGCCTGAAGTGTTTTGCCACAAAGCCGGTGTGTACAGTCCAGGTGAGGTCTTTGGTGATAAGTACACCGAGGAACTTGAAACGACTCACCCTCTCAAGGGCAGACCCATTGGTGTTGATCGGGCCGAGCCTGTCTCCGTTTCTGTTATAATCCACAATCAGCTCTTTTGTTTTTTGGACATTGAGGTTGTTATCTTGGCACCACTGTGTCAGGGTGTCAACCTCTCTTTTGTAGGCTGTCTCAGCACTGCTAGAAATAAGACCAACCAAAGTCCTTCCATCTGTGCATTTGATCAGCAGATTGGAGCTGAGTGTGACAGTACAGTCATGGGTGTAAAGGGAGTAGAGAAGGGGACTCAGGACACAACCCTGGGGGTACCTGTGTTGAGGGTCAGAGGGGCAGAGGTGAGGGAGCCCATCCTAACCACCTGTCGGCGATCCAGTAGGAAGTCTGGGATTCAGCTGGGGTGCAGGCCAAGGTCTCTGAGCTTTCTGTCAAGTTTGGAGGGAATAATGCTGTTGAATGCTGAACTGTAGTCCAGGAACAGCATTCTAATGTATGCACCCCTCTTCTCCATGTGAGTGAGGACGGTGTGTAGTGCTGTGGCTATGGCGTGATCGGTTGGCGAATTGTAGGGGGGGTCCAGTGTGGGTGGTAACACGCTGAGATTAGTCTTCAACCAGCCTCGGAAAACATTTGCTCATAATTGAGGTGAGTGCGACAGGGTGCCCATCATTCAAGGATGCTACTGTTTCTGGGCCCCGTATCTCAGAAAGGATGTGTTGTCATTGGAGCGAGTCCAGAGGAGGTTCACGAGGATGATTCCCGGGAATGAAAGGGTTAACATTTGAGGAGCATTTGGAAGCTTTGGGCCTGTACTCACTGGAATTTAGAAGAGTGCAGGGGAATCTCATTGAAACCTACTGAATGTAGAAAGGACTAGACAGGTTGGATGTGGAGAGGATGTTTCCTATGGTGGAGGTATCCAGCACTAGAGTGCACTTTAGAACAGAGGTACGGTGGAATTTTTTTAGCCAAAGAAGAGTAAGTCTGTGGAATGCTCTGCCACAGACTGTGGTGGAGGCCAAGTTTGTGTGTATATTTAAGGTTGAAGTTGATCATTCCCTGATCGGTCAGGGCATCAAAGGATATGGTGGGAAGGCAGGTGTATGGGGTTGAGTGGGATCAGAGATCAGCCATGATGGAATGGCAGAGCAGACTGGATGGGCTGAATGGCCTAATTTTGCTCCTGTGTCTTATGGTCTTAAGATATAGGACCAGAAATAGGCCATTTGGCCCATCAAATCTGCTCCGTCATTCAATCATGGGCGATCCTTTTCTCCCCTCCTCAGCCCCATTCCCTGTCCTTCTCAACGTAACCTTTGATGCCATGTCCAATCAAGAACCTATCAAGCTCTCCCTTAAATACACCCAATGACCTGGCCTCCACAGCTGTCTGTGGTAATAAATTCCACAAATTCACCACCCTCTGGCTAAAGAAATGTCTATGCATCTCTGTTTTAAATAGATGCCCCTCTATCCTGAGGCTGAGCATGAACATCAATTTCTCCTTCTGGTTAAAAAATAATCCTTCCCCCTCTCCTCTTCTTCTGTTCCTCACTCTGGCCTCGTACCTCTTCTCACACGCCTGTCACCTCACCCTGGGTCCCCTCCTCCTACCCTTTATCCCATGGTACACTCTACTGTCCTATTGGATTCCTTCTTCCGCTACATTGCCAACGACTCAGGTTCAATTCCAGCTGCTGTATGTAATGTGTTAATTTATTTCTTTATTGAGATACAGTGTGGAATAGGCCCATTTAGCCCTTCAAGCCATGCCGATCAGCAACCCCCGATTTAACCTAATCACAGGACAGTTTACAACGACCAATTAACCAATGAATCGGTACGTCGTTGGACTGTGGGAGGAAACCCACGTGGCGACGGGGAGAGCGTACAAACTCCTTACAGACAGAGGTGGAACAGAACTCGGGGTTGCTAGTTCTGTTAAGCATTGTGCTAACCACTGCACTACCATGTCGCCTGTCTTCCCGTCACTATGTGGACTTTTTTCAGGTGCTCCAGTTTCCTCCCACAGTCCAAAGATGTACGGGCTAGTAAGTTAATTAGTCATGTGGGTGTAATGGAAACAGCCTGTTAACATGCTGTACCTCCAACTAAATAAAATCAACATATTACACCTTCATTAAGATATTATAGGTTTTACTGTTGCCCAATGGGAAATCTCTAAAGACTAGTTTTTGCATTTTTAGCCACCTATGTCAGTGCATGCATCAATTAGTGATATTTTTTAATTGTTTACAACTTTGTATGCAGAAAACAAAATCAAATAACAAGTTCCTACGACATTGCTCAGAAATAATGTCAGACTGTTGTTTAATTATTAGTTGCTTACTGTATATCATTGTCGAAAAGAGCAGAATGCTGTCAGAACTTCCATTATGTCATAATAAGCATTTTATTGAACCTAGTAAACTGTGTTCAGATAGCACCAGTGATGCTGGCAGGTATTATGCTGAGGTCATTCTGTAGTACTGTGGAGGTGGTGAAGTTCTGTCCAAACTCATTGTAATTATAAAACTGTTTCTTTGTCAACGTATCCTTTGGGAGCTCAGTGCCTAAGGCTTTCACTGTCATTTCTTGTCAAGTACTTCCTGACACCATTACACCTCTGTTGAAGTCAGAACTTTTCCAACTGAAGAGATTATTTTTACAACTCTATCACACATTGTAAGCACTAAAGGGAAACCAAGCAATATGAATTTTTTCACACTTGATGGTGACACTTCTGTACAATATTCAGAGCACATTATTACAAATGATATTGACTTGACAGGTTTAAAGTCAATTGACATGACTGACTTCTCTGTCCAAATGCTGATGAATGACAACTTTGGGTCAAACGGCCAAGAATAATGATTGGTGCTAATGTCATTGTAAGTTTGGTGCCATGTTTAATCTTGTGGTTAGAATAGAAAATCATAACCATCTGTCTTTCTCAGTATACTGAATCCTGATAGTCAATTTAATAGAACTTAAATGACTAAATCAAAGTATCTGCACCAGTTCTTAGCTTTATGTAGATAAACTAGACTAAAGTAATTTTACAGAAGACATTAAATCTTATTGTGGGCCAGTACTACAAAAAAAATCTGCCTGATACTCCTTAAATGTCAAAATAACTAAGCAGTTTTATAATTTGGCAGACATTATGCTGAAGGAATTAATTGTTCAGTGTCATCCTTTTTATTCCTGAAGATTGATAATAGCTTTCACATTTCATTGAAAGACTGACAGGAATGATGTGGTGAGGATGTTTCCCAAAGCGGAGCATCTAGGACCAAAGGGCACAGCCTCATAATAGAAGGATGCCACTCTAGAACAAAGATATAGATCATTGAAAACTACAGCACAGAATCAGGCCCTTCAGCCCACCTAGCCTGTGCTGAAACCATTTAAACTGTCTACTCTCATCAACATGCACCTGGACCATAGCCCTGCCATCCATGTATCTATCCAAACTTCCCACAAACATTGAAATCAAACCAGCATGCACCTCTTGCACTGGCAGCTTGTTCCCACTCTCATGAACCTCTGTGAGAAGTTTCCCTTCATGTTCCCTTTAAGCTTTTCACCTTTTACCCTCAACCCTTGACCTGTAGTTGTCGTCCCACCCAAACTTAGTGGAAAATGCCTCCTTGCATTTCCCCTATCTACACCCCTCAGAATTTTGTATCCCTCAATCAAATCTCCCCTCAGTCTTCTGCATTCCAAGGAATAATAAGGAGGAGTTTCTTTAGACAGAGGGTAGTGAATCATTGTCAGAGTTTTCTGTGGGGGCCAAAACATTGTGTATATTTAAAGCAGAGGTTGATAGGTTTTTGATTAGTAAGGGTGTCAACGGTAATGGGGAGAGGGCACGAGAATGGCATTGAGAGGGAAAATAATCATCCATGAATGAATGGCAGATCAGACTCAAAGGGCCGAAAGCCTAATTTTGCTCCTATGTTTCATAGTCTTATGATTGAGATACTTTAACAATGCAGAAGGTACTAATATATGTAGAAATCTTTCTGTAACCAGATTTTATAAATATGTTCATTCATGGAAATGCAGTGATAATGGTTGCATTCTAACATTAAAAAACTGCCAATTGGATGCAGGTCTGATTTCAACATTTAAGAGAAGTTTGGATAGTTACATGGATGGGAGGTCTATGGTCCGGGTGTGGGTTGATGGGACTAGGCAGGTTAAAGGTTTAGCATGGACCTGTGTCTGTGCGCTACTTTTCTTTGACTTTATGATTAATGAAACCCATCCCAATAGTTCATACTTTATACTTTATTGTTGCCAAACAATTGATACTAAAACGTACAATCATCACAGCGATATTTGATTCTGCGCTTTCTGCTCCCTGGATTACAAATATTAAATATTAAAAATATTAAAAATATTGAAAATTGGTAAATATTAAAAAATTAAATTATAAATCATAAATAGAAAATAGAAAAATGGAAAGTAAGGTAGCGCAAAAAAACTGAGAGGCAGGTCCGGATATTTGGAGGGGACGGCCCAGATCCGGGTCAGGATCCGTTCAGCAGTCTTATCACAGTTGGAAAGAAGCTGTTCCCAAATCTGGCCGTACGAGTCTTCAAGCTCCTGAGCCTTCTCCCGGAGGGAAGAGGGACGAAAAGTGTGTTGGCTGGATGGGTCGTGACCTTGTTTAATGACATTACTTTGGATGAATGTACACTCCGTTCATTACATACATCCATGCACCTGCTCATTAATGCAAATATTAAGTGGCAATGCCAACCATGTGGCAGCAGCTGAACGCATGAAAGCATGCAGCGCTGTGGGTGAAAACGGCTTGTTAATGAAAGCGCTCAGAGGAGAATGGCCAGGCAGGTTCAAGCTGACAAGAAGGTGTTTGTAGCTCAAATAACCGCGTATTAAAATAATGGTGTGCGGAAGAGCATCTCTGAACGCACAACACATTGAACATTGAAGCGGGTGGGCTACAGCAGCAGAAGACCACGGACATACACTTAGCGGCCACTTTGTTAGGTACAATGACCACTGAGTTTATGCACAGGATGCGGCTACATGAACCTGCCTCTGGTGTTTGCGGTGGGGTCACGCATGGGCTGCACACGATGTTTACTTCCTCAGGCTTCCTCCGAGATTTTTAGTCAAAGGGTTTACTTTTCTATTTCCATAGACGGTAAGATACAGGATCAGAATTAGGCCATTGAGTCTGCTGTGCTCATCCATTTCCCTCTCAACCCCAGTGTCCTGCCTTCTCCTCGTGCTCCCCCATGCCCTGACTAATCAACAATCTATGACTGTCTGCCTTAAATATACCAAATTCCTTGGCCTTCACAGCCACCTGTGGCCAAAGAAATTCTTCCTCTTCTTCTTCTTTCTCTATCCTGTCCCTGTATCCTGAGGCTGTCTCCTCTGGTCTGAGACTCCCCACCATAGGAAGCATCCTATCTAGAGGCCTTTTGAACATTCGATAGGTTTAAATGAGATCCCCCCTCATTCTTCTGACTTCCAGTGAGTAGAGGCTCAGGGTCCTTAAAGGCTCCTCATGTGAGGACATGGTGGAGGATTACAAGTACCTGGGGATACGAATTGACAATAAACTGGACTGGTCAAAGAACACTGAGGCTGTCTACAAGAAGGGTCAGAGCCATCTCTATTTTCTGAGCAGACTGAGGTCCTGTAACATCTGCCGGATGATGCTGAGGATATTCTACGAGTCTGTGGTGGCCAGTGCGATCATGTTTGCTGTTGTGTGCTGGGGCAGCAGGCTGAGGGTAGCAGACACCAACAGAATCAACAAACTCATTCGTAAGGCCAGTGATGTTGTGAGGATGGAACTGGACTCTCTCACAGTGGTGTCTGAAAAGAGGATGCTGTCTAAGTTGCATGCCATCTTGGACAATGTCTCCCATCCACTACATAATGTACTGGTTGGGCACAGGAGCACATTCAGCCAGAGACTCATTCCACTGAGATGCAACACTGAGCGTCATAGGAAGTCATTCCTGCCTGTGGCCATCAAACTTTACAACTCCTCCCTTGGAGGGTCAGACACCCTGAGCCGATAGGCTGGTCCTGGATTTATTTCATAATTTACTGGCATAATTTACATACTACTATTTAACTATTTATGGTTCTATTACTATTTAATTATTTATGGTGCAACTGTAACGAAAACCAATTTCCCCCGGCATCAATAAAGTATGACTATGACTATGTGATAAACCTTTCAATCCCAGGATCATTTTCGTGAACCTCCTTCAAACCCTCTTCAACGTCAGCACATCCTTTCTGAGATAAGGAGCTTCGAAACAGCTCAGAATACTGCAAGTGAGGCCTCACCAGTGCCTTATAAAGCCCCAGCAATACATTTCAATTAGTTTAAATATAATATGTTCTCTAAAAGCTTGTCCCAGCATTTTTTCTCTGAAGCTTTGTTCATTAATATTGTTTTACTTTTACACATACATTTGAGATTTTCCCAGAGAATGAAATGTCATTCCATTGTGTTACAACCAGGACACATTAAAGGAAGATTAAGATGTTGTCACTTTACACAGGTTTGCTTTGGAGAATTCATTGCCAATTCTAGCCCACAGCCTGAGAATTGCTCCAGGCTCTTTAGCAGTTCAGCACTCAGTAAGCATTTTTTTTTGCTTGTTAAGCAACGATTACTGAAAAATATGCAAACGTATTCATGCTTGTCTTTAAACACACCCACAATGAATGATGAGAGCAGAAGAGAATTCGTAAGGGCAGCAGGGGAAGATTTTAGAAATTCAACAAAAAGTTGAGCAGAGATGCTGAAGGTATTGGAGTTATTGCTTCTACACCTACTCTGTGATGAAATGGTTTGAACAATTACATCCCTGCATGAATGATAAACTGATTGAAACATGGATTGCAGAATTTAACATAAGATCGTAAGGCTTTGTGGGGCAAGACTATAGTCTAGGCTTCTGCTACCACACATAGAGAAATAGAACTGAGTGGGGAAGTCCCTAAAACAATGAAAGGGGGTATCGCCTCTGAAATTTGTGGCCATGCTATCTTGGTGCCAGAGTATGTTGTGACATGTGTGGGCTGATCCAGTACATCCATAGGGTGTGTTGGTTTTTAACACAAATGACGCATTTCACTTTATGCTTTGATGTACATGAGATTATAAATGAATCTGAATCTGTATCTGAAAATGAATATAAATATGAATATGAAACTGAAACTAAAGCTTATTTTGATTCATCTTAATCTGAAGTTGCATCTGAATGCTAATCTGAATCAGAATCAGAATCTGCATCTGAATTTAATCAGAATCCGTATCTAAATCTGAATCTGAACGTGCATCTGGATCTCAATCTAAATCTGAATTTTCATCTGAATCTCTATCAGAATCTGAGCCTGCGTCTGAATCTGAACCTGAATATTAATAACTATCTGCATCCTAATGTTAATCAGAAACTGCGTGTGTATTTGCATCTGAGTCTGAATTAGCACCTGCATCTAAGTCTGATTCTGAACGTGAATCTCCATCTGCACCTGATTCTGAAATGAAACCTGAATCTGCATCTGTATCTGAATCTGAATCTTCAGCTAAATTTGAATTGGTATCTGTATCTAAAGCTGAATCCGAATCTGAATCTGAATCTAGATCAGCATCCGTATCTGAATTAAATTTAAATCTGAATCTGTACCTGCTCCTTAATCTGCATTTGAATCTCAATCTGAATCTGAACATGAATCTGCATTTGCATCTAAATTTAAATCTGCATCTGAATCTGCACCTAAATCAGAATTTGCATCTGAATCTGAACATGAAATTGAATCTGCATTGGAATCTGAATCTTAATTTTCATCTAAATCTGAAACTGAAACCAAAGCTTAATCTAAATCTGAATCTGAAGTTGCATCAGAATCTGAATCAGACTCTGCATCTGAATTTGAAACAGAATCTGCACCTGAATCTGATTCAGAATTTGTATCTGTAGCTACATTTGAATCTTCATCTGAATCTGTATCTATCTGCATTTGAAACTTCATCTGAATCTGCAATTGAATTTGAATCTGAATTTGAATTGGAATCTGTTTCTAAATGTGAATCTGAATCTGAATCTACATATGAATATGAATTTGAATCTATATCAGAATCTGAATCTGAATCTGCATCTGAATATGAATTTGAATCTATATCAGAATCTGAATCTGAATCTGCATCTGAATATGAATTTGAATCTATATCAGAATCTGAATCTGAATTTGAATCTGGGTCTGAATAATCACCTGAATCTGTATCTTTATCTACCTTTGAATCTGAATCTGAATTTGAATCTGTATCAGAATCAGAATCTGAACCTGCATCCAAATCAGGATTTGTACCTAAATCTGAAATTGAATCTGCATCAGAATCTGAATATGAATCTTAATTTCCATCTAAATCTGAAATTGAACCAAAGCTTAATCTAAATCTGAATTTGAATTCTGAATCTGAAGTTGCATGTGAATCTGATTCTTAATCTGAAGTTGCAACTGAATGTTAATCTAAATATGAATCAGAATCTACATCTGAATTTGAATTGGAATCTGTATCTAAATGTGAATGTGAACCTGAATCTACATCTAAATCAGAATTTGCACATGAATCTGAACCTGAATCTAAAATCACATCTGAAACAGAAACTAAATCTGCATCTGCATCTGAATTAAATCTGAATCCAAATCTGCACCTGCACTTGAATCTGAATTTGAATCTGCATCAGAATTAGAATCTGAATCAAAATTAAAATCTGTATCTGAATAATCATCTGAATCTGATTGTGAGTCTTGATCTGCATCTTCATCTGCATCTGAATCTGAATCTGACTCTGAATCAGATTCGGTGTTAAAATTTGAATCAGAATCTGAATCTAAATCTGAACCTGAATTTGCATCTAAATCTAAATCTGAATCGGAATCTTCATCTACTTTTGGTTATAAATTTGAATATGAATCAGCATTTGCATCTGAATCAGAATCGCAATCAAAATTTGCATCTGCATTAGAATCAGAATTTGAATCAAGATTTGTATCTGCATCTCAATCTGAATTTGATTGTGAGCTTCTATCTGCATCTGAAATTGAATCTGAATCTAAATCTTAGTTTTTAGCTAAATCTGAAACTGAAACCAAAGGTTAATCTAAACCTGAATTTAAATCTAAATTTGCATCTGAATCTAAATCAGAATCTGCAACTAGATGTGAATTTGATTCAGAATCTGTATCTGTATCTGCATCTGAATCTTCACCTGAATCTGAATCTGAATCTGAAATTGAAACGGCATCAGAATCTGAATATGAATCTTAATTTTCAACTAAATCTGAAACTGAAACCAAAGCTTAATCTAAATCTGAATTTGAATTCTGAATCTGAAGTTGCATCTGAATTGGAATCTTAATCTGAAAGTGCATTTTAATCTGATTCTTAATCTGAAGTTGAATCTGAATCTAAATCAGCATCTAAATCAGAATTTGCACCTAAATCTGAACCTGAATCTGAATATAAATCTGGCTTAGAATTTTCATCTTCATCTGAACCTGAATTTGCAACTAAATCTGATTTAAATCTAAACCCGAACCTGAATCAGCACTTGCACCTATTCTGAACCTAAATCAGAATATGAATTTGAATCTGCATCCGAATCTGAAACTGTATCTGAACCTGCATCCAAATCTGAATTTGTATCTATATGTGAATCCGAATCTGCATCTGAAGCTGAATCTAAATCTGAATCTGATTCTGAATATAAATTTGAATTTGCATATGCATCTGAATAACATAAAATCTGACTCTGAACCTGAATCTGCATTTGCATCTAAACTGAATCTGAATATGAATCTGACTCTGAATTTGAATTTCTACCTAAATCAACACCTGCATGCAAATTTGAATCTAAGTCTAAATCTGAAGTTTTATCTGAATCTGAATATAAATTTGAATTTGCATATGAGTCTGAATATGAATCCGCTTCTGCAGCTGAAACTGAATCCGAATCTGAATTTGATACCATATCTGCATCTGAATCTGAATTGAATCTGCATTTGCAACTAAATGTGAATCTGAATGTTCATTTGAATCTGTACCTGCATCTGAACCTGAATGTAACTCTCTATCTGCATTAGATTCCCTATCTGAATCTAATCTGATTTTGAATCTGAATTTCCATCTGAATCTGAATCTGCATCTGTATTTGAATCTGAATCTGAATCTGAATTTGTATATACAGCTGAATCTGAATCAGAATCTGCATCTCAATCAAAATTTGCATCTGTGTCTGCATCTGAATCTCACTCTGAATCAGATTCTGTGTCTGAATCTAAATTTGCATCTTAATCTGAATACTAATCTGAAATTGAATCTGAATCTGAATTTGAATTTGCAGTTGAACCTGAATGGGCATCGGCATGTTAATTTGAATCTAAATCTAAAGATGAAATTGCATTGTAATCTGAATGAACATTTGAATCCAAATCAATGCATTTGCGTCTGAATCTGAATCTGAAACAGAATCTGAATTTGAAGTTGCTCCCAAATGTGAATGTGAACCTGAACTGGAATCTGTATCTGAATTTGAATTGGAAACTGCATCTAATTCTGGATCTAAATTTGAATCTGAATCACCATCTGCATCAGAATCAGAATCAGCATCAATATCTGAATCTGAATAAGAATGTCAAACTGCATCTGTATCTGAAACTTAATCTGTGGATACATCTAAATATGAATATGAATCTGAATTTGCATCTGCAACAGCATCTGAATCTGAATGTGAATTTGCATTTAAATCTAAATCTGAATCTGCACCAACATCTGAATCTGAAAGTGACTCGGCATCTGCATTTAATTCTGAATTTGAATCTGCATCTGCACCTGTACCTGAATCTGAATTGCATTCTGTGTCTGAATATGAATTTACATCTTAATCTGAATATGAATCTGAAATTGTATCTGAATCTGAATCTGAAATTGAATTTGCATCTGTATCTACACATTAATTTGAATCTAAATCCAAATCTGAAGTTGCATCAGAATCTGAATTACAACAGAACCTGAATATGATTTTTTTCTGCACATGAAGCTGAATCTGAATCAGCATTTGAGTCAGACATGTATGCAAATCTGCATCTGAATCAGAAACTGATGTGTATCTGAATCTGAATCTGAATATGAATTTCAAACCGCATTTGAATCTGAATCTGAATTTTCAACTGAATCTGAATCTGCATCAAAATATGAATCTGGATCCATATCTGAATCTGATTCATTTTCTGAATATGAATTTCAATCTGCATCTAAATCTGAATTTGTATCTAAATCTGAATTTTCAACTGAATCTGAATCTGCACCTGCAACTGAACCTGCATGTGAATCGGACTCTGAATCTGAAGTTGCATCTGAAACTGAATCCAAATCTTCATCTGCATCTGAATTGTATCTGAGTCTGAATCTGCACCTGCACCTGAATCAGAAACTGAATCGGCATCTAAATCTGAATGTGGATCTGAATTAGAATCCGCATTTGCATCTGAATCTGAATCTGAAGTTGCATCTGAAATTGAATCAGACTCTGCACCTGCATATGAATTTGAATCTGAATGTTCTTATCAAAATGCTCCGAAATCAAAATCTGAACCAAAATCTGCATTTACATTTGAATCTGAACTTGAATCAGAATCTGCATCTAATTCTGGATATCAATTTTAATCTGAATCAGCATCTGAATCAGCATTTGAATCAGCATCTGAATCTGAATCTGAATCTGAATGTGAATCTGCATCTACATCTTAATTTGAATCTGATCGTGAGTCTGAATCTGAATCTGCATCTAAATCTGAATTTGAATTGGAATCTTCATCTACTTCTGGTTATCAATTTGATAATTTAAAAATGCAGATGAATTAGCATCTGCATCTGAATCAGAATCTGAATCAAAATTTGCATCTGCATTTCAATCTGAATTTGATTGTGAGTTTCCATCTGCATCTGCTTCTGAATCTGAATCTGAACCTTTGTTTTTAGCTAAATCTGAAACGGAAATCAAATCTTAATCTGAATCTAAATTTGCATCTGAATCTGAATTGGAATCTGTATTTGTATCTGCATCTGAATCTTCACCTGAATCTGAAATCGAATCTAAAATTGAAACTACATCAGAATCTGCATATGAGACTTAATTTTAATTTAAACCTGAAACTGAAACGAAAACTTAGTCTAAATCTCAATTTGAATTCTGAATCTGAAGTTGCATGTGAGTCTGAATCTTAATCTGAAAGTGCATCTTAATCTGATTCTTAATATGAAGTTGCAACTGAATACTAATCTGAATATGAATCAGAAACTGCATCTGAATTTTCAGAATCAGAATCAGGGTTATTATCACCAGCATGTGATAAGAAATTTGTTAACTTAGCAGCTGCAGTTCAATGCAATATATAATTGAGCAGAGAAAAAATGATAAATAGAAAATTTAAAAAAGAACAAGTAAATCAATTATGTATATTGAATAGATTAAAAATGTACAAAAACAGAAGTACTGTATATTAACATACAGTGAGGTAGTGTCCAAGGATTCAATGTTCATTTAGGAATCTAATTGCAGAAGGGAAGAAGCTGTTCCTGAATCACTTAGTGTGTGCTTTCAGGCTTCTGTACCTCCTACCTGATGGTAACAGTGAGAAAAAGGCATGCCCTGGGTGCTGGAGGTCCTTAATAATGGACACTGCATTTAATAGGAATCTGCATCTAAGTCTGCATCTGCTTTTGAATTAAATCTGAATTTGAATCTGAAATTGAATCTTAATCTGAATCTAAATCTGCATCTAAATCTGAATTAAACCTAAATTTGAACCTGAATCTGCATTTGCATTTATTCTGAATCTGAATCTGAATATGAATTTGTATCTAGGTCAGAATCTGATTCTGAATCAGAATCTGCATCTGAATTTGGATCAGAAACTGCATTTAAATCTGAATCTGAATTTGCATCTGCATCTACATCTGAAACTGAAGCTGAATGTGAACTTGCATCTGAATCTGATCCTGAATTTGCATTCAAATCTGAATCTGAATATGAAGTTTCATCTTAATCTGTATCTGCATCTCCATCTGAATCTGAATTAGAAATTGAATCTGTATTTGCATCTGAATCTTAATTCGAATCTGAATCTGCATCTGAGTCTGAATCTGATCCTGAACATGAATCTGGATTTGCATCTGAATGTAAATACGAATGTGATTGTGAATCAGAACCAGAATCTGAATGTGAATTGAAACAGCATCTAAATCTGAACCTGAATCTGAATCTGATTCCTGGGATGACAGGACTTTCATATGATGAAAGACTGGATCGACTAGGCTTACACTCGCTGGAATTTAGAAGATTGAGGGGGAATCTTATTGAAACTTATAAAATCCTAAAGGGATTGGACAGACTAGATGCATGAAGTTTGTTCCCGATGTTGGGGAAGTCCAGAATGAGGGGTCACAGTTTGAGGATAAAGGGGAAGCCTTTTAGGACCGAGATGAGGAAAAACTTCTTCACACTGAGAGTGGTGAATCCGTGGAACTCTCTGCCACAGGAAACAGTTAAGGCCAGTTCATTGGCTATATTTAAGAGGGAGTTAGATATGGCCCTTGTGGCTAAAGGGATCGGGGGTATGGAGAGAAGGCAGGTACAGGGTTCTGAGTTGGATGATCAGCCATGATCATACTGAATGATGGTGCAGGTTCGAAGGGCCAAATGGCCTACTCCTGCACCTATTTTCTGTGTTTCTATGATATGGTTCTGCATCTGCATCTGAATCTGAAACTGAGTCAGAATCTGAGTCTGATTCTGCATCTGAATCACAATCAGCATGTCAATCTGAATATTAATTTGAACTTGGATTCAGATACAAATTCCAATTCAAAGTCAGATTAAGATGCAGATTCAGAATAAGATTTCGAATCAGATGCAGATTTAGATACAGATGTAGCTACAGATTCAGATTCTGATTCAGAGGCAATGCCGATTAAGATTCAGATTCAGATTTAGGAAGAAAATTCTAAAGCAGATTCTGATTAATATTAAGATAAAGATGCAAATTCAGATTCAGATTCACATTCAGATTCTGAATCACCATCTGCATAAGCATCTGAATCTGAATCTGAATCTGCATCTGAATTTGAATTAGAAACGGCATTTAAATCTGAATCTGAATATGACCCGTAATCTGCATCTGCATCTGCAGCTGAAGATGAATCTGAATTTGCATCTGAATCTGTATCAGAAACAAAATCTCAATCTGAATTTGCATTTGAATCTGACTCTGAATATGAATTTTCATTTTAATCTTAATCTGCAACTAAACCTGAAATTCAGTCGGAATCTGAATCCACATCCAAATCTGAATCTGAATCTCAATCTGCATCTGCATCGACATCCGAACTTGAATTTGCATCTAAACCTAAATCTAAATCTGAATCTGAGTTTGCAAGTGAACCTGAATCTGAATATGAAACTGAAATTATATCTGAATATAAATCTAAATCTGTATTTGTATCTGAATATGAATCTGAAATTATATCGGAATATAAATCTAAATCTGTATTTGTTTCTGAATCTGAATCTGCATTGCATCTGATTCTGAATATGAATATATTTCTTCAGCTGAATCTAAATCTGAATCCACATCTGAATCTGTACCTGTATCTGCATCTGCTTCTGAATCTAAATATGAATATGAAGTTGCATCTAAATTAGATTCAAATACAGATTCAAGTTCAGATTCAGATGTAGATGAGAATTCACATTCAGTATCAGATTCAGATACAGGTGCAGATTCAGATGCAGATGCAGATGCAGATTGGATTCTGATTCTGACTCAGGTGCAAATCTGAATGTGATTATGCATCTGAATCTAAATCTGAATCTGCACCTGTATCTGAATGTGAGTCTGAATCTGATTTAGGATCTGAATCTGAATCAGCATCTAAGTCTGCACCATCATCTGAACCTGAACCTGTATCTAATGTCCACATCTGCATCTAAATCCGAGTCTGAATCTGAAGTTGCATCTGAGTCCAAAATTAATCTGAAAGTGCATTTGAATCTGAATATGAATCTGATCTTGCATCTGAATCAGAACCTGGATCTGAATCTAAATCTGCATCTGAATCTGCATATGAATCTGATCTCGCATCTGAATCAGAACCTGAATCTGAATCTAAATCTGCATCTGAATCTGAAGCTGAAGCTGAATCTTCAACTGCACGTGAATTTGACACTAAATCTAAATCTGAAGTTGCATCTGAATGTGCATTGCATCAGAATCTGAATATGAATCTGTTTCTGTACCTGAAGCTGAGTGCAAATCTGCAACTAAGTCTGAGTGAATTTCAATCTGCATCTGAAACCGAATCTGAAGTTGTGAAGTTGTATCTCAGTCTGAATGCATCTGAATCTGAACCTGTATATGAATATGTTTCTGCACCTGTAGCTGAATCTGAATCTGGAAATGAATTAGAATCTGAATGTGAATATCCATCGGCTCTTAAATCTGAATCTGAATGGGAATCTACATCTGTATCTGAATCTGATCAGAATTTGAATCTTAATCTGAAGCCATGCCCGCATCCGAATCTGAATGTGAGTCTACATCTGCATCTGAATCTGAATCTCCATCTCCATCTGCATCTAAATCTGATTTGGAAGCTGAATGTGAATCTCAATCTGAATCTGCTCCTGCATCTGAATCTGAATCTGAATGTGAACCTACATCTGTATCTGAATCTGTTTCTGAATTCTATTTGCATCTGAATCTAAATATGAATCTACATCAGAATCTGCGACTGAATCTGAATCTGAAATTGCATCTGCATCTGAATCCACATCTGAATTTGCATTTTGAATCTGAATCTGAATCTTAGTCTGAATAGAGAGCATAGAACATAGAAAACCTACAGCACAATACAGTCCCTTTAGCCCACAATGCTGTGCTGAACATGTATTTACTTTAGAAATTACCTTGGGTTACCCATAGCCCTGTATTTTTCTAAGCTCCATGTATCCATCCAGGAGTCTCTTATAAGACCCTATTGTATCCCCCTCCACCACCGTTGCCAGAATCCCATTCCACGCACTCACCGTTCTCTGCGTAAAAAACTTACCCCTGTCATCTCCTCTGTACCTACTCCAAGCACCTTGAAACTATGTCCTCTCATGCTAGCCGTTTCAGCCCTGGGAAGATGCCTCTGACTATCCACACAATCAATGCCTCTCATCATTTTATACACGTCTATCAATTCACCTCTCATCCTCCGTCATTCCAAGGAGAAAAGGCCAAGTTCACTCAACCTATTCTCATAAGACATGCTCCCCAATCCTGGCAACATCCTAGTAAATCTCCTCTACACCCTTTCTATAGTTTCCATATCCTTCCTCTAGTTAGGTGACCAGAAATGTGCATATTACTCCAAGTGGGGTTTGACCAGGGTCCTATATAGCTGCAACATTACCTCTCGGCTCTTGAACTCAATCCCATGGTTGATGAAAGCCAATACACCGCATGCATTCTTAACCATACAGTCAACCTGCGCAGCAGCTTTGAGTGTCCTATGGACTCGGACCCCAAGATCCCTCTGATCCTCCACACTGCCAAAAGTCTTGCCATTAATATTATATTCTGCCATCATATTTGACCTACCAAAATGAACCACCTCACGCTTATCTGGGTTGAACTTCATCTGCCACTTCTCAGTTCAGTTTTGCATCCTATCAATGTCCCGCTGTAACCTCTGACAGCCCTCCACACTATCCACAACACCCCCAAAATTAGTGTCATCAGCATATTTACTAACCCATTCCTCCACTTCCTCATCCAGGTCAGTTATAAAAAATCATGAAGAGAAGGGGTCCCAGAACAGATCCCTGAGGAACACCACTGGTCATCAACCTCCATGCAGAATATGACCCGTCTACAATCTATCTTTGCCTCTGTGGGCAAGCCAATTCTGGATCAACAAAGCAAGATCCCCTTGGATCCCATGTCTGCTTACTTTCTCAATAAGCCTTGCATGGGGTACCTTATCAAATGCCTTGCTGACATCCATATACACTATGTCACAGCCACGGATTTGGCAGCGCAGCATATACAGCAATTGTGCTCATGAATACGCACGTGTCAGCTAATTATTATTTCATTGTGATAGTATTTAACTCCATTCATTCCTTCATAGTATTTGTCGAGACTTGGATACAGCAACACTTCACTGCCTGCATTCCGCCTTGCCTGAGAAATTGAACTGTCGAGTCAACTGACTCTGAAGACTAGCGGTATTCATTTTATTCTTAGTTGTTTTCTCAGCCACAGTGTAGGCTTGGTTTTCCATTTGAGAATTTTAGTTAACTGCCTTGTTTTGGCCTAACATTTATTGTTTTCTTTTCCTTTTAACATTGTTCACATTAAAGTCTGTGAACTATCGACCTGCATCAGTGTCTCTCACTCCGCACTTGGGTCATATCCGAACCTTGATGACACACTACATCTACTGCTCTACTTTCATCAGTGTGTTTGGTCTGAATTTACATCCAAATCTGAATCTGCATTGCATCTGATTCTAAAGCTGAAGCTGAATCTGAATCGGTATCGAAATCTAAACCTGAATATGAATCTATATCTGAATCTGAGTATGAATTTCAACCCTGCATCTGAAACTGAATCTGAATTTGCATCTTAATCTGAATCTGCATCTAAAACTGAATTTGCATCTGAATTTGAATCTGATTAGCAGAGGGCAGAGTTTAGGATGGTAACACCTCATGGCGATTCCCGAGCTTGCATCCTCGGAAACAGCTCTATTTATAACATCTTTTTCCTTTTCAGAGGTCTTTTAAAGACCCTGACCTGGAGTTTAACGCTGACTTCGGTTCTTTGCAGAAATACGACCTGTCGTCAGGGCCTTACGACCGGCTGCTTTCAATGTGCCAACGACTTGGCCTGGGAGACTAACACACCTTCAGAGTGCCGGGTTTTTATGGCTCTGGAGGTGGGCGGATTCGAAGTCGGTGCTGCTGCCTGGTGCATTGTGGGAGTACACGGAAGATCAAAAGCAGCGAGCTAGCTGCTGGCTGTTTAGATTAGATTAGATTATGAGAACACTCAGTCCTCGTTTATTGCCATTTAGAAATGCATGTATTAAGAAATGATACAATGTTCCTCCAGAGAGATATCACAAAAAAACAGGACAAACCAAAGACTAACACTGACAAGACCACGTAATTATAACATATAGTTACAACAGTGCAAAGCAATACCATAATTTGATTAAGAGCAGACCTTGGGCACGGTAAAAAAAAATCTCAAAGTTCCGATCGACTCCCAATAGTCCCGATAGCAGGCAACAGAAGGGAGAAACTCTCTCTGCCATAAACCTCCAGGCGCCGACAACTGCCGATGCATTGGAAGTACCCAACCCCAGCCAACTCTGAGTCCGTCCGAAAACTTCGAGCCTCCGACCAGCCCTTCAACACTGAGCATTGAGCACCATCTCTGTCAAGCGCTTCGACCCCGTCCCAGCCACCCAGCAACAAGCAAAGCCAAGGACTCAGGGCCTTCCCCTCCGGAGATTCTGGATCACACAGTAGCAGCGGCAGTGAAGAAGGCATTTCAGAAGTTTCTCCAGATGTTCCTCCATACTCTCACATCTGTCTCCATCAAATCAGAATTGTGCACGACACCCTACTTGACAGATTACAAATAAAATTCACCGGAGTGGCTGCTGCACGCTACGTCGCGCCATCATCTTCTCCTCCTCCTTTGCCTGGAGACCTGAGGTCTTTGGGCACAGAGCTCGGAAAAAGTGATGCAACAGACTTATAACACCATAAGTTGGCGAGTTGTTTTGTTATGTTTCCTCTCTCGCTGTGAAATGGGGACATCTCTTTTTCCCTTATTATGTCGAATTACTGGGTGAATGAGTAGTCTTTGGGTACTGCAAGCCTGTGTCTTTATTGATGTTTTGCTGCACGCTTGAGTGCAGGTGAAGGGTGCAGATGTTTTTTTTGCTGGTGGGGGAAGGGGGAGTTCATCATTTTGCTGCTGCTTATGCATGGGAGGGGGAGCCAGCGGGGCTTTGGGGTTTTAACATTTAACTATCATTCATTCTTTGGGGCACTCCTCTGTTTGGGAAGAAAAGGAATTTCAGAATGTATATTGTATACATTTCTCTGACATTAATTGTATCTATTGAAACCTACTGAGTCTCTGAATGCTCCAAAATCTGAATCTGCCTCTGAATCTGAATCTGAATTTCCATCTGAATCTGAATCAGAATCTAAATTTGCCCCTAAATCTAAATCTGAACATGAATATGCATCTGCACCTGGATCTCAGTCTGAATCTACACCTGTGTCTGAATCTGATTCTGAATGCGAATCTCCAGAAGTGTGCTTTTATCAGTTAGGGCAATAGGGAATTCTTCTGGAAGCTGTATAAACACTTGGCTAGTCCACAACTGGATTATTGTATGCCTTTATGGTTGCTGCATTACAGAAAAGATAGGGAAGCTTTGGAGAACGTGCAGAAGAGTTTCACCAGAATATTGTCTGGAGCAGAGAGTATTGGTAAAACAAACACATCTATGAAGAAATTGCAAAGTTTCTCGCAGGTCAGTAATGTTCTTTAAAAGTACAGAAGGGACAGGCGGGGTTACTCCACTCTTTAAGAAAGGAAGAAGGTAGCAGAAAGGAAATTATAGACCAGTTTCCCTGACCTCAGAGGATGAGAGGGTGTTGGAGTCAATTATGGTTATGGAGGTTATAACTGAGGTTACGGAGTACTTGGTGACACAGGACAAAATGGGATAAAGTCAGCATGGTTTCCTTAAGGGAAAATCTTGTCTGATGAAACTTGGAATTCTTTGAGGAGACTACAAGTCAATTAGATAAAGGGTATGCAGTAGATGTTGTATACTTGGACTTTTAGAAGATCTTTCAGAAGGTGCCACACATGAGGCTGCTTACCAGGTTAAGAGCCCATGGTATTACAGAAAAGTTACTAATGTGGTTAGTGCATTGGCTGATTGGTAGGGAGCAGCGAACAGAAATAAAAAGTCAGTTGCAGCCACTGGCTGCAAGGTGCTTGTGTATTCTTCCTGTGACAGCATGAGTTTCCTCCGGGTGGTTTGGTTTCCTCCCACATTCCAAAAGCATATAGGTTGGTAGCTTATTCATTTCCACAGATACTGTCTGACCTGCTGAGTTCTTCCGGCATTTTGTGTGTGTAAGATGAATTAAGTGTATGCTGTATAAATAAATTGAGGTTAGACTTAGAAATAGAAACATAGAAACAGAGAAAACCTACAGCACAATACAGGCCCTTTGGCCCACAAAGCTGTGCCGAACATGTCTTTACCTTAGAAATTACCTCGGGTTGCCCATAGCCCTCTATTTTTCTAAGCTCCATCTACCTATCCAGGAGTCTCTTAAAAGATCCTATTGTATCCGCGTCCACCACCGTCACCGGCAGCCCATTCCATACACTCACCACTCTCTGCATAAAAAACTTACCCCTCACATCTCCTCTGTACCTACTTCCAAGCACCTGAAAACTGTGCCCTCTCATGCTAGCCATTTCAGCCATGGGAAAAAGCCTCTGACTATCCACATGATCAATACCTTTCATCATCTTATACACCTCTATCAGGTCACCTCTCATCCTCCGTCGCTCCAAGGAAAAAAGACCGAGTTCACTCAACCTATTCTCATAAGGCATGCTCCTCAATCCAGGCCACATTATCTTACTACTTGTATAAAATGCAACAAATACAGGTCCATAGACATTAACAATTACAGGTCAATAACCTCTAGAATCTTTGGTAAAATCCTTCATTTTAGCATAATCAGTTCAGAGGAAGATAAGATGGAAGTTTAACTTTATGGTTCTGCTAGTCACAATCAAACCACAAAACCTGCAGAACCTGGGGCAGCTGCAGAATAATTTTTAGAGAGTTGTGTACATGCAATGGTATACAATGGTTAGCAGTGGTCGTGATTCTGTTCTGCAGTTTAACTGGAGAGAGTGGGCCATCAGTTGATTGCAAATAGCTCTGTGGGATGGAAGTCTTTCTGCAATACTGAAACATGCACTACGTTCTAATACTAGCAGCAGTATTAAATCATAGTAGTATAAAGTTGCGACCAATAGTACTCAAAGTTCAAAGTAAATTTATTATCAAACTACATATATGTCACCATATATTACCATTCATTCCTTATGTTCTGTGTTCTGTGACTTTCCATGAAAGTCCTTGGCAAATTTTCCTATAGCAGAGGTTTGACATTGCTTTCTTCTGGGCAGTGTCTTTACAAGGAGGGTCACCCCAGCCATTATCTATACTCTTCAGAGATAGTCTGCCTGGTATTAGTGGTCACATAACCAGGACTTCTGATCTGCATCAGCTACTCATACGACCATTCACCACCTGCTCCCATGGCTTCACGTGACCCTGATCGGGGGGCTAAGCAGGTGCTACACCTTGCCCAAGGGTGACCTGCAGGCTAGTGGAGGGAAGGAGCACCTTACACCTCCTTTGGTCGAGACATATCTCCTCCCCATAACCCATCATATACTATGACATTAATTTTCCTGCTGGCATTTAGCAGAATCAAAGTAAAACTACACACAAAGACTGACAAACAAACGATGTGCAAAAGAAGGTAGACTGTGCCGACAAAAAATAAATAAATATTGAATAAACAAGCTAACAAACAAATAGATAAATAGATAGACAGATATACAGATAAATAGGTATGGAGAACACTGAGAATAATGAGCGGTAAGTTTTTTACTCAGAGAGTGGTGGATGCCTGGAATGCACTGCCTGGTATGGTGGTGGAGGCAAACATATTAGAGGCTTTTAAGAAAGGTTTAGGTAGCCACATGAATGTGAGGAAGACGGACGGTTACAGAAGTTGTGCTCTTAGTTTTTGGGGGTTATTAATTTACTTCTTAGCTGGTTGGGCACAACATTGTAGACTGAACAGTCTACTTCTGTACTGTGTTTTTTGATGTTCTATGTCACACAAGCAGTAGAGGCCCTGAAAGTGACTGCATAGAATGTGGGGTCAGTTCTGTGTTGTAGTGTGTTCAGGAGCCTGATGGTTGAGGGGTAAAAGCAGATCATGAACCTGGTGGTGTGGGAACTGAGCCTCCTGTACCTCCTTCTCAAAGACAGCAGCAAACAGAGGCATATCTACAATATAAATCAGTTGCATTCTACAACACAGTTATTAAATATTTGTGTATTTATTGGCCTAATGTAAAAAAAAATTGGCATTGATGTGAAAAGCTCAATGGTAAAATAAAGTACAACAGATTAGTTTTGGAAATATTGTTCTTTGCAGCCATTTACCATGTGATATAAATTTTCTGTGGCATTAAAGAGCTACAAGTGATGCATTTTATGTTCTAATTTTTTAACAGTATACGGTCAATCGTAGGCAACAGCTATTAAGGGAATAGTACGGAAGGTCAGTGTAGAGATAAAGATCTTGGCACCTATCCTATCTTTTAAAAAATCCATTAAGATGTCATTTATAAAAGGAAGATTATCTCCAGATAGTCGATGTGTGCTGGACCACTTCACAAAAAGATCATAACCTTGCTCTGTGGGCTGACAGCCTTAAATGGAAGCACTTGTTCTGCACAATGCAGTTCAGTTTCGGGCCAGATGTCCTCCATTAGCTCCCAAACTTGTATTTTACCTCAATTACATTAGACACTGCTTAGTTGTCTTTGGTAAAGCTGGGCTCGCATTTTTTTCCCCATTGTCTAATTCAAATTAGACAACTGGCAACAGCAATTTAAGCAAGGTTTGCTATGTAAGTGCAAAACTTTTGGGAAATTCCAAACCCATTATTTTGATCCTTTATGTCAGTAGGGCTTTAGGAAATATCTTTAAAATATAATACCTAGGAAACAGAGTTCACCATAAGGGCATAAGACCTTAGGACATGGGAGCAGAATTTTCCAATCAAGATGGCGCCTGCACACAGTCGACATCTTCTGGATAGATTATGAAGCCATATACTTCACTCCTTGCATTTCTCCTTCCCCTCCCCTCATCTTCTAACTGTGACTCCTCATCTTTTCTTCTCCAGTCCTGCCGAAGGGACTCAGCCCGAAACGTCGACTGTACTCTTTTCCATAGACGCTGCCTGGCCTGCTGAGTTCCTCCAAGCATTTTGTGTGTGTTACTTGGAATTCCAGCATCTGCAGATTTTCTCTTGTTTGTATTTTGCTTCTTTTATGTCTTTTACATTTGTTTCTTGTCTTGAGTGTGATTATGGAACTGCTGGAGCCTGTGATTTGCAGTTTGGAGATTGTTTGGGTGTCAAGAAGGCTGCGAGCCGATGTTTGACTCAATTCCACCAACTAAAGCTTCCACTGTTCACCAATTAAAGCAACAAAGGAGATTGAAATGCCATTTTTTAGCTATGGAGAGGGGAGACTGCCTTTTTATCACTGGTAAGATTGCTCTGCTATGGAAAACGGAGACTGCCTTTTTATCACTGGTGAGGTTACTCTACTATGGAGAGGGGAGACTGCCTTTTTATCGCTGGCGAGATCACTGCTATGGAGACAGGAAATTTTGCCAGGTTTTCTGTGTTGTGTATGTGGCCTTGGACTATGGACTTCTTTCTATCTTATTTTTTTGTATTCTGTGGTTTTCGCCTGATGTGTCTTGTTTTTTTTGTATGTGTGGGGGGATGGGGATTGGGGGGTTGAAGTGCCTGTTCCATTCTTGTTTTTTTTTGTGCCGGGAGGAGGATTTGAAGTTTGACGATCGTGCTGCTTTTCTGTTCTTTCACGGTTTCGTGGCTATCTGGTAAAGAAGAATTTCAGAGTTATATACTTTGATAACAAATGAATCTTTGAACCCGTGAACCTTTGAATTAGGCTATTCAGCCCATTGAATCTGCTCCTCTATTCAATCATGGCTGATTTATCAATTCCCTCAATTCCATTCTATGTCCTTCTCCCCTTCATTTTCAACTACTTCTTCAGTTGAGCAGCTAAACAGACGGTGTGGTTAGTGCTGATTGTACCTCTCGCTCCGCACAATTAAAAATCACAAAACTAAGCATTGATACCTTAAAAACTGCTTGGTGGCATTTTATACAAAAAATTGATTGCTAAAATGGGACAGGGCATTCCCTATTGGACCTGAAGAAAGAGGCTGAGCTGCCAGACCATTGTCACAGTGACAGAACGTGGAACATGTGCTGACCATTTAACGTACTCCATTAGACCAAAACACCATAAGACATAGGAACAAAATTAGGCCAATCTGACCATTGAATAGGCTCCCGCATTCCACTATGATTGATTTATTATCTTTCTCAATCTTTTTCTCCTGCCTATTCCTGTAAACTTTGAGGCTCTTACTAACCAAGAATCTATCAACCTCTGCTTTAAATATACCTAATCTCTTGGCCTCTACAGCTGTCTGTGGCAATAAATTTAACAGATTCACCACCCCCCTAGCTAAAGAAATTCCTTCTCAACTCTGTACTAAATGGACACCCCTCTGTTCTGAGGATGTGCCATCTGGTTCTAGTCTCACTCACTATAGGGAACATTTTCTCCACATCCACTCTGTCTAGGCCTTTCAATATTTGATAGATTTCAATTCTTTTGAATTCCAGTGAGTACAGGCCCAGAACCGTCAAACTTTCAAATCTTTCAAATCTCGGAATCATTTTCATGAACCTCCTTTGAACTGTCTCCAATGTCAACATATCAGTTCATAGATAAGGGGCCCAAGACTGCTCATAACGAGGCCTCACCAGTGCTTTATAAAGCCTCAACATCACATTCTTGCTTTTATATACTTGTTCTCTCAAAATGTTAACATTGCATTTGCCTTCCTCACAACCAATTCAACCTGCAAAATAACCTTTAGGGAATCCTGCATAAGGACTCCCAAGACTCTTTGCACCTCAGATTTTTAAATTTTCTTTCCATTTAGAAAATGCTGTACCCTTTTATTTCTTCTACCAAAGTGCATGACTATACATTTACAGAACAGGCTCGTTTTATTCCCACTCCTTGTTATTGTAACAATAAAAACACACTAAAAAAATTATTGCAAACAGAGAGCAAATTAATTCAAGCTGGCCACAATTTTTATCATCTTCTTTCTTTGTTCAACTTGTTCTTGCAAGAAAATGATGGCACATATGTACTTAGATAATAAATTTATTTGAACTTAGAACTTTAAAAAATGGCCACAACGACCAAGTTTTATTCCTCATTATTGACTTAATTATTTTTATTTAGAGATACAACATGGAACCCTCAATTTAATCCTCACCTAATTGTGGGACAATTTACAATGACCAATTAACCCCTACTAACTAGTATGTCTTTGGACTGTGGGAGGAAACCAGAGCACCCAAAGGAAACTCAAGCACTCCACAGGGAGGAAGATACAAACTCATTACAGATGCCACTGGAATTGAACTCTGATCTCTGTCACACCGAATTGTAATAGTGTCATACTAACTGCTATGCTAAGGTTTGGCCCTAAAATTTGAAGAACCTCTGGATCAATTGCATCAAATCCAAAAGGGAATTATGGTTGTCTGTGTGAGCAGGTGCCACACGGAGGCATGGCATGCCTGGAGTTGGAGCCTGGATTTCGGAGTCCTGTTATTGACTAGTCCAGGGATTGATACTGAAGATCAGAGCCTGAGGATTATCAGTAGTTCAGAGGCTCAGGCCTAGTTGCTGAAGCCTGGAGGCTGGCCTTGGAGTTAGAGGATTGTTTGTGTGTGCATCCGCTAACCTCAGGACGAGTCTACAGTGGGAGGGAGGGAAAGGGCTCGTTATGCTGTTGTGTTCTGATTTTTTGAGTTCTGTGTTGTTCTGGTGAGTATTGTGGGTAAACTATGTTGGTGTGGAATGTGTGGCGACATTTGCAGGCGGCCCCCAGCACATCCTTGGGTGCATGGTTGTTAACACAATTGACATGTTTCCCTGTATGCTGTGATGTACATGTGACCAATAAATCTGAATCTGAATCTGAATCTGAATCTACAATAGTTGATCAGCAGTGGTTCCAGTTGAGTATTTTTGTTGCATATTCTTTCAACACTAGAGGACAGTAGATGAGCAGTATTTCATCAGAACCCGTATCTGTGAGACACACCAGCAGAGAGCAGCAACTCACCTTGTTTGGAAAACGACTTTCACCATCTCAAAACTACACTTGTCCCATGAAACATCTACAACGTTCCTGTGAGAACACAGCAGCATAGAGACAAGAGCATACCTAGTCAACATATTAATCTAAAGAGCATGTACATCATGCAATTTACATTTTAACTAGACAATTACCTTTTTTTTCTGTTTGCTGTCAGTGGCAAATGAATTATCTTAGACTTTGTAGTTGTTAATAAACAAGTAAACTCTATGATTTAAATAGTTCTGGATTATTTTCTTGATCCTGTGGAAGGGTCTCAGCCTGAAATGTCAGCTATTTATTCATCTTCAGAGATGCTGCCTGAACTGCTGAGCTCTTCCAGCATTTTACGTGTGTTGCTCTAGATTTCCAGCATCTGAAGAATACCTTGTGTTTTGGATTAATCTTTCCTTTTTAAATTGCGGTAAGAATGCAACAAGAAAATTATTGACTGAAGTTTGGTAGAACAAAGGGATTGGACAGTAGAGCTCCATAATTCATTGAAAGTGGCGTCACAGGTAGATAGGGTTGTAAGGAAAGCTTTTGGCAGATTGGCTTTCATAAATCAAAGTACTGAGTACAGGAAATGGATGTTCTGTTCAAGCTGGAAAGTTGAAAAAGATGTTGGTGAGGCCTAATTAGGAGTATTGTGTGCAGTTTTGGTCACCGACCTACAGGAAAGATCTAAATAATGTTGAAAAACTACAGAGAAAATTTACAGGGATGTTCCACCTACCACCTCACCAGTCTCCGGGTCCAACATATAATTCTCTGTAATGTTCGCCACCTCCAACGGGATCCCACCACTAAGCACATCTTTCCCTCCCGCCCTTTCTGCTTTCCGCAGGGATCGCTCCCTACGCGACTCCCTTGTCCATTCGTCCCCCCCATCCCTTCCCACCGATCTCCCTCCCGGCACTTATCCTTGTAAGCGGAACAAGTGCTTGACATGCCCTTACACTTCCTCCCTTACCACCATTCAGGGCCCCAGACAGTCCTTCCAGGTGAGGCGATACTTCATCTGTGAGTCGGCTGGGGTGATATACTGCAGCCGGTGCTCCTGCTGCGGCCTTCTATATATTGGTGAGACCCGATGCAAACTGGGAGACCGCTTTGCTGAACACCTAAGCTCTGTCCACCAGAGAAAGCAGGATCTCCCAGTGGCCACTGCTGTCAAGATGAAGCCACACTCAGGTTGGAGGAGCAACACCTTATATTCCGTCTGGGTAGCCTCCAACCTGATGGCATGAACATTGACTTCTCAAACTTCCGTTAATGCCCCACCTCCCCTTCGTACCCTATCCCTTATTTATTTATTTGTTTGTTTGTTTGTTTGTTTATTTATTTATTTATGCTTTTTTTTTCTCCCTCTGTCCCACTCACTATAACTCCTTGCCCATCCTCTGGGTTCCCCCCCTCTTCTTTCCCCCTAGGCCTCCTGTCCCATGCTGTCCCATGATCCTCTCCTTTCTCCAGCCTCGTATCCCTTTTGCCTATCACCTGTCCAGCTCTTGGCTCCATCCCTCCCCCTCCTGTCTTCTCCTATCATTTTGGATCTCCCCCTCCCCCTCCAACTTTCAAATCTCTTACCATCTCTTCCTTCAGTTAGTCCTGATGAAGGGTCTCGGCCCGAAACGTCAACTGTACCTCTTCCTAGAGATGCTGCCTGGCCTGCTGCATTCACCAGCATTCACCAGTGTGTGTTACAAGGATGTTGTCAGGTCTGGACAACTTGAGTTATAGGAAAAGATTGAATAGGTTAGGATAGAGAGGAACTTTGATAGCAGTGTACAAAATAATGAGCAGTATAGGTAGGGTAAATGCAGGCAGGGTTTTCCACTGAGGTTGGGTGGGATTACAAACAGAGGTCATGGGTTAAGGGGGAAATGTGAAAAGTTTAAGGGGAACTTAGGGGAAATTTCTTCACTCGTGTGGAATGAGCTGTCAGCGTAAGCGGTGCATGCAAGCTTGATTTCGACATTTAAGAGAAATTTGGATAGGTACATGAATGTTAAGGTTATGGTCCCAGTGCAGGTCAATGGGAATAGACAATTTAAAGAGCTCAGCATGGACTAGATGGGCTCAGGGGCCTGTTCCTGTACTGTACTTTTCTCTCACTTTTCTACGTTTGCTGTTGGAAACACATAGGTTTAATTTACTTTAATATGTACTATTACTCCTCTCATTTTCAAATAACAATAAATCTTCATCTGCAGTATATGGTCATGTCTATTTACTAAGAAATTCTCTGATATTGAGGCAATTACTCAGCTGTCTAGCACTAAGGGTTAGGGGAACACGTGCATTAATTCCTTCTGTGTGAATATTACTGTACATTGTTGAATAAAACTGCTTCTGTCAAGAGTTTCTTCTGGATCAAGAAAAACAGATTCAAAATCTGTTGGAGTTTTAGAGAGGGTACAGAGGAGATTTACCAGGATGCTGCCTGGATTAGAGAGCATGCCCTGTGAGGATAGGTTGAGTGAGTTAGAGCTTTTCTCTCTGGAGCGAAGGAGGGTGAGAGGTGACTTGATAGAGGTGTACAAGATGATGAGAGGCATAAATAGAGTGGACAGCCAGAGACTTTTTCCCAGGGCGGAAATAGCTAACACAAGTGGGTGCATAATTTTAACGTGATTGAAGAAATACGTGGGGGGCTATCAGAATATTTTTTTACACAGAGAGTGGTGGATGCATGGAATGCACTGCCAGGGGTGATAAAGCAGATACATTTTTCTTTCGTCCATGTGGTAGATACTAAGAGTCTCTTAAATGTTTCTAATGTACCTACAGTTCTGTACAAAAGTCTTATAGGCACATATCTGTAACTAGGGTGTTTAAGCCTTCTGCACAGTACTGCAGTGATTTAATGTGTTGCAATGCATTGCACTGTACTGCTGTTCCCCCCCCCCCAAAACAAATCATGACATATGTGAGTGATGAAAAACCTGATTCTGATAAGGGTCTCTGTTGTGGACTGAGAGTGGAAGGAGGCAAGGAGAGGAGAATCATGGTTGGGAAAAGAAGATGGAAAGGACCAAAGATGTTTTATAATGATCAATAAACCAATTGTTTGGAATTAAGTGACCTTGCCTGGTGTCTCAGGGCTGGGTGTGTCTAAACCCATGCCACCCCCACTCCTTCTCTGCCACCCGTCCCACGCCCCTCCCACGGTGCTCCACCCTCACCATTCCCAACATCCTTCGCTCCTGCCAGATTTTACAAACTCACTCTCCACTCTACTTTGTCAAATACAGCACTGTGCAAAATCTTAGGCACCTAGCGACATATACGTGACTAAGACTTTTGCACAGTACTGTATGTACATTAGAAACATTTAAGAGACTCCTAGTATCTGCCACATGATGCAGGAAAAATGGCGGGATGGAAGCGTTGGAATGAACCTGGAGAAGTTTGAAAGGCTGCCACGACATTATGGGCCAAAGGTCATAGCACTGTGCTGTATTGTTCTATGTTCATTATGGAAATTTCATTCATAAGACTTTAACATTACGGATCATTCTGCACGTTAATTCATTGAGAAGCATTGAGCTCAGGGGTTCCAACCTGGGGTCCACAGACCCCTTGGTTCTTGGTAGGGTCCATGGCATTACAAAGTTTGGCAACCATAGACTGAACTGAACTAATGAGATAATGGTCAATAATCCCTGCCTTCCGAGAATGAGAGCAAAAATCTAGTATATCGACAGTAGGCACTGGAAAAGCACCACTGTCATATCTGCAAAGTCAGACTAATGAATAAATCCTCACAATCTGCTGAAGGAAAACTGAGCCATCCTCTTCCAGATCAACAAACATTAGGTCTTAATTATTCCCAAGTGGTTATACAGGGCTATATATCAGGTATTTCCCTGTGATTTACTGGAAATCTTCATTATGCTTCACTTTCTCTGGAACGTGAGTGTGTGGCGCAAAGAAATGGGTCTATGTTGTTTAACTTCTGCCCTGCATTTGGACAAAATCAGTAAACAGTCATTAAAAGTGTATTTCTGAAATACACTATCAATCAGATCATTCCCTGGAGGTGGACTAGGCACTATGAAAACACCAAACATTTGTGAAAAACACATCTTGGTCACGGAATCATATTGCAAGGGATAAAGGCCATTCTGCCCAACTTCCCCATGCTGACCAGATGCCCAGACAAACCAGATCCATTTTCCCTAAATCTTTCTTATCCATCTGAGGAAATTTGGCATGTCCCCTTTGACCAGCACCATTTTTTATTGCAGCACACAAGAAAGCATCCAATCTGGTGCACCATGGCATGGTATGGAAACTGTTCTGTCCGTGACCACAAGAGACGGTCGAGAGCTGTGGACACAGCTCAGCACATCACAGCAGCCAGCCTCCCCTCCATGGACTCTCTCGGTCTGCAGAATCAAAGGCCCATCCAGCCCAGACACTCCCTCACTTCCCCTCTCCCTAATAAAGTGTATCATTCAACCTCGTACTTTTTCGTTTACCTGCCCTCGTCATTCGGATAGAAGATACAAAAGCCTGAAGACTTAAGAACATACTCTATCCCACTGAATTGTTTCCCTGGTACAATAAGATGTTTTACCTTATACCTTGGGTATCGGGGTGGAAGTACGTCGCTGCCAAAGGTGGTGTAGGGCTCTTGTTCCCTCCGCTAGCCTGCAGGTTACCCTTGGGCAAGGTGTAGCACCTGCTTAGCCCCCAACCATGGTCACGTAAAACAATGGGAGTAGCTGGTAGATGGTTGTATGAGCAGCTGGTGCACATCACAAGTCCTGGTCATGCAGCCACTGACACCAGGCAGACAATCTCTGAAGAGTATTGATAATGGCTGGGGTCACCTGTCTTGTAAAGTCACTGCCCAGAAGAAGGTAAGGGCAAATACTTCTGTAGAAAAATTTGCCAAGAACAATCGTGGTCATGGAAAGACCATGATCAACCACGATATACGACACAGCATATAATAAACAAAACTTAGTGTTCTGTGTAATGAATTGACCTGTATGAAATATTTGCTAGACAAGCTTTTCACTGTATCTCAGTTAACGTGACAGTAATAAACCAAGTGACCAGTTTATCACATGGAACCAATTACCGATTTTCTCTCCAATATTTTTCTTAATTTCTTACATAAAAGAACACAGAGTACAGTAGAATATATTATACATATCGATTATAATATAATGAAATTACAGATAAGGTGTAATTACCCCATATCCATATAAAATTAAATTTAAAAAGGAAAAGATCCTTAATATATAGTAGAACATATTATTTGCCGACATCTGTGCTTGATAGCAAATCAAAGATTACGAAAATAATTCAAAAAAGGTCCCCACAATGTTAAAAAATATTGTCTAGGTTTGGAAATTGAACAGCGAATCTTTTAAACACAGAACATTATAGAACAGTACAGGCCCTTTAGCCAACGCTGTTGCGTCAGAATTTTAGGCTATTCTGTGATTAATTTGACCCTAATAACCCTCCATTTTCTTTTCATCCATGTGCCTAATGAAGAGGCTTTTAAGTGGCTCTAAATATCCCTAATGTACCTGCCTCTACAACCACTGTTGCACATATCCACCATTCTCTGTGCAGGGTTTCTACCTTGGGCATCTCCCATATATTTCCTCCAATCACCTCAAAATTATGCCCTCATGTTATCAGCCGTATCCACTCTGGAGAAAAGTCTTAGGCTGTCCACTTGATGTATCAGAATCAGGTTTAATATCTCTGCCATATGTTGTGAAACTTGTTGATTTGAGACATCACCTTTTGAAGATGTCCTCGGTGCTGAGAAGCTTGTGTCCATGATGGTGCTGGCTGAGTTTGCAAAATTCTGCAGCTTATTCTGATCCTGTGCAGTGGCCCCCTTCATACCAGACGCCGTTATAGTGCTCACCTTCTCCAGTTCCTTGCTGACATTGGCTAGAGATGAAAGGTACACCGGGTAAAGGCAGTGAACTCCCTCGGCAGGTAAAACGGATGAGACTTGATTGCTAGATACTCCAGAATCAGAATCAGAATCAGGTTTAATATCACCGGCATACGTAGTGAAATTTGTTAACTTTACAGCAGCAGTTCAATGCAATACGTGATAAATAAATATAGAGAAACAATCATTAAATAGATATATATATATATATATATATATATTTAATAGCGGTTAAAATAAATAGTGCAAAATAACAGAAATAAAAAACGTTGTGAGGTCGTGTCCGTGAGTTCAGGAATCAGATGGCAGAGGGGAAGAAGCTGTTCCTGAATCACTGAATGTGTACCTTCAGGCTTCTGTATCTCCTACCAGTGTGAAGAGGCCATGTCCTGGGTGATGGAGATCCTTAATGATGGACACCACCTTCCTAAGGCACCACTCCTTGAGGCTGTCTTGGATGCTACAGGGGCTGGTTAATCAGTCCTGACCAGGTCAGGTAAGCAAGGCTGAGACAGAATTGCCATGTCCGTGCACTATGATAAAACATACTCCATCTCTTCTAGCTTTAACAGACTCAGATGTCCTGTCTTTGTAGAGAATAATGAACCCCTTGGCTTGTAACACTTCATCTGAAATGGTACAGGTGAACCATGTTTCTGTGAAACAAAATACGGTATACAGCAGTTCCCGATGTCCCTCTGGTACAGAAATCTTGTTCTGAGGTCTTCAGTTTTATTTTCCAGAAACTGCACAGCAGCTATCAGAATAGTTGAGCGAGGGAGCCTAAGTCAATTGTACCCGTAGCCCAGCATGCCTTTGGTGCTTCCATTTTCTTGAAGGGGAACTTGCCTAGTGACCTGAGTATGCCTTCTGGAGTCCACCCATTTTGATGTTTGGTAGATAACTTTTTATATGTATGTGTCTTATCACTTTGTGCCCCTCTATCAAGTCATCAGTTTACCAATTTACCTGCCCATTTCACTTCTCAGCTCCCTATTACTTCTCCCTAGGTCCCTTTCTCCTTATTGTCCACTGTCCTCTCCTATCAGAGTTTTTCTCCTGCAGCCCTTTACCTTTCCCACCCACCTGGCTTTACCTGTCACCATCTAGCTATTCTCCTTCCCCACCCTCCACCTTTTTATTCTGGTATCTTCCCCCTTCCTTCTGAGTCCTGAAGGAGGATCTTGGCCTGAAATATTGACTGTTTATTCTTTTCCATTGATGCTGCCTAACCTGCTGATTTCCTCCAACAATTTGTGTGTGTTGCTACCAATTTACCTGTCCAGGTATCTCATAAGTGATGTTACGAAGCACAGAGACAGTCCCTTTTGTGCAGGGGTTCTGTGCCAACTATTTAACACTCAAATATACCGATCCTACTCTAATACTGCTTTATTCAATCTCTTACTAGCTCTTCTTTCAGTTAGTCCTGACGAAGGGTCTCGGCCCGAAATGTCGACTGTACCTTTTCCTATAGATGCTGCCTGGCCTGCTGCGTTCACCAGCAACTTTTATGTGTGCTGCTTGAAACTCCAGCATCTGCAGATTTCCTCGTGTTACTGTTTTATTCTTGTCACAAAGTTATTGGTATCCTGCAATTAACTTGCCAGTCTTACATTTTTTTGCGATGTGGAGAGGAAACGGGACTGTCTGGAGGGAACTTGCAGTCACTTGGAGAAAATGCAAACTCATGCAGAAAGCGACAGTAGAGAGGATTCATTCCAGATCACTGGCATTGTGAAGGTGCAGTACTGTTACCTGGCTCTCTGCATCATTTGTTTCAAATATTCAAAATACACTTGTTACCAAAGTACTGCACGTATAGAGAATACCACTCTGAGATTTGTCCTCCTGCAGGCAGCCACAAAACAAAGAATCACCATGGAACCCGTTCAAGATAACATAAAGCACACAATATGCAAAAAAAAGGACTAATTGTGCAAACAGTAAAAAGCAAGTGAACAACACATTTATTTACTTTCTTATTTGTTTGTTTGTTTAGAGATACAGCACATGGAACAGGGCCTTCCGGCCTAGTGAGCCACACAGCCCAGTAAACCACCTATTTAACTCCAGCCTAATCATTGGGCAATTTACAAAGATCAGCTCACCTACTATTAAAACTGCACTAGGTTATCACTCCTGACAATCTCAAGGAATTTTTTAACTCAAAACGTTAGTTCAAAAATGAAGTTCATTCAAAATAATTTTAGAATGATTTTGTATTTGTTAAACAGTAAATTAGTTTTGTGTGCAAAGTTGTGGAGAGAAATAATTTTGAAAAACCAGTCAACTTGCATCACAATTGATAACAACACTTAAAAATAAAGAACTACTCTCCCATTTGAGTGTCCACGTCTGCAAAGTTTACAATATTCAGAAAAAATTATTCCAAATATCTCGAGTTTTTCTCTTAGGAGTGAAGGAGGCTGAGAAGTTTCTTGATAGGGGCAAATACGATTATAGGAGGCATATATTGAGCAGGTAGCTAGAAACTCTTCTCTCGCAGGTCATTCCGACATTCTGCAGGCCCAATCTGTGGGAGGAGCAGGCCACAGCAAATTAAATAAAGAAGGGATAAGCAGGGTGGCCATTGTTGGGAGTAGGCTAGTGGTGAGACCTGGTGTGTCAGGCTTCAACTCGGAAGAGGAGTTGTCTCTGGGTAAGGTTCCCTTTTTTTCCCTCTCTCTTGCTGCACTTAGTGTAGTAAATATCTGTTGTGTGTTCTACATTCTGGATGTTGGAGTCCTGGGAGATCCAAAGCTCCTTCAGGACTGTGTTAGGCAGCAACTGTTTGACCTTTGTCTTCTACAGGAGAGTGTGGCGATAATGAGTTACAGGGAAGCAGTCACTCCAAAGTTGCAGGAGGTGGGTAGCTGGGTGTCTGTCAGGAGAAATGGAAATGTGAATAGGCAGTTAGAGTGACCACCCCTGTGGCTATTCCCCTCAAAAATAAGTACACTGTTTTGGATACTTTTGTAGAGGAAGATCTCCCAGTGGAATGTCATGGAGACCAGGTTACTGGCATCGAACATGGGTCTGTGGTGCAGAAGGGAAGGAGGGAGAAGGGGGGAGATGTAGTGATAGGGGGCTCAGTAGTCAGAGGAAGAGACAGGAGATTCTGTGGATGTAAATGGGACACTCGGATGGTATGTTGCCTCCCAGGTGCCAGGGTGAGGGACGTCTCAGATCACGTCCATAACATTTTGGAGAGGGAGGGAGAGCAGCCAGATGTCTTGGTACATATTGGTACCAATGACATAGAAAGGAAAAGCAAAGTGGTCCTGGAAAGAGAATTTAGAGAGAAAGGAAGAAAACTGAGAAGCAGGACCTCCAGGGCAGTAATTTCTGGATTGCTGCCTGTGCCATGCATCAGTGAGGATAGAAACAGGATGATTTGGCAGATAAATGTGTGGCTGAGAAGCTGGTGCAGGGGGCAGCACTTCAGGTTCTTGGATCACTAGGATCTCTCTTGGGGGTGGTAGGACCTGTTCAAAAGTGACAGGTTGCACCTGAACCCAAGGGGGACCAATATTCTCCATGCAGGTTTGTTAGAGCTGTTGGGGAAACATTGAACTAATTTGGCAGGGGGTGGGAACTGAAATGAAGGGACTCAGGATAGGACGGATGGTGAAAAAAGCGAAGATAATGTTCAGTCAGACTGTCAAGAAGAGCAGGCAGGTGATAGGACAAAATTACAGCCAGCAGGGTGAGTACAAGTGCATTAGGGATACAAAACTAAAGGGGAGTTGTAAATACCACACTCGAAATGTTACATCTCAATGCATGGAGTTTAAAAAATAAGGTGGACGACCTTGTTACATTTTTACAGATTGTCGGGTACAATGTTGTGGCTGAAGGACGTTTGTAGTTGGGAGATAAATGCCCAGGGTTACATATTGTATTGGTTGGGAGAAAAATATAGGGCGCACTGTCACAAGTAGAGTTTTTACACAGCAAGTTTTAAAACAGATTGCCGGTGTAGAGGCAGGTACATTTAAAAGACCTGTAGATAGGCAACGTGGATGAAAAATGGAGGATAATGTGGGAGAGAAGGGTTAGATTGAACTTAGAGCAGGTTAAATGGCTGGCCAATATCATGGGCTGAATGGCAGTGTTATTCTACCTTCTACTGTGAGTTAACGATCTGCTAAGAAATGAGGCTGAATAGTTTTCTCTCGTTCCCTGGCTCTGGACAGCGTGTAAATGCTCAATAAATGTATCTGATTCTCATTAATCAGTGTGGATAATTAACTCATTCCCGAGGGAAAAACCTCATGGCAGATTTCTCAGCTGGATAAGACAGACATCTTCCTAAATCAATCGCGGAATCTGAAGTCTGATGTTTTGCGCAGCAGTGCAGTTCAAGGACAAAAAGTCTATAAATTACTAAAAAACACTAAACAGCATACAAATAAGGAATGAACAGGTGGTGTTCATGGACCATTCAGAAATCTGATGGTGGAGGGGAAGAAGCTGCTTTTGAGAAACTGAGTGTGGGTCTTCAGGCTTCTGCATCTCCGCTCCGTTGGTAGAAGTGAGAAGAGCAAATTCTTGATGGTGGGGGTTCCTAATGATGGATGCTGCCATCTTGAGCATCACTTCTTGAAAATGTCCTTGATGGTGGGAGGGGTTGTGTCCACGATGGAACTGGCTGAGACGACAGTCCTTTGATCCTAAGCATTGTAGCCTTCATACCAAGTAATGCATCCTGTCAGGATGCTCTCCATTGTACACCTTGAGGAATTTGTAAGTCTTTGTTGACATACTTGTTGTTTCATACGGCATGGCTCGGAGAGGCAGACCCAAGTCTGTCCATTTGGAAGCCAGGGTTGAATATACTGAATTCCTTTGTATACAGTACTGACATACTGAATCCTATTGAATACATTTAAAGTTCAAAAGTTCAAAGTTCAAAGTACATTTATCATCAAAGCAGTACAATATACACAACCCTGAGATTCGTCTCCTTACAGGCAGCCACTAAACAAAGAAACCTTATAGAACTATTTAAAAAAGATAGTCAAACACCCAATGTGCAGAAAATAAACAAATTGTGCAAACAACAAAGTAAGTAAATAACATTCAGAACTAAAGTTCACAGAAGTGAGTTCACAGCCATGAGAACAGTCATCACTGTAGCTGATTCAGGAGCCCATTATGTGCAGGCCATGGCCTCAGTTCAGTACAGAGATGGGTAAACCTTGCAGTGCAGTGAGCTGAACAGGCATTAACACCCTGACCTTTTCAATATGGCCCGGCGCTTAAATTGTCCAAACCTTGGATCATTCTTTTCTCTCAGACCTGGGCCCTACACTCTCAGGCCTGGGTCTCGCTGCCTCGATTCTCCCCATCCCTGACCTTTCCAATTTGGATCAGGTGCTTAAATCAATCAAAGTTTGGGTCTCTTCTCACTCGTGCCCAGGCTCAGGACCCGTTGCCTCGACTTCACATCGCCTCCACTTGCTTTGCCTCCAATTCCGCTCCAGCAATGGCCAAACAATGACTTAATCCCCACTCTCATGTCTGGGCATTGTTGCCTGGATTCAGCCTGTACATGCCGGGCCACAACTGTCCTTCACCTTCGAGACTTCCGTTCACACTGCAACAATGCCGGTTCACACGGGCAGTTCAACAGGTCAGCTCCAGAAAGGAAGTTACAGGAAATTGATAGCAGTGATTGCATCTGAGAAAATATGTGCATAATACAGTAATTTTTTGTTCTGTTTGCTGCCAGCAAGTCGTCGCTGGGCTTTACCAGCACCATCGAGGGATCGAGGGCATGCTCTGTTTTTGCTTCTATCATCAAGCAGGGCTAGAGAAACCATAGATCCCACACCGCCAAGTTCAGGATCCCTCAACCATCAGACTCCTGAACCACAGCTCTGAACTAAGTTTACCACCTACAGACTCACTATCAAGGATTATTTAAAACACATGTTCTCAATGCTATTTTTATTTTCACAGTTTGTCTTCTTTTGCACATTGGTTGTTTGTCGGACTTTTTCTGTTTATGTACAGTTTTTCACAAAATACTATTTTGATTCTTTTTTTTTCCTGCAGGTGCCGGCATACACCCACACACCACCACACTCTGTGTAAAAGAATTTCCCTCTGACATCCTCCTCCTAAACTTTCCTCCAATCACATTAAAATTATGCCCTTGAGTTAGCCATTTCCACCCTGGCTGTCCACTCTACCTAAGCCTCTTACCATCTTGAACATCTCCATCCAGTCGCCTGTCAATATTTCTTGGGTTCTGAATCATTACTTGTCTGTAATAAAATTGTCCCAAAGCTTGTTCAGATCGTATCTAAGTTCCAAATTCTGAGGTTGAGTCACTGTGAATGAATGAATTCTAACCAGGCCATTGGAGATACTTTGCCTGGGTTAATTCTGGGTCTGGTGCCCCATGCTAAGTCCATATAGCTAATGTAACCAATGTATGTCATTAGAACATTCCTCCTTGCATTAAATTATAGTCTAGGTAAGTGGATTAGGAGGAAAGTGAAAGATCATTTTGCTTTAGCAGCAGCTAATTTTAATTATACTTAGTATAAAAATGGCATTGCTTCCTTTTGCAGTAATCAGCCTTGAGGTAGGAAGATATCGTCCTGGAATGAGTTTCAAGCAGTATCTCATCAACTTCTCCACTCACTAATATAAGGAAGTTTTCAGAATTCAGATTTCAGAGTCATCTATTTATTAAATGTATCCGGTAAATGTCCATGCAATAAAGAAACGTGTCCATCATGGACCCTTGGCTCCCCACCATCGAGGACAAAACACTGCATCCATCATTAAGGACCCTCATCACCCAGGATATGTTGTATACTCACTACCATCAGGAAAAGGTACGTGATCCTGAAGGTGTGACAAGTTAAAGGATAACACACTAAAGATCTGTTAAGTTTAAAAAGGCAGTAAATTCAATGCTGTGATAAGGTTAAAAGGATCATACGATCATGAGCAACAATTTATAAGGTGTTTAAAAACAGTAAAAACATATGTTAAAAAGGGATAAAATGCTGAAAGATATTTAATGCATTTCTTTGTTTATTTCATTCTTTAATGTTAAAAGTTAAGCTCCAATAGTATTATCAGTGATCTGCAGAGTAGCCTTGATCTGCTAGCCTGAAGTCGATTGCTTTTGTCTGCACCCACATACCCGGGAGAAAGCGCGGCAGTTTCCTCACTTTAGTAAATGCTGTCAACGAGGCAGCGCCGCGATTTCTCCCCGTTTTTCAGGTGTGTTGTCGGTAATTTACCCTGTTGAAGGGGTCATGATAACTTTCTAACATCTTTAAAGTGTCAAGAGAGTGTTTATGTAACGATTTGACTCCGTTAAGATTAATGTTTTGCCGAGTTTATTAAAGTGTGTGTGTGTGTGTGTGAGCGAAGCCACCGCCAGTTTGTGTAACCACGCCGAGTGCGTTTGCTGTGTGCACGTCTGTAAATGTATTTTGCACAATTGTTTGTGTATTGTTATTTAGCAACTTTATCAAGTTTTGTGAGAGTTTACTGAGCTCATGCTGCATATCATTCACCAGTAACAGTAGAGAAAGTAAGTATGTCTCAGGGAAATACTGTATATTGCTGTAATTTACAGAGGGTATGTATTCTACCCGACCAATTTGTTGTGAAGATATTTTTTTTGTAATTTGTATATATTTGTGATGACTTTAGTAAATGCTCTCAATGAGGCAACACCACATCACTGTCGTGATTATTTCTCTCTGTTTCTCAGGGGCGTAACAAAGGCACGCACTCAACGTTTCAGGAATAGCTTCTTCACCCCTGCCGTCAGCTTTCTGAATGGACAATGAATCCATGAACACAACCTCACTACTTTTGTAACACGCATAAAAGTTTCAGGCCGAGCCCCTTCGTCAGGACTAACTGAATCTAACTTCAGTTAGTCCTGACGAAGGGTCTCGGCCTGAAACATCGACTGTACCTCTTCCTAGAGATGCTGCCTGGCCTGCTGCGTTCACCAGCAACTTTTATGTGTGTTGCTTGAATTTCCAGCATCTGCAGAATTCCTGTTGCTCACTACTTTTGTTCTCTTTTTGCCATGCTTTATATATATGTATATATATCTTATGTAATTTATAGAATATTTTATGTATTGCACTGTACTGCTGCTGCAAAAGAACAAATTTTATGACACATTGTACAATCAGTGTACATAATATGTAGCCCCCAGGTAAGCCTCAGGTTTGCTCAGCTCGCTGTCGTCTAGGGGAAGCAGCCTGTGGCCTCGCCAAACTGGGTAATAGTTTGTGTGGATGCTGTATGATGTACCCCACCCCGACAAATAACAGACAATACACCATATACAATTAAATGATTACACTGTATAGATCTTACTGGAACTATATAATTAATAGAGATAAAATATAAAAGGAAAATAAAAGGTGCCAAACTTATCAAAGATCAACCACTTCATGCGCAACACTTGGAGCTCAATTAACGGAGTCCTCTTTCCACCATTCGATCCCCTCTGACCCCCTCGACCCGCCGCCGGGACCAACCACGGTGGTCGACCAGATGCTCCACACGAGTCTCTCTTCGTCTCCTCTCCTCACTGAAGACCCTGGGCCTCGGACTCCCGCTCAGGGTCAGTCCTGCCGCCCAGGGTCACAGCATCGCGCCTCCTCTTTCTGTCCCTTCCGCGCCAAAGCCCCCGAAACACAATAGCTTACAGACACAGAAGAAAGAATAACATCTATCCCAATTGGTTCATTCTCTCTCTTATCAATAATATAATCCAAACAAGCAGACAGAGAGAGAGAACTCCTTACATTGCAGTTATTATTACAGAAAAGCCATTTTTATTCTAACATAACAAAGAAGCCATTTTGTTAGTCTTCGCAGTAAAATAAAAGAAGAATCCCCTTACATGTGTATGTGTGTGTGTGTGTATATATATATATATATATACACACACACACACATACAGTATGGAGTCATGGAAAACTACAACACAAAAACAGGCCCTTTAGCCCATCTAGTCAATGCCAAACCATTTAAAATGCCATTGACCTGCACCCGGACCATAGTCCTCCATAACCCTTCCATCCAATGAGGATCACATCCACCACTTACACTGGCAGCTCGTTTCACGCTCTTATGTTTAACCCCTGAAACGTTTCATCTTTCACCCTGAACTCATGATCTCTAATTGCAGTCCTACCCAACCTCAGTGGAAAAAGCCTGCTTGCATTTACCCTATCATTACCCCTCATAATTTTGTATACCTCTATCAAATCTCAGATCACTCTTCTATGTTCCAAGACATAAAGCGTGAACCTATTCAATCTTTCCTTATAACTCAGGTCCTCCAGTCCCAGCAACATCAGGTTTTGATTCTGAAACTTGCACTGAAATGCACCATTTGCATTAGCAACCAAGACAACTTGAGGATGTGCCGGGGGTACCCACAAATGTTGCAACACATTCCAGCGTCACCACAGCATGTCCACAATGTTCAGTAGAACAACACAAATAACAACAGCAACAGCTAAACAAGCCCCTTTTTTCAGGCAAGGATACCTACAGTATGCTTAAGAAGCACAGTTTTATCCATAAGACCATTAGTAGCAGAGTTAAGTCATTTGGTGCACCAATTCCACTCCCCGATTCCATCATAGCTGATGTATTTTCCCTTTCATCCCTATTCTCCAACTTTCTTCCTGTCACCTTTAACGACCTGACAAATCAAGAACCTATCAACTTTTGCTTTAAATACACTTTGCCTCCACAGCTGTCTGTGGCAATAAATTCCACAGATTCCCCACTCTCTGGCTGAAGAATAATAAACCAATGTGAAACTAGAACGCAAAAATGCAAGTAAAGTTTAAACACAAGAGATTCTGCAGATGCTGGAAATCCATAGTAACACACAAAATGCTGGAGGAACTCAAGTCAGGCAGTATCTATGGAGATGAATAACCATTTGACATTTTGACCAATAAGACCATAAAATATAGGATCAGAATTAGGCTATTTGGTCCATTGAGTCTGCTCTGCCATCTCATAATGGCTGATCCAATTTTCCTCTCAACTCCAATCTCCTACCTTCTCCCCATATTCATTCATGCACTGACCAATCACCGATCTATCCATCTCTGCCTTGATCATACATAAACGCTTGGCTTTCACAGCCGCCTGTGGCAACAAATTTCACATATTCACCACTCTCCGATTAAAGAAATTCCTTCTCATCTTTAGTCTGAAAGGATGTCCCTCTACTTTGAGACCCTTCATCAGGACTGGAAAGGAAGAGGGAAGAAGACAGATTACAAAGGTGGGGAGAGGGAAAGGCGTACAATCTAAAAAGTGATAGGTGAGACCAGATGAGAGGGAAGGTGGGTGGGTGGGGTAGTGAGATGAAATAAGAAGCTGGAGATGATACGTGTAAAAGGTAAAGTGTTGAAGAAGAAGGAATCTCAGATGAGATGAGAGCGGACCATGGGAGAAGGGGAAGGAGGAAAGGCACCAGGGAGAGGTGACAGGCAGGTAAAGAGAAGACAAAGGGCAACAGGGCATTTAGAAAAGGGAGTGGACAGAAGAGATGGGAAGGGGGGAGAAATTAAAAGAAGATAGTGGACAGAAGAGGAGGGAAGGGGGAGAAATTAAAAAAAGGTAGAGAAATTGATGTTCATTGCATCAGGTTGGCTTATATCCTAAGCCCGGTGGAACCGTTTCTACTGACGGGAGAAGGGGCAAAGGTGGCTTACTGGCGTTTTAAAGCCAGTCGCTTTGGGCAGATGGTGCTTGTCAGCCATGGTTCACAGCTCATCTAAGAGAAGGAAAACTGATTTTAACTCTCCTCTGCCTTGCGGCTATAACCAGTCATAGGGTTGGCTTCGGCAGTAAACCCAGGGGACAAATCTAGAGTGGAGACCCTAAGGCAGTCCTACATTGACTTCCCAGCTGACTGGCAACTCCAGTGATGCTGCTGGTGCCAAATTGCATCAGTCTCTGCTGTTCCTTTGGAGAGAGAGAGCTTGCCACGTGGACAACAGCTTGCTCTCCATATCGTACTGCCCAGGCTTGCGTGTTGATAACGTAGACAGCTAAGACACAACATCCGTGGTCAACCCTGACCGACGGAGGGCCTCCTGTCTTCAGAAGAGAGATGTAGCAGAGATTGATGGTGTATTTTGGCAGAAGTTTTAAGAGTGTGTGTGGGGGATGGAGATAAAGATGTGCAACCACCCCTGCATTTTGAGCTGCAATCCCTTGACAAATAGTGCAGTATATTTTTGCGATTGATTCAAAAAGTACTCTTGCACTCCATCGCCCTGTCCTATTTCTGAATAATGAACCCACCAGCCCTACAGAAATATAACATTATAGTGGCAGCTTGGCTCTGCTTTCTCACTGTATTATGTCAAGTTCCTTTTTAGTTATTTAGTTCCCTAAGGCTTCCTGTACACACTCTCACAACATGAAGTGTAAGATATCCTCTCCTTTAACAACCACAGTATCTGTTAGTTGGTCTGCCCGGTGCAGAGTGCAATATTGTTCCTGCACAAAATACACATTTGAGAGCGTCCCTTGAACACAATCTCTCTGTAATGGTGTCAGCAGTTCCAATGACATTATAAACTCTGGCTGACAGCAGAGTCTGCAAATGCTGCTCTGTTGCTCCCCACGCGTTTTCATGATAGCTTTAAATAACTTTCTATTGATAAAACTAGCTTTTCTCACAAAGTCAATATGGAAGTTTGTGACAAGGTTTCTATATCTCAGGAAATACTTTGTATCATATGTTCAGACCTTAATACCAAGGCGTTTCAATGTTCGGAGTTAAATTCCATCACTGTTTGTAAGGAGTTTGCACCTTCTTGCATGTGTTTTCTCCGGGTGATCTGGTTTCCTCCCACAGTCCAAAGACATACTGGCTGGTAGGTTAATTGGTCATTTTGAATTGTCCTGTATTGGACTGGGCTTAAATAGATGGGTTGCTGGGTGGCACGGTTCGTTAGCCTGGAAGGGTCTGTTCCACCCTGGATCTCTAAATAAAATTAAATATAAATAAAATGAGACACGGGTAGAATGAGACAATTTGGCCCATCGAGTCTCCTCCACCATTCCATCGTGGCTGATTAATTACCCCTCTCAGCCACAATTTCCTGCCTTCCGCTTATAACCTTTTTCACCCTCACTAGTCAAGAACCTATCAACCTCTGCCTAACTATACCCAATGATTTGACCTCCACAGCCATCTGTGGCAACAAATTCCACAGACTCACCATCTGCTGGCTGAAGATATTCTTCCTTGTTGCTGTTTTAAAGGATGTCCTTGTGCTCTGAGGCTGTGTCCGCTGGTCCTAGACACCCTCACTACAGGTTGAGGCAGCTGGCAGGTATGAAATTCTACGAAGCTGAATTTTGAATGGTAAGTACAGGCAGTGCAGGTTAATGGTAATGGTGATAAATATTAATCGATTTTCGGTGCTAATATGGAACACTTTACAGTGCCAGTGATTGGAAGTTTGGGGTTCAGTTCCATCTGCTATCTATAAGGAATTTGTACTTTCTCCCCATCTCCTTGTGAGTTTCCTTCCCTTGCTCTGGTTTCTGCTCACGTTCCAAAACACAAATGGGTTAGTGTTACTCCCAACATCTTTTACGACTTCAACATAACATCCCATTTCCTGCACTCAGTACTTTGAGTTATGCAAAGGCTTTCTTTATGACTCTATGTACCTGTGATGCCACTTTGAAGGAATTATGGATCTGTGCTTCCAGATCCCTCTGTTTTACCACATTCCTCAGTGCCCGTGTAAGACCTACAAAGGTGGAATGTGAATTGGCTGCCTAGTTCCTCTGGCCCATTCAATCTTTTTGAAGAGAATTGCAAACTAACTCTGTGTCCTGTGATCAAACATCATCACATGAGGAAGAGTAAAATTAGAACAAAAAATGTCTATTTCACTGAAAAGCGATTTGTTATGCTTCAACGAATCTGTCCAACATAAGAATCGCTATTTTACAAATGAGGATAATTAGGTACATTGTATATTACTTCCAGCTGAAAACACTAATGCTGACTCACAACTAAGTGGTTGACTTGGTAGACCTGCTTCTACTCAAGAGATTAATGACATTGAAAGCTTCAGCTATTACAGTCAGTAGCCATTTTATTCGTAAAACTTGTTCACCAGCTCATTAATGCAAATATTTAATCAACCAATTACAAGTCAGCAACTCAGTGCATAAAAGCATGCAGAAATGGTCAAGAGGTTCAGCTATTGTTCAGAGCAAACATCAGAATGAGGAAGAAATTTGATCTTAATTGACTGACTGTGGAATGATTGTTGGTGTCAGATGGGGTGGTTTGAGTATCTCAGAAACTACTGATCTCCTGGGATTTTCACATACAACTGTCTCTCGATTTATAGAGGATGATGAGAAAAACAAAGAACATCCAGTGAGTGGCAGTTTTGTGGGCAAAAAATGCCTTGTTAATAAGTGAGGTTTGAGGAGAATGGTCAGACTGGTTCAAGCTGACAGGAAAGCGACAGTAACTCAAGTAACGATGGGTTACAACAGTGGTGTGCAGAAGAGCATCTTTGAACCTATAACAAGTCAGACTTTGAAATAGATGGGCTACAGCAGCAAAAGACTATGAACATACACTCACTGGCCACTTTATTAGCTACAGGAGGTACCTAATAAAGTTGTCACTGAGTGTACGTTTTTAACTATAATGTACAAGCAATGGTTTTGTCCTTTGCTTACATCTGTTTTAGTATGGACTCATTAAATGATAGGTGCCATTCGCAGAAAGTGACCACTTGTGTCATCGTGATTATGGAGACTCTTTAATAGACCTATCCAATTAGTTTCTTTCACCTACACTTTTAATTCACTAGTTTTGTTTTGAGTCTTAGTTCCAAATCTGTTCTCATCAATTGTTAAGCTGCTGGAGTGGAAATGCTTGGAGTTGTTTAATATTCCTGAGTGATGCTGTCTGGACCTGAACATAGGTCAGAGCCTAAATGAAGGGATATTCTGACCAGCATCATCACAGAAATAGAGGCCTTCTTTACATTGGTGAGACCCAATGTAGATGTGGGGACCACTTTGTCGAGTACCTTTGCTCCAACCACTAAAAGCAGGATTTCCTGGTGGTCAACCATTTTAATTGTATTCTCATTCCAACGTGTCAGTCCATGGCCTCCTCTACTGCCATGATGAGACCACTCTCAGGTTGAAGGAGTAGCATCTCACATTCGGTCTGGGTAACCTCTAACCTGGTGGCATGAGTATCAATTTCTCTAACCTGGTAATTTCTCCCCCTCCCCCTCACCTATTCTTTCATCCCACACTATGGCTCCCTCTCATCTTTCCTCTTTTCCTCACCTGCCTATCACCTCCCCCAGTGCCTCTCCCCCTTCATTTTCTTCCTCCTCTTCTCTCCTATCAGAATCCTTTTTCTTCAGCCCATTACTTTTTCAACCTATCACCTCCCTGCTTTTTACTTCTTCCCTAACCCCTTGGCATCACCTATCACCTTCCAGCTATCCTCCTTTCCCTCTCTCCACCTTCTTATTCTGGCTTCTTCTCCCTTCCTTTCCAGTTCCTGAAGAAGGATCTCAGCCCAAGATGTCGACAATTTATTCATTTCCATAGGTGTTGCCTGACCTGATGAGTTTCTCCAGCATTTTGTGTGTGTAGCTCTGGTTTTCCATAATCTGCAGAATCTCTTGTTTTTACAGAAATACCTTGGCAAATAAGACACTGTCAGCTACTGCTTGCTCTTGTATATTGCCATGGGTTTCTTGGACATTTTCCTTGGTTTCTTTTGAATGCTCTGCACTTATTTCAAATGTGTCATCTTTGCATTATAAAGTTGGCTCAGTTTACATAAATTTGAAGCTAGAGCTCATCGATGAAGGTCTCCATAGTTGGAAATACCTGCAGATTGGCTTTCATTCACATACTTAACCTGAATTGAAGCTTGGTGACCAACGACACACCCTACAAAGATTGTGACAGATTATGGTCCTGCAATAGACAATAGACAATAGGTGCAGGAGTAGGCCATTCAGCCCTTTGAGCCAGCACCACCATTCACTGTGATCACAGCTGATCATCCACAATCAGTACCCTTTTCCTGCCTTCTCCTCGTATCCCTTCACTCCGCTACCTTTAAGAGCTCTATCTAACTCTTTTTTGAAAGAATCCAGAGAATTGGCCTCCACTGCCTTCTGAGGCAGAGCATTCCACAGAACCACAACCCTCTGTGTGAAAAAGTTTCTCCTCAACTCCGTTCTAAATTGTCTACCTCTTATTCTTAAACTGTGGCCTCTGGTTCTGGACTCCCCCAACATCGGGAACATGTTTCCTGCCTCTAGCGTGTCCAATCCCTTAATAATCTTATATGTTTCAATCAGATCCCCTCTCATCCTTCTAAATTCCAGTGTATACAACCCCAGTCACTCAAATCTTTCAAAATATGACAGTCCCACCATCCCGGGAATTAACTTCGTGAACCTACGATGCACTCCTTCAATAGCTAGAATGTCCTTCCTCAAATTTGGAGACCAAAACTGTACACAATGTTCCAGGTGTGGTCTCACCAGGGCACTGTACAACTGCAGAAGGACCTCTTTGCTCCTATACTCAATTCCCCTTGTTATGAAGGCCAGCATGCCATTAGCTTTCTTCACTGCCTGCTATACCTGCTTGCTTACTTTCAGTGACTGATGAACAAGGGCACCCAGATCTCGTTGTACTTCCCCTTTTCCTAACTTGACACCATTCAGATAGTAATCTGCCTTCCTGTTCTTGCCACCAAAGTGGATAACCTCACATTTATCCACATTAAACTGCATCCACCCACTCACCCAACCTGTCCAAGTCATCCTGCATTCTCATAACATCCTCCTCACATTTCACACAGCCACCCAGCTTTGTGTCATCTGCAAATTTGCTAATGTAACTTTTAATCCTTTCATCTAAATCATTAATGTATATTGTAAATAGCTGCGGTCCCAGCACCGAGCCTTGCGGTACCCCACTAGTCACTGCCTGCCATTCTGAAAAGGACCCATTAATCCCTGCTGTTTGTTGGTACTGTGAAGCCTTTCGTCGGTTCAGTTGACCCTGGATGCAGTGCCCGAAGTGTCTGCATGATACACAGGCCAGGGCAGTACGATCTGGAGAGCGAGCTGTTGCCCCTGCAGCAGGCTCTCCCTCTCCATGCAGCTGATGAACCCAAAGGAACGGCAGAGACCCATACAGTTTGGCACCAGCTGTATTGCAGGAGTTGCCAGTCAGCATTGAATGCAATGTACGACTGTCTTAGGGACTCCAGCTCCAGATTTTTACCTCGGGGTTTACTCCCGAAGCCTGCCCCATGAGTGGGTAGAACTGCAAGGCAGTGGAGGCTTGAGATCAGAGTTTACCCTCTCCTAGGTGAGCTGCTAACCGCAGCTCATGAGGCCTGTCTGCCCGAAGTGACTGGTTTTAAGGCGCCAGTAACCCACCTTTGCCCCTTCTCCTGTCAGTAGAAATGGTCCCATCGGGTTTCATGGCTAAGCCACACGTGAGGACCAGAAGCTGGACTTGGTTGTCAGAGGCTATTTGAGATGCATAACTTTGGGAGCATTTAATAGGTAGTGGGAGCTTGTCCCCATTACCACCCCAGCTATAACAAACTTAAGGATCCCTCCAATACTACATTTAAAGGAATTTCCCAGGTACTGAGTTAGTATTTAGAAAGGAAAGGAACACTGAACTATGCTATTGATGGTACCAAGCCCAGCTGCAAAGGGTAAGGGTTGGGCACAGGGCTAGCAACCTCATCTCATAAAAACCCAGAGCTACAGTGACACCAAGAGAAGCTCCAAAGATTTCATCCTTGGGAGAAGAAGGATCTTCGAAGATGGTTACACCAGGGAACAACTTAAAAGACTGGCCCGGGACAGAGGACTCCCTGGCAAGCTGCGGTCAGAAGCCTTCGCCCAGTAGGGGTGATGGGATTACAAAGAAGCAGAAAAGAATATTTAATAAAATTATTATTTTTATCTTTTGCTCATTTTGAAAAGAAAAGCCATTCTGAATTATTATGGAGCTTCAGAAGATACTACAGCTGGGCTGGGCTGAGGTTGCCGCATGGTTCCCCAGGGCCAGCCTGTCTCTGAAATGAAGAAATTTATTCTGATAAATGACAGTTACTTAGCTGGCAAAGGCCCTGCATTTCCTGAGCAGTAACTCAAGACCAGTACAGTCATAACTCGGACCCCTTTTCCAAGTGCATATTGCCTAGAGCTGTCAAAAAAAACAAATCAGAAAACTGTGAACCTAGCATCAGCCAGAATTTCTATGAGGAAAAATGAAAGGCAATCTCATGTGAAAATTGATCTCAATTTACCTGTAGTACACAGCTGGCATTTTGATTGTTTGTGCTTTGCAGCCTGTGGTGCTATCTTCTGGGCTGCACCGCATTGAACCCTTTTCATTTTCCTTAGTGAAGATCCATTGGCCTTCCCTGATTTATTATCTTGGCTTTCAGACCCAGTACTGATGTCACTTCACCGTTTGGTCCAGGATCTTTGTCTTCATTTGTTGTCATTGAATGCTGAGATACTGCAGTCAGCGGAGGACGATTGGAGTGTGGAGATGTCGGAGGAGGTTATTCTAAATTAATATTTAAGTGATTGTTTTTATTTTATTTATTATTTGGATGTAGATGGTAGAACTGGCACTTCTGACCCTTCAAGCTGCAGTACCCAGCAACCCACCTATTTAATTCTAACCTAATCACAGGAGAATTTACAATGACCAGTTAACCTACTAACCAGTATGTCTTTGAATTGTGGGCGGAAACCAGAACACCCAGAGGAAACACACAGAGTCACGGCGAGAACGTACAAACATGTCAGACGGCACCAGAATTGAACTCTGAACTCTGACACCCCGAACTATAATAGAATTTCGCTAGTTGCTAGACCCCCATTTTTTATATTTTATATATTTAATATTTTATGCCCGTTTTATAGTCACAGTGAATAAAAACCATTTGCCGTTGATTTCTTTTTGTGTTGGTTGTATTTGTCAGGACGTGGTTACACTATTCCTTTAGGTTTGCATATAGAATGTTGTCTGTGAAGCATCAAAGAAATTATTAATAACCTGGGAGATGAAGACTGCAGCAACAGGAGTGACCCTATTACTTACTGATGGCTATGTGTGACAGGCGATGAGCTCCAAAGGGCTATCTGGAAAGCCTTGTCTTCTATTTCTTTGCAGTATTATCATGATTACATTAACAATCGATTTCTACTTTTGCCCCAAAAAAGAGTCTTAATCAGATCAGGTGACAGAACTTTTCAATACAACTTTTCGAATGCCGATGTATCTCTTTCTTGCATTTAAGATGAGCCTTATTTGTCGCAAGTATATTGAAACATATAGTTAAATACATCATTTGTGTGACGTCAAATCAATGACGATTCTGCTACGCACCTTGCAAATGTCCCCACACTTCTGGCAGCAGAATAGCATGCCCACAATCAAGGTTCAAATTTACTTTGACATCTTGAACTTTGGACTACTTATTAATCCTCACCTGTGCATCTTTGGACTATGAGAGGAAACTAGATCACCCAGCGGAATCCCAGATGATCATGACAACTCCTTACTGACAGCGCTGGGAATTGAACCCCAGTCTTTCAGCTGGCATTGTGAAGCGTTGTGCTAACCTCCACACTGTCCTTCCTTAAACAACTCATGTCTTTCCATTCAAACAAAACCAATAGACAATATTTCCAAATAGCACCGTCATCTGCAGATCAAAAGACGATCTGTGAGAATCAGAATCAGGTTTATTATCACTGACATACACTATGTGAAATTTGTTCTTTCATGCAGCAGTTCAGTGTAATACATAAAAAGTTACAATAGTATAGGCATCCGTTAGTCTCGTGAGACCATGGATTTGCACCTTGGAAGGTTTCCAGGGCTCAGGCCTGCACAACGTTGTATGGAAGACCAGCAGTTGCCCATGCTGCAAGTCTCCCCTCTCCACGACACCAATGTTGTCCAAGGGAAGGGCATTAGGACCCATACAGCTTGGCACCAGTGTCGTCACAGAGCAATGTGTGATTAAGTGCCTTGCTCAAGGATACAACACGCTGCCTCAGCTGAGGCTCAAACTAGTGACCTTCAGATCACTAGACCGATGCCTTAACCACTTGGCCACGCGCCAACACAAAAAAGTTACTATACGTTACAATAAAGAATAAATAAGTAAATAGTGGAAAAGAGGAATAGTGAGGTGGTGTTCATGGGTTCATAAACCATTCAGAAATCTGATTGCAGAGGGGAAGAAGCTGTTCCTGAATCATTGAGTCTGTGCCTTCTGGCTCTTCTGATGGTAATAATGACAAGAGGGCATGTCCTAGATGGTGAGAGTCCTTAATGACAATAGATGCTGTGTCGCCTAGTGAAACCTTCACAAATGTTTTGTAAGGTACTTTGTGCTCATTCCAAAATCGGAAAAAGTTGCAGAAAGCTGTAAGCTCAGCCAGCTCCATCATGGACACTAGCCTTCCCAGCATCGAGGACAATTTCAAAAGAAAATGCCTCAAAAAGCCGGCATTCATCATTAAGGATATGCCCTCTTCTCATTGCTACCATCAAGGAGGAGGTACAAGATCCCAAAGACATACATTCAGCACAGTACAGGCCCTTTGGCCCACATTGTTGTGCCGACCCTCAAACCCTGCCTCCCATATAACCCCCCACCTTAAATTCCTCCATATACCTGTCCAGTAGTCTCTTAAACTTCACTAGTGTGTCTGCCTCCACCACTGACTCAGGCAGTGCATTCCACGCACCAACCACTCTCTGAGTAAAAAACCTTCCTCTAATATACCCCTTGATCTTCCCACCCCTTACCTTAAAGCCATGTCCCCTTGTATTGAGCAGTGGTGCCCTGGGGAAGAGACGCTGGCTATCCACTCTATCTATTCCTCTTAATATCTTGTATACCTCTATCATGTCTCCTCTAATCCTCCTTCTCTCTAAAGAGTAAAACCCTAGCTCCCTTAATCTCTGATCATAATGCATACTCTCTAAACCAGGTTGCATCCTGGTAAACCTCCTCTGTACCCTTTCCAATGCTTCCACATCCTTCCTATAGTGAGGCGACCAGAACTGGACACAGTACTCCAAGTGTGGCCTAACCAGAGTTTTATAGAGCTGCATCATTACCTCGTGACTCTTAAACACTATCCCTCGACTTATGAAAGCTATCACCCCATAAGCTTTCTTAACTACCCTATCCACCTGTGAGGCAACTTTCAGGGATCTGTGGACATGTACCCCCAGATCATTCTGCTCCTCCACACTACCAAGTATCCTGCCATTTACTTTATACTCTGCCTTGGAGTTTGTCCTTCCAAAGTGTACCACCTCACACTTCTCCGGGTTGAACTCCATCTGCCACTTCTCAGCCCACTTCTGCAACCTATCAATGTCTCTCTGCAATCTTTGACAATCCTCTACACTGTCTACAACACCACCAACCTTTGTGTCATCTGTAAACTTGCCAACTCACCCTTCTACCCCAACATCCAGGTCGTTAATAAAAATCACGAAAAGTAGAGGTCCCAGAACCGATCCTTGGGGACACCACTAGTCACAATCCTCCAATCTGAATGTACTCCCTCCACCACCACCCTCTGCATTCTGCAGGCAAGCCAATTCTGAATCCACCCGGCCAAACTTCCCTGGATCCCATGCCTTCTGACTTTCTGAATAAGCCTACTGTGTGTAACCTTGTCAAATGCCTTACTGAAATCCATATAGATCACATCCACTGCACTACCCTCATCTATATGCCTGGTCACCTCCTCAAAGAACTCTATCAGGCTTGTTAGACACGATCTGCCCTTCACAAAGCCATGCTGACTGTCCCTGATCAGACCATGATTCTCTAAATGCCCACAGATCTATCTCTAAGAATCTTTTCCAACAGCTTTCCCACCACAGACATAAGGCTCACTGGTCTATAATTACCTGGACTATCCCTACTATCTTTTTTGAACAAAGGGACAATATTCGCCTCCCTCCAATCCTCTGGGACCATTCCCGTAGACAATGAGGACATAAAGATTCTAGCCAGAGTCTCAGCAATCTCTTCCCTCGCCTCATGAAGCAGCCTGGGGAATATTCCATCAGGCCCCGGGGACTTACCCATCCTAATGTATCTTAATAACTCCAACACCTCCTCTGCCTTAATATCAACATGCTCCAGAACATCAACCTCACTCATATTGTCCTCACCGTCATCAAGTTCCCTCTCATTGGTGAATACCGAAGAGAAGTATTCATTGAGGACCTCGCTCACTTCCGCAGCCTCCAGGCACATCTTCCCAACTTTATCTCTAATCGGTCCTACCTTCACTCCTGTCATCCTTTTGTTCTTCACATAATTAAAGAATGCCTTGGGGTTTTTCTTTACCCTACTCACCAAGGCCTTCTCATGCCCCCTTCTTGCTCTTCTCAGCCCCTTCTTAAGCTCCTTTCTTGCTACCCTATATTCCTCAATAGACCCATCTGATCCTTGCTTCCTAAACCTCATGTATGCTGCCTTCTTCCACCTGACTAGATTTTCCACCTCACTTGTTACCCATGGTTCCTTCACCCTACTGTTCTTTATCTTCCTCACCGGGACAAATTTATCCCTAACATCCTGCAAGGGATCTCTAAACATCGACCACAGGTCCATTGTACATTTCCCTGCAAAAACATCATCTCAATTCACACCCGCCAGTTCTAGCCTTATAGCCTCATAATTTGCCTTCCCCAATTAAAAATGTTCCTGTCCTCTCTAATTCTATCCTTTTCCATTATAATGCTGAAGGCCAGGGAGTGGTGGTCACTGTCCCCCAGATGCTCACCCACTGAGAGATCTGTGACCTGACCCGGTTCATTACCTAATACTAGATCTAGGATGGCATTCTCCCTGGTCGGCCTGTCCACATACTGTGATAGGAATCCATCCTGGACACACTTAACAAACTCTGCCCCATCTAAACCCTAGGACTAATAAGCCCTGAGATTCTTTCTCTGCGGGCATACTTAGCAAATCTATAGAATAATAAATGTAAACTGTAAACATCAGCAATCATTAACTGTAAACAAACTGTGCAAATGCAGATATAAATAAATTGTCATAAATAATGGGCATGAACTGACAATATAACAGAGTCCATAAAAGGGCCTATAAATGAGTGTAGCTATCCCCCTTTGTTCAGGAGCCTGATGGTTGAGGGGTAGTAACTGTTCCTGAACCTGGAGGTGCGAGTCCTGAGTCACCTGTATCTTCACTCTGGTGGCAGCAGCCTGGGTGGTGAGGATCTTTGATGATGGATGTCGCTTTTCTACAGCAATATTTCATGTAGATGGTTGCAAGGGGTTTTACTGGTGATGTACAGGAATGAATTCAATCCCTTTTGTAGGATTTTCCACTCAAAGGCATTGGTGTTCCCATACCAGGCCATGATGCAGCCAGTCAGCACACTTTCTACCACACATTTATGGAAGTTTGACAAGGTTTTCGATAACATGCCGAACCTCTGCAGATTCCTGAGGAAGTAGAGGTATTGTTATGCTTTCTTTGAAACAATATTTATATGATGGGTCCAGGACAGGTCCTCTGAGATAGTGACAGCCAGGAAACTAAAGTTACTGACCCTCTCCACCTCTGATCCTCCAATGATTACTGGCTCATGGACCTCTGGTTTCCCTCTCCTGAAGTCTACAATCAGTTCCTTGGTCTTATTGACATTGAGTGAGAAGCTGTTGTTATTGCACCACTCAGCCAAGTTTTCAATCTCCATCCTGTATGCTGATTCATGATCCCCTTTGATACAGCCCCAACAGTGGTGTCATCAGCAAACTTGTATACGGTGTTGGAGCTGTACTTAGCCGCACAGACATAGGTGTAGAGTGAGTAGAGCAGGGGGCTAAGCACACATCCCTGCGGTGCTCCTGTGCTGATGGAGGTTGTGGAGGAAATGTTTTTCCCAATCCAAACAGACTGGGGTGCACAAGTGAGAAAATCCGGGATCCAAATGTACAAGGGGGTGTCCAGACCCAGATTTTGGAATTTGCTGATAAGCCTTGAGGGGATGATGGTGTTAAATGCCGGGTTGTAATGAATAAAGAGCATCCTGATGTATGCATCTTTGCTGTCCAGATGTTCCATGACTGTACGAGGAGCTAACAAGATAGCACCTGTTGCTTTGGTAGGTGAATTGGAGCAGATCCAAGTCACCATTCAGACAGTAGCTGGAACGGCAGTCTCTTAAACTATTTCATTACTGTTAATATAAGTGCCACTGGGTGATAGCCATCTAGACAGGTTACCACACTCTTCTTGGGCACCGATACCATTGAAGCCTGCTTGAAGCAGGTGGCTACCACACGCTGCCAGAGCGAGAGATTGAAGATATCCATGAATACACCAGAGTGTTGGCCAGCACAGGTCTTCAGTACTTGGCCAGATGCTCCATCTGGACTGGATTGTTTCCTTGGATTCACTCTAACGAAGGCACCCTGCACATCACCTTCAGATACTGAGACCAAAGGATCATTGGAAGACATGAGGGTGCATGATGGTTCCTCCCAGTTCTGGTCGTCAAAGTGAGTATAGAAGGAGCTACGGGGACAGCTTCTTCCCTCGCCATCAGATTCCTGAATGGACAATAAACCCATGAACACTACTTCACTACTTCCTTTGCTCTCTTTCTGCACTACTTAATTCATTTAATCTTTACATATATTTCTTGTTGTAATTCAAAGTTTTTTATTATAATGCATTGCAAAGTACTGCTGCCACAAAACTCAAATTTCACAACATATGCCAGTGATAATAAGACGAACAAAAATAATTTTTACCTTCTTCAGTCCTCCCTGAATTTACACGTATATGGTGGTAAAACTGGGATCTGCGAAAGACTTGCAGGAACTGTCATATTGAGAAGTTTGTTGCTGGAGAAGATAGCTTGCATTGTGGAACCTGTTGACATGTTTAGGTTTCTGACTAGGACCTAAAATAATTTCTCACTATATTCGAGATTTGGCAAGAAAATCGTTCATATATCATGAGCTAAAAGAACATAATGGTCAATTCCACCAAGGTGTCGAGGAATTGGGTGCTATGAGGTTAGTGTAACACCTTACAGGGCTAGCGATTAGCATTCAATTCCCGTAATTGTCTGTAAGGAGTTTATACGTTCTCCCTGTGACCACATGGTACTTTGGCTTCCTCGCACAGTCCAAAGACGTACGGGTTAGTAGGTGAGTAGGTTGCGGTTATGGTATGTTGTCCCTTGAAGTATGGCGACACTTGCGGGCTTCCCTCGGGACAGCCTCAGACTGCGCTGGCCTTTGACGCAAAGGATGCATTTCACTGCATCAAGTCAGAAGTTTGCAGACGCTGGAAATCCAACGCAACACATGCAAGATGCTGGAGGAACTCAGCAGGTCAGGCAGCATCTATGGAGAAGAATAAATAGTCGGCGCTTTAGGCTGTGACCCTTCCTCAGGTCTCGGCCCGAAATGTCGACGGTTTATTCATGTCCATAGGTGGCTGCCTGAACTGCTGAGCTCCTCCTGCATTTTGTGTGTTCAAAGTTCAAAGTACAAAAGTTCAAAGTTAATATATTATCAAAGTACATATATATCACCACATACAACCCTGAGATTCATTTTCGCGCGGGCATACTCAGCAAATCTATAGAATAGTAACTATAACAGGATCAATGAAAGGTCAAGTAGTGTGCAGAAGACAACAAACTGTGCAATGCAAATGTAAATAAATAGCAGTAAACAATGGGAACATGAAATAATAAGATAAAGAGTCTTTAAAGTGAGATCATTGGTTGAACATCTCCGTGGATGGGCAAGTGAGTATAGTCATCCTCCTTTGTTCAAAGGCTTGATGGTTGAGAGGTATCTATTTTGTGTGTGTTGTATTTCACTGCAGGCTTCAGTGTATGCTACCTCAATGTACTGATCTGTATGGATGCAATGCAAACATTTCTCACTGTACCTCTGTAAATGCGACAATAAGAAACCAAGTTACCCATTTTACCAGTTTAACAGTATTTTCCTTAAAGAGCTGGGATGCAAGATGAGGAAGCATCTAAACAACATTGGTGGGATAGTTAATAATGAAAAAATACTGGTTATTCTGCTTCAGTAAGCTTTCTCATAAATCATACAGTTTTTTACAAACAATTTCCCATAAGAGGATTGACCTGTTATTTATAATTTAATAGTACAATGGTATGTCTAGCTCATTCACAACAGTCTCCTAATTGTATGAGACACTGTCAATACATTGCTTGGTCAGGCCAATGTATTCCTTCAAGAGATGAAGTTTAAAAAAAAGTATCCGATATAGCTGGACAGCTGGAAGTGATTGAAAGCCCAAGGTACCTTTCAGAACAATGCTCAGGAGAACCCCAGGCATTAACAATTTTATCTACTTCAAAAAGAAATTCAGCAAACGAGGTCAGTGTCTCTGCAGGACAAGTCAGATCAAAAATTTCAAATGGTAGTGTTATCGTCAGATGTATTCAGAATATTTTATACGCCCCTTGCCTGAAAACTTTAACCCTTTATTGGCCAAGTTTTAAAAGACACTGGGTACCTTCGGATGCCTTTACTGTTAAATTACCGTGAGAGCAATAGCTTGGTGGTGTTCTATTATATGGGGAGTCACGCCAGATGTAATCTTGCCTGATGTTTAGAGCTTGAACTGTCACTGATGAACAATGGAAGTTATTATTATTATTATTATATTTTTATTTTTTCCTCAACTCACCTGAGGTACAGGCATAACCAATCATGCTCATTTCTCAATTGCTAGGAACATTCGGATTATTCTAGTGGTATTTAGTATTATGGGCTTTCTGAGGATTTACATAGATATTACTGTGTATCCCTAATTGTCTAATGCTATTGAGTAGTGCCTTTGGAACGATACCAGTTGTAGACATTACTGTCGGGACAATGTATACCCTGTTCATGTTCCATCCTCTTTCAATTTCCTCTTTTCATTCAGCATTAGTTCTAGTGTTTTTCACTTACTGATTTCTGTATGTTATGTGTGTTTAGAATGGCTATATCTATTAAGTATCAAATTGTTTATCCTGTATTATATGTCCAGATGGTTATTATGGATTGTCTTCTCTGTAATAAACGGATCAGTCGTAATATAATCTGTGGGACTCTAACTCTAAAACTGGATCAGGCTTGTATTTATAGTAAGGTATGATTTATTCCATGAGTTTGTATCTTAAAGCAAGATTTTGATGAATGATGTTTTCCGCTTGATTGTGACTGTGTAAGTAATCAGGCTGAGTTATGATTATTTTTATTATTATTTGCATTTGCACAGTTTCACTTAATTTGTACATTGGTTGTTTGTCATTCTGTGTTTGTGTGTAGTTTTTCATTGATTCTATTGCTTTTCTTAGTTCTTCAGTGAATTCCTGCAAGAAAATGAATTTCAGAGTGGTGATATATACATACTTTGAAAATAAATTTACTTTGAACTTTGAACTCTGGGTGAAAGGAATTCTGGACCTGACCCATGAATGTCAAAGTGAATTGTAGAATCCCTATGTCTGGAGGTTGCCTGGCAGAACTCAACAAATTCAGTACAAATTTATTTATTTATTGATACGCAGCATGGAATAAACATTTCCGGCCCTTCGAGGTGTGAAGCCCAGCAACCCTGACTTAACCCCAGCCTAATCACGGGAAAAATTTACAATGGCTCACAGATACGTCATTGAAATCTGGCCTCAACATTTGGACCTACATGGACCTCTGACCCCAAGATTCACTGATCTGAGGATCACTGTCCCTCATGCCTCCTGTCTGTGTGGACGTCTAACGGCTCCTCATCGTATGAAGTTTTGACATCGTTCAAGTGTTTCATTGAGAGTCCCAATGAAAGGTCATTGACATGAACCAGTAACTTTGCTTCTTCCTATTTAGTGTTGCTAGGTTTTTCAGATTTTACTTTAGTTCAGTTGAAAGATTGGCTGCTGAGATGATAGATAAGATAGACAGATAGATAGATAGATGGAAAGATAGAAAGAGAGATAGATATATAGAGAGATAGAGATAGATAGATAGATAGATAGAGGAACAGAAACTGTAGATGAAATGAGAAAATCTGCTGATGCTGGAAATCTAAGCAACAAACACAAAATGCTGGAGGAACTTAGCAGGCCAGGCAGCATCTATGGAAAAGAGGAAACAGTCGATGTTTTGGGCCAAGACCCTTCATCAGGACTGGAAAGAAGTTAGAGCAAGAAAGTGTGGGGAGGGGAGGAAGTAGTACATGGTGGTAGGTGATAGGTGAAACAGGGAGAGAGGGAGAGGTGAAATAAAGAGCTGGTGAGCTGATAGCTGAAAGAGATAAAGGGCTGGAGAAGAGGGAATCTGATAGGAGAGGGTATAGTCATAGTCATAGTCATACTTTATTGATCCTGGGAGAAATTGGTTTTCGTTAGAGTTGCACCATAAGTAATTAAATAGTAATAAAACCTTAAATAGTTAAATAGTAATATGTAATTTATGCCAGGAAATAAGTCCAGGACCAGCCTATTGGCTCAGGGTGTCTGACCCTCCAAGGGAAGAGTTGTAAAGTTTGATGGCCACAGGCAGGAATGACTTCCTATGACGCTCTGTGTTGCATCTCGGTGGAATGAGTCTCTGGCTGAATGTACTCCTGTTCCCAACCAGTACATTATGTAGTGGATGGGAGACATTGTCCAAGATGGCATGCAACTAGGACAGCATCCTCTTTTCAGACACCACCGTGAGAGAGTCCAGTTCCATCCCCACAACATCACTGGCCTTATGAATGAGTTTGTTGATTCTGTTGGTGTCTGCTACCCTCAGCCTGCTGCTCCAGCACACAATAGCAAACATGATAGCACTGGCCACCACAGACTCGTAGAACATCCTCAGCATCGTCTGGCAGATGTTAAAGGACCTCAGTCTCCTCAGGAAATAGAGATGGCTCTGACCCTTCTTGTAGACAGCCTCAGTGTTCTTTGACCAGTCCAGTTTATTGTCAATTCGTATCCCCAGGTGTTTGTAATCCCCCACCATGTCCACACTGACCCCCTGGATGGAAACAGGGGTCACCGGTACCTTAGCTCTCCTCAGGTCTACCACCAGCTCCTTAGTCTTAGTCTTAGTAGAAGACCATGGAAGAAAGGGAAGGGGGAGATGGGCAGGTAAGGAGAGGGAGGGAAATGGAAATAGGCATGGTGAAGTGGGGGGCAATTACTGGAAGTTTAAGAAATCGATTTTCATGCTGTCAGTTTGGAGGCTACCCAAACAAAATATCAGGTGTTTCTTCTCCAACCTGAGTGTGGCAGCAGAGGAAGCCGTGCACTGACATGTCAGAATGGGAATGAGAAGTAGAATTGAAATGAATGGTCACGGGCAGATCCTGCTAACATTGAATCGCCTATGTTCAAGTACGTGGAATCGTCTATGTTCCAAACCTACACCAGTATCACTCCCCAACCTTTCTTGTGTATGTGGAACAGTGTTTGTTCCAAGCCTAACATGGGTATTACTCCACAACTTTTCCTACGCTACATCGACGACTACATTGGCACTGCTTCCTGAACCCATGCTGAGCTCGACGACCGTCAACTTTGCCTCCAATTTCCACCCTGCCCTCAAATTTACCTGGTCCATTTCTGCCACCTCCCTCCCCTTTCTCAATCTCTCTGTCTCTATCTCTGGAGACAGTTTACCTCTTTATCTTTTATAAACCAATTGATTCTCACAGCTACCTGGACTATACCTCTTCCCGCCCTGTCACTTGCCTCTTCTCTCAGTTCCTCCGTCTCCACCACATCTGCTTTCAGGATGAGGTATTTCATTCCAGAACTAAGGAGGTCCTGCTTCTTCAAAGAAAGGGGCTTTCCTTCCTCCACCATCAACGCTGCCCTCACCCGCATCTCTTCCATTTTGTACACATTTTCCCTCACCCTACCCTACACCACCCCACCATGGATAGGGTTGCTCTTGTCCTCACCTACCACCCCAATGGACTCTGCGTCCAACACATAATTCTCCATAGCTTCCGTCACCTCCAATGGGATTCCACTTCCAAGCATATTCTCCCCCCCCACCCAGTTTCTACTTTCTACAGGGATCGCTCCCTACACGACTCCCTTGTCCCTTTGTCCCTCCCCACTGACCTCCCTCCTGGCGCTTATCCTTGCAGCGGAATAAATGTTACACCTGTCCCTACACCTCCTCCCTCATGGCCATTCAGGGCCCCAAACATTCTTCCAGGTGAGGCGACACTTCACCTGTGAGTCTGTTAGGGTTATATACTATATCTGGTGCTCCCTGTGTGGCCTCCTGTATATCAGTGAGACCCAATGTAGAGTGGGAGAATGCTAAACTGAGCAAGTAAGCTTTGTCTGCCGGAAAAAGCAGGATTTCCCCATGGCCACCCATTTCAATTCTACTTCCCGTTCCCATTCCAACATGTCAGTCCATGGTCTCTTCTACCGTGGGGATGAGGCCACACTCAGGCTGAAGGAGCAACAGCTTATATTCCGTCTGGGTAGCCTCCAACGTGTTATCCTCCCTTCCCTCTACCCTGTTACTCTGACCTCATCCTTTTTTCCCAGTCCAGATGAAGGGTGAAGCCCAGATGAAGCCTAAAACATCCACTATTTACTCTTTTCCATAGATGCTGCCTGGCCTGCTGAGTTCCTCCAGCATTTGGTGTGAGATACAATAGATAGATAGACAGGTAGATAGATAGATAGATAGACAGACAGACCGATAGATAGACAGAGAGAGAGAGATAGATACAGCAGATAGATAGACGAGGAGATAGATGGATAGACAGAGAGACGGACAGAAAGACAGACAGACAGAAACAGACAGAGATAGATAGACAGAGAGATGAATAGGTAGACAGACAGAAAAATAGAAGGACAGACAGAGAGATAGATAGATAAACAGTAAGATAGGTATAGTTTGCTGAGCACCAGTATAAATGCTTTTCAATGATGATAAGATAATAGAAATGAAAGAATAGACTGGATGAGATATTTTGGACCTTAGTGAGTCTGAAACATTGAATATTGTTCAGTGTTTCATTTGATTCTTATGTCCAACCAGAAGTGCTGAATAGTTGATACTGTATTTGCCCACTCAGACCTCACCATCATAGAAACTAGTCTTGAGCCAATTCAATTTACTCCATGTGATATTGAGAAACGACAGCTGAGAGCAATGAACACTTTACAACATAGTCTGGTTGTCATATGAAAGAGTTGTACTCCTGAATTAGTCATACCACTAGCCATGCTGATAGAAAGCAGTTCAGCTAAGATAAAACAAAGCCATTTAAGGCTTCAAAATCAGGATTTTGATGCCAATTCAACAGACCAGAAGGAACTTGAATTGCTTGACTGGCAACTGACATTGCTAATAAAGGATTTAGCGTTTCCTCAGCATTGAATCTGCTGCTCTGTCAGTCCAATATATTATGTTGTAGTGGTGTTTGATTTCCACTGCTACTGATAATCACTATAACTATATTTCATTGTTATCCGTAATGAAGCCATCAATTTCACTGTGACTTTGTTAGAACTATAGCTTTCAGTGCCTACTGTTCTGTCATAAAAATTAACTTTGTAAAACATTATATTTCATGGAACTACTAATGTTCCTGTACAAACTGCACTGGTAGAACGTAACACACACAAGATGCAATATTTTGGGGCTGAAGCCCTTTAGCTGGACTTGGCCAAAATGTCAACTCTTTATTCCCTTACCTGACTTTGGAGTTCCTTCAGCATTTTGTGTGTGCTGCTCAAGATTCCCAACAATTGCAGAATCTCTTGCGTCTGTGAGCATAACCATCATAAGACCACAAGGTCAAGTTGAATTCTTATTCAAATATACATGAATATAACTAAATGAAACAGCATTGCTCCGGGATCAAGCTACAAAATACATTAACCACAGAACACAGCACACCGCACATAGCACTAATAGTACACATCACAAGACAAGATCACAAGACAAAGGAGCAGAGGTAGGCCATTCGGCCCATCGAGTCTGCTCCACAGCTCCCCCATGAGCTAAACTATTCACCCATCTAGTTCCAATTTCCGGCTTTTTCCCCATATCCCTTGATACCCTGACTAATTAGATACCTATCAATCTGCTCCTTAAACACCCTCAATGATCGGGCCTCCACAGCCATATGTGGCAACGAATTCCACAAATCCACGACCCTCTGGCTAAAAAAATTTCTCCTCATCTCTGTTTTAACTGGGTACCCTCTAATTCTAAGACTATGGCCTCTTGGTAACGATTTCAGAAAAACCTTCAGACACAAAGGAGAAATAATAATATAGCCCAAGTTCCTGAGTAGCATGATTGGCACGCCACAACAGGTTGTCTTAGTCCAGCTTGTTCTTCCACTGAGCAAACCCTGCAGTGCTGCACCGATGGAAGAAACCAACCCCCAGCCCAGACCGGATTTCAGCACACCCAGGGAGGCAACTCCCACACCACCTCGGTGTTGCCTCCCACGGGCAACTACGACAGGTGACCCTGTGGTTTGGACCTAACTCCCACCACAACTGAGGCAACACACCTCCCTTGCTGTCAGTTGGGCCAATAAACCAATGAAGCAGACTTGCAGTATTTGATGTTACCAATGACCGACAGGGTCTTGCAATCACGAAAAAAAACCACATCCAAGACAATCACTCACTATTTTTGGACCTCACACTGCCCAACAGTACATGGCAAGTCCAGGTGACACCACAACAACGATACACAATGATTCCAGGTGACAATACGACAACAATACACAATGAGTCCAGGTGACAACACAACAACGGTACACAATGAGGCCAGTTCCATCGCTATTGCGCACCTTGTTAATGGGATATTCTTGCAGTAGTTGATGCTCTTAGTATCCAGCAGTGACCTGTGATCACAAGACAGACACATACACCTCTGAGTGGACATGGACTAAGTGTGCAATATCTTACCAGAAGTGTATAAAGACAGTAGAATTTGGTGGCCATTAACCCATTGAGACTGCTCCACCATTCCATCTTGGCTGATTTATTATCCCCATAACCTTTTTTTTGCCATAATTAATCAAGAACCTATCAACCTCTGCTTTAAATATATTTAATGACTTAGCTTCCACAGCCATCTGTGGGATTAATTCCACTGATTGTAGACATGTACTTACACTTCCTCTGTAGCTGTTACACTTTATTCTGCATTCTGTTATTGTTTTACCTTGTTCTACCTCAATACACTGTGTAATGATTTGATCTGTATGAACAGTATTCAGGACAAGTTTTTCACTGTATCTCAATACGGGTGACAATAATAAACCAACCCCAGTTCCAGTTCCAGGATCTGGCATGTTGGGCTTTGTTGCTGTGTATGAACAGTGAAAGAAGATAACTGTGAAGCTTCCAACTTGATTAATCCCGCAGGGCCATGGGGAGGAAGTACGGCAATGGGAAAAGTCCGATGGATGAGTGCAGGCAACAGGTCAGATTGGATGTGATCAGGCCCGATACCTGCCAATAGGATAACAGCATTTTTACATTTCTGTTGCTTGTGGCATGTCTTTAGTTCAAAGTTCAAAGGACAGACCCTGCAGTATAATAGCATTGAGGAATTTAAAGTTGCTGACCCTCTCTATCTCTGATCTTCTGGTGAGGACTGGCTCATGGGTCTCTGGTTTCGCTCTCCTGAAGTTAATAATCAGCTCCTGGGTCTTGCTGACAGTGAGTGAAAGGCTGTTGTTGAGTGAAAGGCTGTTGTTGTGACACCACTCAGACGGATTTTCAATCTTCCTTCTATATGTTGATTCATCACCACCTTTGGTTCAGCCTACAAACAGTAGTGTCATCAGCAACTTAAATATGACTTTGGAGCTTTGCTTAACCACACAGTCATAGGCATAAAGTGAATAGAACAGGGTGCTAAGCATACAGCTTGTGGTGTACCTGTAATGCTGGAGATCGTGGAGGAGATGCTGTTGCCAATCCAAACTGACTGGGGTGTACAAGCGAAGAAATTGAGGATCAAATTGTGCAAGGATTTGTTGAGGCCAAAGTCATCAAGCTTATTGATTAGTTTTGGTGGGATGATAATATTGAATGCTAAGCTGTAGTCAATAAAGAGCATCCGGATGTATGCATCTTTGCTGTCCAGATGTTCCAGGGTTGAGTGAAGAGCCAATGAGGTGGCACCTGCTGTGGACCTGTTGCTCCAAATTGGAGCAGATCCAGATTACTGTTCAGGCAGGAGTTGATATGTTTCATCACCAGCCTCTCAAAACACTTCATCACAGTGGATGTAAGTGCTACTGGACGATAATCATTGAGGCAAGCTATCACATTTTTCTTAGGCACCGGTATAATTGAAGCTTCCTTGAAGCAGGTGCATTCCCCAGACTGTCAAACTGAGGGTTTAAAGATTTCAGTGAATGCTCCAGCCAGCTGATTAGCACAGGTTTTTAGAACCTGGCAGGTGCCCTGTCTGGCCCGGATGCTTTTGGTGGGTTCACCTCCCCGTAACCATGTTAGATTCCTCCGGGTGCTCCAGTTTCTCCCCACGGTCCAAAGACATATCGGTGAGTAGGTCATTGTAAACTGCCATGTGATTAGGTTAAGGTTAGATCAGTGGGTTGCTGGGCGGCGTGGCTCATTGGGCTGGAAGGGCCAATTCCACATTGTTTCTCTGAATCAATACATAAGCATAGCCTTGCATGCCTCTATTATCCACATACCATCCAAATTTCTCTTAAATGTTAAAATCAAACCCGTATCCACCACCTCTGCTGGCATCTCTTCTCACACTCAAACCAGCCTCTGAGTGAAGAGGTTCCCTTTAAATATTTCACCTTTCATTCTTCACCTACTGTATGACGTCTCGTCATCGTCCCACCCAATCTCAGAGGGAAAAAGCCTGCTTGCATTTACGCTATCTATACCCCTCATAATTTTGTGCACCTCTATCAAATCTCCCCTGTAGATACACTCAGTGGCCACTTTATTAGGTACCTCAAAACCTAATAAAGTGGCTACTGAGTGTGTGACCATAAGACCATAAGATATAGCAACAAGCCGCTCGTGGCAACAAGTTCCACAGATTTACCAACGTCTGACTCGTAATTTCTCTGCATCTCTGTTCTAAATGGATGACCCTCAATCCTGAAGTTGTGCCCTCTTGCCCTAGACTCCCCTGCTATGGGAAATAACTTTGCTATTTCTAATCTGTTCAGGCCTTTTAACATTTGGAATGTTTCTGTGAGATCCCCCCTCATTCTCCTGAACTCCAGGGAATACAGCCCAAGAGCTGCCAGAAGTTCCTCATCCGGTAACCCTTTCATTCCTGGAATCATTCTCGTGAATCTTCTCTGAACCCTCTCCAATGTCAGTATATCCTTTCTAAAATAAAGAGCCCAAAACATCACACAATACTCCAAGTGTGGTCTCACGAGTGCCTTATAGAGCCTCAACATCACATCTCTGCTCTTATATTCTATACCTTGAGAAATGAATGCCAATATTGCATTCAAAATTGCTGGTGAACACAGCAGGCCAGGCAGAATCGCTAGGAAGAGGTACAGTCGACGTTTTGGGCTGGGACCCTTCGTCAGGGCTAACTGAAAGAAGAGATAGTAAGAGATTTGAAAGTGGGAGGGGGAGGGGGAGATCTGAAATGATAGGAGAAGACAGGAGGGGGAGGGATGGAGCAAAGAGCTGGACAGTTGATTAGCAAAAGAGATACCAGGCTGGAGAAGAGAGAGGATCATGGGACGGGAAGGGGGAGGGGAGCCCGGAGGGTGCAGAGCAGGCAAGGAGTTATAGTGAGAGGGATAGAGGGAGAAAAAAGAGAGAGAGAAAAAAAGGGGGGAAAAATAAAAAAAAATATATATAAAAAAATTAAATAAACAAATAAGGGATGGGGTGTGAAGGGGAGTGGCATCAACGGAAGACAGAGAAGTCAATATTCATGCCATCAGATTGGAGGCTACCCAGATGGAATATAAGGTGTTGTTCCTCCAACCTGAGTGTGGCTTCATCTTGACAGTAGAGGAGGCCGTGGATAGACATGTCAGAATGGGAATGGGATGTGGAATTAAAATGTGTGGCCACTGGGAGATGCTGCTTTCTCTGGCGGACAGAGTGTAGTTGTTCAGCGAAACGGTCTCCCAGCCTGCGTCGGGTCTCGCCAATATATAGAAGGCCGCACCGGGAGCACCGGACACAGTATATCACCCCAGCTACTGCCACTCTCCTTTGTCTAGCGGGATTAGTCCTTACTCTTAATAATTTCTCCTTTGGCTCCTCTCACATCCTCCAAACTAAAGGTGTAGCCATGGGTCCCAGCTCCTGCCTTTTTGTTGGCTTTGTGGAACAATCCATGTTTCAAGCTTGTACTGGTATCTGTCCCCCACTTTTCCTTCGCTACATCGACGACTGCATTGGTGCTCCTTCCTGCACGCATGCTGAGCTCGTTGACTTCATTAACTTTGCCTCCAACTTTCACCCTGCCCTCAAGTTTACCTGGTCCATTTCCGACACCTCCCTCTGCTTTCTTGATCTTTCTGTCTCTGTTTCTGGAGACAGCTTATCTACTGATGTCTACTATAAGCCTACGGACTCTCACAGCTATCTGGACTATTCCTCTTCCCACCCTGTACCTTGCAAAAATGCCATCCCCTTCTCGCAATTCCTCCATCTCCGCCACATCTGCTCTCAGGATGAGGCTTTTCATTCCAAAATGAAGGAGATGACCTCCTTTTTTAAAGAAAGGGGCTTCCCTTCCTCCGCCATCAACTCTGCTCTCAAACGCATCTCCCCCATTTCACGCACATCTGCTCTCACTCCATCCTCCCTCCGCCCCACTAGGAATAGGGTTCCCCTTGTCCTCATCTACCACCCCACCAGCCTCCGGGTCCAACATATAATCCTCTGTAACTTCCGCCACCTTCAATGGGATCCCACCACTAAGCACATCTTTCCCTCCCCCGCTCTCTCTGCATTCCGCAGGGATCGCTCCCTACACAACTCCCTTGTCCATTTGTCCCCCCCATCCCTTCCCACCGATCTCCCTCCCGGCACTTATCCTTGTAAGCGGAACAAGTGCCACACATGCCCTTACACTTCCTCCCTCACTACCATTCAGGGCCCCAGACAGTCCTTCCAGGTGAGGCAACACTTCACCTGTGAGTTGGCTGGGGTGATATACTGCATCTGGTGCTCCCGGTGGGGCATTCTATATATTGGCGAGACCCGACGCAGGCTGGGAGACCGTTTCACTGAACACCAACACTCTGTTTGTTTTTCATACCATTCTCTGTACACTAGAGACTGTTGTCACAGGAGATCAGCCAGTGTCTGAGATACTCAAACCGACCTGGCTGGCATCAACAATCATTCCACAGTCAAAGTCATTTAGATAACATTCCTTCCCCATTCTGATGTTTTGTCTGAATGAGAACCGAACCTCTTGACCATGTCTGCATGCTTTTATGCATTGAGTTGCTGCCATGTAATTGACTGGATATTTTTATTAACAAGCAGATGTACAGGCTACACTTTAAGTAGGAACAGAACACCTCCTTACATCGGAGATGTCCACTGGAAAAACCAAAAAGCTGTAATAGTGCCCCGAAAACAAAAGAGTTATAGAATTATAAATGTACAAATCTGAGGATCTCACTCCAGTGCCATGGAATGTGTCTGTAGCATCTTAATAACACAACCAGTAAAAGGACCCATATATCAGCAAATAGAATCAGAATCTGAACCAAGTTTAATATCTCTGACATATGTCATGAAATTTGTTATTATACAGCAGCAGTGCTTTGCAATACATAATAATAAAAACAAGTGGTACTCCAAGCGGGGGTTTGGTTGGCAGCTCCCCCAGCATTCCTGGCAGCCAGTGCTGCTTATTGTTCTTGTGTTAAAATACATTTGATGGATTATGGAGGGACTTATTGTTATATTTTAGCTTGTGTTACACAGTTATTGGCATGTATATTTGTGGGTCACCCTAACTGTAAGCCGGGTGTATGATGGTCACCTCCCCTGTCTGCATGTGACTGAGTGGCTTCTCTCCCCGGGTCTTAGTGCCCGCTCGGTTTTTGTGCTTGCCGCAATAAAAATGGCAGCTTTTCTCGTCTGTCATCATTGACTAAGTGCTCACTACATTGGTGTCAGGAGTGGGATTAGAAAATGGCAGCAAGATTGAAGAGCTACAACGTCGGATAGTGCACCTTAAGAGCCGGGGAATAAGTCGAGGTACCGAGCAGTATGCCTCCCCTGTACCCCTTGGCGGGCTCCCTGAGATGTGACGCTGACTCCAAGGGAGACCTTGGGAACGGAGCATCACGCCTTCCCAGGGAACCCCAACGGGGCAAGTGTACACAGGCTCCCCAACCCAGGGTACACGGAGGAGCACATCACCTGCCTCCCTTGTGAACCCAAGGCTCTTCAGCTATGGAGGAAGAGCAACACAGCAGTGGCAGTTGTCCGACGGGAACAGACACCTCTTTGCAGCTGGTAATCCCCCAGGGGCTCTGCGGCACAGTGATGTGGATCGGGTACAGGCTGGTGAGGGCTGGCTATCTCAGGGTCGCAAAGACGTTGGGTAAGTTGCTCAGACGCTTCTATTGGCCTGAGTGCAGGCAGGATATGGAGCTTTCGTGCACTGATGTGAAGTTTGCACGTCCCTGAAGGGGCCAGGAGAGGTGCTCGACTACATTTCCGATACAGTATATCGGGTGCAGTTGCCTGAGTGGTGGAAGGCAGTTGTGCTACACCAGGATTGGCAGGCACCTAGCGAGGCTGAAGGAAAGAAGTGACGCTCTAGATGTCTGCCTCTTGCCTCCCCTGCATCCCCTGGGGAGGGGAGGCTCCAAACACCACCCAGCACCCCAGGTGGCAGCGTCAACCACCAACAGGACTCTTTGACATTGTTGTGGACTCTGGGTTTGCCGGGGATGGTTGAGCCTTCAGGAAGGGGCGGTGTTGCGATTTAGGCAGCAGTGTGGTCGAATACTCCACCCAACATTCCTGGTGGCCAGTGCTACTTATTGTTGTCACAGACCTCAAGAAGATCTTGCGACTTTTTTGTGAGAATGATGTAATGGTCTTTTGGGGGTCACCTGATGTAATTTTCCCACCGATGTGAGGTCATGTGATAACATGCTCACCACGGGTGTTAAAGGGAAGACCCCTGGTGAGGCAATTAGTTTTCCAGTTAGAATGTTTGTCAGAGACTCCGTTCCGTTGCGTGTTTTTTTTATGACACAGTTTCATTTTTAAAATGGAGTTTTACGTTCTATTGTAAGGTACAACAGTGTTGGACTGCCAGTTTACTCAATTTCTGCTAGATTTGTTGATGTACTTTTTCAGTAGTATTGGAGAGTGAAGACTTCATCAAAGTACAGGACCTGAAGGATTAAGAGAAGTCGGGAATGTTTGGCAGTTTAATAAAGGATCGACCTTATTGAGTCTTCGTCGAAGAAGTAGCAACCTGCATCGAAGATAACTCCTGCCAAAAGAGCAAGGAAGTTCATGCAAGGTTTGCTCTCTAGAAATAAAGGTCAGTTGTTTTTTAAGCCGTTTATTTTCTTCATCGTGGATCCTTAGAAATCCTTCTCCAGAGAAGTCTCTCCCAATTGAATGTATAAATCTGTTGGACTTTCGAATTCACCATTTTAAGAACTGTATTTGACTTTACCGCTTTAAGAACTGTTTTCGCATTTATCGCTTTAAGAACAAGTACCGAGTGGCGATTTGCTGAATGACTGCATAGTGGTTAATTTCTGGTTAAGGTTTTCATTTGTTTTTTTTATTGTTTATCAGTGTTTAATAAATGTTTGGTTGTTTTTAAATAACCTGACTGGGTTGATACTCATTGTTGCCGGTTACGTAACATTGTTCCTTTTTAAAAATGCATTTGTGGGATTATGGTGGAATGTGCCAGCTCACTTGTTACATTTTAACTCAGATTACATGGTTATTTGCTTGTGTGTTTGTGGGTCATCCTGACTCTAACAATAACCACCTCTTCCATCTGCGTGTGGCTGAGTGGGTTCTCTCCGTGGGTCACAGCACCCTGGTCTAGCTTTGAGCTTCTCACAATAAAAACAGTTGTTGAGTTAAACAAGCTTCTCTTGTCTGTCATCATAGATCAAATGCTCACCACAATATATTAAAAAAGTTAAATGATATAAATGGCATAAAAATAGAAAAGAATAGTGAGGTAGTGTTCATGGATTTGTTGTCCATTCGGAAGTCTGATGGCAGAGGGGAAGAAGCTGTTCTGGAATCATAGAGTGTGTGCCTTCAGGCTTCTGTAGCTCTACCTCGGTGATAGCAATGAGAAGAGGGCTTGTCCTGGGTGTTGGGGGTCCTTAATGATGAAAGCAGCCTTTCGAGGCATCGCTCCTTGAAGATGTCTTGGATGCTGGGGAGACCAGTGCCCATGATGGAGCTGACTGAGTTCACAACTTTCTGCAGCTTATTTCAATCCTGTGCAGAACTAGAACCGGGTTTAATATCACTGACATATGTTGCAATACATAATATTAAAAACTGTAAGAAATATATATATATATTTCTTATGGTTTATATATATTTAATTAAATAAGTGGTGCAAAAAGAGAGAAAAAAATTCAATGAGAGGTGGTGTTCATGGGTTCATTGGCCATTCAGAAATCTGATGGCAGAAGAGAAGAAGCTGTTCTTCAATGGTTGAGTATTTGAGATGACAATTTTTAACAGGAATCACACACTGTAAAAATCTCAAGACATCTAGAAACAGTGCAGTTGTTTGCCATGAGACTGTATGGCATATTAATGGAAAAGCAAGCCAGAGGGTTATTCATGGCCTGTGAGAAGCTGAAAGACTATCTCAGTGGTTTCCAGTTTGACACAGAGATTGATCACAAATAATTTATTTGCTTGTTGGTTTGGACGACCCGGGTATATGATGCAAAGGATAAAGCATCACAGGATACTGTACATTACAGGATCATGAAATATTTGTAGATTATTTCTCATGGTTCAGGAAAGGTTTGGTTTGCCATAGGCACTTTGTTGTGAGTTTGGCTTTTATGATTGTTACATTTAAATGGTTAAAGCTACAACACATTCACAATTATACACCTTCCCTACGGCACAATGAACTAGACTGTGAGTGAGAAGGTATTTAACAGAAATTCCTGTTTTAACTGAAAAATAAACCTATTTGTTTTAAGCTGCTTAATGCTGCTACAAACAATGAAAGGTGATCACATTGCTTGTAATCTTTCAGCCTGATTTTGGTAAGTATGTGCGTGTATATGGGAGATGCACTGAGTATTGTGGACGTGCCCTGTTTGCCCTGGAATGTGTGCTGACACATAGTTATTTATTTACTGAGGTACAGCGTGGAATAGGCAGTTCCAGCCTTTCGAGCCACAATTTAATCCGAGCCTAGTCATGGGAAAATTTACAATGACCAATTAAATGACCGTGGGAAGACTACCCAGAGGAAACCCGGGCAATCGGGGGAGAGTGTACCGACTTCTTACAGGCAGTGGCGAGAATTGAACCCGAGTCATCTGAGGTGCTGACTACTATGCTACGTGCCGCCGAGGGCTGAGCCCCAGCATATCCTTCAGTTGTATTGGTTGCTAATGCAAATGGCACATTTCACTGTGTGTTTCACTGTACATGTGATAAGTACCTGAATCTGAATCTGGATTTGAATGTATCTCTCACCCTACAGCGAGCATTAACCACTAGAAATAATGGTTGATACATGTTTTTAAATTACCTTCTTAAGAAATGCCAGTCTTTATTGTCAATCGTTAATTGCCTGTGGGAAGCTGGTTGTGAGCTGCTTTCTTGAAAACGTATTTATTTATTATTTTCTTGGCGATACCACACGGAGCAGGCCCTTCTGGCTCAATGAGCCAAACCACTCTGCAACCCACCTATTTAACCGCAGCCTAATCACAAGACAATTTACAATCATCAATTAACCTACTAACTGCTATGTCTCTGGGCTGTGGGAAGAAAATAAATGAGATCGGAAATGAACTGAAACCAAAGCTTTGAACTGTGATAGTGTCATGCTACTATGCTACTGTGGCACTCTGAAATAGAAACATAGAAATCTACAGCACATTACAGTCTCTTCGGCCCACAATGTTGTGCTGACCATGTACGTACTCTAGAAACTGCCTGGAATTTCCCTAGCGCATCGCCATCTATTTTTCTAAGCTCCATCTACGTATCTAAAAGTCTCTTACAAGATCCTATTGTATTTGCCACTACCACCATCACTGGCAGTACATTCCATGCACCCACCACTCTCTGTGTGAAAAACTTACCCCTGACATGTCCCTTGTACCTGTTTCCAAGCACCTTAAAACTGTGCCCCCTCGTGTTAGCCATTTCAGCCCTGGGAAAAAAGCCTCTGGCTATCCACATGACCAACGCCAAAGTCCTTGTGATGAACGTCCTATCACAGTGGTCTTGGAGTAGAAGTCCCAACATATGACCTCAGTGACAATGAAGGGATGGTGTGTAGTTGGGAGACAACTGGAGGGGTTGGATGTTACTGCACATAAAACCACTTATCTCTCAGTGGCAGCGGTTTTCAAAACACTCTTCAAATAGTCTAACTGACCAAATACTGAATATTTTAATACATCATTCATGTGTAACTAGCTTGGATTCATCCTGCTTTTTATGAAAATGACTTTCCTGTACAATTTTCCATACAGCTGGGAACTTGCCAATGTTAGCACTGTACTGGAACAGCTTGCCTAGAGGTATGACTAGTTCAGAAGATCAGTTCTTCCATACAGCAGCCAGGGTGTTGTAGAGGGTTTAATGCTCTCAGCCATCTCTTGATATCACAAACAACTGAAAATCTGCAGATGCTGGAAATCTGAACACACACAAAATGCCGGAGGAACTCAGCAGGCCAGGCAGCATCTGGGAAAGGAGTACAGTCGACGTTTCGGGCCAACCCAGTCCTGCCAAAGGGTTTCAGCTTGAAATGCCAACTATACTCTTTTCCTAGATGCTGCCTGGCCTGCTGAGTTCCTCCAGCATTTTCTATTTCTTGACATCACGTGGGATGACTGAATTGGCTCAACATTCGTTTTTGTAATGTTGAGGTCTGGGTGGTCATTTTGCTTGAAATAGGCAGAAACTTTGGGCCCTCGGTATATATCATACCATTGACCCACTTGCAGACCTTTACTACCCTAGTTAATGATGCAACTACACAGCAGTCAGACAGCATCTGTGGGGAGAAAAGTGGAGTTCACACGTCAGATGTTCAGCCCTTTATGAAAACTAGCCATAAGATAGAGGAGTGAAATTAGGCCACTTGGCTCCACATTTCCAAAATGGCTGATTTATTATCCCTTTCAACCCCATTCTCCTGACTTCTCCCTGTAAGCTTTGAAGCCCTTACTAATCAAAGTTCAAAGTTCAAACTACATTTATTATCGAAATATTTATACTGTATACAACCTTGAGATTTGTCTCTTTACAGGCAGACGCAAAACAAAGAAACCCATAGAACCCATTATAAAAAGACTGTCAGACACCAAAAGTGCAGAAGAAAATCATGCAGACAATAAAAGGAAGCAAATAACATTCAGAACTGAATTTCATGGAAGTCAGTGCACAACCGCAAAGCCAGTCAGCCACAAGAGCCAATGAACCTCGGCTTTAATTACACTCAATGACTTGGCCTCCACAGCTGTCTGTGACAATGAATTCCACAGATTCACCACCTTCTGAATAAAGAAATTCCTCCTTATTTCCATTCTAAAGAGATGTCCCTCTACACTGAGGCTGGGCCCTCTGGTCCTAGATCCCACCCCTCTGTAGGAAACATCCTCTCCATTACTCAGTAGGTTTCGCTGAGACCCCCCGCCCCCTCTCATTCCTGTGAACTTCAGTGAGAGCAGGTCCAGAGCCATCAAACACTCCTTACATGTTAACCTTTTCATTCCTGGAATCATGTACCTCCTCTGGTACTTCTCCAATGCCAGCACATCTTTTCTTCAATAAGGGGTTCAAATCTGCTCACAATACTCCAATTGTGGTCTGACCATTGCCTTATAAAGCCTTATGACTGTACCGGAACTGCTTGGCTAGTGGTATGGCTAGTTCAGGAGTTCATTTCTTCCATACAACAGCCAGAGTGTTGTAGAGTGTTCAATGCTCTCGGCCATTTCTCGATATCACATGGAGTGACTGAATTGGCTCAAAGTGGTTTCTTGCCGGTGAAGTCTTGAGGGGGAAATGGCAATATCATCAATCCAGCACTTCTGCTTGAGCATAGAATCGATTGAAAAATTTAACAATATTGAATGTTTCAGCCTCATTAAAGTCCAAAATATCTTATCTGGTCTATCCCTGTATCCTGAGTATCTTATCTTCTTTGGAAAGCAGTTATCTCCTGGTGCTCAACACCATAGTTATTTTAAAAGTGGAAAAGCCATTGGACTGGGGCAGTTCCACTCTCTTGACCTTGGAAGTCCAGGTCCACGACACAAGTAGTCATTACAACTGGGGTCTTCCTTGGTCGCAGTGGGTGGTCATGACTTCTTCTGTGTCTCGCCATACCCTCTGCACTCCATGAAGCTTTGTAGAACTGGCTTCCTGGCCATTGAATCCTCTGTTCATCTCATTATCCCAGTCCACTGGAACTGTCTTTGCATGCTACGACAAGAGTATTTCTATCTCAGCATGCTATGAGGCCCACCTGGCTGCCCCCACCTGGATTAGTTTGTCTCCCAAAGCAGTGTATTGAGGTGTGACCAATGTTTCTGAACCTGGTGGTGTTGGACCTGTACCTCCTTCCCAATGGCAGCAGTGAGAAGAGAGCATGGCCTAGATAGTGGAGTCCTTGATGATGGATGATGCTTTCTTGTGACAGAACTTCTTGTGGATGTGCCCAATGATGGAGAGGGCTTTTCCTGTGATGGACTGGGCTGTATCCACTACTTTCTGTAGGCTTTTCCATGCTTGGGCATTGGTGTTTCCATACTAGGCTTTGATGCAATCAGTTAGGGTACTTTCCATCCACAGTCAGAACGAAGATGCTCATACATCTGACAAATGCTCTAGATGGACCAGGTAACATGGCACAAGAGATCCTCTTGCTTGCTAGCTATGTCTGCCTCTGCATGTTCCACACTATCAATTCCAGTTGCACTCTGACCCAAGCATACTTGGATGTAACATTAGAATTGTGACTAATCATATTTCAGCATCAAAATTATGTATTCAAGGGTCATGATGGCTAATGGCCGCAGGCCTGGTGGGCCAATGCTATGGATGAATATGAAGGGAAGGACTAGGAGGCCAAGATGAATAGATCTTTGAGACTGGCACTGATCCTTGGTAGGTGGAACGAAGGGTGAATTCAAGGTCTGAGATAGGTGCAGTGATCAGAATTGGAATCGGTTTGGTTATCACCATCTTAAATGATGTGAAATTTGTTGTCTTGCAACAGCAGTAAGACAAAAAAACATAAATTAGAAAATCAATAAATAGTTTAAAAGAAAATAAATAATGAGGGAGTGTTTCATAGACCGTCCAGAAATCAGATGCTGGAAGGGAAGAAGCTGTTCCTGAATCAGGACAGTCCTGACGAAGGGTCTCAGCCCAAAACACCGGTTCTTTTTTCCTCTCCAAAGATGCCGCCTGACCTGCTGATTTCCTCCAGCACTTTGTGTATGTTACAAATGAACAACATGCATTTTCTTAAGTTACAGACCTTTGTGGAAAATGTTATTGAAGTCATGCAAATCTGTTAATGCAAGAAACTAATACAAATGTAGATATTCCATAGAGAAACATTGTACTTGCAAATGAGCTGAGGATCAGGTGAGAGAGCTGTACACAGAACAGTATAATGACAACGTAGCAATCACTGTGGGGTGGTATGGTAGCACTAGCGATCACTCTTCAGTGCTCAGCTCCCATGGCTTTCTGGGAGAAGTTTGTAAGTTCTCCCTGTGAACACTGGCTGCCCTGGTTTCCTCCCACAGGCCAGGCTTAGGACATTGTGGGAATGCAACGTCAGTTACCCAGCAAAGTCCTCACTGATTTCATAATTTTACTGTATGTTTCAATATATATGCGACAATTTGTGGGCACGTGGCCAAGTGGTTAAGGCGTTCGACTAGCGATCTGAAGGTTGTGAGTTCGAACTCCAGCCGAGGCAGCGTGTTGTGTCCTTCAGCAAGGCAGTTAACCACACATTGCTCTGCGAGAACACTAGTGCCAAGCTGTATGGGTTCTAATGCCCTTCCCTTGGACAACATCGGTGTTGTAGAGAGGGGAGACTTGCAGTATGGGCAACTGCTGGTCTTCCATACAACCTTGCCCAGGCCTGCGCCCTGGAGAATGAAGACTTTCCAGGCGCAGATCCATGGTCTTGCAAGACTAACTGATGCCTTTATATGCAACAAATGAAACTAAGCTTTTATCACCTTTATCTTTATATCCTACATCTCTGAAAATATCACACAGAAAGTGCTTATAGCGAGTCTGTGGATGGTAATTCTGAGCTTACTGCCAAAGTGTAATCAATTTATATTGAATCAACATTCTGATTAGCAGTGAAGTCAATGGAAATAAAAATGGTGAGAGCAGTCAATTTTATTTTACCGCCCCTCCTCTATATTGCACAATGTCAAAATGACCACTGTGGCAATATTCAACAGGACACCCCTCTATTGTGAGGCTGTGTCCTCTGGTCTTAGACTCTCCTACCATAGGAAACATCTTTTTCCACATCCACTCTATCAAGGGCTTTCACCATTTGATAGATTTCAATAAGGTCACCCCTCATTCTTCTGAATTAGGTGATAAAAATAAATTTTAAAAAGTTGAAATGATTAGCCCCATCTGAATGGTAGACATGTTTGACTGCACAACAGATAACTTGATGATATATACTGAACGAATTGAGCAGTATTTTAAAGAATTCACATTTGTTGCATTATGCTCTGAGCCCATAATCTTCTAATCCTTTTAACACCGTCCTGAGATTTTGGAGATGATCTTTGTTATCCTCTCTGATAACAATTATGTCATCCAGGTAACACTGAGTGCCTTAACAGTCTCGCAGTGCCTGGTCCATAGATTTCTGCCAGCGTGCAGGTACAGATGCTACTCCAAAAATAAGCCTATTCTAGTGATAACCCCCTTTGTGAGTGTTTATGGTGAGAAACACTTTGGACTCTCTTCCATCTCCCTCTGTAGAAAAGCCTCAGCTACATCTACTTTGCTGAAGTGTTTTCCTCCAGAAAGGGTTGCAAAGATATTCTCTATCCTGGGAGGAAGGTATTGACCTTCTTTCAGTACGAGGTTGATGGTGACCTTAAAATCACCACAGATCCTGATAGACCCATCTTTCTTGGCTATTTGGACTACTGCCATTCAAAGATTTCCTTCAGTGTCCTTGTGATCTGGCTACTTCATCACAGATGGTACAAGGAACCAGATGGACCTTGCAGAACAGGGGTGTGGTATTTTCATTTAACACTAATTTACCCTTGATATATTTGAGTTTTCCAATGCTATCCTTGAATACTACTGTGACATCATGCAGTACCTTTCTTAATTCTCTTTCAGTTGTCTCTATTTCAGGGAAGGCGGTATGCAAATGGCGGCTGGATCTCCAGTCACACGCTCAACTGTTCAAGAACAGCTTCTTCCCCTCTGCCATATGATTTCTAAATAGACACTGACCCCATGAACACTACCTTACTACTTTTCATTTCTGTTTTTGCACTACTTGCATAATTTAAATATTTAATATACGTATACATATATTTACCATAATTCAATTTTTTCTATATTTATCATATATTACATTGTACTGTTGCCACAAAGTAAACAAATTTCACGGCATGTGATATTAAACCTGATTCTGATAGTTGACTCAGCCAATCATGACCCCACAATTCTGGCCCTTCTGTTTTACCACATACAATCTGATGTAGCCTTTTGGTTGTTGTATTTCACTGTTATCAATGTAATTCCCCCAGAAATAATCTTTTCTCCAGTGTAAGTTCTCAGTTGGATATCTGTAGGCTTTAGATCATTATTTTTGAAATGCCATTCAAACTCTTTTTGTGGAATGACTGAAATAGCCAAGCCAGTGTCCAACTCCATTTTAATTAACTTGCCATTCACTTCTGATGTAAGCCACATTGCCGTTTCTTGTTAGTTTTCACATTTTAAATCTCAAGGCTACACAGTCCTGTGTCACTCTCATGATGCTTCATCAATTTCATGCAGCTTACTGGTGTTTTTGGTGACTTTTTATCTTTTTCTCTGCCCTGTGCAGTCTATTTATCTTTGTCTGCCTGACATACTCTTTGTACTGTATATACTACTGACATACTACTTTGTTGCATTTTCTGCATTTCACCTTTAAACCTGCACTGGTCTGGTGTATGTGAGCCTCTGCCACAGCAGTAACACAATCTGTTTAGCCAGGCAGGTTTCTGTTTAGACATCACATTTTTTTCATGCTCACTTTTATTCCTGACTGCAACTAAATTGTGAATCTGGCTGATGTTTCCATTGATACTGCAATTTCAACTGCTCTTTCACATGTGAGTTGTGCTTCAGTTTAAAGCTGTTTTTGAATGCTTTCTTGTAAGCTTCCATGAATTAAATGATCTTTCAGTGCATCAATAAGCCCATTACCAAACTAACAATACTCAGATAATTTCTTTAATTCAGCCACACACACTGATACGGACATTCCTTCTTTTTGATTCCACTTATGAAACTGAAGTGTTTTGCAATTAACAATGGGTTTGTTCTAAATAACCATGCATTAAGTTCACAATATTAGCAAAGCTTATATCAGCTTGTTGGTTGGAGCAGTCAAACTTCAAAGCTAATTGTATGCATTTCCAGCTATTACACTTAACAACAATGGCACTCGTTTTTTTATTGGCTATTTCACTTACTTTAAAATACTGCTCAATTTGTTCAGTAAATATCATCGAGTTATCTGTTGTGCAATCAAACATGTCTATTATTCTGATGTGGCTAACCATTTCAGCTTTTTAAAATTTATTATTATCACCTGCTACTCAGTTTATGAATCCATGGCTGTACCTGCTGCTTGTTAATTTCATCCATTATCTGCCTTTTTTTAACTTGAATGTCTCTCTCCCATTCCAAAGAAACATGGTGGGTAGTCATCTTGGGTTCATTTTAAAACTTCATCGTTGCCACTGTTATGTTTTGTAATTCCAGTTACTAATCCAGTAATGGGAGCCCTGGATTGCTTATCTACTTAGTTCTTCTTTAGTTAGGAGCATGGTGCTGTAATGACATATGCCATTCACATACTACTTATGTATAACCCATAATGAGTTATGCAAACAAAGAATGCTTAATTAAATAATATATTTACAATATTACTCAAATATTGCTGAGATATTGAGCACAGTACAGCCTTCAAGAAATCCCGCCCATTATTGCAGATGAAGTGAGGGTGTTCGATGAAGCAATCCCACAATCTACATTGGGCTTCACTGATGTTGAAGTTCTGGATACAGTATTTGGCTCTGCCAGTCTCGCAAGTGAAGTGTTGCCTCACCTAGAAGGACAGTATTTTTAAAATGGCAGAATAAAAGCAGTGTCATAATCTTAAACACAAAAGATTCTGCTGATTTTGGTAATCCAGAGCAACATACTCAAGATGCTGGAGGAACTCAGCAGATCAAGCAGCATCTATAGAGAGAAATAAAAAGCTGACGTTTTGGGCCAAGACCCTTCACCAGGATACAATATGGAGAGGCATAATCCCCTGGTTATGGGAATGCAGAACAACTTCTTGAGCAACACTTTTTTTTCCCTGAATTCATTGGTCATGTTATTGCCCTGTAGCTCAATTTGACAAGACGATTCTTCTTTATCATTCTCCAGACTGAAGATAACAGCCTGAAGACGACTTGCATGACACACTGAACAAAGCCCACAATGGACCCGACCTCGGGAGTTTAAGACTCAATAATCAGAAGAATCATGTTTAAATAAAGAATGCTTGGTAGAAATTTACAGGATATATCCCCTCGATGGCTGGGGTTAAGAGAATTTATATTACAGCCCTGTCATTCATTTTTCCCACTTTGATATCTCATATTATTGTTATATCCGTAATAACTTTATTGAAGTTTTTACTAATAAGTGCAAATTTAGTTTAATATGAAGCAAAGAATAAATCTGGTGTATTTTTACAGAATTGAATGACACCAAATTATTTTTATTTTATTTTATTTTATTTTATTTAGAGATACAGCACAGAACAGGCCCTTTGAGCCATGCCACCTAGCAACCCTCTGATTTAACCGTAGCTTAATCATGGGACAATTCACAATGACCAATTCCTTCTAACCCATACATCTTTGGACTGTGGTAGGAATCCGGAGAAAACCCCTAAGCACCTGGGAAGAAATATACAAACTGGCTTACAGAGGACCCCGGAATTGAACTCCAAACTGCAATGCCCCAAGCTGTAATAGCATCAAAGTAGCCCCAAAGCACTGGCCTGACAGATTTCACCAGCGTGACGCAGGAGAACAATTCTACATGAAAGTGGCTCTATTTAATATTCTAACCCAAGAGCCAGTAACTATTATTGTTCAATATATATGAAGCTCCCTCCTCAAATGTGTGTTACGGACTATATCGTTAAATCCAACAAATGGCACCCAGAAGGCATCACATATCACGTTTGATCAGAACTGAACGTGTTCTCTAATAGCTGAACCCTCAGATCATGAATTACAGAAATACTGTTGGTAAAAAAATGAATCTCTCCTTTTGCAAGCTACACTAACTTTTAAAAAAACATAAAACAAAATGAACATCTTCAAATATCACCTTCATACAATGCCATAGCAACATTTATAAAACTTTTCTTTGTGCTTTTAAATGTATTTTCTTTGTGCTCAACGTCCAATCACTTTAATCCACAATAAATCTTTCTTATATTTTGTTTATATCATCCGATTTTCTATCAGAATTTCTCCTCTTATCACTCTTCTTCTGCAGATGGCAATTCGCATTGGGATCTGTTGCCATGGTGATGGGCAGCTTTTCATTACTTCAACAGACTGACCATTCTTCATATACTGCCCGGGACAGAACAGTGAGCATTAGAGAGCTATTCAAACATAAGGAAGCTCATTTCTGCGGACAATTCCCTTGCACACTGACAGGCAGTTCCATTGAATGAACTAATCAGGATGGTTTATAATACTTCAAAAACTTAAAAGGGGTGATTTATTTATTACTTATTGAGATACAGAGCGGAGTAGGCCTTCCTGGCCTTGCAAGCTGCACCGCTAGCAATCCCCGGCTTAACACTGGCCTAATCACGGGACAATTTACAATGACCAGTTAACCTACTAACCAGTTTATGTCTTTGGACTGTGGGAGCTGGAGCACCCAGAGGTCACAAAGGACGCAAAGAGTGGGAATAAGGGAGCCTTTCCTGGCTGGCTGCCGGTGACTAGTGATGTTCCACAGGGGTCTGTGTTGGGGCCGATTCTTTTTACGTTATACGTCAATGATTCGGATGATGGAATTGATGGCTTTGCTGACAATATGAAGATACGGCAGGTAGTTGTGAGGAAGTAGAGAGGTTACAGAAGGATTTGCACATATTCGGAGAATGGGCAAAGAAATGGCAGATGGAAGACAATGTCGGGAAGTGAATGGGCATGCACTTTGGTAGAAGAAATGAAAGGGTTGACTATTTTCTAAATGGAGAGAAAATACAAAAAAAAACTGAGGTGGAAGGGGACTTAGGAGTCCTTGTGCAAGATTCCCTAAAGGTTAATTTGCAAATTGAGTCGATGATGAGGAAGGTCAAATGCAATGTTTCTTGAATTTCAAATGCATTCATTTCAAGAGGACTAGAATATAAAAGCAAGGATGTAATGTTGAGACTTTATAAATCACTGGTGAGGCCTCACTTGGAGTATTGTCAGCAGGTTTGAGCCCCTTATCTTAGGAAGGGTGTGTCAAAAATGGAGACAGTTCAAAGGAGGTTCACGGAAATGATTCCCAGATTGAATGGCTTGTCATATGAAGCACATTTGAAGGCTCTGGGCCCGTATTCACTGGAATTCAGAAGAATGAAGGGTGGCCTCATTGAAATCTATCAAACAGTGAAAGGCATTGACAGAGTGGATGTGGAGAGGATATTTCCTATGGTGGAAGAGTCTAAGATGACAGGATACAGCCTCAGAATAGAGGGGCGCCTTTTTAGAATGGAGATGAGGAGGACCTTCTTTTGCAAGAGAGAGTGGTGAATCTGTGGAATTTTTTTTTGCCACAGGCAGCTGTGGAGGCCAAATCTTTATGTAAATTTAAGGCAGAGGTTGATAGACTCTTGATTGGTCAGGGCATGAAGGGATACAAGAAGGCAGGAGATTGGGGCTGAGAGGAAAATTGGATCAGCCGTGATGAATTCTGCTCCTATATCTTATACCTTATGGATACGGGGAGAATGTACAAACTCCTAACAGGCAACGGCATGCATTGAACCAGGGTCACCGGTGTACGGCAGAAACCATGTAGACATGGTCAAGAGGTTCAGTTGTTGTTCAGACCAAACATCGGAATTGAGAGGAAGAGTGATCTAAGTGACTTTGACCGTGGTATGATTGTTGGTGTCGGACAGGGTAGTCTGAGTATCTCAGAAACTGCTGATCTCCTGGGATTTTCACACACAACAGTCTCTAGAGTTTACAGAGAATGGTGCGAAAAACAAAAAAAACATCTAGTTGAGCAGCAGTTCTGTGGGTGAAAACGCCTTGTTAATGAGAGAGATCAGAGGAGAGTGGCCAGACAGGTTCAAACTGACAGGAAGGTGACAGTAACTCAAATAACCACATGTTACAACAGTGGTGTGCAGAAGAGTATCTCTGAATGCACAACACATCAAGCCTTGAAGTTACTGGCACAGGAGGTAACTAATAAAGTGGTCAGGGAGTGTATTTCTCTTTTAGCAGGCATCCCATTACTTTCCAACCATTGACGTCACTCCATTGCTTAACTATCTACCTTAAAAACTTCACATCTATGAGCAGTGTAAAGAGATTTAATCTGAGATCCCCAACCTCCAACAATAATTGGTAAATCCATGAAGCACACAAGAGATGAGAAATTGCTATTTATATTCATTGTTAAAAGATAAGTTCAAACTCAAGTTAATTGTCATTCAACCTTATACATGTAGAGTATGCCGTTAAATGAAGCAATGTTCCTCCAGACCAAGGTGCACAACACAGTGCACACAACTCACACACAATAAATAATGTGTTATTACCACAAATAATCTAACAAATAATTAAATATATTCCAGAAGACTGACAGTTAGGTGCATTTTTGACACAAGTTAAAATGTAGACAATATGCTTCTGCCATGATGAGGCCATTCGCAGGGTGGAGGAGCAACACTTTCTTATTCTGTCTGGGTAGCCTCCAATCTGATGGCATGAACATCGATTTCTCCTCCCAATAACTTTTCTTTCTTTTTCCCTCCCCCTTCGCTCTTCTTCTATTCCCAGTTCTGGCCTCCTACCTCTCCTCCTCATGTGCCTCACCTCTCCATGGTGCTCCTCGTCCTTCCCTTTCTCTCCACTCTCCTCTCCTATTAGAATCCTTCTTCTCCAGCCCTTTACCTTTCCCAATCATCTAACTTCACTAATCACCTTCTAGATATCCTCCCTCCCCTCCCCACACCCTTTTATTCAGGTGTTTTCCCCCTTCCTTTCCAGTCCCAATGAAGAGTCTTGGCCCCAAGTGCCAACTATTTATTCATCTCTATAGATGCTCCTTAACCTGTTGAGTTCCTCCAGCATTTTGAGTGTGTTGTTCTGGATTTCCAGCATCTGAAGAATCCTTGTGTTTATGCTTACCTGTGTCACCTCCTACACTTTCCTCCAATAATCTTAAAATAGTGTCACCCGGTATTAGTCATTTCCACCCTGGGGAAAAGACCACTTGATCTATGTCTCTTATTAGATTAGATTAGATTAGATTCAACTTTACTGTCATTGTGCCGAGTACAGATGCAAAGCCAATGAAATGCAGTTAGCATCTGACCAGAAATGCAAAGAATAGTGTTATTTACAAAATAACTGTGAATAAAAAGTGCTACAGCACACAAATATAAAAGTACTGAGACAGTACAATATGGGTGCAATACTGCTTAGCGCTGTGATGTGAGGTTCAGCAGTGTCACAGCCTCAGGGAAGAAGCTCTTCCTGTGCCTGCTGGTGCGGAAGCAGAGGCTCCTGTAGCACCTACTGGATGGGAGGAGAGTAAAAAGTCCATGGTTAGGGTGAGATGCATCCTTGATAATGCTTTTCGCCCTGCCCAGGCAGCATTTATGGTAGATATTCTCAATGGTGGGCAATTGGGTGCCGATAATCCGCTGGGCAGTTTTCACCACACGCTGGACTTTGCGGTCCAATATGGTACAATTGCCGTACCACACTGAGATGCAGTTTGTGAGTATGCTCTCAATGGTACAGCGGTAAAAGTCCGTCAGTATCCTGGGACAGAGGTCAGATTTCTTGATGCTCCGCAGGAAATAAAGGTGCTGTTGCACCTTTTTGATCAGGACGGAGGAGTTCAGGGACCAGGTGAGATCCTCGGAAATGTGGACACCAAGGAATTTGAAGCTTGGTACACACTCCATTACAGCTCAATTAATGTAGATGGGGACGTGAGTGTGGCTCCTAGCATGCCTGAAGTCCACAATGATCTCCTTGGTCTTCTGGGTGCTGAGGGCCAGGTTGTTGTCGGCACACCACGCAGCCAAGTGCTGGACCTCATCCCTGTAGGCCGTCTCGTCATCCCCTCTGATCAGGCCAACCACCATGGTGTCGTCTGCGAACTTGATTATGGAGATAGAACCATGTACAGGATGCAGCTATAGGTGAAAAGGGAGTACAAACCAGGGCTCAGCACACAGCCTTGAGGCATGCCGGTGTTCAGGGTGAGAGTGGAGGAGCAGAGTTTGTCTAACTTAACTGATTGGGGTCTGTTAGTCAGAAAGTCCAAGGTCCAATTGCAGAGGGATACTTATACTTTATACTTTATTGTCGTTAAACTATTGGTACTAGAACGTACAATCATCAAGCGATATTTGATTCTGCGCTTCACACTCCCTGGATTACAAATACTAAATACTAAAAATTAGTAAATATTAAAAATTTAAATTATAAATCATAAATAGAAAGTAGAAAAATGGGAAGTAATGTAGTGCAAAAAAACTGAGAGGCAGGTCCGGATATTTGGAGGGTACGGCCCAGATCTGGGTCAGGATCTGTTCAGCAGTCTTATCACAGTTGGAAGGAAGCTGTTCCCAAATCTGGCCATAGGAGTCTTCAAGCTCCTGAGCCTTCTCCCGGAGGGAAGAGGGACGAAAAGTGTGTTGGCTGGGTGGGTCGTGTCCTTGATTATCCTGGCAGCACTGCTCCGACAGTGTGCGGTGTAAAGTGAGTCCATGGACGGGAGATTGGTTAGTGTGATGTGCTGCACTGTGTTCACGATCTTCTGCAGCTTCTTTCGGTCTTGGACAGGACAACTTCCATACCAGGTTGTGATGCACCCTAGAAGAATGCTTTCTACAGTGCATCTATAAAAATTAGTGAGGGTTTTAGGGGACAGGCCAAATTTCCTTAGTTTTCTCAGGAAGTAAAGGAGCTGGTGGGCCTTCTTAGTAGTGAACTCTGCTTGGTTGGACCAAGTCAGGTCATTTGGGATGAGCTGATACCAACCTGGCAAAGTTTAGCGTTCAGCTTGGAGGGGATCACAGTATTGAATGCCGAACTAAAGTCAATGAACAGCATTCTGACGTAAGAGTTGGGGCTGCCCAGGTGGGTCAGGGCAGAGTGAAGTGCAGTGGAGATGGCGTCCTCTGTTGACCCATTGGTGCGATAGGCAAATTGATGGGGGACCAGGGTAGTGGGCAGACAGGATTTCAGATGTGATAGAACCAGTCTCTCAAAGCACTTCGCAATGATGGGGGTGAGTGCAACTGGGCGGAAGTCAATCAGGCCCGTGGCATTGGAATGCTTCGGCAATGGCACGATGGTGGTAATCTTGAAGTTAGTGGGGACAACTGCCTGGGCCAGGGACAGATTAAAAATGTCTGTGAAGACCCCGGCCAACTGCCCTGCACAGACTCTGAGCACACGGCCAGGTATTCCATCTGGACCAGCTGCCTTCCGTACATTCACTCTGCTCAGGGTGGCACAAACATCAGAGGTGGAAAGTGAGAGAGGCAGTTCACCAGGTGGGAGATCCGCTTTGAGGGTGACCTCCTTGTTCTCTCGGTCAAAGTGAGTGCAGAAGAAATTGAGCTCATCAGGGAGGGAAGCAGAGCTGGAAGGGGGCACACTACTAGGTGGTTTGAAGTTTGTAATGACCTGTATGCCATGCCACGTGCGCCAGGGGTCTGAGGAGTTGAAATGCTCCTCAATTCTCTGTTTGTATATGTGTTTAGCCTGAGAGATTCCCCTCCTCAGGTTGACCCTGGCTGAGCTGTAAGCCTCCCGGTCTCCAGACCTGAAGGCTGAATCTCTGGCTTTGAGCAGGAGGTGAACTTCTCTGTTCACCCATGGTTTCTGATTGGGGAAAACTTTTATTTGTTTTTGTGATGTCACTCTACCTACACACTTGTTGATGTGCTCAAGGACAGAGTTGGTATATAAATCAATGTTAACCTGAGAGTCTGTGGTGGTATGGGCAGCAAACGGGCTCCAGTCTGTGTGTTGGAATTGGTGCTGAAGAGCAGAGTCAGCACCCTCCAGCCAGATCTCAATAATCTTCATTGTGGGTTTCACACGTTTAATGACCGGGCTATACTCGGGAAGCAGAAACAGTGAAAGATGGTCGGACTGTCCCAGGTGGGGGAGGGTAGTGGTTTTGTAAGCGTCAGCCACATTTGTATAGACATGATCTTGTATACCTTGTAGGCATCATCTTGTTTACCTCCATCATATCTCATCATAACGCTTGGTTTGTTTTATTGATACAATATTCTATTGACTGGTGTTGACGGTTTGCTTTGGTGTATTGACTTTGAAATCAAAAACATTATTTCTAAATTTGGAGATAATTCAAGGGAGAGGGGCAACATTCCTTTTCTTGTTTTTCATAGCTGCGCAGACCAACTATTCCTCTGAGGAATAGTTTTTACTAATAGTTTTTTTACAGTTTTAATATTTTAATATTTAATATTTGTAATCCAGGGAGCGGGAAGTGCAGAATCAAATATCGCTGTGATGATTGTACGTTCTAGTATCAATTGTTTGGCAACAATGAAGTATAAAGGAGAAAATTCTTACAGGGCATGGAAACGTGTAGCAAGTTAAATGTTTTTCTTTTGTAATATACATACTGTGACTACTTAAAATGAAAATGGCATCAGCATTCAGGTGGCCAGTGGTTTATTAACAATGAGCTATCAACTTCCATTCGGTGTTTATTGTTACAATTTGTAACAGTGTTGTAACTGGAAACACTGACAGTGTGAACACAATGAAGCTCTAAAATATTTCAAAGTAAAGGTTGTGGTAGATTTATTATTTAGAAAATTTATGAATTATACTAATTAGCATAATTAACTTCAAGGTATTTCACACTATATCAATATAGATTTCAAAATTATATTAGCATAATTTCAAAGTTTTTTTAACATTAAAAAAGTAACCGAGTTGCATGGCAACGTGGCTATGTGCGCGGGAGAATTTCAGTTACTGCGTGGCTTCGCATTCATGCAGCTTATTGAGGGGCTGTGATCATTGGAGAGAAGGACTGTACAGATTACAGCTGCGTGTTAATGAACTTGCAGAATGGGCAAACAATTATTGGATAAGTTTCAACTTATGAAGGGCCTCAGTTCGAAACATCGACTGTTTATTTCCCTCCATAAATGCTGCCTGACTTGTTGAGTTCCTCCACCACTAGCATTTTGTGTGTGTTGCTCAATACTGACTGTACCCATCTTCTGAAATTGTTGAAATAATAATTACATGATTATGTACAGTAAATAACATTTATGGGCAGTGGGCTGGTATGGCAGCTTAGCGGTTAGCTTAATGCTTTACAGCTGCAGCAATCGGGGTTCAATTTCCGGCACTGGCTTATGTTCTCTCCTGTGGCATGTGGGCTTCCTTCAGCTTCCGCTGCTCTGCTTTCCTTCCACGGTTCAAAAGTGTACGGGTTCGTAGGTTACCTGGTCACATGGGTGTAACTGGATGGTGCGGACACTGTGCTGCCTCTCTAAATAAGTAAAATAAAAAAAGATGGTGATCCTTACGCTGATAGAGAAAGTTCCTTAGACATAAGTGTATAAACAATGATCCAGGTAATCTGTTACACCTGAAACCCTGTACAAGTCAGGTAGGGGGTTGATCACCATTTCTTACTGCAGTACTCCAGTCCTGTGAATCTCCTGTTATTGAAATGGATACAGCACAATCCTGGAGATCATTCTCAGGCGTCTGAAGCTATTTATTATTTCTTTACTTGGATTGAGAAGGAAATTACGGGATGGTAGTTTGTAGATATTTTATTTAACTCAGGCCAATGACTCAGGGAAGGAAACCATTTAATTTTCTTTGTATTACTTTGTAAAATAATTGAAGTCAGATGGCTGACCATAACGGCTGTTTCATTTCAGATTCAGAATCAGGTGTTTTACAACTAACATACAGTATGTTGTGAAATGTGTTGCTTTGTTGAAGCAGTACAGTGCAACACATAAAAAGTATTTTATGTTAAAATTAGAAATACAAATGATCAATAAGTCATGCAAAAAACGGAGCAAGATAGTGCGGGGGTGATCGTGGGTTCATTGTCTATTCAGAAATCTGATGCCAGAGGGGAAGAAGCTGTTCCAAAAATATTGAGTGTGCATCTTCATCCTCCTATACCTCCTCCTTGTTGGTGGTAATGAGAAGAGGGTAATTCCTGAATGGTGAGTGTCCTTTAAAAAGTGGGACTTCCCAAAAGACAAACATTTTAATTCCCATCCCCATTCCTACTCTGACAAGTCAGTCCATAACCTCCTCTTGTGTCAAGATGAGGCCACGCTCAGGCTGAAGGAGCAACACCTTATATTCCATCTGTGTGTTCTCCAACCTGATGGCATGAATATTGATTTCTCCTTCCAGTAAAAAAAATCCCTCCCCCTCCTCTCTCCTATTCTCCATTCTGACCTCTTAGCTTTTCTCGCTTACCTATCATCTGCCCCGGCTCCTTCCTCCTTCCCTTTCTCCTATGATCCACTCTCCTCTCCTATCGGATTCATTCCTCTCCAGCCCTTTAGCTTTCCTACCCACCTGGCTTCACATACCATCTTCTAGCTAAACTCCTTCATCTTCACATACAATCTTCTAGCTATCCTCCTTCATCTTCACATACCATCTTCTAGCTATCCTCCTTCATCTTCACATACCATCTTCTAGCTATTCTATTTCATCTTCACATATCATCCAGCTATCCTCCTTCCCCTCCCACCACCTTTTTATTCTGGCATCTTCCCCTTCCTTTCCAGTCCTGATGAAGGGTCTTGCCCGAAATGTCAACTATTTACTCGTTTTCCATAGATGCTGCCTGACCTGCTGAGTTCCTCCAGCATCTTGTGTGTGTTGTTTAATAATGGATGCTGCCTTCCTGAGGCACTGTATTTGAAGATGTCCTTGATGGTGGACATGATGGTGAATTATATCTATTTAGTAAGAAATAAAGCAGCCTAATTAATTTGGATTTAGTTTATCAGAAATGTTCTTGTTCACCACTGAGAATTCTGAAAATGCAAATGACACAGAAACGCAGCTTCTGTGATGTGCCACGGGAGAGTGGGACTCTAACCCTGAAAGGACATGAACTCTCATCCCATGGAAAGTAAAGTGTTGAACCTGAGATGATTGTTTGGTGCTTGCTCGTTGGTTGGTAGCCTCAGTTTAACCTTTATTATGGGTTCAGATTAGTTTCATTTGTCACACTACAATGAATCAGAATCAGAATCAGGTTTAAATCACAGGCAATGCCAATGTATATTCAGTAAGTGGTGCAAAAAGTGAAAACAGAAGTAGTGAGGTAGTGTTCATGGGTTCCATGTCCATTCAGAAATCCGGTAACAGAGAGGAGGAAGCTGTTCCAGCATCATTGAGATATCGAAATGTACAGTGAAATGTGTAGTGTGGGTCAATGATCTATACAGTCTGAAGACTGTGTTGGCAGCACCCCCCAGGTATTGTTACAGTTTTGGCAGCAAAATCGCATAGCCACAAATCACTAACCCTAACTTGTACATCTTTGGAAAGTGGGAGGAAACTGGAGAACATGGAGGAAACCGATACAATCCCCTCACAGATGGCGGTGGGCATTGAACCCTCGTCCATAGTGCTGTCATAGCATTGTATTAACCGTTACACTACCTTTCAATTTGACTTTGACCATGCCATCCCGTAACCACTGTTCCCTCTATCTAAGCAGTGCAGGTGCACATCTCGCAGTAACTGATATGCTCCTGTACACATAGGCTCCTGTACACAGCTGGAATTTTCTTAATATGTAGGCACTTAAAGTGCCGCACAGTTTTCAAGCTGTGTAAAAAGTCTCCTGCTTGGAGCAATGATTGGTCAGAGCAGCTGTAAAAAAAAATTAGAGGGTAAGTTGCCCGGAAAGGTGTTTACTTCTCAAGATTTGATGCTCCTTTTGACATTCCCCCGTGCTGTTTCACCTGGGGTCTGCAGCACTGTGTGGTTCAGACTGCAGGGAGCCGTGTCTTTGCTGACCAGTAGACCACTTGTCACACTGTAAATTTGTTGTTACTGGCAGGTGCTAACAGAAGAGGAAGAAATACTTAATTCCCCGCTGGGGTTGATTTTGCTAATGCAAAACCAATTTTGCCCTTTAATGTACACTTTTTCAGTGTTTTTCTTTCAAATAGAAACTTAAAAAAATAATTTGCTGCCTAATTAAGAAGCAGAAATATTTTGTGCTGATTAATACTTCTTTCTCCTCTTCTATAAGGAAAAAAGAATGTTATTTAAATCCTTTTGCAATGCAGTTTTAACAAAATTTGCCAAGAACAATATCATGTGCTATTTATCATAGCTACTATTTTAATAGTAGTTCCACGTTCTAGTCCTTGGAGACTAGAATTCCTTCGTAAGTTGCCAGCATAGCAGTATATATCCTCCCAGACAGGAGAGGCATTGTCATTGCTGAATGCAGACACATTAATTGCCGGCATTGAGATGATGGCTGCCAATGAGGGAGTGACTTTTACTCTGGTAATCTAGATAATGATGAGAACGCGTGGATCCTTTTTATAATGGATATATAATGCTAAAAGTTTTCATCGATTTCCTATTGGTGAGAACTGTACCACAACACATTAAATGGTGATCTGTGTAGTACATTGCAAGTTCCTTTTTCACTTCTACCGACAAAAATGGATGGCACAGTAGTGTAGTGTTTAGCATGAAGCTGTTACAGTGCCAGCAGTGGTGTAGAGGTTAGCACAATGCTTTACATTAAAGGCAACCCTGGTTCAATTTCTGCTGCTGCCTGTAAAGAGTGTGAACATTCCCCCCATGACCACATGATTTTTACCGGGTGCTCCGGTTTCCTCTCACAGTCTGAAGATTTACCAGTTGGCAGGTTAGTTGGTCATTGTAATTTGTCTCATGACTTCATGATTAGGCTAGGATGAAATCGGGGGATTGTTGGACGGAACAGCTTGAAAGGCCAAAAGGGTCTCTTCCGCACTGTATCCCAATATATAAATAAATAAAGCATTTGTATGTTCTCTTCGTGACCGTATGTTGTATGTTTGTATGTTCTCTTACGCACTGTATCTCAATAAATAAATATATAAAGCATTTGTATGTTCTCTTTGTGAACATACGTTGTATGTTGTATGTGTGTATGTTCTCTCCCGCGCTGTATCTCAATAAATAAATAAAGCTTTTGTATGTTCTCTTCGTGACTGTGTGGGTTTCTGCCAGGTGGTCATGTTTTCTTCCACATACCGTGGGTGCCATGGTAACGTAGTAGCTAGCATAATGCTATTACAGCTTGGGGCATCGGAGTTCAGAGTTCAACCCCGGTGTCCTCTGGAAGGAGTTTGTATATTCTCCCTGTGACCAGGCAGGTTTCCTCCAAGTGCTCTGGTTTCCTCCCACAGTCCAGAGACGTACCGGTTGGTAGATTAATTAGTCAGTGTAAATTGTCCTGCGATTAGGCTGGCGTTAAATTGGGCCGGAGTGGCCTGTTCCCCCACTGTATCTCTAAATAAATAAATTTCAGAGACGTACAGGTTCGGAGTATGAGTTGTGGGCATGCTGTGTAGGTGCTGTAATGCGTGGCAACACGTGCCGGCTGCCCGCAGAACATCCTGGGACTGTGTCCGTCAATGCATTTCATTGTATGTTTTGAGGTTTTAGTGTCCAAGTAAAGCTGATCTTTAAAAGATCTTTAATACTTAAATTAAACTGACGATCTTCTGCTGCACCAGGGCTATGCTAAAAAGTCTTCTGAGTCAAAGCTATAAACAATAGCAGATGTGTTTGCCTCCTTAACCATTGGTAACTGGCTGACTTTCACGATGATAACTCAGGCACATATTGATGCCGCTGGAGAATATGAAAAATTAATTTAATATGGTACAGTATAAATGACAAAATGTATAAAATCTGTAATAACATAACTATGGGCTAAGGAATGACTCCAGGCTCCTGGATTCAATTCTCCAGCCAATATGATGGCTTCTGTGTTTCAGATTCAACTCATCTCATTTTAAAAATGGGTTTAAATAATAGAGATGGATTTGAACTTAAATATCAGATCAAGCAAACTCGTGCAAAATAACTCATGGGGCAGTGTAGCAGTTAGCACTTTGCTTTAGAGCCGGCAATCACTGACTAGGGTTCAATTCCCACTGCTGCCTGCAAAGGGTTTGTATGATCTTCCTGGGACTGTGTTGGTTTCCCCTCACACACTGGAGATGTATGGTTGGGGTTAGTGAGTTGTGGGTATTTTCTGTTGGAGCCGGATGCAATGTGAAACTCCCCAGTGCAATCCTCGCTGATTTGATTTGATTCAAACGATGTTTGTTTGTTTGCTTATTCATTTATTTACTGAGATGCAGTGAGCAGTAGGCCCTTCCCGCCCTTTGCTCCGCCAGCAGCCCCCAGTTTCATCCTAGCCTAATCATGGGACAATCTACAATGACCAATTAACCTACCAACCGGTACGTGTTTGGACTGTGGGAGGAAAGCTGAGCACCTGGAGGAAACCCACACAGTCACGGGGAGAACTTACAAACTCCTTCCAGGCAGCAGTGGGATTTGAACTCCAGCCACCTGTACTGCAAAGCATTGCGCTAACCACTCGGCGACTGCGTTTCAACATACATTTGGTAAATAAAGCTAATCTTATGTTTAAAAGGGTACTAATGACGTAATTCGTAGATATACCATGGAGACCATTCTAACTGACTGCGTCACTGCAACAGGCACAAAATGCTGGAGGAACTCAGCAGGCCAGGCAGCACCTATGGAAAAAAATACAGTCCACGTTTTGGGCTGACACCCTACAACAGGACTGGAGAAAAAAGAGGTTGCGATGTGAAGCTGTCCTGTAGCCTGTTGGTCCTGGCTTTAATGCTGTGGTAGTGCTTGCCAGACAGAAGCAGCTAATTCAGTTTATGGTTGGGGTGCCTGGCGTTCCTGATGATCTTCCAGGCCTTCTTTCTGCACCTGCTTCACATCCACAGATGCACGGGGCTGTCTGTACCACTCTCTGCAGTGCCCAGTGAACAAGATTGGCAGTGATACAGCTAGTCAGGATGCTCTCAGTGGTGCCCCCTCCTGAGGATTTAGGGGCCCATGCTGAACTTCTTCAGTCGCATGAGGTGGAAGAGAGTCTATCATGCTTTTTTTGCCACAAGTTTGAGAAATCGATGTTCACGCCATCAGGTTGGAGGCTACCCAGATGGAATATAAGGTGCGGTTCCTCCAACCTGAGTGTGAGATTTTGCTTTGTCTGGCAGATGGAACGTAGGTGCTCAGCAAAGCTGTCTCTCAAGCTACGTCGGGTCTCTCTGAAATACAGGAGGCTACACTGGGAGCACCGGATACAGTAATATGACCCCTCCCCCAGCAGACTCACAGATGAAGTGAAGTGGAAGGACTGTTTGGGGCCCTGAATGGTAGTGAGGGAGGAGGTGTAGTACAGGTGTAGCACTTGTTCCACTTGCAAGGGTAAGTGCCAGGAGAGAGATTAGTGGGGAGGCACGAATGGACAAGGGAGTTAGCAGGGAGCAATCCCTGCGGAAAACGGGGGTGAGGGAAAGATGTGCTTGTTGGTGGGATCCTATCGGAGACGGCGGAAGTTCCAGAGAATTATTAGATTATGAGGACACGCAGTCCTCTTTTACTGTCATTTAGTAATGCATGCATTAAGAAATGATACAATGTTCCTCCAGTATGATATCACAGAAACACAAGACAGATCAAGACTAGAAAACCGGCAAAAACCACATATTATAACATATAGTTACAACAGTGCAAAGCAATACCGTCATTTGATAAAGACCGGACCATGGGCACGGTAAAAACAAGTCTCAAGTTCCGATAGCCCCATCATCTCACGCAGTTGGTAGAAGGAAGAAAACTCTCCCTGAATTATGTGCTGGACGTTAAGCCTGGTGAGGTGGTAGGTGAGGACAAGAGGAACCCTATCCCTAGCAGGTTGAAGGGAGGATCTTCCATTGGTCACCCTATGTACTAACTGTAATTCAGAGGTTTTTATGTATTGCATTGAACTGCAGCCTCAAGGTGAACAAATTTCATAACATAATGCCAGTGGCATTAAATTGGTTCTGATTTGTTCTACCCTACCACTCATCCACTCATTCTCTGTGTCACTTTCAGTTACTGCTTTGAATTATCTGTTAATCTTTCTTTTCCTAGTTCTTCTTCCTAATTTTTCTCTCTCTCTAATTGCTAAGTGAAATATATGAAATATCATTAATAATAAAATAATGAATAATAATAATGTATGCTTCATTGTCATATGTCCAATAAACTGGAATATTGAATCTCCAAGTGCTCTCTCTTTGACCATTTCTCTCTCGTTCTCTCCTTCTAGGTCGTGGTGGAATGGATGAATGCTGAATCCGGCGAGAGCACATTGACTCAGTACAACGCTCTCTCTTGGGTGACGGTAGGTCTGACTGTTTCCGTGATTGCACTCAGCCAGGAGTTTTGTGAGCGTTCCAAAATAAATCCAAGTTGGGGCTTGAAATGACAAGAGGTGAAGGTTCATGGGTGAGGAGTTCACCCTGGGGGACGATACTTTAGCCTCTCAACCATAATATTCATGTGGCTTCACGTCAGTAATAACTTCTAAATTATAGTTGATTAGGACTGGAATTTGGCACAGGATCTGTTTTGTCTGCAATTGCTACAGATGACAGGAATCAGAAGAGAGCCAGCAACGGCTGCAAACATTCGGCATGTGAATGTGAACACAGCTACAGAATGGGAAACATAACCAAAACGTGATCATTGACTACTGAGGGAGGAAATCAGAAGTCCACGTCCCAGTCCTCATTAGGGGATTGAAGGTCCTTGGAATTATATCAAAGCATTTTGTCCTTGGATCAGCACGTAAGAGCTATTACAAAGAAGACATGGCAGCACTTTGAGTTTCTTAGAGAATTGAGAAGATTCAGCAAGTCATCTAAAACTCGGACAAACTTCTGTAGGTGCTGGTGGAGAATATACTGAGTGGTTGCATCACAGTCTGGCTTGGAAACACCAATGTCTAGGAATGGACAAGTCTGCAGAAAGCAGTGGATGCGGCTCAGTCCATCACAGACAAAGGCTTCCCCAACACTGAGCACAACTACAAGGAGCACTGCTACAAAAAAGCAGCACCCGTTATCAAGGATCCCTGCCATCCAGGCCATGTTTTCTTTGTCCCACTACTATCAGGAAGGAGGTACAGAAAACTTATGTCCCGCACCACCACGTTCAGAGAAACTTATTCATAGGAAAGGTGGATAACAGTGCTGAAGATGAGGTAGCTGGTTTACAAACAGAGGTAGTGTAGTGAGGCGAGGCTGTTGACATGGCAAAATTTCAGTCAACAGGATGAGCTGCAATGTAAAAGGTGGACGAAAACAAAAAGGCTGAATACGGTACTGAGGGTGTTGTATCTGAAAGTGCATAGTATCGATAAAAAGGTAGATTGGCAGGTATGATGTTGGAGGCATCACTGAATCATGGCTGAAAGATTATAGCTGGGAGTTTTATGTCCAAGGATGCACATTGTATCAAAACGAGGCTGGAAGGCAGAGGGGGCAGCTTTGCCATGTTGGTTAAAAAATGAAATCAAATCATTAGAAAGAGATGACAGAGAGTCATTGTGGATAGAGCTAAGGAACTACAAGGGTAAAATGCTACTGATGGGAGTTGCATACAGACACCCAATCAGTAGTAAGGATGTGGCCTACAAATTACAAGGGGAGATAGAGAATGCATGCCAAAATGGCAATGTTACAATAGTCATGGGGGACTTCAACATGCAGGTAGATTGAGAAAATCAGGTTGGTGCTGGATTCCAGGAGGAAGAATTTCTAGAGTGCCTACAAGATGACTTCTTAGCTCGTGATTCAGCCCACGAGAGGATCAGCTATTCTGGATTGGGTGTTGTGCAATGAACCAGAATTGATTAGAGAGCTTTTTGGAGAAAGTGATCATCATATGATCAAATTCATCTTGAAATTTGAGAAGGAGAAGCTAAAGTCAGGTGCATCAATATTACAGCGGAGCAAAGAAAATTACAGAGGCATGAGAGAGCACTTGGCTAGAATTGATTGGAAAAGATCACTGGCAATGATGACAGGAGATCGGCAATGGCTGGTGTAACCCTGAGGTTTGGTCCGGATGCGTTTATCTAAGGGAAGGCAGCCTACAGCCCAGCCAAACTTGAGAAATCTTTGTTTTGTGTGGATGCTGTGTGATGTGTTGCCGGTTACAAATCTGTACCACAAAATATCAGACGGTACGCCACATGCATTTATAGCGAGAGGATTCGAGTACAGGAGCAGGGAGGTACTACTGCAGTTGTACAAGGCCTTGGTGAGACCACACCTGGAGTATTGTGTGCAGTTTTGGTCCCCTAATCTGAGGAAAGACATCTTTGCCATAGAGGGAGTACAAAGAAGGTTCACCAGATTGATTCCTGGGATGGCAGGTCTTTCATATGAAGAAAGACTGGATGAACTGGGCTTGTACTCGTTGGAATTTAGAAGATTGAGGGGGGATCTGATTGAAACGTATAAGATCCTAAAGGGATTGGACAGGCTAGATGCGGGAAGATTGTTCCCGATGTTGGGGAAGTCCAGAACGAGGGGTCACAGTTTGAGGATAGAGGGGAAGCCTTTTAGGACCGAGATTAGGAAAAACTTCTTCACACAGAGGGTGGTGAATCTGTGGAATTCTCTGCCACAGCAAACTGTTGAGGCCAGTTCATTGGCTATGTTTAAGAGGGAGTTAGATATGGCCCTTGTGGCTACAGGGGTCAGGGGGTATGGAGGGAAGGCTGGGTTCTGAGTTGGATGATCAGCCATGATCATAATAAATGGCGGTGCAGGCTCGAAGGGCCGAATGGCCTACTCCTGCACCTATTTTCTATGTTTCTATGTTTCTATATGCAATTAAACAATTGAACTTTATAATTCTTAATCTGACTATAGGGTTAGTAAAGAAAAAAAGAAAAAGGGGCCCATTTTAATGGAACAATCTAATGTGCATGTTGGAGCTCACAATTGTCCATCCATTCATTCCCCATCGACCCCCTCCGGGTCATCGACTCCCGGACCCCTACTCCAAGTCCACTCTATCCTGCGGTCCACCCACTCTCTCCACTCGCGTCTTCTCTCTCCGTCCCTCACCGACAAAAGACCACCAGGCCCTTCCCTCAGACACACAAGAAAGAAACAGCACGCCTCTCATTGGGTGGCACATATTCCAAAGCCCCCGTTACCTCTGGTCATAACCCAAACAGTGCTGCTACAGAGAAACCATTACATTAGTAGTGATTCCTTACAGAGCGTTACACTGGAATTTCTGAATCAATTCGGAAGGCACAGGATATACACATCCCAAAGAGAAAGAAATATTCTAAAGGAATGATGGCTAACAAGAGAAGTCAAAGCCAAAGAGGGGGTGTATAAAATTAGTGGGAAGTTAGAGGATTGGGAAGCTTTTAAAAACCACAAAAGGCAACTAAAAAAGTAATTAAGAAGGTAAAGATGGAATACAAAAGTAAGCTAGCCAATGTTGTTGTTGTTTGTCCATCGCTGACGTCGATGAGGACCTCGACACCATTATGATGGTGTCGAGACTAGCACGTGATTTGGATTTAAGTGAGGGAGAGTTGCGCAGCGTCAGCCTCACTCTCTCTTCCCAATTCCCACCTGGATCCAGTGGCAAGACAGAGTCTAGACGGCTGGAGATGGGACTAGGCACAGTGGATGACCAGGACGTCTTCTGTGTCTTGTCCTGCTCTACACGTTCCACGACGCTTGCAGAGACCGCCTTCTTGACCGTTGGACCTTCCATTGGTCTCGTCCACTCAATCCGCTGGAGTCTGTCTTCACATGCTGGGATAGACAACTCCCTATCTCACCGAGGGTTTGAGACCCGTCCGCTACCCTCACCTGGTTTAGCCGGCTTGTCGAAGCCGTTGCCCGGGGTGTGGCCGCTGTCGCATGCAAACAGCTACAGGGAGCCACAGGTGAGAGCTGAGTGCCAGGTGGGGACCAAAGGTGGACTAACCGCCCTGAAAAGGACACAACATGTTCCCCCACCAGAGGTGCTACCCCTCCCTGACACCCCAAGCTAGCCAATAATACTAAAGAGGATAGCAAAAGAGGACACTAGCAATATGGTGAAGGTTCCAGGTGTCAGGGGTCATGAAGAGAGTTACCATCGAGAGAGAAGGTTCTTGAAAATAAAAAGTCTGAAGGAGGAAAAAACACTTAGACCAGATGGTGTACACTCCTGAGTTCGGAAAGAGCTGGCTGGAGAGATCTTGGAGGCATTAGTATTGATCTTTCAAAAATCACTAGATTCTGGAATAGTTCTGGAAGACTGGAAAGTTGCAAAAGTCACACCACTCTCCAAGAAGGGAGAGAGGCAGGAACAAGGAAACTATAGGTTAGTAGCTCTGACCTCAGTGGTTGGGAAGGTGTTGGATTCGATTATTATTAAGGACGAGGACTCAGGGTACTTGGAGGCACATGATAAAATAGGCCGAAGTCAGCACTGTTTCCTCAAGCAAAAATCTTGCCTGACGTATCTGTTGGAATTCTTTGAAGAAATAACAAGCAGGATAGACAAAGGAGAATTGGTTGATGTTGTGTACTTGGATTTTCAGAAGGCCTTTGACAAGCTGCTACACATAAGGCCGCCTAACAAGTTATGAGCCCATGGTATTACAACAAAGGTTCTAGCATGGATAAAGCAACGGCTGATTGGCAGGTGGCAAAGAGTGGGAAGGGAGCCTTTTCTGGCTGGCTGTCAGTGACTAGTGGTGTTCCACAGGGGTCTGTGTTGGGACTGATTCTTTTTACATTATATGTCAATGATTTGGATGATGAAATTGATGGTTTTATTTCAAAGTTTGCAGACAATATGAAGACAGGTGGGGCAGCAGGTAGTTTTGAGGAAGCAGAGAGGCTACAGAAGGACTTGCACAGATTAGGAGAAGAGGCAAAGAAATGGCAGATGGAAGACAGTGTTGGGAAGTGTATGGTCATGCACTTTGTTAGAAGAAATGAAAGGGTTGACTGACTATTTTCTAGTTGGAGAGAAAATACAAAAAAAAACTGAGGTGCAAAGGGATATTGGACTCCTTGAGCTGGATTCCTTAAAGGTTAATTTGCGGGTTGAGTCTGTGGTGAGGAAGGCAAATGCAATGTTAGCATTCATTTCAAGAGGAATAGAATATAAAATCAAGGATGCAAGGTTGAAATTGAATAAAGCACTTGTGAGGCCTTACTTGGAGTATCCTGAATCTTTATCCTTATCCTTACCTTAGAAAGGATGTGCTAAAACTGGAGAGGGTTTAAAAGAGGTTCACAACATGATTTTCCAGGATTGAATGGCGTGTCATATGAAGAGCATTGATGGTTCTGGTTCTGTATTCATTAGTATTCAGATGAATGAGGGGTGACCACATGAAGCCTATCGAATGGTGAAAGGCCTTGATAGAGTGGATGTGGAGAGGATATTTCCTGTGGTGGGAGAGTCTAAGACCAGAGGATACAGCCTCAGAATAGAGGGGCGTCCTTTTAGAATAGAGATGATGAGAAATTTCTTTAGCCAGATGAATCTATGTAATTTTTTTGCCACAGGTAGCTGTGGGGGCCAAGACTTTACACATATTTAGGGCAGAGGTTGATAGATTCTTGATTAGTCAGAACATGAAGGGATATGGGGAGAAGGCTGGAGACTGTGGAAAAGGTGAAATGGGGGAGCAGACTCGATGGGCCAAATGGCCTAATTTTGCTTCTATATCTTATGGTCTTATGGTGTTATGGTATTGTAATTGATTGCATTGACGCCTGTTATGGAAAAAAAACAATGCCCAAGAAAGGAAAAGCCTACGGAAAGTAGTTGGTCCAGCCCAGTCCATCACAGGAAAAGCCCTCTCCTTCATTGATCACATTTACAAGAAGTATTGTCACAAGAAAGCATCATCCATCATCAAGGACTCCACCATCTAGGCCATGCTCTCTTCTCACTGCTGCCATTGGGAAGGAGGTACAGGAGCCTCAGGTTCCACACCACCAGGTTCAGAAACGTTGATCACACCTCAATATACTGCTTTGGGAGACAAACTAATCCAGGTGGGGGCAGCCAGGTGGGCCTCATAGCCTGCTGAGATAGAAATACTCTTGTCGTAGCATGCAAAGACTGTTCCAGTGGACTGGGATTATGAGATAAACAGAGGATTCAATGGCCAGGAAGCCAGTTCTACAAAGCTTCATGGAGTGCAGAGGGTATGGCGAGACACAGAAGTCATGGCCACCCACTGCAACCAAGGAAGACCCCAGTTGTAATGACTACTTGTGTCATGGACCTGGACTTCCAAGGTCAAGAGAATGGAACTGCCCCAGTCCAATGGCTTTTCCGCTTTTAAAATAACTGTGGTGTTGAGCACCAGGAGATAACTGTTTTTCAATGAAGATAAGATACTCAGGATACAGGAATAGACTAGATAAGATATTTTGGACTTTAATGAGGCTGGAACATTCAATATTGTTAAAATTTTCAATCGATTCTATGTTCAAGCAGAAGTGCTGGATTGATGATATTGTCATTTCCCCCTCAGCAAGAAACTACTTTGAGCCATTCAATCACTCCGTGTGATATATGTCTTCAACCATCAGGCTCCTAAACCAGCGTGGATAATTTCACTCACTACAACTCTAAACTGATTCCACAACTACAGAATTACTTCGAAGGACAGAATAAATCAGGTTCTCAGTATTATCTATCTAATTATCTACTTACCTTTCTTTCTATCTATCTAACTATCTAATTATCTATCTATCTGTCTGTCTATCTATCTATCTATCTACCTGTCTATTATCTATCTATCTCTCTATTGGTCTACCTATTAATATATTTATCTATTAATTTATTGTTTCATTGATTGATGTATACTGCATCTATGTATTTATTTATTTGCACAATGTTTCACATTGGTTGTTTGTTAATTTTTGTTTATGTATTGTCTTTCATAAACTCTGTTTTATTTCTGCAAAGATTCTGTTCAGTACTGAGGCAGTGGATACAGCCTAGGTTATGTTTGACATGGAGATGGGTCGACACACTGTCAATGTACACTTTTCTCTAAATGAGGAGACAGTTCAAGTTCTACTCCAGCAACATACAGAAAATTCAGAGAAACAACATTGTAAATTTAAAGAATAACTTTAATTGTCATGCACCTCAAAACATCGAAACATACAGTGAAGTGCATTGTTCTGTGTCAATAACCAAGACAGTCCAAGGATTGTTCTGGGGTCAGCCTGCAGGTGTCAGTAATGTGACAATAATGAACTAACACTAATACCAATACCAATCATTAATCCCTAGGATATTGTACGTTCTTATTTGGAGAAGCTTTGGTCTCCTGTTCTGTCTTCATAGTGACACTACAGTCCTCAGAACTGACAGGATTAAGTCAGCATATCTGATGCTAGTAGACGCTTAGACAAAGCCAGACCCAGCCAGGCAGACATGCTCAGTGAGACTCTGTCTGTCCGTAAGATCATAAGATATAGGAGCTGAATTAGGTCATTTGGCCCATTGAGTCTGCTCCACCATATCACCATGGCTGATTCATCTCCCTCTCAGCCCCAATCTCCCACCTTCTCTTGTATTCCTTCACACACTGACCAATAAAGAATCTATCAACTTCTGCCTTACATATACCAGATGACTTGGCCTCTACAGCTGCCTGTGGTAAGGAATTCCACAGATTCACCACTCGCTGGCTAAAGAAATTCCTCCTCATCTCCATTCTAAATGGACATCCCTCTACTCTGAGGCTGTGTCTTCTGATCTTCGATGCCCCCATTATAGGAGAAGTCTTCTCCACATCCACTCTAACAAGACCTTTCAACATTGGATAGGCTTCGCTGGGATTCCTCCTCAAACTTCTGAATTCCAGTGAGTAGAGGCCCCGAACTATCAAACGCTCCTCATATGACGGGCCTTTTGATGCCAGAATCATTTTAGTAAACCTCTTTTGAACCCTCTCCAATGTCAGCATAGATAAGGGGCCCAAAGCTGCTCACAGTATACCTAGTGAGGCCTCACCTGTTCCTTTTAAAGCCTGAACATTACATCCTTGCTTTTATATTGCAGTCCTCTCGAAATGAATGTTAACATTCCATTTGCCTTCCACACCACCGATTTGTCTGGCATTGGGACAGTTACTGCATATAGGGGTTTTGAAATCCAGAAGCATTACATTATTATAAACACTATAGATATTATAATAGTACAGAAAGACATATTCATAACACAAGTATCAATATTATAAAATACTTGCATATGAAATGAGTTTGAAATTACTATTTAAATTGCTTTAAGGTGCTTTGATAATGGTTTGAAATGGAGTAAATTGCTGGTTTTTTACCTTTCCAGGCAGACTATCATATAGGGTCTATTGCAAGGGATGATTCATTACGAAGGGTTGATTTTCCGTGCATATTGATGATGCTTCAAGATCAGCATCAGAATCAGGTTTAATATCACTAGTCTATGTCATGAAATATGTTGTTTTATGGCAGCAGTACAGTGCAATACACAAAATACTATAAAATACACTAAGACTTTCATATTGACAAATACAGCACCGTGCAAAAGTCATATATATCGCTAGGGTGCCTTGGGCCTTTGTACAGCACTGTATTTGTCATGGTGCAGGGAAAGCGAGTTTGAAAATCTGGCAGGAGCAAAGGATGTTGGGAATGGCGAGGGTGGAGCATCATGGGAGAGGTGTGGGACAGGTGGCAGGGCCAGAGAGGTGCTGTGGGTGCAGACACACCCAGCCTGAGAGATCGAACAAAGTCATTCGATTCCAAACAATTGGTTCATTGATCTTTACAGAATGTCACTCTGGTGCTTCCCGCTCCCTCCCCTCTCCCCTCCCCTTTTCCCAACCATGACTCCCCTCTCCCTGCCCCCTTCCCACTCTCAGTCCACAATAGAGACCCATATTAGAATCAGGTTTATCATCACTCACAATGTGTCATGAAATTTGTTTTTTCATTTGTGGCAACTGTACTGTGCAATCCATAAAATTGCTACAAAACTGTACCCTTCTTATCACTACATATACAGTGCCTATAAAAAGCGAAAAGAGATCTCTACAAAATGATCTTAATGAATTACTTATAGAAAACACAAAATAATTGCATAATTACTCACCCCCTTCAAGTTAGTATTTAGTAGATGTACCTTTGGCAACAACTACAGCCTGAGTCTGTGTGGACAGTCTCTATCAGCTTTGCACATCTGGATACTGCAATTTTTCTCCATTCTTCTTTACAAAACTACTCAAGCTCTGTCAGAATGCATGGGGATTGTGAGGGAAAAGCCATCTTCAAGTCCAGCCACAAATTCTCAATTGCATTGAGGTCTGGACTCTGCCGACCACTCTAGCACATTAACTTTGTTGTTTTTAAGCCATCCCTGTACTGAATTTTGCTTTATGCTTGGGGTTGTTGTCTTAAGACCATAAGACCCATAGGAGCAGAGTTAGGCCATTTGGCCAATCAGGTCTGCTCCACCACTCAATCATGGCTGACCCTTTTTCCCCTTCTCAATCCCATTCCCCAGCCTTCTTCCCGAAACCTTTGATGCCATGTCCATTCATCCAATCAAGAACCTATCAATCTCTGACTAAATACATCCAACGACCTGACCTTCAGAGCTGCCTGTGGCAACAAATTCCACAAATTCACCACCCTTTGGCAAAAGAATTTTCTCCGCATCACTGTTTTGAAATGGACACCACTCTATCCTAAGACTGTTCCCTCTTGACCTAGACTCACTCACCATCCTTTCCACATCTACTCTGTCTAGGCATTTCAACATTCAAAAGGTTTCAATGAGATACCCCTCATCCTTCTAAATTCCAGCAAGTATAGACGCAGGACCATCAAATATTCCTCGTATGATAACCCTTTCATTCCCAGAATCATCCTTGTGAACCTCCTCTGGACCTTCTCCAATACCAGCACATCTTTTCTTAGATATGCAGTTAAGTTGTTTAAACTGATGGTAGTAAAAACACACCTATATCTAGAAGGTCCAACTGCTGGTGAGTCAGTATCCTGGCAAAAACTACATCATGAAGACAAAAGAACACTCCAAACAACTCCGTGAAAATATTATTGATAAGCACAAGTCAGGAGATGGATACAAGAAAATTTCCAAGTCACTGAATATCCCTCGGATTACAGTTAAGTCAATCATCAAGAAATGGAAAGAATATGACACAGCTGTAAATCTACCTACAGCAGATTGTTCTCAAAAAACTGAGTTACCATACAAGAAGGGGACTAGTGAGAGAGGCCGCCAAGAGACCTATGACAACTCTGGAGGAGTTACAAACTTCAGAGGCTGAGGTGAGAGAGACTGTGCATAGAGCCCTGTTGGCTGGGTGCTTCACCAGTCACAGAGAGTGGCAAAGAGAAGGTCACTGTTGAAAAAAATTCACATGAAATCTCCGATAGAATTTGCCAGAAGGCATGTGGGAGACCCTGAAGTCAGATGGGAGAATGTTCTATGGTCTAATGAAACCAAAATTAAGCTTTTTGGCCATCAGACTAAATGTTATGTTTGGCCTAAGCCAAACTTTGCATATCATCAAAAACACACCATCCCTAGCGTGAAGCATGGTGGTTGCTGCATCATGCTGTGGGGATGCTTCACTGCAGCAGGTCCTGGAAGGCTTGGGAGGGTAGAATACTTTTTATATGCATATAAAATAGAAACTCTGCTGATGCTGGCAGTCCAAAGCAACCACACACAAAATGCTAGAGAAACTCAACAAGCCAGGCAGCATCTGTAGAAATGAATAAGCAGTTGATGTTTCAAGCCGTGATTCTTCAACAGGACAAATAGTGAACAAAAAAATTAGCGGGGCTGTGTCCATGAGTTTGCTCATTGTCTGTTCAGAACTCTGATGGTGGCGGGAAAGAAGTTGTTTGTGTATCATTAAACATGTGTCTTCAGTCTCCTGTACCCTGATGGTAGCAGTGACAAGAGAGCATGTCCTGGGTGATAGGGGTCCTTAATGACGGATACTGTCTTTCTGATGCATCGCCTTTTGAAGATGTCCTCGATGGTGGGGAGGCTAGAGGCCATGATGGAGCTGGATGAGTTTACAGCCCTCTGCTTTTACTGATCCTGTGCAGTGATCGCTCCATACCAGACAGTGATGTGTTTGTCGAATGCACTGCTGTATTCCGGGAACAGAAAAGCAGATGATCACCACCGCTACTTAAGAGAATATATTGAACAATGGGAAATAATTAAAGAGCACAAGATGGTAAACCAATTAAGTGGTTCATAAATAACATCATTAACTACATCAGTTGTGTTTGATCTGTTCATAAAAAGCAACTAAATTCAAGGTTAGATTGTTGCTTTGTATTGATCCCCAGACGTCTGTTATTTTTTGATGATCCATATATTCTTCATTGGTTAAGTTTAATGCATTTTGTTGCAGTAGCAACTGTTGGCGTGCACTAAGCAGTGAAGTCATTATTGAATCTTATTGCAGAAGAAAAAGCAATAAGTCTTTGAGAGCTCCATGTGCAGTCGGAATTGTCAAAGATATTCCTGTATTTTTCTCTATATTAGCTACTGTGGAAGTTCAGTGGTCACTTTGTAAGGGTACATACGTACACCTGCTCGTTAGTGCAAGTATCAAATCAGCCAATCATGAGGCTGCAAGTCGATGCATAAAAACATGCAGACATGGTCAAGAGGTTCGGTTGTTAATCAGACCAAACATTAGAATGGAGAAGAAGTATGGTGTAAATGACTTTGACCATGTTGGTGCCATACAGGGTGGTTTGAGTATCACAGAAACTACTGATTTCCTGGTATTTTCTTGTAGAGCAGTCTCCAGAGTTTACAGAAATTGTGTGAAAAGGGAAAATAAAATCCAGTGAGTGGCAGTTCTATAGGAAAAGGTGCCTTGTTAATGACAGAGGTCAGAGGAGAATGGTCATATTGGTTCAAGCAGCCAGGAAGGTGAGAGTAACTCAAATAACCACAAGTGGTGTGCAGAAGAGCATCTCCTTATACCAATGCCGAGCCTTGAAGTGGATGGCTACAGCTGTAGAAGACCATGAATAATCACTCAGTGGCTACTTTGTTAGGTACAGGAGGCATCTAATAAAATGGCCACCGAGTGTATTCCCATCGCGTTCCTTTAACACATGCAAAATGCTGGTGGAATGTAGCAGGCCAGGCAGCATCTATAGGAAGAAGTACAGTCAACGTTTCGGGCTGAGACCCTTTGTCAGTCCTGAAACGTCAACTGTACTTCTTCCTATAGATGCTGCCTGGCCTGCTGTGTTCCACCAGCATTTCATGTGTGTTGCTTGAATTTCCAGCATCTGCAGATTTTCTTGTGTTTGAGGTCCTCTAACAGTCTGCTTGTGGGGATCAAGAGGTATCAAATGATTGCACACGCGAAATAGCAGAGTTTCAAGGCATTCCTCTGCCTCATGGTAATTATTTGGACTCCTGGACAATGAATACCTGATGAGAGCAAGATTATGTTGGTTAGGAGATCAAAGACATTTGAATGCATAAATAAACAGAATATAAGGTACCAGGGAACCTCAATTTCCTGATCACTGGTCCATACTGTCGGTTTTCCTTGTTGTGAACACCTGAACAGGAATCAAGTTTAATCTGAGCCCACAACTTTTTATCTGATCCCAGGAGGATTTCATGCACGGTATAATGGTCGAAACCAGATTTACTTTCTTACAATGAGGCTTAGTATTCAAAAATAGTACTTCCTTTTTAAAGGTAACGCATATAAACACGTTTCCTGTATGAGTCAAAAGTCAAAACCCTGTAGAACTATTTTGTGACAGGATTTATCCAACAGTCATTTATGTTCTCCCAACAATGCCCTGAAGATTAGAGAAATGATGGAGTGAGAGCATGTTGCTGAAGGCAATCTGTGACTCTGCAAACTCAGCTCAATATTGACAAATTTCAGAAGCAGCCGTGCTATTTGGGTTTATAAGGAGAAAAATAGAGTCTTTCCTTGAAAGAGAGTTTTCTCTTAGAACCCTGAATATTTTATTCTGTTATTCCGAACTTACTGAACTGATACAAAGCAACTGTTCTAAGTGGGCCAATCTATTTTGATTTGAGAATGATAGGAATGAAGAGATTATTTTATCACAATGGAAAGTATTTAGTTTATCCAGTTTTAATTGTAAAGTATGTGCCCAAGATTCAAAGTTTAAGTTCAAAGTAAATTTATTGTCAAAGTACATATATGTTACTATATGCTACCTTGAAATCATTTTTTTGCAGGCCGTTACAAGAGAAAAAGAAACAAAATTGTATTTACTATATGTATATGTAACTGCACAAAAGTAACAGAAACAATACTGAGAACATGACCTGTGAAGAGTCCTTGGGAGTGAGTCTGTAGTTCAGAGAGTTGTGGTGGGTGAATTTCTTAAAATTTTATTTTATTTCATGTTAAGAGTAGAACAGACTCTTCCATGCTTTCGAGCCACACTGCCCAGCATCCCCTGGCAACCCCGATTCAACCCTAAACTAATCACGGGGCAATTTACAATCAACAATTAACATAGCCAGTACATCTCTGGATTGTGGGAGGAAAACAGAGGAGCTGGAGAAAATCCATACATGCCATGGGAGGATGCAGAGAGGCTCCTGACAGAGGCCGCTGGGATTGAATTCCAAATTCCGGGCTCCTGATAGTAACTGTTCCTGAATAAGGTGGAGCGGGACCCAAGGTCTCTATACCTGCAGACCAATGACAGTAGTGAGAAGAGAGCATAGTCTGAATGGTGGCGGTCTTTGGTAACAGATGCTATTTTCTTGTGGCAGCAGATACACCACGTGACTCTCCTATCAAATCAGGATCTGAGTACATACACACAGATAGAAGCATGAAGTGTCCTGGCCAGAAATGTCTATTGTTTATTCCCCTCCATAGATGCTGCCTGACCTGCTGAGTTCCTCCAGCATTTTGTTTGTGTGTGTTGCTCTAGATGCTCAAATCACGTCCATTCTTAAAAAGGCATTATTTTGAAGTAATACACACAAAATGCTGGAGGAACAGAGCAGGTCAGGCAGCATCTATGGGAATAAATATTAATTGAGTTTTCGTGCTGAGACCCTTCTTCAGAACTGAGAAGCAAGGGGGAAGGTGCCAGAATAAAAAGGTAGGGGGAAGGGAAGGAGGCTCTCTGGAAGGTGATAGGTGAAGCCAGGTGGGTGGAATGGTCAAGGGTCTTAGCCCAAAACATTGACTATCTACTAATTTCCATGTATGCTGCCTGACCTGCTGAGGTCCAGCATTTTGTTTGTATTACTTTGGATTACCAGCATCTGCAGACTTTCTCATGTTGATTAATTTGAAGAAATCTCTTTACATTAATTGACATTTTAAAACTCATCAGGGTGAGTTCTGAAGAAAGCTCTCAGCCCAAAATGTCAACTATTTGCTTTTCTCTGTGGACAGTGCCTGACCTGCTGAGTTCCTCCAGCATTTTGTGTGAGTTGCTTAACATTTTAAAACTATCTGGTGATTATTACCACTGTATACAGTTAATGAAATCTTATCTTCAGATTAGATGATAAGCTACACCAATACTTTGTTACTTCATTGCAAGCGTACTTCATATGTCTTAATGGCTCAACTGCAACTTGAAGATGGATGCCTTTATTTTCAATGGGAAACTCATAGCAAGCATGCTTGACCAGCAAGTGATGACTTGTGGGAATGGTTACCGTGGTGATTAGTTAAGGGGAAGCATGTTGAACAGAGAGTGAAAGAAATAGGTTATGCTGATAAGTTTGGATGTAGAAAGGTGGGACGATGAACAATGCTTTAAAGTACAGTGGGACCATAGTTTTGTTTCTGTCCTCTACGTCTGGTTTAATGTTATGCAATATACTGTACACACAGTAGCTTCGGTACCTAATGAAGTGGTCCCTGAGTGTATGTCTCTGGTCTTTTGCTGCTGTGAACCAGCCACTTCAAGATTCAACATGTTGTGCATTTGGTGATGCTCTCCTGCACGCCACTGTTGTAACACATGGGTATTTGAGTTACTCTCACCTTCCTGTCAGCTTAAACCAGTCTGGCTATTCTCCTCTGACCTCTCTCATTAACAAAGTGTTTTCACCCACAGAACTGCTGCTCACTGGATTTTTTTTTTGTTTGTCACACAATTCTCTGTAAATTCCAGAGACTGTGGCACGTGAAACTCCCAGGAGATCATCAGTTTCTGAAATACTCAAGAGACCCTGTCTGACACTATAAACATTCCATGATCAATGTCTGTAAGATCACATTTCTTCCCCATTCTGATGTTTGGTCTGAACAACAACTGAACCTCTTGACCATGTCTGCATGCTTTCATACATTGAGTTGCTGCCGCATGATTGGCTGATTAGATATTTCCATTAACAAGCAGGTGTGTAGGTGTACCAAAAAATTGGCCACTGGGTGTATATTCTGGTTCCTAAATTAATTAATAATGGATGCATTTCTGTTAGCCACTGTCTTTAAGCAGTCTGTGCATTCCCCCCGTGACCATGTGGCTTTCCTCTGGGTGCTCTGGTTTCCTCCCACAGTCCATGATGCATGTGTTAGGGCTGGTAAATGGTAGGTGTGTCATGTTGGTGCAGGAAGTGTGGTGATACTCGTGGGCTGCCCCCAGCACATCATCGGACTGCGTTGGTCATTGACTCAAATTACACAATTCACTATGCACATGTGATAAATAAAGCTAATCTATTTCTCAAACGTCAGTTTTCTATTATAATAACATTATTTGCAGAATACTTCAGAATTGATTGTTGAAAAGCTTGACATTAAGCTCGAGTTTGTTTTTCAGAAATGAGGAAATAGATTTAATCCTCTAGTGAGAGGAAGCTTTAAATTAAGTCCAATAAAATGCGAACCAGTGTGCTTTTTTTGCTTACTGAGCTGACACATTTACTGAGAGACAGATGAATGGAATGATCGATCAAAGTAAGTTTCTTTTTTTTCTACTCTGGTCAGTAGGTTGTTCAAGTCGATAGAGGCAGGTAAGTCAAAGACTGAAGCCAAAAGTTTTCCATTTGTACAATATTTGGAGACTAAAGCTGGAATTCTAAACTTCATCTCATTAAATGGAGAGCAGAAAAGAACAACTAAAAAGTATGTGCAGTTGGCAGTGAATAAGGTAAAGAACCCAGTGATTAGTTGGCCATTAAATACCTGTTCAAGTTCAAGTTTATTGTCATCTGGAGGAGGAGGAGAAGATGGCGGCACGACGCAGCTTGCGCGGCCACTCCGGTGAATGATATCTGTAATCTGTCCAGTAGGGTGCCGTGCACAATCCTGATTTGATGGAGACAGACGTGAGAGAATGGAGGAACATCTGGAGAAACTTCTGAAATGCCTTCTTCACTGCCGCTATTACTGTGTGATCCTGAATCTCCGGAGGGGAAGGCCCCGAGTCCTCGGCTTTGCTTCTTGCTCGGTGGCTGGGACGGGGTCGAAGCGCTCGGCAGAGATGGTGCTCGGTGCTCAGTGTCGAAGGGCTGGTCCGAGGCTCGAAGTTTTTGGATGGACTCAGAGTCAGCTGGGGTCGGGTGCTTCCAATGCATCGACAGTTGCCAGTGCCTGGAGGTTTATGGCAGAGAGAGTTTCTCCCTTCTGCTGCCTGCTATTGGAACTATCGGGAGTCGATTGGAACTTTGAGACTTTTTTTTACTGTTCCCATGGTCTGTTCTTTATCAAATTATGGTATTGTTTTACACTGCTGTAACTATATATTATAATTATGTGGTCTTGTCAGTGTTAGTCTTTGGTTTGTCCTTTTTTTTGTGATATCACTCTGGAGGAACATTGTATCATTTCTTAACGTATGCATGCATTTCTAAATGACAATAAACAAGGATTGAGTGTCCTCATAATCTAAATCTAAAAAAAAATCTAAATCTGACTACATATATACAAGCAAACAAAACAAAATTCCTCAGGATCACAGTGCACCCAGAAAACCCAGTAATCAGTAAACAGCTCACTGACCTGGTGATGAGACCTCGGTGGTCATCGGGTATTCTTTAGTCTCACAGCCTGAGGAAAGAAGTTGTTTCCCAGTATGGCAGTCCTAGTGCTGATGCTCATGTACCTCCTTCCTCTTGGGAGTGGGTCAAAGAGATTGTGCAATGGGTGGTAGGAGTCCTCAACAATGCTTTAGAACACAGAACATAGAAAAGTACAGCACAGTACAGGCCCTTTGGCCCACAATGTTATGCTGACCCTCAAACCCTGCCTCCCATATAAGCCCTCACCTTAAATTCCTCCATATACCTGTCTAGTAATCTCTTAAACTTCACTAGTGTATCTGCCTCCACCACTGACTCAGGCAGTGCATTCCACGCACCAACCACTCTCTGAGTAAAAAACCTTCCTCTAATATCCCCCTTGAACTTCCCAGCCCTTACCTTAAAGCCATGTCCTCTTGTATTGAGCAGTGGTACCCTGGGGAAGAGGCACTGGCTATCCACTCTATCTATTGCTCTTATTATCTTGTACACCTCTATCATGTCTCCTCTCATCCTCCTTCTCTCCAAAGAATAAAGCCCTAACTCCCTTAATCTCTGATCATAATGCATACTCTCTAAACCAGGCAGCATCCTGGTAAATCTCCTCTGTACCCTTTCCAGTACTTCCACATCCTTCCTATAGTGAGGTGACCAGAACTAGACACAGTACTCCAAGTGTGGGCTAACCAGAGTTTTATAGAGCTGCATCATTACATCACGACTCTTAAACTCTATCCCTCGATTTATGAAAGCTAACACCCCATAAGATTTCTTAACTACCCTATCTACCTGTGAGGCAACTTTCAGGGATGTGTGGACATGTACCCCCAGATCCCTCTGCTCCTCCACACTACCAAGTATCCTGCCATTTACTTTGTACTCTGCCTTGGAGTTTGTCCTTCCAAAGTGTACCACCTCACACTTCTCCGGGTTGAACTCCATCTGCCACTTCTCAGCCCACTTCTGCATCCTATCAATGTCTTTCTGCAATCTTTGACAATCCTCTACACTATCTACAACACCACCAACCTTTGTGTCGTCTGCAAACTTGCCAACCCACCCTTCTACCCCCACATCCAGGTCATTAATAAAAATCACGAAAAGTAGAGGTCCCAGAACAGATCCTTGTGGGACACCACTAGTCACAATCCCCCAATCTGAATGTATTCCCTCCACCACGACCCTCTGCCTTCTGCAGGCAAGCCAATTCTGAATCCACCTGGCCAAACTTCCCTGGATCCCATGCCTTCTAACTTTCTGAATAAGCCTACCGTCTGGAACCTTGTCAAATGCCTTACTAAAATCCACATAGATCACATCCACTACACTACCCTCATCTATATGCCTGGTCACCTCCTCAAAGAACTCTATCAGGCTTGTTAGACACGATCTGCCCTTCACAAAGCCATGCTGACTGTCCCTGATCAGACAATGATTCTCTAAATGCCCAGAGATCCTATCTTTAAGAATCTTTTCCAACAGCTTTCCTACCACAGGCGTAAGTCTATAATTACCCGGACTATCCCTACTACCTTTTTGGGTCCTTTGTGTGCAACACTCCTGGTAAGTGTCACAAATAGGGGGGAAGTGAGAACCCAACGATCCGCTTGGCAGTTTTTACTATAAGTAGGACTGTATTATACTGTTCGTAGTGCGATCACTCGAGTTGAGTGTGATGTCCTCCCGAGAGATTACTCCCTAAATAGAGAATGCCTGATTGTTTTACGTGGGGAGGCTGACGCACAGACAGGCACCACACGGTCCTTGACAGATTGGGATCAGGATCCAGTGACAGGGAGTACAAGAGTACAAGACGGCGAGGGAACCTTCCCTGCTGCAGCCTTCTTCCGTCTTCAATGCTGTTATTATGTGTCATTATCTTCTTCCAGCTCTGCCGTTGAGGTCGGAATTGGATCGCTCTTTGTCTGGAACTTCCTCTCCTTGACCTTACCACCATGGGTGACGCTACCAGAAGCTAAATTTTGGATGGCATTGCTCTCCTCCATGACAAGGTGATGATCCTCAGAGAAGACATGAAATAGTAAATGAACATAGAAACATAGAAACATAGAAACATAGAAAATAGGTGCAGGAGTAGGCCATTCGGCCCTTCGAGCCTGCACCGCCATTTATTATGATCATGGCTGATCATCCAACTCAGAACCCAGCCTTCCCTCCATACCCCCTGACCCCTGTAGCCACAAGGGCCATATCTAACTTCCTTTTAAACATAGCTAATGAACTGGCCTCAACAGTTTGCTGTGGCAGAGAATTCCACAGATTCACCACCCTCTGTGTGAAGAAGTTTTTCCTAATCTCGGTCCTAAAAGGCTTCCCCTCTATCCTCAAACTGTGACCCCTCGTTCTGGACCTCCCCAACATCGGGAAGAATCTTCCCGCATCTAGCCTGTCCAATCCCTTTAGGATCTTATACGTTTCAATCAGATCCCCCCTCAATCTTCTAAATTCCAACGAGTACAAGCCCAGTTCATCCAGTCTTTCTTCATATGAAAGACCTGCCATCCCAGGAATCAATCTGGTGAACCTTCTTTGTACTCCCTCTATGGCAAAGATGTCTTTCCTCAGATTATTGTCTCTTATCACTAATTCTGATTACAACAGTAGACTATCGAAGCAGGGTAGCAGTTGAGGGCTTCATTGATGGTGGAGGGATTATTCATACAGCTCTGTCATAACCATCTAAAGTCCAAATCCCTGAGAGTCTCCCCAGATGAACCTCAAGAACAAAGGAGACTAAGATAGCTGATGCCCAAAGGAAGGAGCATGTCAATGAATCTCTTCACTATGACACTGTCTGTTAATAAATTCCCTTTCCACTAATACTTCCTGACCAGAACTTTTCCAGAATTTTCTGTTTATGTACACTTCAGATTTCCTGCATTCATGGTTAATTTCTGGTTTTTAAATTCTGATACAAACCATGAAAGGATTGTTGAATTCAATGCTGAAATCTAAGGTTGTAATGGGTCAAGTCCAAAGATGAATAGTGATTCGTCAGGCTTACACTGGTCTTCATTAGAACAGAGAGGTCAGTGAGTATTTGGGATGAATAACTAAACAATGGCCACCCTTATAGACCATCCTGTAAAGCAGCCATCTCATCTTCCAGGGTCTGTGCATGTTAAAATGGCCCTGCTGCAAGGCACTCTTGCAAAAATTGGTTCCTCACTGCTGCTCTAGGGCCTAACAGAAACATCAAGTAACAGATAACTTTTATCTGTATCATATTATAAAAGTTTTGTGAAATATGAATTCAGTCACGTAAAGTGATGATAGTGAAGACAGCAAATGTCTGATCCAAGGGGTAAATTTCTGGAACAAGAAAGAGATAGACATTTATAAATTATAATTCCGAGATTCAGATTCAGGCACATTTTTTATCACATGTACATCGAAACATATAGTGAAATGTATTGTTGCTTGAACAAACAACGGGAGTGCAGTTTTGGTCTTCTACCTACAGGAAGGATGTAAATAAGGTTGAAAGATTACAGAGAAAATTAACAAGGATGTTGCTGGGACAGAGGGATCTGATTTACAAGGAAAGATGGAACAGGTTAGTACTTTATTCCATGGAACATAGAAAACTGGGAGGAGATTTGTTAGAGGTATGCACAATTATGAGGGGTATAGATAGGGTAAAGGCAAGCAGGCTTTTTCCACTGAGGTTGGGTGGGACCATAACCAGAGGTGGTGGGTTAAGGGTGAAAAGTGAAAAGTTTAAGGGAAACCTGAGGAAAAGCTTCTACACTCAGAAGGTGGTGAGAGTGTGGAATGAACTGTCAGCACAAGTGGAGCATGCAAGCTTGATTTCAACATTTAAGTGAAGTTTGGATAGGTACCTGGTTGATAGGGGTATGGAGGGCTATGGTCAGGGAGCAGGAAGTTTAAATGGTTCAGCAGAGACTAAATGGGCTGAATTGCCTGTTTCTGTTCTGTACCTTTCTATGACTCTATAACGTAACCCATGAAAGATCACAAGTGTCATCACACATTACGGAACAAGCATAGCAACATCAGTCTGGACCATACATGATCGAATTCAGGCCTTGTGCTTCTCTCTTGTGGGATGCCACTGATTGCACTTATCAGTTGTGCTCGGTGGTCTCAGTACCCTGAGGCCTCCCTCCTGTGGCTGGCCCATGAAGCAGTAAGGAAGCCTCATCGAGGGGAATCTGCCCTCGACTACGTAGTGTAGCGGTTCGCACAATGCTCTCACGGCTCGTGATGTCGGAGTTTGGAGTTCACTTTCAGCGCTGTCTGTAAGGAGTTTATACCTCCCTCCCCTTGGCCACATGGGCTTCCTTCAGGTGCTCGTTTTCACCCACAGTCCAAAGATGTACCAGACAGTGGGTTAATATCTCATTGTGATTTGTCATGTAATAATGTATGATTATTAATAATAATACATTAATACATAGTGTTACCATGTATCTAACAGTAACCTTAAGACCATAAGATGTAGGAGCAGAATTAGGCCATTTGACCCATCAAGTCTGCTCTGCCCTTTCATCATGGCCAATCCAATTTTCCTCTCGACCCAGTTCCCCTGCTTTCTCCCCATACCCCTCCATGCCCTGACCAATCAAAAATTTATCATCCTCGGCCCTCAATATACACAAAGACTTGGCCTCCAAAGCTGCCTGTAAAGAATTCCACGGTATCACCACTCTCTAGCTAAGGAAATTCCTCCTCATCTCTATTCTAAGAGGACACCCTCTACTCTGAAGCTGTGTCCTCTGGTCTTGGAGTCTCCTACCATAGGGAACATTCTCTCCACATCCACTCTATCAAGGCCTTTCACTATTCGATAGATTTCAATGAGGTCACCCCTTCATTCTTCTGAATTCTAGTGAATACAGGCCCAGTGTCATCAAACGCTCTTCATATGACAAGTCATTCGATCTTGGAATCATATTTGTGACTCTCCTTTAAACCCTCTCCAGTTTCAGCACATCTTTTCTATGATAAGGGGACCAAACCTTCTCACAGTACTCTAAGTGAGGCCTCACTAGTGTTTTATAAAGCCTCAACATTACATCCTTGCTTTTATATTCTACTCGTGAAATTAATTAGAATCAGGTTTATTATCACTGGCATGTGTTGTGAAATTTGTTAACTTAGCAGCAGTAGTTTAATGCAATACATGATAATTTAGAAAACAAAAAATACAGTAAGTAAATCAATTCAGTTGGAATATACAGTGCCTATAAAAAGTATTTACCCCCCCACAGAAGTTTTCATGCTTTATTGTTTTACAACATTGAATCACAGTCAATTTAATTTGACTTTCTGACACTGATAAACAGAAATAGACAGTTTTGTTTCAAAGTGAAATTAGATCTCTACAAAGTAATCTAATTTAATTACAATAAAAACACAAAATAATTGATCGAACAAGTATTCACCCCTATAATATGACACACCAAATCATCATTGGTGTAGCCAATTGGTTTTAGAACTCACATCATTAGATAAATAGAGATCACTTGTGTGCAGTCAAGGTGTTTCAATTGATTGTAATAAAAATACACCTCTATGTGGAAGGTCCAGCTGCTGGTGAGTCAGTATCCTGGTAAAAACTGCACCATGAAGACAAAAGAGCACTTCAAGTAACTCTGTCAATAGGTTTTGTAAATGCACAAGTCAGGAGATGGATACGTGAAAATGCCCAAGTTACTGAATATCCTTTGGAGTACAGTTATGTCAATCATCAAGAAATGGAAAGAATATGGCACATCTGCTTGGAGCAGGGTGTCCTCAAAAACTGAGTGACTGTGCGAGAAGGGGACTAGTGAGGGAGGCCACCAAGAGACCTATGACAACTCCGGAGGAATTACAAGCTACAGTGGCGAGATGGGAGAGACTGCGCACACAACTGTTGCCCGGGTGCATCACTAGTTGCAGCTTTATGGAAGGGTGGCAAAGAGAAAAAAAACTCACATGAAAACTTGGCTAGTTTGCCAGAAGGCATGTGAGAGACTCTGAAGTCAGCTGGAAGGTTCTATTGTCCGATGAAACAAAAAGTGAACTTTTTGGCCATCAGAGTAAACACTATGTTTGGTGTAAGCCAAACGCTGCACGTCATCGAAAGCACACCATCTCTAACATGAAGCATGTTGTGGCTGCATCATATTGTGGGGATTTTTCATTGTAGCAGGCCCTAGAAGGCTTGTGAAGGTGGAGGGTAAAATCAGTGCAGCATAATACAGAGAAATTCTGGAAGAAAACCAGACGCAGTCAGCAAGAGAACTGCGACTTGGGGGATTTGTTGTCCAGCAAGAAAATGACCCCAAGGATAAAGCCAAAGCTACACCGGAATGCCTTAAAAACAATAAAATTAATGTCCTGGAGTGGCCAAGTCAGAGTCGTGACCTCAATCCAATTGAGAATTTGTGAACAGACCTTTTCAAGTCCAGCCACTCATGATCCCCATGCAATCTGACAGAGCTTGAGCAGTTTTGTAAAGAAGAATGGGGAAAAATTGCAGTGTCCAGGTGTGCAAAGCTGATAGAGACCTATCCACACAGACCTAAGGCTGTAATTGCTGCCAAAGTTGTATCTACTAAATACTGACGTGAAGGGGGTGAATACTTAGGCAATCAATTCTTTTTGTGTGTTTTATATATGTAATTAATATAAATATAGAAAACCCATAGCACAATACAGGCCCTTCAGCCCACAATGCTGTGCTAAACATATACTCACTTTAGAAATTACCAAGGGTTACCCATAGCCCTCTATTTTTCTAAGCTTCATGTATCTGTCCAGAGTCTCTTAAAAAACCCTATCGTATCCGTTTCAGCCTCCACCACCATCGCTGGCAGCCCATTCCATGCACTCACCACTCTCTGTGTTTATAAAAGGAAAAAGCAATTTACTCCTGGCATCTCCTCTGTGCCTAATTCCAAGCACTTTAAAGTTGTGTCTTCTCATGTTAGCCATTTCAGCCGTGGGCAAAAGCCTCTGACTAACCACACAATCAATGCCTCTCATTATCTTATAGACCTCTAACAGGTCACCTCCCATCCTCTGTTGCTCCAAGGAGAAAAGGCCAAGCTCACTCAACCTATTCTCATAAGGCATGCTCGCCAATCCAGGCAACACCCTTGTAAATCACCTCTGCACCCTTTCTATGGTTTCCACATTCTTCCTGTAGTGAGGCAACCAGAACTGAGCACAGTACTCCAAGTGGGGTCTGACCAGGGTCCTATATAGCTGTAACATCACCTCTTGGCTCTTAAACTCAATCCCATGGTTGATGAAGGCCAATGTACTGTATGCCCTCTTAACCACAGAGTCAACCTGCGTAGCAACTTTGAGTGTCCTATGGACTTGGATCCCAAGATCCCTCCGATCCTCCACACTGCCAGTAGTCTTACCATTAATGCTATATTCTGCCATCATATTTGACCTACCAAAATGAACCACCTCACACTTATTTGGGTTGAACTCCATCTGCCACTTCAGCCCAGTTTTGTATCCTATCAATGTCCCGCAGTAACCTCTGACAGCCCTCCACACTATCCACAACACCCCTAACATTTGTGTCATCAGCAAATTTACTAATCCATCCCTCCACTTCCCTCATCCAAGTCAGTTATAAAAATTCATGAACAGAAAGGGTCACAGAACAAATCCCTGAGGCACACCACTGGTCACCAACCTCCATGCAGAATATGACCTGTCTACAACCACTCTTTGCCTTATGTGGACAAGCCAGTTCTGGATCTACAGAGCAATGTCCCCTTGGATCCCATGCCTCCTTATTTTCTCAATAAGCCTTGCATGGAGTACCTTATCAAATGCCTTGCTGAAATCCATAGACACTACATTTACTGCTCTACTTTCATCAATATGATTAGTTACATCCTCAAAAAATTCAATCAGGCTCGTAAGGCACAACCTGCCCTTGGCAAAGCCATGCTGACTATTCCTAATCATATTATGCCTCTTAAAATGTTCATAAATCCTGCCTCTCAGGATCTTCTCCATCAATTAACCAACTACTGAAGTAAGACTCACTGATGTGTAATTTCCTGGGCTATCTCTACTCCCTTTCTTGAACGAGGGAACAACATCTACAACCCTCCAATCCTCTGGAACCTCCCCCGTCCTCATTGATGGTGCAATGGTCATAGGAAAATAGGTGTATAAGATGATGAGCGGCATTGACTGTGTGGATAGTCAGAATCTTTTTCCCAGGGATTAAATGGCTATGAGAAGAAGGCACAGTTTGAAGGTGCTTGGAAGTATGTACAGAGATGTCAGGGGTACGTTTTTTTTTACACAGAGAGTGGTGAGTGCGTGGAATGGGCTGCCGGCGACGGTGGTGGAGGCGGATACGAAAGGGCCTTTTAAGAGGCTCTTCGATAGGTACATGAAGCTTAGGCACAGTACATGGGCTATGGGTAACCCTGGGTAATTTCTAAAGTAATTACATGTTTGGCACAGCATTGTGGTCCGAAGGGGCCAGTATTGTGCTGTAGTTTTTCTACGGTTCTAAGTAAAGATCATTGCCAGAGGCTCAGCAATCTCCTCCCTCACCTCCCACGGTAGCTTGGGGTATATCTCATACGGTCTCAGTGACTTATCCAACTTGATGTTTTTCAAAAGCTCCAGCACATCCTCTTTCTTAATGTCTATATGCTCAAGCTTTTCAGTCCACTGTAAATCATCCCTACAATCGCTAAATTCCTTTTCCGTAGTGAATACTGAAGCAAAGTATTCATTAAGTACCTCTGCTATCTCCCCTGGTTCTATACCCACTTTTCCACTGTCTCAGTTGATTGGTCCTATTTTCTCACGTTTCATCCTCTTGCTCTTCATTTACTTGTAGAATGCCTTGGGGTTTTCCTCAATCCTGTCCGCCAAGGCCTTCTCATGGCCCCTTCTGGCTCTTCTAATTTCTTTCTTAAGCGCCTTCCTGCTAGCCTTATAATTTTCTAGATCTCTATCATTACCTAGTTTTTTGAACCTTTCGTAAGCTTTTCTTTTCTTCTTGACTAGATTTTCAACAGCCTTTGTACACCACTGTTCCTGTACCCTACCATCCTTTCCCTGTCTCATTGGAATGCACCTGTGCAGAACTGAGGATACAAATATCCCCTGAACGTTTGCCATATTTCTGCCGTACATTTCCCTGCAAACATCTGTTCTCCCAATTTATGCTTCCAAGTTCCTGTCTGATAGCTTCATATTTCCCCTTACTCCAATTAAAGACGTTCCTAACTTGTCTGTCCCTATCCCTCTCCAATGCTATGGTAAGGGATATAGAATTATGATTGCTATCTCCAAAATTCTCTCCCACTGAGAGACCTGACAAGGTTCATTTCCCAATGCCAGATCAAGTACAGCCTCTCCTCTTGTAGGCTTGTCTGCATACTGTGTCAGGAAACCTTCCTGAACACACCTAACAAACCCTGTCTAAACCCCTCGCTCTAGGGAGATACGAATCAATATTGGGGAAGTTAAAATCCCCCATCACGACAACCCTGTTATTTGCTGCACCGTTCCAGAATCTGTCTCCCTATCTGCTCCTCAATGTCCCTGTTACTATTGGGTGATCTATAAGAAACACCCAGTAGAGTTATTGACCCCTTCCTGTTTCTAACTTCTACCCACAGAGACTCAGCAGACAATCCCTTCATGACTTCCTTCTTTCCTGCAGCCATGTTTTAGATCACTTTGCAGAGCTCCGTTTTCACTTTGACACAAAAAAAAGTGTTTTTTCTGTTGATTCTGTTGAAATCAAATTAAATCCACTGTGATCTGGTGTTGTAAAACAGTAATAAAACATAACAACTTCCAAGAGGACTGAATACTTTTTATAGGTACTGTATATGTATTTAAATAGTTGGATTAAAAATAATGCAGAACAGAAATAGTGTTTATGGGTTTAATGTCTGTTTAGGAATTGGATGGCAGAGGGAATGAAGCTGTTTCTGAATTGCTGAGTGTGTGCCTTCAAGATTCTGTCTCTCCTTCCTGATGGTAACAATGACAAGAGGGCATGTCTTTGGTGAATGGGATTCTTAATAATGGACATTGCCTTTCTGAGGCACCTTGAGGCTGTTTTGGATGCTATGAAGGCTAGAAACCATGATGGAATTAAATAATTTTACAACTCACTGTAGCTCTTTTCGATCCTGCGCTGTAGCCCCCCACCCCCCTTAGCAAACAGTGACGCAGCCTGTCAGAATGTTAACATCACATTTGCCTTACTCACCATAGATTCAATCTGCAAATTAGCTTTTAGAGTATTCTTAACAAGGACACAAGTCCATTTGAGCTTCGGTTGATTGTAATTTTTCTCCATTCAGTAAATAGTCAACCCTTTCATTTCTTCTACCAAAGTGCATGACCATACACTTCTCAATGCTGTACTCCATCTGCCGTTTCTTTGCCCATTCTCCTAATCCTTCTGTAGCCTCTCTAATTCCTCAAAACTACCTGTCCCGCCACCTGTTTTCATATCATCTGCAAATTTTACAACAAAGCTATCAATTCCATCATCCAAATCATCGACAAATAGTGTAAAAATAATTGGTCCCGACACAGACCCCTGTGGTACATTACAAGTCACTGGAAGCCAACTAGAAAATTCCCTTTATTCCCACTCTTTGCCTGCTGTCAACTGGCCACCTCTTCGTCCATGCTAAAATCTTTCCTGTAATACAATGGACTCATAGCTTGTTAAGCAGCCTCACGTGTGGCAGCTTAGCAATGGGGAATGGGGTTGAGGGAGAATAAATCCACTATGATAGAATGGCAGAGCAGACTTAAAGGGGTATTTCTGATCTCATGTCTTTAGGTCAGATGTTTCTTCTCTCCCTCATCTCCTGCCAAGATCGTGATGTGGTTGAAAGTAAATGACCTAATTTCTCCCACTGATGATGTTCAAATGTTGTGCCTTCAGTGAAAGTGTTATTTATTAAGCCAGTTCCTGAGGGATTTTCTCTGCCGACTTCAAGCAAAACGCAATCCTGCCTAAACTGATTAACACTGGCCGCTTGTAACAGAGGAACACCATTATTCCAGGCCTGAGCAAGAGTGAAAATATAACATATGAACATTTTTCTCTCCACTCATGACATGAATAACAGGTTGTCTTGCTCTTCTTTCTGATTGAATACTGCAGAGATGAACCTCTGCGACCCTGAAAATAATGAGAGCAGATTATTGGCGGTGTATTCCTGGCATCACTTTGTTTCCAATCCTGTGAACATTGTCTTGTTTCCTAAAGAAAGGCAGATTTTCACTTTAACCCTTTGGCTTCTTAACAAAGCCCAGCTCTTGTCCGCATCTTTTGAAGGCCTGGTGCATCATACTGTGGACCCAGATAGTGGAAATCACACAAAATGCTGGAGAAACTCAGCAGGTCAGGCAGTAATGATGGAAAAGAATAAACAGTTGATGTTTCAGGTCAAGACTGGCAAGGAAGGGGGAAGAAGCCAGAATAAGAAAGTGGGGGAGGGAAAGGAAGACAAGCTAGCAGGTGAGGGGAAAATGGGTAGGTGAGGGAGGAAGGATGAAATGAGAAGTTCAGAGGTGTTAGGTGTAAAAGGTAACAGGCTGAAGAAGAAGGAATCTGATAGAAAAGGAGAGTGGACATGTGATACTTTTGGAAAATCTGAACACGAGATTCTGCAGATGCTGGATATCTAGAGCAACACACTCAAAATGCTGGAGGAACTCAGCAGGTCAGGCAGCAACTTCTGTATGGAAAAGAATAAAGAGTCAACATTTAATGGCAGTGGCAGTGGGAATAAAGGGATCCACTTCTGGTTGTCTGCCAGTGACTAGTGGTGTTCTGCAGGGGCTGGTGTTGGGACCGCTTCTTTTTTTTATCATATTTCAATTATTTAGATGATGGAATAGATGGCTTTGATGCCAAGTTCGCAGATGAAGGTTGGTGGAGGAGCAGATAGTGTTGAGGAAACAGAACGGCTGATGAAGGACTTAGACAGATTAGGAGAATGGGCAAGGAAATGGAAAATGTTGGAAAATGCATGAGGCATGCACTTTGGTAGTAGGAATAAATGTAGGGACTACTTTCTAAATGGGGAGAAAATCCAAAAATCTGAGATGTAAAGGGACTAGGGCATCCTTGTGCAGAACACCCTAAAGGTTAACTTGCAGGTTGAGTCGGTGGTGAGGAAGGCAAATGCCATGTTAGCGTTCATTTCAAGAGGTCTGGAACATAAGAGTAGAGATATGATGCTGAGACTTTATAAGGCACTGGAGAGGCCTCACCTAGAGTATTTTAATATAGTGGGTGAGTCTAGGACAAGAAGGCACAGACTCAGGATAGAGGGGTGTCCTTTTAAAACAGAAATGCAGAGAAATTTCTTTAGCTAGAGGATGGCGAATTTGTGAAATTTGTTACCGCAGGCAACTGTGGAGGCCAGGTCATTGGATGCATTTAATGTTGAGATTGATAGGTTCTTGATTGGCCACAGCATCAAAGGTTATGGGAAGAAGGCCAGAGAGTGGGGCTGAGGAGGGAAAAAAGCATCAGCCATGATTGAATGGTGAAGCAGATTCGATGGACCAAATGGCCTAATTCTGCCTCGATGTAATCTGGTTTTATGGTTTTATAGACGTTTCAGCTGAAACCCTTCATCAGGACTGGAAAGGAAGGGGCAAGGATCCAGAATATAACACGAGGGGAGTGGATGAGTACAAGCTAGAAGGTTATAGGTGGGACCCAGTGAGGAATAACTGGGTTGATCCTGTTATGAAGTTTGATTTATTTAAATTCCAGTAATTTCTCCCCCTTTTCCCTTCCCTCTTTTTCCTTTCCTCATTCTGGCACCCTCATCTGCCTGTCACCTCCCACTGGTGCACCTCCTCCTTCCCCTTCTCCTATGGTCCACTCTCCTCTCCTATTATATTCCTTCTTTTTCAGCCTTTTACCTTTTCCACCTATCACCTCCAAGCTTCTTACTTCATTCCCCTCCCCCATCCAACTATCCGCCTGCACCTTGACTATGTCTCTCTACGCCCCTCCCATCCATGCTCGATCCCATCTAGATTTCTCTTTGTTACAATTGACCCTGTCTACCCCTTCCATTGGCAGATCTTTCCACACTCACATAACTATCTGAATGAAGTTCACTTTCAGATTCCCCTTAAATATTTCACCCTTCACCCTAAACCTATGACCTCTAGTTGGTCAGTAATGTCATTTTCAGTCATCTGCCAAACAGGGGTATATGGGGTGTCAGGGAGAGGTAGCACCTCTGGTGGGGGAGCATGTCGCATCCTTTTCAGGGAGGTTAGTCCACCTTTGGTCCCCACCTGGCACTCAGCTCTCACCTGTGGCTCCCCGTAGCTGTTTGCATGCGACAGCGGCCACACCCCGGGCAACGGCTTCGACAAGCCGGCTAAACCAGGTGAGGGTAGCCGACGGGTCTCAAACCCTCGGTGAGACAGGGAGTTGTCTATCCCAGCATGTGAAGACAGATTCCGGCAGATTGAGCGGACGAGACCAATGGAAGGTCCAACGGTCATGAAGGCGGTCTCTGCAAGCGTCGTGGAACGTGTAGAACAGGACAAGACAGTGGTCATCCACTGCGCCTAGTCCCATCTCCAGCCGTCTCGACTCTGTCTTGCCACTGGACCCAGATGGGAATTGGGAAGAGAGAGTGAGACTGACGCTACACAATTCTCCCTCACTTAAATCCAAATCACGCGCTAGTCTCGACACCATCATTATGGTGTCGAGGTCCTCATCGACGTCAACGATGGACGAACAACATCTGCCAAATGTCAGAATGAAGTTTAATATCACTAGCATCAGATGTTTCGGTGTTCACCGAGCTTGGCAATTAAATTGCAGATGTTGCATCACCAGTCGAGGTGACATCTTCAGTGCACAGTTGTAGGTGCTTCTCTCTGGGAGTACTTGCCTTTATCTCACTCCCTGTTTGCTTGCCTTGGTCCTGTTTGGCTACCGCTTCAGTTGCCCTTTGAAATCCATTGACTTGTGTTTCTTTAGCTCTTAAGGGTTCATAGGTGCTGAGGATGTTCTACGAGTCTGTGGTGGCCAGTGCTATCATGTTTGCTGTTGTGTGCTGGGGCAGCAGGCTGAGGTAGCAGACACCAACAGAATCAACAAACTCATTCGTAAGGCCAGTGATGTTGTGGGGATGGAGCTGGACTCTCTGACGGTGGTGTCTGAAAAGAGGATGCTGTCTAAGTTGCATGCCATCTTGGACAATGTCTCCCATCCACTACATAATGTACTGGTTGGGCACAGGAGTACATTCAGCCAGAGACTCATTCCACCGAGATGCAGCACAGAGCGTCATAGAAAGTCACTCCTGCCTGTGGCCATTAAACTTTACAACACCTCCCTTGGAGGGTCAGACACCTTGAGCCAATAGGCTGGTCCTGGCCTTATTTCATAATTTACTGGCACAATTTACATATTACTATTTAACTATTTATGGTTCTATTACTGTTTGTTATTTATGATGCAAATGTAACAAAAACCAATTTTCCCCGGGATCAATAAAGTATGACTATGACTATAGATGGTGTCTATTTTAATATGTTTGTTTACAGAGTTATTGGAAGATATAGGTGCCATCTATGATCATAAACACACGCTTCCCAGAGAGAAACGTAAACAATTGTGCACTGAGGATGTCACTTTGACTAGCGATGAAACATCTGCGGCGAATTGCCAAACCCGTGAACACCACAGCATTCAACACCTCAACCCGAGCTACCAATATTCACCATCATCCTAAATAACTAGCAAATGTGAAATTTGTTGCTTTACGGCAGCAGCAGCATGCAATGCATTTAAAGAAATATAAATTACAATAAAAAATCTTTGTATGTCTTGTACTGAATGGGTTAGGGCTTTGGATATTGGACATTGGATTGAATGAAACAAGATGTGAATTTATATCGTGGATGTTTGAGAAGTTCTGTATTTTCATGTGTGTGTAAATATATATATATACACACACACCACATATACGCATACATACACATACAGTACTTAACAATAACAAACATTCAGAATATGATAGAATTATACAACCATGGAAATTCGTATCATGATTCATTCAGCCCAATGTCAAATAAATTAACTTAGTAGTGCAAAAAGAAAGTAAAATCGGCATAGTGAGGTAGTGTTTATGGGATGGTTCATTGTCTGTTCAGAAATTAGACGGCAGAGGGGAAGCAGCTGTTCCTGAAATGTCAAATGGAATGAAAATTAAAATCTAAATTTGTTCTCTGAGACAATCTTAACATTTGTTTTCTTGAAATGTTTTCTGGACTTCAGGATTGAAGGATGTCCATTTAGAACAGAGATGTGGAGAAATTACTTTAGTCAGAGGGTGTGGCTGTGGAGGCCAAGTCACTGGGTGTATTTAAGGCAGAGATAGATAGAGTCTTGATTAGCCAGAGCATCAAAGGGTATGGGGTGAAAGCAGGGGAGTGGGGATGACTGGAAGAATTGGATCAGCCCATGATTGAATGGCGGAGCAGACTCCATGGGCTGAGTGGCCTACTTCTGCTCCTGTATTTTATGGTCTTATGAATAATTCAGGTGAAAGCCCTGGAAAGAAGAATTGTGATTTTATTTCGATCATCCTGTAATTCTAATGAGACTGATTGTTGACCACTGACTCTCTGCTCAGTTAGGCCTCACAGTAAGCACTTCAGAGGTGAGGACTCGCTCACTGCACAGTGTGGATAGAACTCGTAAACACAAAATACTCTGCAGATGCTGGGGTCAAAGCAACACGCACAACATGCTGGAGGAGCTCAGCAGGTCAGGCAGCATCCGTGGAAACAAACAGTCAACGTTTCAGGCCGACCGGCTGAGTTCCTCCAGCGTGTTGTGTGGATAGAACTAATGTGTCTATTAGAGATCATTGAAAGTAATGATGAAAAGATCAAATATAACATTTTAACTCTTTAAGACCTCTTTCAAGATTAGCTTTATTTGTCACATGTACAATCTACTCTTCTGAAAGCATGCCACAATCTATTTATTCTTGAAAGATTACTACTAATGCTTTCATAATCTCTTTGGCTACCTCTTTCAGAACCCTGGGGTGTTATCCATTTGGTCTAGGTCAGGGGTCCCCAACCTTTTTTGCACTGCGGGCCGGTTTAATATTGACAATAATTTTGCAGACCGGCCGACAGGGCGGGGTGGGGTGGGGGGCGGGGGGTAGGGTTGCCAACGGACAAGAGTAGCAGTCAAATACGTTGTGTTTACCCCGAAAAAGACTACAATGACCATGAAGCCTTGCGCGGGCACTAGTGGGCATGCGTGACTTGCGCATGCGTGTACGTGCTGATTTTTTTCTACAAATCGTTTTTGGTGATTCTGTTCGGGGGGGGGGCGGGGAGAGTGTTAATCACGACCGGAATATAGGTGATAAGTGGCTAATACACTCAATTTCGTTTCTAAAAGGGTTTATCTAATGAATTTAATATTAAACACACAGCACATATTTTCCTCGCATGAATATAGTGATAATTATCAGGGGAGGACAGGGGAGCTTGAAGTAAGTGTTGAACGAACTTCCAGTAGAAGTGGTAGAGGCAGATTCGATATTATCATTTAAAGAATAATTGGATAGGCATATGGACAGGAAAGGAATGGAGGGTTATGGGCTGAGTGCAGGTCGGTGGGACTAGGTGAGAATAACGTTTGGCACGGACTAGAAGGGCAGAGATGGCCTGTTTCCGTACTGTAATTGTTATATGGTTATATAAGTCACTTATAAGTCAATAGCACCATAATATTTTAAGTAACGTTTGGATATTAAACACACAGCACATACTTTCCCCGTATGAACATATAAAATCATTGCAACACACCAATATCGCTGAATCAGTGGGAGCCCTGGGCTTGTTTCCCTGCAACAAGATGGTCCTATCAAGGGGTGGTGGGAGACAGCGATACTCGAACGGGGTTCCTTATGTCCAGTCTGCAATTTAGTTTTCGTTGCATTCATTGCAGAGATCTGTTGGAAATGGAAGCAGCATTTTCAATGCTTTTGTGGCTATCTCATGATATCCATCTTTGACTTTGATCCGGAATGCCGGCAGAGATGTTATGTCAAACATACTTTTCAGTGCGCCGTCATTTGCAAGCTCAAGGAGTTGATCTTCCCGTGCTGACATGGATGATGTGCGAGTAATGACCTTGTGTGCGTTCAAGCTCAACAGTGGGCTTGACAGGGAATGAAGAAAGGTGCAGCTGACTCATATCGCCAAATCATATTGTTTCCTCGCGGCCCGGTAGCACATGCTTTGCAGCCCGGCACCGGTCCGCGGCCCGGTGGTTGGGGACCGCTGGTCTAGGTGACTTATCTACCTTCAGAACTTTCTGCTTCTCAAACATGAGTAGCAACTGCACTCCCCTCTGCCCCCGACACTCGAAATTCCAGCATACTGTGTGTCTTCAACAGTGAAGATTATGGATCTCCCCCTCCCCCTCCCACTTTCAAATCTCTTACTAGCTCTTCTTTCAGTTAGTCCTGATGAAGGGTCTCTGCCTGAAACGTCGACTGTACCTCTTCCTAGATATGCTGCCTGGCCTGCTGCGTTCGCCAGCAACTTTGATGTGTGTTGCTTGAATTTCTAGCATCTGTAGAATTCCTCGTGTTTGTGTTTTTAAATTCACTTCATCTGCCATTTCCTTGTCCCTAATTACTGCCTCTCCAGCATAATTTTCCAGCGATATCTACTCTCGCCTCTCTTTTACTCTTCATACAGTATATCTGAAGAAACATTAGGTATCCTCTTTAATATTCTTGGCTAGCTTATCTTCCTATTCCATCTTTGGCTTCTTTATGACGTTTTAGTTACCTTCTGTTGGTTTTTAAAGGCTTCCCAATCCTCTAATTTACCACTAATTTTTGCTCTAATATATGCCCTCTCTGGCTTTTATGTTGATTTTGACTTCTCATGTCAGTCACAGTATCCTGCCTTCAGAATACTTTTTCTTCTTTGGGATGTATTCATCCTGCGCTTTCCAAATTGTTCCCAGGGACTCAAGGCATTGCTGTTCTTTCATCATCCCTGCTAGTGTTGCCTTCCAATCAACTTTGGCCAGCTCCTCTCTCATGCTTCTGTAATTCCCTTTACTCCACTGTAATGCTGATACTGTTGGCTTTACCTTCTCCCTCTCAAATTGTAGGGTGTTGCCAACATGTACCAAGACCTCGGGCTGCTCATCCTTCCCCTTTAGGATGCCATGGACTCGATCCGACATGTCCCTGTGCCTGGCACCATGGAGGCAACATACCATCCGGGCGTCTCTATCGCATTGACAGATCCTTGTGTTTAATCCTGTAACAATGGAATCCCCTATCACTAGTTCTCTTCTCCTCTCTTCTCCTCTGAGCCAAAGTGCAAGACTCAGTGCCAGAGACCTGGTTGCCCCCCAAACCCCTCCCCAACAGTATCCAAAACAGTAAACTTATTGTTGAGGGGAATGGCTACAATTGTACTCTGCACTGGCTGCCCATTTCCTCTCCCTCTCCCGACAGTCACCCAGGTACTTACCCGCAGCACCTTAGGGATGACTGCATCCCTGTAGCTCCCATCTATCACCTTCTCAGGTTCCTGTTTTATAATGAGGAGGTGATAGATAAGGAGCTACAGGACAATGAATGAAAAACTACACACGCAAAGACAGACAAACCACCAATGTGTAAAAGGCAATAAACTCTGCAAATACAAAAGAAAGAAAGAAACTAAAATAATAATAATAATAAATAAATAAACAATAAAAATCGAGAACATAAGTTATAGAGTTCTTGAAGGTGAGTCCATAGTTAAATTATCCCCTCTGGTGCAAGAGCCAGGATTTCACTCTCATGTGGCCAGATCTATTTACAGTTTCACACACTATAAATATGATTGAATGTGAACGACTCTCTGAAGTAACGTAACCTGCCGTTCATTTCCCATTGCTTCTCTTTGGGGTGCACAATGAATGTTAGTCTTGTCAGCAACATTGATATCCTGTGCAAAAATTTTAAAAGTAGTCAAAAAGAGGAACCTCATTATAATTATGCACAAAAATACAGAACATGACATTAACAAACATTCAAGATATGACAGGAATCATGCGACCATAGAAATTTGTATCAGGGTTCATTCAGTCCGATGTCTCTGATTTTTTCTGTGCAACACACACAAAGTGCTGGAGGAACTCAGCAGGTCAGACAGCATCTATGGAGGGGAATAAACAGTCAACGTTTCAGGCTGAGACCCTTCATCAGGACTGGAAAGGAAGAGAGCAGGAGCCAGTAAAAGGAGGTGGGATGAAGGGAAGGAGTACCCTATAAGCAGGTCAAAGGCTTCTCCTCTTGCTAAATACAAGAGATTCTCCGGATGCTGGAAATCCAGAGTAACACACACAAAATGCTGGAGGATCTCAGCAGGTTGAGCAGCAACTATGGAGGAGAATAAACAGTCGATGTTTCGGGCCGAGACCCTCATCAGGAGTTTTTTTCTGGACTTCCAGCGTCAGCAGAATCCTTTGAGTTTCTAAGTATCTTTTTTCTTTTTCCAGACAGACAAAACAGGACACTGACATTCTTAGCCGGTTATATTTTGCTCCAGTAATAAGTTTCAATACTTATCTCAGAAGGACAGGGTATTTCTAAAGAAAAGGCAAATTGACAATAGCGGAGGAGGAGTTGAACTATTTTGTGGTGGTGGAGGAGCATAAATACTTGGGTGTTCACCTCAACAACAGACTTGACTGGAAAACTAACACCAGGGCTGCTTACAAGAAGGAGATGAACAGACTCTAATTTCTAAGGAAGCTGAGATCCTTCAATGTGTGCAGTAGGATGCTGGAGATCTTCTGTCAGTCTATTGTAGCGAGTTCAGTCTTCCCTGCGGCTTTATGTTGGGGGAGCAGCATCGGTGCTGGTGATGCAAAATGACTAAATAAACTCATCAAGAAGGCTGGATCCGTCCTTGGCTACAACCCGGACTCCTGTGAGTTACTGGTGGAGAGGAGGTCACTAAACAAACTGTTATCCATTATGGACAATCTGGCACATCCTCTCCATGATCTACTGAATAAGCAGCGGAGCACCCTTTGGAACAGGATCATTCAGCTCTGCTGTCACAAGGATCGTTACAGAAAATCTCTCCTACAAAATGCAATAAGCATCAAGGGAACACACATCATAATAAAATAGTCTCTGTTTTAATATTTTGTACATTATTGCACATTGGTAAATTATTATTGTGTATACTATCATTTTGTACTTTATTATTAGTTACATCTGCACACTGCGAAGTGTGTTTTTAAATTTTGCTACTGTAAGGAAAGAATTTGCCACTCGGGATCAATAAAATACTTATTATTATTAGTATTACTATTATTAATTTAAATGCAAGAGATTCTGCAGATGCTGGAAATCCAGAGCAACTCACAGAACATGCTGGAGAAACTCAGAAGGTCAGGCAGCATCAATGGATGGGAATCCACAGTCGATGCTACATCAGGACTGTAACGAAAACCAATTTCCCCCGGGATCAATAAAGTATGACTATGAAAAGAAGAAAGCAGATTAAGAAAGTGGGAGAGAAAAAGAGTACAAACTGGCAGTTGACTCAATAAACCCCTTCCCTCCCCCCATCTTCTCATTTTGGCTTCTGTCCCCTTCCTTTCCTGTCCTGATTCAGGGTCTTGGCCTGAAATGTCAACAGTTTATTCCCCTTCACAGATGCTCATTGACTTGCTAGATTTCTCCAGCATTTTGTGTGTGTTGTTTCAAATTAACCTCACTCCCCAGAACACAGCGCATTACTTTATATCATATCCAGATGATTTTTTTAATTTGATGAATTGCAGACCTCCAACATATTCCAAATGAAAATTTAGATCCGATTTCCCCTTTCACTATCGACCATAATTCTGTGCTCTCTAGTTGTTGACCTTTCAAAGTTCAAGGTAATGTATAATTAACGTGTATTACTACTGCCCTGAGGTTCATCTTATTGCAGGCATTCACAGTAGCACACTGTAGAATCAATGAAAACATACACACAAACAACAAATCCACCAAAGGCAAGCTGTACAAATACAAACAAAACCGAAAATCAAAGATCAAAGTTCTAAGTGCAATGTGAATTTAGTATCAAAGAACATATACAGTGGCATGCAAAAGTTTGGGCACCCGTGGTCAAAATTTCTGTTACTGTGAATATCTAAGCAAGTAAAAGATGACCTGATTTCCAAAAGGTATAAAGTTAAAGGTGACACATTTCTTTAATATTTTAAGCAAGACAACTTTTTTATTTCCATCTTTTACAGTTTCAAAATAACAAGAAAGGAAAAGGGCCCGAAGCAAATGTTTGGGCACTCTGCATGGTCAGTACTCAGTGGCACCCCCTTTGGCAAGTATCACAGCTTGTAAACGCCTTTTGTAGCCAGCTAAGAGTCTTTCAATTCTTGTTTGGGGGCTTTTCGCTCATTCTTCTTTGCAGAAAGCTTCTAGTTCTATGAGATTCTTGGGCCGTCTTGCAAGCACTGCTCTTTTGAGGTCTATCCACAGATTCTCGATGATGTTTATGTCAGGGGACTGTGAGGGCCACGGCAAAACCTTCAGCTTGCGCCTCTTGAGGTAGTCCATTGTGGATTTTGAGGTGTGTTTAGGATCATTATCCTGTTGTAGAAGCCAACCTCTTTTCATCTTCAGCTTTTTTACAGACAATGTGATATTTGCTTCCAGAATTTGCTGGTATTTAATTGAATTCATTCTTCCCTCTACCAGTGAAATGTTCCCCGTGCCACTGGCTGCAACACAAACCCAAAGCATGATCGATCCACCCCCGTGCTTAACAGTTGGAGAGGGGTTCTTTTCATGAAACTCTGCACCCGTTTTTCTCCAAACATACCTTTGCTCATTGCGGCCAAGAAAGTTCTATTCAGAAGGTTCAAAGGAACTTCTAAACAAGCCTGATGCATTTTAGAAACAAGTTCTGTGGACTGATGAAGTTAAAATAGAACTTTTTCAAAAGGGTGTGAAAAAGACAACAAACCACAAATACAAAAAGAAATATGTAATAATAAAAATTAATAAATGAGCAATAAATATTGAGAACTTAAGATGAAGAGTTCTTGAAATTGAGTCCATAGGTTGTGGGAACATTTCAGTGATGGGGCAAATGAAGTTGAGTGAAGTTATTCCCTCTAGTTCAAGAGAGTGATATAGTGATAATAGTAATGTCTGCAATTGATATTATCCCAAAGGCACTGCACAATAGGCCTACACGGTAAATTTTCAGAAAGTCACAATATGAAGCACCTCTAGAATAGGCCAAAAGTTCCTAGCAAATGAGAAATGTGTGTGCTTGGCTATGGTCGCACCACTGGTTTTACCAGCTTGAGCCGAGAGAAAAAAAATAATAAAATTATCAAGATGATGAGAGGCATTAATCGTGCAGATAGTCAGTGGCTTTTCCCCACGGCTGAAATGGCTAGCATGAGAGGGCACAGTTTTAAGGTGCTTGGAGGTAGGTACAGCAGAGATGTCAGTGGTGAATTTTTTACGCAGAGAGTGGTGAGTGCGTGGAATGGGCTGCTGGCGGCAGTGGTGGAGGCGGATACAATAGGATCTTTCAAGAGACTCCTGGACAGGTACATGGAGCTTAGAAAAATAGAGGGCTATGGGTAACCCTAGGTAATTTCTAAGGTAAGGACATGTTCGGCACAACTTTGTGGGCCGAAGGGCCTGTACTGTGCTGTAGATTTTCTATGTTTCTAAATAAGCGAATAAATAATACTGAAAGCATGAGTTGTCGAGTTCTTTGGAATTGTTTGAGAGTTGAGGTGATGGAATTGGGAGCAAGAGAGGAGGTGACTCCCAGGTCTGTGAGTGAAATTTCAAAAGGACCATTTGCAGACTTTGGGTTTTCTCATATGGCCCAGTTAAATTGCGATTCATTAGCTGGGGCAAATAAAAAGACAGCAGGGATAAGCGGAGTGGTCATTGTTGGAGCAGCTATTGCGTGAGTGGGGAGACTTTGGCTCATCAGGCTTTGATGAGAACAGGTTTGGGCAAGGTATAGATCTGGTGTATTACTTCTTCATTCTTCATTCTTCGTTTGGTAGTACACAGTTAAAGCAGTGAGAATGGCTCCAGGGGCTGTGTTGTGTTCTTTGTGTAAGATTTGTCAGGAAGTGTACGATCATACACTTTAATAAAAGGGTTAAAAGCATGGATGTTTTCTAAATGGGAAGAAAATTCAAAAATCAGAGGTGCAAAGGGATTTGGATTCCCTAAAGACTAACTTGCAGGTTAAGTCAGTGGTGGGATGGCATTTTGAGAGGATTAGAATATAGAAGCAAGGATGGAGAGCTGAGGCCACTGTTGAGACCTCACTTGGAGTACCGTGAGCAGTTCTGGGCTCCAAACCTAAGAAAGGATGCGCTGACATTGGAGAGGGTTCAGAGGAGGTTCACAAAAATGATTCCTGGAATGAAAGGCTTACCATGAGGAGAGTTTGATAGCTCTGGGCCTGTATTCACTGACATTTAGAAGAATGAAGGGGGATATCATTGAAACCTATTGAATGTTGAAAGGACTCGATAGAGTGGATGTGGAGAGGATGCTTCCTATAGTGTTGGAGTCTAGGACCAGAGGGATGTCCATTTAGAATGGAGATGAGGATGAATTTCTTTAGCATGAGTGTATTGAATCTGTGGATTCTGTGGCCACAGGAGGCTGTGGAGGCCAGGAGATAGGCTGTACTTAAGGTGGAGATTGATAAATTCTTGATATTGTCAGAGTGTGAAATGTTATGGGGAGAAGGCAGGAGAATGGGTTTGAGAATGAAATGAATCAGCCATGATGAAATGGCAGAGCAGACTCGATTGGTCGAACAGCCTAATTCCGTTGCAATGTTTAGCTTGCATTTTTTACAGTTATTTGCAGGTAAAGACAGGGATTATCTAACTGACATGTGGAAATGATAAAGGGATCATTACTTAGAAGTTTTTCCTCTGCTTGGGGAATCCTGAGCATGAAGTTTAGTTGTCCAGATTTTTTGGTTGGGATGACAGCAAAGCCATCAGTTATTCAACCTTGTTACTTGATGAAGCTGACAGCTACTCTGAAATTTCTTTACAGAAAACCCCAAGTTGCTGTCAGTAATTCAGTTTTCCTTGGCTCAATGTCTGCAGTTTATTGGCAATGGAAACACAGAAATTTTCTTAAACTGACGTGAATTCAAGCTATATATAAAGTAAATCTACTGTAACATAACCAAAAAACACCTTAGTCTTCATTTTGAGGTCTGTGTGTTTTTAATGAAATGCAACTTCACAATTACTAATGGAAAAACCAGTTGCTCCAACAATAATATGTGCATTATAAATTGTTTAAATATTTAAAGAAGTAACAATATTTTTCCTTTTATTTTTTGAAGTTATATATTTCTGAAATGAGGAGTAAGGTGTGAAACAGGGCAGCATGGCGTCTTAGTGGTCAGCATAATCCTATTACAGCGCCAGTGACCTGTGTTTGATTTAGTTACTGTCTGGAATGAGTTTGTACGTTCTCCCTGTGATGGCATGAGGTTCACATGGGTGCTCTGGCTTCCTCGTGCATTCCAAAGATATACAAGTTAGTGGGTTAATTAGTCACATGGGAGTAACTTTGGGCCAGAAGGGCCTGTTACTGTGCTGCACATTCACTGATTGCCAGGTATGATGTTGTGGCCATCACTGAATCGTGGCTGAGGGATGGTTGTAGTTGGGAGCTGAATGTCCAAGGTCACACGTTATATCGGAGGGATAAGAAGGTAGGCAAAGGGGATGGCATGGCTCTACTGGTAAAGAATGGCATCAGATCAGAAGAAAGATGTGACATAGGATCGGAAGATGTTGAACCCTTGTGGTTTGAGTTAAGAAACTGCAAGAGTAATAGCAGTTATATATATAGACCTCCCAACAGTGGCTGGGAGGTGGACCACAGATTACAACAGGAAATAGAGAGGTGCGTCAAAAGGGCAATGTTATGGTAGTCATGAGAGATTTTAACATGCGGGCCGATTGGGAAAATTAGGTTGGTAATCGATCTCAAGTGAGAGAGTTTGTTGAATGCCTAGGAGATGACTTCTTAGAGCAGTTTGTCGTTGAGTCTACTAGGGGATCAACTATACTGGATTGGGTGTTATGTTGTGAACCGGAGGCAACTGGGGAGCTTAAGGTAAAAGAACACTTAGGAACCAGTGATCACAATATGATTGAGTTCAACTTGAAATTTGATAGGGAGAAAGTAAAGTCTGATGTAGCAGTATTTCAGTGCAGTAAGGGAAATCATAGTGGTATTAGAGAGAAGTTGGCCAAAGTAGATTGGAAGGAGCTGCTGGCAACGATGTCAGCAGATCAGCAATGGTGTGTGTTTCTGGGAAAAATGAGGAAGATGCAGGACATGTGCATTCCAAACGTGAAGAAATACTCAAATGGCAAAATAGTACAACTGTGGCTGACAAAGGAAGTCAAAGCTAATATAAAAATAAAAGAGAGGGCATACAACAAAGCAGAGATTAGTGGGAAGATAAAGGACTGGGAAGTTTTTATAAAAACCTACGGAGAGCAATTAAAAGAATAGTGGATAGTAAAAGCTTTTTCAAGTATGTAAAAAATAAAAGAGAGATGAGAGTGGACATAGGACCGCTAGAAAATGAGGCAGGAGAAATAATAATGGGGGACATGGATATGGCAGATGAACTAAATGAGTATTTTGCATCAGTCTTCACTGTGGAAGACAAGAGCAGTGTGCCAGATGCTGTAGTGTGTGAAGGAAGAGAAGTGGGTGCTGTTACTATTACAAGCGAGAAGGTGCTCAAAAAGCTGGAAGACCTAAAGGTACATAAATCACCCGGACCAGATGAACTGCGCCTTAGGGTTCTGAAAGAGTTAGCATTAAAGATTGTGGTGGCATAGCAATGATCTTTCAAAAATCATTGGACTCTGGCATGGTGCCAGAGGGCTGGAAAATTGGAAAATGTCACTCTACTCTTTAAGACAGGAGGAAGGCGGCAGAAAGGAAATTATAGACCAGTTAGTCTGACCTCAGTGGTTGGGAAGGTGTTAGAATCAAATGAATAAGGTGATGAAGTACTTAGTGACATGAGACAAGATCGGACAAAATCAGCATGGTTTCCTTAAAGAAAATTCTTGCCTAACAAACCTGTTGGAGTTGTTTGAAGAGATTACAAGTAGGATAGATAAAGAAATGCAGCAGATGTTGACTTTCAGAAAACCTTTGACAAGATGTCACATATGAGGCCGCTTACCAAGTTAAGAATCAGAATCAGAATCAGATACAGGTTTGTTATCACCGGCATGTTAGGTGAAATTTACATGGTATTGCAGGAAAGCTACTAACATGGTTAGAGCATTGGCTGATTGATAGGAGACAGGAAGTGGGAATAAAAGGATCCTTGTCTGGTTGGCTGCCGGTGACTAGTGGTGTTCCGCAGGGGTCGGTGTTGGGACTGCTTCTTTTTATGCTGTATATCAATGATTTAGATGATGGAATAAATGGCTTTGTTGCCAAGTTCGCAGATGATACAAAGATTGGTGGAGGGGACGTCGTATTGAGCATACAGGTAGGATGCAGAAGGACTTAGACAGATTAGGAGAATGGGCAAAAAAAATTGGCAAATAAAATAAAATGTTGGAAAATGCATGTTCATTCACTTTGTAGTAGAAATAAATTAACGGACTATTTTCTAAACAGGGAGAAAATCCAAAAATCTGAGATGCAAAGGGACTTGGGAGTCCTTGTGCAGAAGACTCTGAAAGTTAACTTGTAGGTTGAGTCGGTGGTGAGGAAGGCAAATGCAATGTTAGCATTCATTTTGAGAGATCTAGAATACAAGTGCAGGGATGTGATGCTGAGGTTTTATAAGGCACTGGCGAAGCCTCACCTTAAATATTGCTGAACAGGTTTGGGCTCCTTGTCTAAGAAAAGTTGTGCTGCCATAGGAGAGGGCCCAGAGCCGGTTCACAAGGATGATTCCAGGAATGAGAGGGTTATCATACAAGGAACATTTGATAGCTCTGGGTCTGTACTCGCTGGAACTTAGAAGGACAAGGGGGATCTCATTGAAACCTTTCGAATGTTAAAAGGCCTGGACTGAGTAGATATGGAAAAGATACTTCCCATGGTGGGAGGGTCTAGGACAAGTGGGCACGGCCTCAGGGTAGAGGGGCGTCCATTTAAAACAGAGATGCACAGAAATTTCTTTAGCCAGAGGGTGGTGAATTTGTTGAATCTGTTGCCACATGCAGCTGTGGAGGCCAGGTCGTTGGCTGTATTTAAGGCAGAGATTGATGGGTTCTTGATTGGACATAGCATCAAAGGTTACGGGGAGAAGGCTGGGAAGTGGGGTTGAGGAGGAGAAAAAACAAGGATCAGCCAAATTGAATGATGGAACAGGCTCAATGGGCCAAATGGCCGAATTTCTGCCCCTATGTCTTATGGCCTTATGGTGTTATGGTGATGTATCCCTAAATAAATAGATTAAGGTGAAATATTTAAAATAGTTATGTATATACCATCTTAGTTTAATATCACAATTAATGTTTAAAATAATGAACCCTCTTATTCTGGTTACTTCACACTTCTTTTCCAGTCCTGATGAAAGGTCTCGGCCTGAAATGTCGACTGTTTGTTGCCCTCCATATATGCTGCTTGATGTGCTTCAGCTTTTTGTGTACGTACCGGTGTCTGCAGAATCTCATCTTTTTCATTCTTAGTTGTGCTATTTGTGTGAGTTATTTTACTGAAATTGATTTTTCAGCCACCTCGATGACTTCATAGCAGCTGGATGAATTGTAATGGGGTATTCTTGCCTCAGGTTTCTAGTTCATTGACAGAAGTTTGCGTTGGAGTTAGCGGTGAGCACCACCGGAGTTAACTTTGTTAATTGTACTAATCCCAGACAAAGATTAAAACTAGAACAAGGCTATCCAAGAGTGAGCTGATGCACAATTCTTCACCCAAACCCCAGTGGATATCAACAACTCCCTCCGAAGATGGTGCTGGTGGGGTCAATTGCCAATTCTGAGATGCCTTTATTGAGTAAGAATATCAAAGGTTACAGAAAAAGAAGACATAAATGTGCATGCTGTAATTGAATTGAGAAAAGGCTCAAGAGTTTCATTTTTTAGTTACCTATGGTTCAATGTAAGTTTTGAAACAAAGACAATAAAACTGGGCCCAACATATTGATGAAATTACAAAAAGCTCTATTTTTCATTGGAATTTGAAGAGATTTGGTACAGTACTATGTAAAAATACAAGGCACATATATATAGCTAGGGTACCAAAGACTTTTGCACAGTACTGTATTTGTCAACGTGGAGAAAAGAGTGAGTTTGGTGGGAGCAAAGGATGCTGGGAATGGTGAGGCTGGATCGTCATGGGATGGGTGTGGGGCAAGTGGCAGGAGTGTGCAAACACTCCCAGCCCCGAGACACCAGGCAAGATCATTTGATTAAAAAGAATAAGTTTATTGATCATTACAGAATGTTTCTGTGATGCCTTCCACATCCTCCCCTCTCCTTTCCCTTTTTCCCAATGATGATTCCTCTCTCCCTAGAGAGCATTCTGACCGGTTGTGTTACCGCCTGGTATGGAGGGGCCACTAGCACAGGTTTGTAAATTCAGCCAGCTCAGTCACGCGCTCTTGCCTTCCCTCCATTGGGAACATCTTCGAAAAGCAATGGTTCAGAAAGGTGGTATCCATGAGCAAGGACCCTTACCATACAGAAGGTTTCTGAAAGGTCCATGAACTGAAGAACACTAGCTCCCTATTATCCCCTATTTTTGCACTACTTATTTTTTAAATTTCTTGTTGTAACTGATAAAACACTTTAATATGTATTGAACAGTATTGCTGCTGGTAAACAACAAATCTCATGACATTTCATAACGGATGGAGATCCGTCTCTACCAAAGGAGGTGTAAGGTCACCCTTGGGCAAGGTGCATCACCAGGGTCATGTGACTCCATGGGGCAGGTGATGGATGGTTGTATGAGCAGCTGCTGCATATCACAAGTCCCGGTTATGTGACCACTGACACCAGGCAGACTATCTCTGTAGAGTATTGATATTGGCTGGGGTCACCTGTCTTGTGAAGACACTGCCCAGAAAGCAATAGCAAACCACTTCTGCAGAAAGATTTGTCAAGAATAGTCATGGTCATGACCATGATCGCCCACGTCATTCTACACAGTACATAATGAATGAACGAATGCGGTTTCTGCTTGGAATTAATTTCTGTAACTGTCAGAAAATTCCTTTCACTTGAAATACAACTGGTAATTAGTAATATTTAGAAATAGTTAAAATGATTTATTAATACTAATGACATATAAAAATAATGCATCATGTATTTATATAAAGCCACCTTCAAAATATATAGAACTATTTAAAATATTATTCTTTTTTTAAATCAATTCAAAGAATAAACAAAACTTAGTAAAGGTTGGTGACACGAGGAGATCTGCAGATGCTGGAATTTCAAACAACACACATAAAAGTTGCTGGTGAACACAGCAGACCAGGCAGCATCTCTAGGAAGAGGTACAGTCGACGTTTCGGGCCGAGACTCTTCGTCAAGACTAACTGAAAGAAGAGCTAGTAAGAGATTTGAAAGTGGGAGGGGAGGGGGAGATCGTACCCCATCCATTATTTATTTATATGCAAACATTCTTTTTCTCTCTCGCCTTTTTCTCCCTCTGTCCCTCTCACTATACCCCTTGCCCATCCTCTGGGTTTTCCCCCCCTCCCCCTTTTCTTTCTCCCTGGGCCTCCTGTCCCATGATCCTCTCGTATCCTCTTTGCCAATCACCTGTCCAGCTCTTGGCTCCATCCCTCCCCCTCCTGTCTTCTCCTATCATTTTGGATCTACCCCTCCCCCTCCCACTTTCAAATCTCTTACTAACTCTTCCTTCAGTTAGTCCTGACGAAGGGTCTTGGCCCGAAACGTCGACTGTACTTCTTCATAGAGATGCTGCCTGGCCTGCTGCGTTCACCAGCAACTTTGATGTGTGTTGCTGAAGGTTGGTGATCTCATTCAAGGTAATAATGTCATGCTAGTTAGCTTACATACAGCTCTGAGACAAAGCATAGTTCATCTCCCCTCAGTTTGCTGCATTGTGGAAACAACTCTGGTGCCTGCACTGAGGCAGTGAAATATGCCCTGATCTGATCTCCAGTGTGAGGGAGTGAATGTGCCCTGATCTGATCTCCAGTGTGAGGCAGTGAATGTGCCCTGATCTGGTCTCCAGAGTCAGGGAGTGAGTGTGCTCTGATCTGATCTCCAGTGTGAGGGAGTGAATGTGCCCTGATCTGATTTCCAGTGTGAGGGAGGGAATGTGCCCTGATCTGATCTCCAGTGTGAGGCAGTGAATGTGCCCTGATCTGATCTCCAGTGTGAGGGAGTGAATGTGCCCTGATCTGATCTCCAGTGTGAGGGAGGGAATGTGCTCTGATCTGATCTCCAGTGTGAGGGAGTGAATGTGCCCTGATCTGATCTCCAGTGTGAGGCAGTGAATGTGCCCTGATCTGGTCTCCAGAGTCAGGGAGTGAGTGTGCTCTGATCTGATCTCCAGTGTGAGGGAGTGAATGTGCCCTGATCTGATTTCCAGTGTGAGGGAGGGAATGTGCCCTGATCTGATCTCCGGTGTGAGGCAGTGAATGTGCCCTGATCTGATCTCCAGTGTGAGGGAGTGAATGTGCCCTGATCTGATCTCCGGTGTGAGGCAGTGAATGTGCCCTGATCTGATCTCCAGTGTGAGGGAGTGAATGTGCCCTGATCTGATCTCCAGTGTGAGGGAGTGAATGTGCCCTGATCTGATCTCCAGTGTGAGGGAGGGAATGTGCCCTGATCTGATTTCCAGTGTGAGGGAGTGAATGTGCCCTGATCTGATCTCCAGTGTGAGGGAGTGAATGTGCCCTGATCTGATCTCCAGTGTGAGGGAGTGAATGTGCCCTGATCTGATCTCCAGTGTTCCCCCGGGATCAGTAAAGTATGATTATGACTATGACTTGTGAATCCACTGGTTGGCTGTATACATAGTTTCACATACAAGAGAAACTCAGCAGGTCAGGGAGTACCTATGGAGAGGAATAATCAGTTGACATTTCAGTCTGAGACCCTTCATCAGGGCTGGAAAGGGAGGGGGAAGAAGCCAGAATAATAAAGTTGGTGGAGGGAAAGGATTAGTAGCTAACACCTGATAGTGATTTTCCATTCCCCATTCAGGCTTCTCTCTTTCTCGTTCCCTCTTCCTCACCTGCCTATCATCTCCCTTTGGTTCCTCTCCTGCTTTCCTTTCACACATGGTTCACTCTCCTTTCCTATCCAATTCACTTTTCACACTTATCACCTCCCAGCTGCTCACTTCATCTTCCCTTACCTCACCCTCCCACCTTCCCCCTCACCTATCATCTGCCAGGTTATTCTGGGTTTTTCAACCTTCCATTCCAGTCCTGATGAAGGGTCTTGGAACAAATAATTTTTAATTAAAAGAAAAAAAGTAACATGTTGAAGTATTCATTTGAACACTGTACTGAAATATGCCTGTTGCGTTTTATATTCTGTGCTTTCACTAGTTTTTTTTGTTGCAGTTTGAGCGATTTTTTTGCACGGAGTCGTTTTGATGTTTGATGTTTTTCTTTGAATGGGTTAATTCCATTTTTCTTTGTTTCGTGACTGTGTGGGGAGACAAATCTCAGGGTTGTACACCACATACATACTTGGATAATAAATGTACTTTGAACTTTGAAATTTGAAACATTTATAATGCAAACCTTTTCGATAGAGCAGCTAATTTGTTCATCAGTAATTATGTTCAAATTCAAGTTTATTGTCATTCAACCATATACATGTATATAACTAAACAAAACATCATTCCTGCGGGGTCAAGGTGCAAAACACAGTACAAACAGCCACACACAGCATGCACAGTTACGATCCCGCACATAAAATAAGTCACAGAATAATATTAGCACAAGTCCCGGAGTGTCCTGGCCTGATGATTTATCGTGCATGCAATGTTATCTTGGGGACACACTTCTGCAGGAACGAGTATGCAGTATTTCCTATCTTATGCTGGGTCAGCAGACTTATGCAAATCACTTGCCTTTTAAGTTATGAACCTACATGCCATTAAAAATTCACAAATTCAAAACACCCTTCCTCCTTCCCTTTCTCCCACTCTCCTCTCCAATCAGAATCCTTCTTCTTAAGCCCATTAACTTTTCCACCTATTACCTTCCAGCTTACTTTGTTCGACCTCCTGTACCCGCCTGGCTTCACTTATCACCTCCTAGCTTGTCCTCCTTTCCCTCCCCACACCTTCTTACTCTGGCATCTTACCCCTTCCTCTCCAGTCATGAAGAAGGTCAACAGTTCCTCCAGCATTTTGAATGTGTTGCTCTAGATTTCCAGCATATTTCCAGGTTTTCAGATTTTCAGATTTCTAGAATATCTTGAGCTTAATTTTTTTTTGGTTATTTTACAGTGGGACTGGTTTATAAGTAGCTTAAATTCATGTCTGTTCAAGTGAATTCCTGAGTTTCCACCACAGAAAGTAGTGGATATGGTCTAGTCCATGACCCTCCACACCACTGAGCGCATCTACACGGAGTGTTGTTGCAGGGAAGCAACATCCATCATCAAAGACCCCCCACCACACAAACCATGCTGCCATCAAGAAGAAGGTACAGGAGCCTCAGGACTCACACCACCAGGTTCAGGTACAGTTATTAACCCTCAATCATCAGGCTCTTGAACCAGAGGGGATATCTTCACTCAACTTCACTCACCCCAACACTGAATTGTTCCCACAACATTCCTACAGCTCACGAGCTGGCAGCTCGTTCCACACTCTTACCACCCTCTGAGGTAAGAAGTACCCCCTCTTGCTCACCTTAAACATTTCACCTTTCACCCTTAACCCATGACCTCTAGTTCTAGTCTCACCCAACCTTAGTGAAAAAAGCCTGCTTGCATTTACACTAAATATACTCCTCATAATTTTGTATACCTCCATCAAAGTTTCCTTCAATCTTCTACATTCTAGGAAATAAACTCCTAAGAACTCGGCTCGCCTTTGGAGGCCTAGGATTTCGGGGCTCTGGAGATAGGCAGATTGAAGGTCAGTGTCCTGACAGATGGGTGTGTCATGGGAGCCGGAAGGTCTTTGGCTGTGTTCCCAGAGACCTGAGATGTCTGGACACAGAGCTCGGAAAAAGCAACGCAACCGACTTTTAACACCATAAACCAGCGAGTTGTTTGTTATGTCTTCCCTCTCGCTGTGAAACAGAGACATCTCTTTCTCTCTTATTAGGGAGAGAGAGAGCCTGTGGTATGTCGAATACCGGGTGAACGTGTAGTCTTTGGGGTACTGCAAGTCTATGCCTTTGCTGATGCTTTGCTGCATGCTTGAGTGCTTGGTGGCAAGTGCCGATGCTTTTTTTTTGCTGGTGGGGGGAGGAGGGGATCGTTGCTTGCTGCTGCTTACATGCGGGAGTGGGGGAGCTGGGGGGGACTTTGGTTTCTAATATTTAACGGTCATTCATTCTTTGGGGAACTCCTCTGTTTTTCGTGGATGGCTGTGAAGAAAAAGCATTTCAGGATGTATATTGTATACATTTCTCTGACGTTAAATGTACCTTTGAAACCTTTTCATATAACTCATGTTCTCAAGTCCTGATAACATCCTTGTAAATTTTCTCTACACTCTTTTAATCTTAGTTACATTTTTCCTATGGGTAGATGTCTAAAACTGCTCACATTACTCCAAATTCGGCCTATTCAATCTCTTAAGCAAATTCAACATAACATCCCATCCCCTGTGCTCAATATTTGATTTTTGAAGGCCAACGTGTCATAAGCTTTCTTTAGACCAAAAGACCAAAATTTACCTGTGATTTACAACCCTATCTACCTGTGATACCACTTTCAGGGAATTATGGACCCGTATTCCCAGATCCCTCTGTTCTATCACACCCCTCAAGCCTACCACTCACAGTGTAAGACCTACTAAAGCACAACACCTCATACTTGTCTGCATTAAATTTCATCTGCCATTTTTCAGCTCATGTTTCCAGCTGGTCTAGATCCCGCTGCAAGCCATGATAGTCTTCCTCACTGTCCACTACACCCCCAATCTTGGTGTCATCTGCAAATTTACTGATCTAGTTAACCACATGATCATCCAGATCATTGTTATAGATGACAAAGAACAAAGGACCCAGCATCAATCCTTGTGGCATTCCACTAATCGCAGACCTCCAGTCATCTACTACTCTCTGGCTTCTCCCACAAAGCCAGTGTCTAATCCAGTTTACTGCCTCATCCTGAATGCCGAGTGACTGACCATCTTGACCAGCCTCACATACAGGACCTTGTCAAAGGCCTTGCTAAAGTCCCTTTCTATTCAAATAGTTATATATCCGGTCCCTTAGAATACCTTCCAATAACTTTCCCACAACTGATATCAGACTCAAAGGCCTATAATTTTCTGGTTCATGTTTAGAGCCTTTTTTAAACAGTGGAACAGCATTGAGTATCTTCCAATCCTCTGGCACCTCACGCCTGACTGAGGATGTTTTAAATATCTCTGCTAGGGCCCTGGCAATTTCTGCACTTGCCTCCCGTAGGTTCTGAGGGAACACCTTATCAGGCCCTGGTGATTTATCCACTTTAATTTGCCTCAGGGTGGCAAACACCTATCCTCTGTAATCTATACAGGGCCCGTTAAATTGATGCTGCTTTGCCTCACTTAAGACCATAAGACCATAAGACAAAGGAGTAGAAGTTGGCCATTCGGCCCATCGAGTCTGCTCCGCCATTTTATCATGAGCTGATCCATTCTCCCATTTAGTCCCACTCCCCGTCTTCTCACCATAACCTTTGATGCCCTGGCTACTCAGATACCTATCAATCTCTGCCTTAAATACACTTCTATCCTCTGCGTCCATTTCCTGAGTAAATACAGATGCAAAAATTCCTTTTAAAATCAGCTGCTTCTCTTTTGGCTCCACACATGGATTAGCATTCTCATATTCCAAAGGACCAATTTTGTCCCTTGATATCCTTTTGCTCTTAATATATCTGTAGATTCCCTTAGAATTCTCCTTCATCTTGTCTGCTGGTGCAACCACATGTCTTCATTTACTCTATCTGATTTCCTTCTTAAGTGTTCTCTTGCATTTTTTATACTCCTCAAGCACCTCATTTGTTCTTACCTGTCTATATCTGCTATGCACCTCCTTTTTTTTCTTAACCCTGGTCTCTGTAGCTGTTGAAAACCAAGGTTCCATAAACCTGTTATCCTCGCTTTTTATTCTGACAAGAACATACAAACTCTGTACTCTTAAAATTTCACTTTTGAAGGTCTCCCATTTACCAAATACACCTTTATCAGAAAACAGCCTGTCACAATATACACTTGCCAGATCATTTCTGATACCATCAAAATTGGCCTTTCTCCAATTTAGTATCTCAACCTGTGGACCAGACTTATAGAAACATAGAAAATAGGCGCAGGAGTAGGCCATTCGGCCCTTTGAGCCTGCACCGCCATTTATTATGATCATGGCTGATCATCCAACTCAGAACCCTGTACCTGCCTTCCCTCCATACCCCCTGACCCCCGTAGCCACAAGGGCCATATCTAACTCCCTCTTAAATATAGCTAATGAACTGGCCTCAACTGTTTCCTGTGGCAGAGAATTCCACAGATTCACCACTCTCTGTGTGAAGAAGTTTTTCCTAATCTCGGTCCTAAGAGGCTTCCCCTCTATCCTCAAACTGTGGCCCCTCGTTCTGGACTTCCCCAACATCGGGAACAATCTTCCTGCATCTAGCCTGTCCAATCCCTTTAGGATTTTATACGTTTCAATCAGATCCCCCCTCAATCTTCTAAATTCCAATGAGTACAAGCCCAGTTCATCCAGTCTTTCTTCATATGAAAGTCCTGCCATCCCAGGAATCAATCTGGTGAACCTTCTTTGTACTCCCTCTATGGCAAGGATGTCTTTCCTCAGATTAGGGGACCAAAACTGCACACAATACTCCAGGTGCGGTCTCACCAAGGCCTTGTACAACTGCAATAGTACCTCCCTGCTCCTGTACTCGAATCCTCTCGCTATAAATGCCAGCATACCATTCGCCTTTTTCACCGCCTGCTGTACCTGCATGCCCACTTTCAATGACTGGTGTATAATGACACCCAGGTCTCGTTGCACCTTCCCTTTTCCTAATCGGCCACCATTCAGATAATGGCCATCCAGGCCATTGTCTCCCACACCATCACCGACTTTATCCGCTCAGGGGATCTCTCATCCACTGCTACCAACGTTATAGTTCCCACACCTCGCAACTTCCCGTTTCTACCTCCTACCCAAGATCCACAAACCTGCCTGTCCTGGCCGACCTATTGTCTCAGCTTGCTCCTGCCCCACCGAACTCATTTCTGCATACCTCAACACTGTTTTATCACCCCTTGTTCAATCCCTTCCGACCTATGTTCGTGACACTTCTCATTCTCTTAAACTTTTCAATGATTTTAAGTTCCCGGGCCCCCACCGCTTTATTTTCACCATGGATGTCCAGTCCTTATATACTTCCATCCCCCATCAGGAAGGTCTCAAAGCTCTACGCTTCTTTTTGGATTCCAGACCTAATCAGTTCCCCTCTACCACCACTCTGCTCCGTCTAGCGGAATTAGTCCTTACTCTTAATAATTTTTCCTTTGGCTCCTCCCATTTCCTCCAAACTAAAGGTGTAGCTATGGGCACCCGTATGGGTCCTAGCTATGCCTGCCTTTTTGTTGGGTTTGTGGAACAATCTATGTTCCGTGCCTATTCTGGTATCTGTCCCCCACTTTTCCTTCGCTACATCGACGACTGCATTGGCGCTGCTTCCTGCACGCATGCAGAACTCGTTGACTTTATTAACTTTGCCTCCCACTGTCACCCTGCCCTCAAGTTTACCTGGTCCATTTCCAACACCTCCCTCCCCTTTCTAGATCTTTCTGTCTCTGTCTCTGGAGACAGCTTATCCACTGATGTCTACTATAAGCCTACTGACTCTCACAGCTATCTGGACTATTCCTCTTCTCACCCTGTCTCTTGCAAAAACGCCATCCCCTTCTCGCAATTCCTCCGTCTCCGCCGCATCTGCTCTCAGGATGAGGCTTTTCATTCTAGGACGAGGGAGATGTCCTCCTTTTTTAAAGAAAGGGGCTTCCCTTCCTCCACTATCAACTCTGCTCTTAAACGCAACTCCCCCATTTCACGTACATCTGCTCTCACTCCATCCTCCCACCACCCCACTAGGAATAGGGTTCCCCTGGTCCTCACCTACCACCCCACCAGCCTCCGGGTCCAACATATTATTCTCCGTAACTTCCGCCACCTCCAACGGGATCCCACCACTAAGCACATCTTTCCCTCCCCACCTCTCTGCATTCCGCAGGGATCGCTCCCTACACAACTCCCTTGTCCATTCGTCCCCCCCATCCCTCCCCACTGATCTCCCTCCTGGCACTTATCCGTGTAAGCGGAACAAGTGCTACACATGCCCTTACACTTCCTCCCTTACCACCATTCAGGGCCCCAAACAGTCCTTCCAGGTGAGGCATCACTTCACCCGTGAGTCGACTGGGGTGATATACTGCGTCCGGTGCTCCCGATGTGGCCTTTTATATATTGGTGAGACCCGACGCAGACTGGGAGACCGCTTTGCTAAACATCTACGCTCTGTCTGCCAGAGAAAGCAGGATCTCCCAGTGGCCACACATTTTAATTCCACATCCCATTCCCATTCTGACATGTCTATCCACGGCCTCCTCTACTGTAAAGATGAAGCCACACTCAGGTTGGAGGAACAACACCTTATATTCCGTCTGGGTAGCCTCCAACCTGATGGCATGAACATCGACTTCTCTAACTTCCGCTAAGGCCCCACCTCCCCCTCGTACCCCATCTGTTACTCATTTTTATGCACATATTCTTTCTCTCACTCTCCTTTTTCTCCCTCTGTCCCTCTGAATATACCTCTTGCCCATCCTCTGGGTCACACCCTCCCCCCTCCTTGTCTTTCTTCCCGGACCTCCTGTCCCATGATCCTCTCGTATCCCCTTTTGCCTATCACCTGTCCAGCTCTCGGCTCTATCCCTCCCCCTCCTGTCTTCTCCTATCATTTTGGATCTCCCCCTCCCCCTCCAACTTTCAAATCCCTTACTCACTCTTCCTTCAGTTAGTCCTGATGAAGGGTCTCAGCCTGAAACGTTGACTGCACCTCTTCCTATAGATGCTGCTTGGCCTGCTGCGTTCACCAGCAACTTTGATGTATGTTATTCAGATAATAATCTGTTTTCCTATTTTTGCCACCAAAGTGGATAACTTCACATTTATCCACATTAAATTGCATCTGCCATGAATTTGCCCACTCACCCAACCTATCCAAGTCACCCTGCATCCTCTTAGCATCCTCCTCACAGCTAACACTGCCACCCAGCTTCGTGTCATCCGCAAACTTGGAGATGCTGCATTTAATTCCCTCATCCAAGTCATTAATATATATTGTAAACAACTGGGGTCCCAGCACTGAGCCTTGCGGTACCCCACTAGTCACCACCTGCCATTCTGAAAAGGTCCCGTTTATTCCCACTCTTTGCTTCCTGTCTGCTAACCAATTCTCCACCCAACATCAATACCTTACCCCCAATACCGTGTGCTTTAAGTTTGCACACTAATCTCCTGTGTGGGACCTTGTCAAAAGCCTTTTGAAAATCCATATATACCACATCCACTGGTTCTCCCCTATCCACTCTACTAGTTACATCCTCAAAAAATTCTATGAGATTCGTCAGACATGATTTTCCTTTCACAAATCCATGCTGACTTTGTCCGATGACTTCACCGCTTTCCAAATGCGCTGTTATCACATCCTTGATAACTGACTCCAGTAGTTTCCCCACCACCGACGTTAGGCTAACCGGTCTATAATTCCCCGGTTTCTCTCTCCCTCCTTTTTTAAAAAGTGGGGTTACATTAGCCACCCTCCAATCCTCAGGAACTAGTCCAGAATCTAACGAGTTTTGAAAAATTATCACTAATGCATCCACTATTTCTTGGGCTACTTCCTTAAGCACTCTAGGATGCAGACCATCTGGCCCTGGGGATTTATCTGCCTTCAATCCCTTCAATTTACCTAATACCACTTCCCTACTAACATGTATTTCGCTCTGTTCCTCCATCTCACTGGACCCTCTGTCCCCTACTATTTCTGGAAGATTATTTATGTCCTCCTTAGTGAAGACAGAACCAAAGTAATTATTCAATTGGTCTGCCATGTCCTTGCTCCCCATAATCAATTCACCTGTTTCTGTCTGTAGGGGACCTACATTTGTCTTTACCAGCCTTTTCCTTTTTACATATCTATAAAAGCTTTTACAGTCCGTTTTTATGTTCCCTGCCAGTTTTCTCTCATAATCTTTTTTCCCTTTCCTAATTAAGCCGTTTGTCCTCCTCTGCTGAACTCTGAATTTCTCCCAGTCTTGAATCAATTTTATTTTGAATCAAAAGGAAGAGAAAATCTGCAGATGCTGGAAACCCGGGCATTACACACAAAATGCTGGAGGAACTGCTGAAGGGCTTCGGCCCAAAACACCAACTGTACTCTTTTCCTAGATGCTGCTTGGGCTGCTGAGTTCCTCTGGCATTTTGTTTTTTTGGTGCTATCTTTTTGAATACTTGTTTTTGAAACTAATGGCATTGTGATCACTCAATGCAAAATGTTCCCCTACACAAACTTCTGTCATCAGCCCTGCCTCATTCCCTAATAGCAGATTCAGTATCGAATGCCCTCTAGTTGGGACTTCTATGTACTGATTAAGGAAACTCTCCTGAAGACATTTGACAAACTCTATCCCATCCAGTCCTTTTACAGTATGTGAGTCCCAGTCAATATGTGGAATCACCTACTACCAAACTTGTGTTTCTTGCAACAGTCCGCGACGTCTACAAATTTGGTCCTTTAAATCCTACGGACTGTTGGGTGGTCTGTGATATAATTTAATTAACATGGTTGTACTTTTCTTAGTCCTGTTATCTATCCATAAAGACTTACTAGAACAGCGTTCCATTCTATTCTGACTGCGCACTGTAATCACATTTTCCCTGTTGTAACACGACCCAATCCAACAATGGTCATTCCACTTACACCTCCTTTCCTTTTATTGGCTCAGATAGTGACTCATTCTCGGTGAGACTTGCAGTTTTCACATGGCTCCTGCCCTACAAGATATCACTCTCTCACTCGCCGCTTCAAACAGTTTCTTGGATTTACTGTAATTGCTTGGAAGAAAATGAATCTCAGGCTGTATAGGTGACTATGTACTGTGATAATAAATTTACTTAGAACTTTGAAAAAGCTGCAGACATTGAGCCAGTCACAAACAAGAGAATATCTGCAGATGCTGGAAATCCAAGCAACACACACAAAATGCTGGAGGAATTCAGCAGGCCAGGCAGCACCTATGGAAAAGAGTACAGTCGATGTTTCGGGCTGAGGCCTACCGAAGGGTCTCGGCCCGAAATATCGACTACGCTTTTCTTCCATAGACGCTGCCTAGCCTGCTGAGTTCCTCCAGCATTTTGTGAGACATTGAACCAAGGTAGAGCACTGAGTTACGAACGGCATCTTGGGGATTTCTGTGAAGAAATTTTGCCAATATACATCTTCAGTGATCTGGTCTGAATGTGCAGCTCATTGGGAATTGTAATAATCCATTTGGCAGTAGATCCACCATCAGCTCATCATCAGATAAGAAATATCCTCTTTAGTGATACAGTGAAGCAAGGGAGAGTGTCTGAACAGTGGACATACCAATGGGACTAACCCATATCAGCTCTTTCTTTCTGCCAAAAGGGATTTAATAAATATGCAATGAGATTAGTCATGAAAGGTCACCCCAGCTTTTCAACCAAAGATAATTAACCAGGTGACAATACTTCATGTACCGACAGCAGTGGCGCTCATATCATTTTCTGATTTAATGACAATTTTAAGCAGCTTATCAGATTTTCAGTCTGAAAGCCATTCTAGCACCACATCAGGCTTACATCCTGCTTTTTTTTTCATTGAGGTCCACATGGGAATCTGAACTTTCTAATTTCCAATACACTCTCAGACACAGCCAGTTTTAAATCAATTAGGGTTACTGGTGGCCTTGTCCTGTGTGTTAAGGAGATTAGTGGCTGACTTACTCAGCTGAGGCCGGTTTGAATGCACTTGTAATACTCCATGGAGAATTAGGTTTTTGCAACTGTATATTGGAGTTGGGATAGATTGAACATCACAGACGGCAGATAATGATGGTGATTTTCTTTGGCTTTACCCACGACATATTAATGAGAAATGGCTTGTTCTCACAACTTGCGTTCAAAATTTTTTACTATGTTTTTCTTCAGGTACTGAGAGCCCAGATTTAGAAAATATTTTTATTTATTTATTTATTTTTATTTGTAGATGGAGCATGGAACGGGCCCAATGAGCCGTACCTTCCAGTAACCCTCTGATTTTACACTAGCCTAATCGCAGGACAATCTACAACGACAAATTAACCTACGAACTCATACTTTGGACTGTGGGAGGAACTGGGAGCACCCGGAGGAAACCAGTGCGGATGTGGGGAGAATGCCACGCTCCTTACAGAGCACGCCGGAACTGAACTCTGAACTCTGGAGTGCCCTGTGCTGTAATCGCGTCACATTAACCGTGACCCCACCACAGTATCTTGGTCCATAAGTAATGTGAAATTTTGAGATCAAACCTGATAATTAAAGCAGCACAGTAGTGTTTAGTGTGACCTTTTACAATGTGCAGACTGTAAGTTTGTGTTTCAATTCCCACCGCTGTCTATAAGGAGTTTGTACCATCTCCCCTGACCATTAAGTTTCCTCCAGGTACTCTGGTTTCCTCCCACATGGTTAGGGTTAGTAAGTGGTGGGTTTGCTATGTTGATGCCAGAGCTGTAGCAGTACCTACGGGCTGTCCCCAGCAGACTCCTCGCTGAATTGATTGGGTGCCAAATGACATATTTCACTGTATATTTTGATGTAAATGTGACAATCAAATTATTTAATTACTTACTTATTGGAGACTAGCTCATTTTTAATATCAGTTTACTCCATTAATTGTCGCTACTAATTTACATTTGCTGAATAAAATGGCAGGCATTTATTTGGAGCTACTGTGTGGTAGATGGAATTTTAGGGATTAGGTTAATTGCTGTGGCTTGGCAATTTTAGCTTGTGACATTGTTGCTTTTGCTCTGCATCAACAGCCAGATTCTCAAATAGGATTGAAACTATCGATCAATTATTCTTTGAAAAATCTGGTTTGAATTGGAAAGACCAACCATTATCACTCCTGTCTGAGAAGTGACCGGGATCCACTCCAATATGCCCACCAGAGCAGGTGCCACCTCATCGGCTCTCCACTCAACCCTGGAACATCTGGACAGCAAAGATGCATACATAAATCGGGGTGCTCTTTATCGACTACAGCTCAGCATTCAATGCCATGATCCCCTCAAAACCAAACAAGAAGCTTGTAGTTCTTGGCCACAATACCTCCTTGTGCAATTGGATGCCTGATTTTCTTGCTCGCAGCTCCCAGTCAGTTTGGATTGGCAACGTCTCCTCCACAATCTCCATCAGCACGGGTGCATGACAAGGCTGTGTGCTTAGCCCCCTCCTCTACTCACTACACATTTATGACTCTGTGGCTAAGCACAGCTCCAATACCATATTCAAGTTTGTTGACAACACCACGGTCATAGGCTGAATCAAAGGTGGTGATGAGTCAGCATATAGGAGGGGGATTAGAAACCAAGGAGCTGATTACTGACTTCAGGAGAAGGAAAACAGAGGTCCATGAGCCAGTCCTCGTCAGAGTACCAGAGGCAGAGAGGGTCAGCAACTTTAAATTCCTCAGTGTTAATACTTTGAAGGAGCTGGAACCCAGCACATAAGTGCAATTATGAAGAAAGCCCAGCAGCTTAGGAGTTCTCTGAGATTTGGCATGACATCTAAAACTTTACCAAACTTCTGTAGATGTGCGGCGAAGAGTACACTAATGCCCTTGAATGGAAAATGCTGCAAAAAGTAGTGGATATGGCCCGGTTCATTGCAGGTAAAGACCTCCCCACCATTGAGCATATCTACATGAAACATTGTCACAGGAAAGTAGCATCCATCATTAGGGACCCCTCACCATCCATGACATGCTCTCTTCTCGCTCCTGCCATCAGAAAGAAGGTACAGGAGCCTCAGGACTCACACCACGAGATTCAGGAACAGTTAGTACCACCCAACAAATGGCAATAACTTCACTAACTTCACTTTCCCCATCATTGAAATGTTCCCACAAACAATGTTTCTCAATATTTATTGCATGCATGCATATTAATTAACATAATTTATTTATGTATGTATATATTTATTTATTTATTGTATTTGCATAGCTTTTGCCTTTTGCACACTGTTTGAACACTGAGGTTGGTGAGGTCTTCCATTGATTCTATTATAGTTATTACTCTATAGAGTTACTGAGTATGCCCACAAGAAAATGAATCTCAGAGTTCTATATGGTGACATATATGTACTTTGATAATAAATTTACTTTGAATTTTGAACTTTATTGTGGCCTAACAATCATAGTGTAATGTATAAAGTTCTTTGTTATCCTTCAGTGCTTTGTAACATTGTGGAAAAGCTTTGTAAACCAGCAAAGGGAGACACAGTAATGTAGCAGTTGGCATGACACTGTTACAGCTCGAGGCATCTGAGGTCAGAGTTCAATTCCAGCGTCCTCTGTAGGGAGTCTGTATGTCCTCCCCATGGAATGCATGGGTTGTCTAGGGTCCTCCGATTTCTTCCCACAGCCCAATGACATACCAGGTGGGTTAATTAGTCGCTGTAAAATGTCTTGTGATTAGGTTCGGGTTAATTGGGTTTGTCTGGGGCTGCTGGGCGCTGTGGCTCAGAGGGCTGTAAAAAACTACTCGGTGCTGTATCACTAAATAAATACAATAAGTAAATTTGGCAAACAATTTTATTTAAAGCATTAATATAGGCAATAATATGTAGAAACACAGAAATATTATCATTAATATCAAGATATAAAATTAAAATAAATCATCAGCTCACACACAGGAAATCAGCAGGTCTGGCAGCATCTATGGCGAGGTATGAACAGTCAACATTTCGTTAAGGTCCAGTCACTTGCTGGTTGGAATTCCTTCTTTTTCCCCCACCTTCTTATTCTGGCTTTCTTCCCCTTCCTTTCTCATCCTGGTGAAGGGTGTCAGACTAAAACGTTGACTCTTTGCTACAGGTGCTGCTTGACCTGCTGAGCTCCTCCAGCATTTTGTGTCTGTTGCTCTGGACTTCCAGCATCTGTAGAATCACTTGTGCTTAAAATTGTCAATTTGCATGTTCTTGTACTTCTGAAATACATACTGAGATTCATAACTGGGGCAAATTATAGCTGGCTAAAAATTTCAGCGTTCCTATTTACCATCTTTATCATCCCTTACGCTAATTTGTACAAACTTGGACAACTTCCAATATACTCAACAGAAACATAATCAAGAGTATTTTTTATCAAGGTATAGACATTCTTCATGGCAGCTGTTTTATCAATAACCCCTGTTTTTTAATATATATTCAGTTCTGTACAAGACTAGAAATTACTGATCTGTTTAAAACACAATGTCACATTCTCCAACACACTGAGAGGAGTAGCGATGGGAATGCAATATTTTTTTTGATAACAGTGTTCGAAGGCTTCTGACTGTGCAGTCTTCATTTACCTAATTCTTCACAAATGGAGCTGTTTAAAAATCTCATCTCTTAGCATATTCACGCACTGCTGGAGACTGTGTCGATATCAAAAGTAGCTTGAAGCTAGAACCTAAGGATCAGAATCAGAATTAGAACCAGAATTGAAATCAGGTTTAATATCACTGGCATATGTCATAAGATATGCTGGTTTGTGGCAGCAGTAAATTGCGATACTCTAATTCACAGTAAGAAATACAGTTATAAAAATTAAAGTGAATAAGTAGTGGGAAAAATAGTGAGGTTACCTTGTCCATTCAGAAATCTAATGGCAGGGGAGAAGATTCTGCTCCTAAAGCATTGACAGTGTATGTATTGGCTCCTGTTCCTCCCCCTTGATGGTAGAAATGAGAAGAGGTCATGTCCTGGGTGATATGGGTCCTTAAAGTTGGATGCTGCCTTTTTAAAGTATCATCGTTTGAAGATCTCCTGGATGCTGGAGAATCAAGTGCCTGTGATAGAGCTGGCTGAGCTTACAACTTTCTGCAGCTTTTTCTAATCCTGTGCTGTGACCCGTCATACCAGGCAGCGATTCAACCAGTTAGAATGCTCTCCACGGTAAATTTGTACAACTTTTCGAGAATCATCGTCATCATTATGTGCTGTGTGTTATGACGTAGTCGATCATGGTCTATGATAATGATTGTTCTTATCAAATTTCTCTACAGAAGTGCTTTGCTAATCCCTTCTTCTGGGCAGTATCTTTACAAGGCAGGTGGCTCTATTCATTATCTGCCTGGCATCAGTGGTCACATAACCAAGACTTGTGATATGCACCAGCTGCTCATCCAACCATCCACCACCTGCTCCCGTGGCTTCACATGATCCTGATCGGGGGCTAAGCAGGTGCTACACCTTGCCCAAGGGTGACCTGCAGGCTAGTGAAGGGAAGGAGTGCCTTACACCTCCTTTGGTGGAAATGTATCTCCACCCCACCAGAGTAAGTATTCAAAATGGAGGCAGAAGGAGGCCAGTTATTCCCTCATTCTTTAGCTGATTTCAACAAGATAATAGTTCTTCTTCTACTTCTACATTTTGTGAACAGCTTCTTCCCTTCAGCAATCAGATTTCTGAATGGATAATAGAGCTATGTATACTATCTCACCATTTTCACTTACTTTTTGCTCGCTTTTTAAATTGTATTTAATTTTTATATATATTTCTTATTGTAATTTACAGTTTTTTAATGTACTGCTGCCACAAAAGAACAAATTTCATGACATCTGCCAGTGGTATTAAACCTGATTCTGAATCCTCATTGCTACTTTTGTTGAATTGGGGTGTAGAATTGTATTTTATATGTTCAGTGAGTTTTACGTTGATTACAGTTGCCTTTGTACTTATTCTGGAAATTCTTTTAGTTTCAGTGATGGGTGTCACATTATTTGAATTTGGCATTTTAATTGGTTAAAAGTTATCTGTTGGAACGTCAATGGAATTCTTAATGGAATAGTTATAAGTAATCTGGTATAGAAGACAGAACTACTCGTTTTCATTTGTCTCTCACCATCCTTTTATTCTTTTCTCTTTGCCTGAGTAGTGTTTAGTGGAGCCCGGGCAGGATTAAGGAAAAGGGTTTTTGAAGACCGCGACCTGCAGATCCAAACAAAACTTTGGTCTTCCGAGCAGTCATCCCTCTTACATGACTGTATGGAGCTGAATCATGGACTGCCTGAAAGCCCTGGAACAATACTACCAAAGAGCCTTATGAAGGATTTTGAGGATCAGCTGGATAGTCAAATGCACTAACACCAGCCAAGTGGAGAAAGCCAACATAAACAGCATCTCCAGCACGATAGAGCAACACCAACTCCAACAGATGGGTCATGTCATCCGGATGCCTAACTCTCATCTCCCCGAACGGATCCTTTACTCCCAGTTGAAGGAAGGTCAGCAAGCTGCTGGTGGACGGAGGAAATACTTTAAAGGAGTGGTCATCAGTGGAGTGGTCTGAGTCAGAGTGGTAGGGCTTCAGATAATTGGGGCTTTGGCGATGTAAGTGGGTAAGTGGACTTCGTTTTTTTTCCCTTGCATTTTTTTTGAGGAATGGACAGCATGTCTGTAGGGTTAGTACTTTGCTCTGGGTGTCAGATGTGGGAATCCCGGGAATCTTCCAGTGTCCCAGATGAACACATCTGCGCCAGGTGCACCGAGATGCAGCTTCTGAGAGACCATGTTGGGGATCTGGAGCTGCGGCTTGATGACCTACAGCTTATCAGGGAGAGCGAACAGGAGATAGATAGGAGCTACAGGGAGTTAATCACCCTGAGGCTACGGAAGTTAGATAAGTGGGTGACTGTCAGGGAAGGGATGTGAAGAGCTCAGATAGTAGAGAGCACCCTTGTGGCCATCCCCTTCAATAATTGTTATCTCGTTTTGGATGCTGCTGAGGGGGTGACCTGACAGAGGATGACCATGGTGATCGGGACTCTGGCACTGAGCCTGGTTCCGTGGTGCAGAAGGGAAAGACAAAGATGAGGAATGTGGTAGTCACAGGGGATTCCATAGTGAGGGGAACAGACAGGAAGTTCTGTCAGCCTGATAGAGATACCCGCATGGTGTGTTGTCTCCCCTTCCAGGTGCCAGGGTACGGAATGTCTCGGATTGGGTGCAGAGTATTCTGAAGGGAGATGATGAACAGCCAGAAGTCTTGGTACATGTTGGTACCAATGACATAGGCAGAAAAATGGAGGAGGTCCTGAAGAGACAATTCAGGGAGTTGGGTAGGAAGCTGAAAAGCAGGACCTCCAGGGTAGTAATCTCAGGATTGCTGCCTGTGCCACGTGCTAACGAGTAGAAGAGTACCATGATCAGGCATATTAATGCGTGGCTGAGAGACTGGTGTAGGGGGCAGGGCTTCGGGTTTCTGGATCATTGGGGCCTCTTCTGGGGGAGGTATGACCTGTACAAAAAGGATGGGTTACATCTGAACCCAAAGGGATCCAATGTCCTCGCAGTCAGGTTTAATAGAGCTGTTCAGGAGGGTTTAAACTAATTTGGCTGGGGATAGGAACTGGAGTGATAAGGCTGAGGAAGGGGAAAACAGAAATAAATCAAATATAGCATGCAACAGAGATGATAGAAAGGACAGCCAGGAGATGAGGCATAATCACAGCCAGTGGGATGAGTTACAGGGCAATAGAGGTGTGGTGCAGTTAAAACAGAAAGCAACAAATACAGGACTGAAAATGTTATATTTGAATAAGAAGTTTAAGAATCTTAGACGATCTTGAAATTCAGCTACAGATTGTCAAGTATAACATTGCGGTCATCTCTGAAACTTGGCTAAAGGATGGCTGCCATTGGGAGCTGAATGTCCAGGGATATACGGTATATCGGAAGAATAGGTTAGTAGGCAGAGGGAGTGGTGTGGCCCTGTGTATAAGAAATAATATTAAATCATTAGAAAGGGATTACATAGAATTGGAAGGCGTAGAGTCTCTATGGGTTGAGTTAAGAAATGGCAAGGGTAAATAGACCCTAATGGCAGTTGTACACAGACCTCCAAACAGCAGCCGGGACGTGGATTACAAATTACAGCAGGAGACAGAAAAGGCATGTCAGAAGGGCAATATCATGATAATCCTTGGTGATTTTAACATGAAAGTGGATTGAGAGAACTAGCTCAGTATTGGACCTCAAGACAGAGAATTTGTAGAATGTCTAAGGGGTGGCTTTACAGAACAGCTTGTTGTTGAGCCCACTAGGGGATTGGCTGTGCTGGATTGGGTGTTGTGCAATGATCTGGAGGTGATAAGGGAGCTTAACGTTAAGGAACCCTTAGGGAACAGTGACCAAAATATGATCGACTTCACTTTGAAATTTGAGAAGGAGAAACTGAATTCCAATATGTTGGTATTTCAGTGGAATAAAGGAAATTACAATGGCATGAGAGGGGAATTGGCCAAGGTTGACTGGAAAGGGTCCCTAGCATGAAGGACAGCAGAGCAGCAATGGCTGGAGTTTCTGCAAAAAATGAGGGAAGTGCAAGACAGATATATTCCAAATAGGAAGAAGTTTCAAATGGAAGAAGGACACTACCGTGGCTGACAAGTGAAGTCAGAGCCAAAGTAAAAGCAAAAGAGAAGGCATACAAGGAAACCAAAGCTAGGGGGAAGATAGAGGATTGGAAAGTTTTTGGAAACATGCAGAAGGAAACTAAGAAGGTTATTTGGAAGGAAAAGATGAATTATGAAAGGAAGCTGGCGACTAATATCAAAGAAGATACTAACAGCTTTTTTTAAGTATATAAGGGGTAAAGGAAAGTTGAGGGTAGATATAGGACCAATAGAAAATGACGCTGGAGATATTGTAATGAGAGATGCAGAGGCGGCAGAGGAACTGAATGTGGATTTTGCGTTAGTCTTCACAGTGGAAGACATCTGCAGTATACCGGACACTCAAGAGTGTCAGGGAAGTGAAATATGTACAGTGAAAATTATGACTGAGAAGGTGCTCAGGAAACTTAATGGTCTGAGGGTGGATAAATCTCCTGACCCTGATGGAATGCACTCTTGGGTTCTGGAGAGATTGCGGAAGCATTAACAATGATCTTTCAAGAATCGATAGATTCTGGCATTTACCGGATGACTGGATGACTGGATGACTGGAAAATTGCAAATGTTACTTCACTATATAAGAAGAATGGGTAAGGAAACTATAGATCTGTTAGCCTGACATCAGTGGTTGGGAAGTTGTTGGAATCGATTGTTAGGGATGAGACTATGGGGTACCTGGAGGCACATGACAAGATAGGCCAAAGCCAGCATGGTTTCCTGGAAGGAAAATCCTGCCTGACTAACCTACTGCAATTTTTTGAGGAAATTACACGCAGGGTAGACAAGGGAGATGCAGTAGATGTGGTGTATTTGGATTTTCAGAAGGCCTTTGACAAGGTGCCACACATGAGGCTGCTTAACAAGATAAGAACTCGTGGAATTACAGGGAAGTTACTAACATGGGTGGAGCATTGGCTGATCGGTAGAAAACAGAAGTGGGAATAAAGTGATCCTATTCTGGCTGCTGGTTACCAGTGGAGTTCCACAGGGGTCGGTGTTGGGACTGCTGCTTTTTACAATGTATGTCAATGATCTGGACTACAGGATTAATGGATTTGTGGCTAAATTTGCCGATGATACAATGATAGGTGGGTAATGTTGAGGAAACAGAGAGCCTGCAGAGAGACTTAGATAGTTTAGGGGAATGGGCAAAGAAGTGGAAAATGAAATACAATGTTGGAAAGGGTATGGTGATGCACTTTGGTGGAAGAAATAAATGGGCAGACTACTATTTAGATGGGGAGAGAATTCAAAATGCAGAGATGCAAAGGGACTTGGGAGTCTTTGTGCAGGATACCTGGAAGGTTAATGTCCAGGTTGAGTCAGTGGTGAAGAAGGAGAATGCAATGTTAGCATTCATTTCTAGAGGTATAGAGTATAAGAGCGGGGATGTGATGTTGAGGCTCTATAAGGCACTCATAAAACCATACCTGGACCATTGTGTGCAGTTTTGGGCTCCTTTTAGAAAGGATATCCTGACCTTGGAGAGGTTTCAGGAAAATTCACGAGAATGATTACAGGAATGAAAGGGTAACCATATGAGAAATGTCTGGCAGCTCTTGGGCTGTATTCCCTGGAGTTCAGGAGAAAGAGTGGGGGTCTCATAGAAACATTTTGAATGTTAAAAGTCCTGAACAGATTAGATATGGCAACATTATTTCCCATGGTAGGGGGGTCTAGGACAAGAGGGCACAACTTCAGGATTGAAGGATGTCCATTTAGAACAGAGATGTGAAGAAATTACTTTAGTCAGAGGGTGGTAAATCTGTGGAATTTGTTGCCATGAGCTGTGGAGGCCAAGTCATTGGGTGTATTTAAGGCAGAGATAGACAGGTTCTTGATTAGCCAGGGCATTAAAGGGTATGGGGAGAAGGCAGGGGAGTGGGGATGACTGGAAGAATTGGATCAGTCTATGATTGAATGGCGGAGCAGACTCGATGGGCCGAATAACCAACTTTTGCTCCTATATCTTATGGTCTTATGGTCCTAATTTAACTTTACGCATTGATATGATACCCAGTATACATTATTTAACTATACATTATGGGTAGTGTGTAGTGACTCCATATGTCACTACTACTGGGCGTGACGACCCTGCCTTACACGAGTCCCGGGCTCAGCTGGCTCCGGCTGACAGTACCTGGTATGGGCCCCTATCCAGGGTTATGGATCCCACTGCCTTGTGGGTATCTTCGGGAAAGGAGAAGGCTAAGGAGTAAACCCTGCACAAATCCGGAGTGGAGCCCCTAAGGTGGTTGGATGACGTATCATGTCACCTCCCGGCAGCTCCTGCAGCCAAGCTGATGCCAAATGTACTGCTTCACATTCCTTTAGACCACATCCGCGAGGCCGAGAGGGGGATCTTGATGTCCGGGCAGCCCAGGATCTCCATATTCATCGCCCAGGTCTGCGCCCCAGAACCGGGCGCATCCATTGTCTACTTAGAAAGACGGAGCCATGATTATTCAAGCAGCTCACTCCTGCATATTTCCAGAATTGTAAACATTGCAGGTCATAATAATAAGGGGATTTAAATTTGTAAAGTATAATGACAAATACATTTGATCCAACTTATCGTGACTCTGAATAATTTTCAATTAAAAATAAATATGGGATTACTATCTCAGCAAATTTGTTGTACCGAAGTATCTGACAGTGGCCACTGAGAACCTGACAGAGGGGGAGAGGGTTAGTTTTCTTTAATCACTTGGAATTATCATTTCAGAGGACCTGTCCTGGGCCCAGCACGTAAGTGCAGTTACAAAGAAAACACAGCAATGCTTTTTCTTCATTTGGTGGATCGGAGGCTCAGACATAGAGAGGGTCAGCAACTTTAAATTCCTCAGTGTCAATATTTCGGAGCACCTGTCCTGGAAGTAGAGGTGTGCTGTGTTTTTTTGTAACTGCAATTATGAAGAAAGCATGGAAACGCCTCTACTTCCTTAGGAGATTTCAGAGATTTGGCATGATATCCAAAACCTTGACGAACTGCTATAGATGTGTGGCAGAGAGTATGTTAACTGCCTGCATTACAGCATGGCATGGAAACACCGATGCCCTTGAATGGAAAATCCCACAAAAAGAGATGGATATGGCCTGGTCAATCATGGTAAGGCCTTTCTTATGATTGAGCACATCTACATGAAACACTGTCGCAGGAAAGAAGGGTCCATCATTAGGGGACCCCCACTGCCCAGGACTTGGCCTCTTCTCGCTGCTGCCATCAGGAGAAAGGTACAAGTGAATCAGGACTCACACCACCAGGTTCGGGAACTGTTATTAACCCTCAACCAGCAGGCTCTTGAACCAAAGGGGATAACTTCACTCAACTTCACTTGCCCCATCATTGAAATGTTCCCACAACCTATGGACTCACTCTCAAGGACCCTTCATCTCATATTCTCAATTTTTATTACTTATTTTTATTTTAGTATTTGTACAGTTTGTTGTCTGATGCACTCTGGTTGAACATCCAAGTTGGACAGTCTTTTGTTGATTCTGTTATGGTTATCATTCTATAGATTTATTGAGTATGCCCACAAGAAATGAATGTCAGTGTTGTATATGGTGACATATATGTACTTTGATCTTTGACTTGCACTGAAAGCGGTAAGCGTAAAGGAGGGGGGCTGGCAGTTCTGGTAAATAACAGATGGTGCAATCCTGGGCATATTACGATCAAGGAACGTGTCTGTAGCCCGGATATTGAACTTTTTGCTGTTGGACTCTGGCCATATTATTTGCCAAGGGAAATCTTGCATGCAATTGTGGTTGTTGTGTACATCCCTCCCTCTGCCAACCCGACGTCGGCATGTAACTTCATTTACACCGTCATAGCCAGATTACAAACCCAGCACCCGAGTGCCCTCATTACCATCTCAGGTGACTTCAACCAGGTTACCATGGCTAGAACACTGCCCAACTTCACGCAGTATGTGAGCTGTACAACCAGAGGGGAGAAGACTCTGGATTTGATGTACGCTAACATTAAGGATACATACAGCTCCTCTCCCCTCCCCCCACTGGGAAGGTCAGATCACAACCTGGTGCATCTAAAACCCTGCTACGCGCCTCTGGTGAAGAGTAAACCTGCAACCTCGAGGACAGTGAGGAAATGGTCGGAGGAGGCTTATGAGGCGCTCCAGGGTTGTTATGAGGTGACAGACTGGCAGGCACTCTGTGAGCCACATGGAGAGGATATTGATGGGCTCACAGAGTGCATCACTGATTACATCAACTTCTGTGTGGACTGCAATGTTCCGACAAGAACTGTCCTTTGTTATTCAAATAACAAGCCATGGGTGACAAAGAACATTAAGGACATCCTGAACACTAAAAAGAGGGCGTTTAGAGATGGAAATAGGGAGGAGCTGAAGGCAATACAGAGGGACCTGAAAGCCAGGATCAGGGAGGCTAAAGACAGGTACAGGAGGAAGCTTGAGTGGAAACTCCAGCAGAACAACATGAGAGAGGTCTGGAGGGGGATGAGGACCATCACTGGTTTCCAGCAAACTAGCAACAGAGGAGCTGAAGGCAGTGTGGACAGGGCCAACGAACTTAACCTGTTCTTTAACAGATTTGACATTGTGACCCCTGCCCATCCCCCACATGAGTCATCTGTTGTCGGCCCCCAACCAACACATATTCCACTCTCCCCTCCTACCCCTCCTCACAGTCCCCCACCCTGCTCTCATGACTATACCCCTTCCCTACACGAAACACTACGGGGGGCTTCACAGCAAACAAGTGAGAAGACAGCTGAAACATCTCAACCCAAGCAAGGCTGCAGGACTGGATGGTGTCAGTACCAGGGTGCTCAAAGCCTGTGCCCCTCAGCTATGTGGAGTACTTCACCATGTATTCAACCTGAGCCTGAGGCTCCGGAGGGTTCCTGTCCTGTGGAAGATGTCCTGCCTCGTCCCTGTGCCGAAGACGCCGTGCCCCAGCGGCCTCAATGACTACAGACCGGTGGCACTGACCTCCCACATCATGAAGACCCTGGACAGACTTGTTCAGGAGGTGCTCCGGCCTATGGTCAGGCCACACTTAGATCCCCTCCAGTTTGCCTACCAGCCCCGACTAGGAGTTGAGGATGCCATCGTCTACCTGCTGAACCGTGTCTATGCCCACCTGGACAAGCCAGCGAGCACTGTGAGGGTCATGTTTTTTGACTTCTCCAATGCGTTCAACAACATCCACCCTGCTCTGCTGGGGGAGAAGCTGACAGCGATGCAGGTGGATGCTTCCCTGTTATCATGGATTCTTGATTACCTGACTGGCAGACCACAGTACGTGTGCTTGCAACACTGTGTGTCCGACAAAGTGATCAGCAGCACTGGGGCTCCACAGGGGACTGTCTTGTCTCCCTTTCTCTTCAGCATTTACACCTCGAACTTCAACTACTGCAGAGTCTTGCCATCTTCAGAAGTTTTCGGATGACTCTGCCATAGTTGGATGCATCAGCAAGGGAGATGAGGCTGAGTACAGGGCTATGGTAGGAAACTTTGTCACATGGTGTGAGCAGAATTATCTGCAGCTTAATGTGAAAAAGACTAAGGAGCTGCTGGTAGACCTGAGGAGAGCTAAGGTACCGGTGACCCCTGTTTCCATCCAGGGGGTCAGTGTGGACATGGTGGAGGATTACAAATACCTGGGGATACGAATTGACGATAAACTGGACTGGTCAAAGAACACTGAGGCTGTCTACAAGAAGGGTCAGAGCCGTCTCTATTTCCTGAGAGACCGAAGTCCTTTAACATCTGCCGGACGATGCTGAGGATGTTCTATGAGTCTGTGGTGGCCAGTGCTATCATGTTTGCTGTTGTGTGCTGGGGCAGCAGGCTGAAGGTAGCCGACACCAACAGAATCAACAAACTCATTCGTAAGGCCAGTGATGTTGTGGGGATGGAACTGGACTCTCTCACGGTGGTGTCTGAAAAGAGGATGCTGTCTAAGTTCCATGCCATCTTGGACAATGTCTCCCATCCACTACATAATGTACTGGGTGGGCACAGGATTACATTCAGCCAGAGACTCATTCCACCGAGATGCAGCACAGAGCGTCATAGGAAGTCATTCCTGCCTGTGGCCATCAAACTTTACAACTCCTCCCTTGGAGGGTCAGACACCCAGAGCTAATAGGCTGGTCCTGGACTTATTTCATAATTTACTGGCATAATTTACATATTACTATTGAACTATTTATGGTTCTATTACTATTTATTATTTATGGTGCAACTGTAATGAAAACCAATTCCCCCCAGATCAATAAAGTATGACTATGACTATGACTTATTACAGAAATTGCCCTCTATTCACTAGTTACACTGGTAACAATTACTTACAGTACTAATTTATTTTACATTTATCCAAGATTTGATTCTATTGTGTTTCTTTTGATTTTATACGTTCCAATAAGATCCCCCTCAATAAGATCCCCCCCTCAAACATTGGAATTTACATAGAAACATAGAAACATAGAAAATAGGTGCAGGAGTAGGCCATTCGGCCCTTCGAGCCTGCACCGCCATTTATCATGATCATGGCTGATCATCCAACTCAGAACCCCGCCCCAGCCTTCCCTCCATACCCCCTGACCCCTGTAGCCACAAGGGCCATATCTAACTCCCTCTTAAACATAGCCAATGAATTGGCCTCAACAGTTTCCTGTGGCAGAGAATTCCACAGATTCACCACTCTCTGTGTGAAGAAGTTTTTCCTAATCTCGGTCCTAAATGGCTTCCCCTCTATCCTCAAACTGTGACCCCTCGTTCTGGACTTCCCCAACATCGGGAACAATCTTCCTGCATCTAGCCTGTCCAATCCCTTTAGGATCTTATACGTTTCAATCAGATCCCCCCTCAATCTTCTAAATTCCAACGAGTACAAGCCCAGTTCATCCAGTCTTTCTTCATATGAAAGACCTGCCATCCCAGGAATCAATCTGGTGAACCTTCTTTGTACTCCCTCTATGGCAAAGATGTCTTTCCTCAGATTAGGGGACCAAAACTGCACACAATACTCCAGGTGTGGTCTCACCAAGGCCTTGTACAACTGCAGTAGTACCTCCCTGCTCCTGTACTCGAACCCTCTCGCTATAAATGCCAGCATACCGTTCGCCTTTTTCACCGCCTGCTGTACCTGCATGCCCACTTTCAATGACTGGTGTATAATGACACCCAGGTCTCGTTGCACCTCCCCTTTTCCTAATCGGCCACCATTCAGATAATAATCTGTTTTCCTATTTTTGCCACCAAAGTGGATAACTTCACATTTATCCACATTAAATTGCATCTGCCATGAGTTTGCCCACTCACCCAACCTATCCAAGTCACTCTGCATCCTCTTAGCATCCTCCTCACTGCTAACACTGCCACCCAGCTTCGTGTCATCCGCAAACTTGGAGATGCTGCATTTAATTCCCTCATCCAAGTCATTAATATATAGAAACATAGAAACATAGAAAATAGGTGCAGGAGTAGGCCATTCGGCCCTTCGAGCCTGCACCGCCATTTATCATGATCATGGCTGATCATCCAACTCAGAACCCCGCCCCAGCCTTCCCTCCATACCCCCTGACCCCTGTAGCCACAAGGGCCATATCTAACTCCCTCTTAAACATAGCCAATGAACTGGCCTCAACAGTTTGCTGTGGCAGAGAATTCCACAGATTCACCACTCTCTGTGTGAAGAAGTTTTACCTAATCTCGGTCCTAAAAGGCTTCCCCTCTATCCTCAAACTGTGACCCCTCGTTCTGGACCTCCCCAACATCGGGAACAATCTTCCCGCATCTAGCCTGTCCAATCCCTTTAGGATCTTATACGTTTCAATCAGATCCCCCCTCAATCTTCTAAATTCCAACGAGTACAAGCCCAGTTCATCCAGTCTTTCTTCATATGAAAGACCTGCCATCTCAGGAATCAATCTGGTGAACCTTCTTTGTACTCCCTCTATGGCAAAGATGTCTTTCCTCAGATTAGGGGACCAAAACTGCACACAATACTCCAGGTGTGGTCTCACCAAGGCCTTGTACAACTGCAGTAGTACCTCCCTGCTCCTGTACTCGAACCCTCTCACTATAAATGCCAGCATACCGTTCGCCTTTTTCACCGCCTGCTGTACCTGCATGCCCACTTTCAATGACTGGTGTATAATGACACCCAGGTCTCGTTGCACCTCCCCTTTTCCTAATCGGCCACCATTCAGATAATAATCTGTTTTCCTATTTTTGCCACCAAAGTGGATAACTTCACATTTATCCACATTAAATTGCATCTGCCATGAGTTTGCCCACCCACCCAACCTATCCAAATCATCCTGCATCCTCTTAGCATCCTCCCCACTGCTAACACTGCCACCCAGCTTTGTGTCATCCGCAAACTTGGAGATGCTGCATTTAATTCCCTCATCCAAGTCATTAATATATATTGTAAACAACTGGGGTCCCAGCACTGAGCCTTGCGGTACCCCACTAGTTACCGCCTGCCATTCTGAAAAGGTCCCGTTTATTCCCACTCTTTGCTTCCTGTCTGCTAACCAATTCTCCACCCACACCAGTACCTTACCCCCAATACTGTGTGCTTTAAGTTTGCACACTAATCTCCTGTGTGGGACCTTGTCAAAAGCCTTTTGAAAATCCAAATATACCACATCCTCTGGTTCTCCCCTATCCACTCTACTAGTTACATCCTCAAAAAATTCTATGAGATTCGTCAGACATGATTTTCCTTTCACAAATCCATGCTGACTTTGTCCGATCATTTCACCGCTTTCCAAATGTGCTGTTATCACATCCTTGATAACTGACTCCAGCAGTTTCCCCACCACCGACGTTAGGCTAACCGGCCTATAATTCCCCGGTTTCTCTCTCCCTCCTTTTTTAAAAAGTGGGGTTACATTAGCCACCCTCCAATCCTCAGGAACTAGTCCAGAATCTAACGAGTTTTGAAAAATTATCACTAATGCATCCACTATTTCTTGGGCTACTTCCTTAAGCACTCTAGGATGCAGACCATCTGGCCCTGGGGATTTATCTGCCTTCAATCCCTTCAATTTACCTAACACCACTTCCCTACTAACATGTATTTCACTCAGTTCCTCCATCTCACTGGACCCTCTGTCCCTTACTATTTCTGGAAGATTATATATGTCCTCCTTAGTGAAGACAGAACCAAAGTAATTATTCAATTGGTCTGCCATGTCCTTGCTCCCCATAATCAATTCACCTGTTTCTGTCTGCAGGGGACCTACATTTGTCTTTACCAGTCTTTTCCTTTTTACATATCTATAAAAGCTTTTACAGTCCGTTTTTATGTTCCCCGCCAGTTTTCTCTCATAATCTTTTTTCCCCTTCCTAATTAAGCCCTTTGTCCTCCTCTGCTGAACTCTGAATTTCTCCCAGTCCTCAGGTGAGCCACTTTCTCTTGCTAATTTGTATGCTTCTTCTTTGGAATTGATACTATCCCTAATTTCTCTTGTCAGCCACGGGTGCACTACCTTCCTTGATTTATTCTTTTGCCAAACTGGGATGAACAATTGTTGTAGTTCATCCATGCAACCTTTAAATGCTTGCCATTGCATATACACCGTCAATCCTTTAAGTGTCATTTGCCAGTCTATCTTAGCTAATTCACGTCTCATACCTTCAAAGTTACCCCTCTTTAATTTCAGAACCTTTGTTTCTGAATTAACTATGTCACTCTCCATATTAATGAAGAATTCCACCATATTATGGTCACTCTTACCCAAGGGGCCTCTCACGACAAGATCGCTAATTAACCCTTCCTCATTGCTCAAAACCCAGTCCAGAAGCTTGAGAAGCTTGAGTGGGGATCTGATTGAAACGTACAAAATCCTAAAGGGATTGGACAGGCTAGATGCAGGAAGATTGTTCCCGATGTTGGGGAAGTCCAGAACGAGGGGTCACAGTTTGAGGATAGAGGGGAAGCCTTTTAGGACCGAGATTAGGTAAAACTTCTTCACACAGAGAGTGGTGAATCTGTGGAATTCTCTGCCACAGGAAACAGTTGAGGCCAGTTCATTGGCTATATTTAAGAGGGAGTTAGATATGGCCCTTGTGGCTATGGGGGTCAGGGGGTATGGGGGGAAGGCTGGTATAGGGTTCTGAGTTGAATTATCAGCCATGATCATACTGAATGGCGGTGCAGGCTCAAAGGGCCGAATGGCCTACTCCTGCACCTATTTTCTATGTTTCTATGTTTCTTTGTTGCACTGTGAATGCCTGCCAGAAAATGAACCTCAGGGTTGTATATGGTGACATACAGAAATTTGGTAATAAATTTACTTTGAACTTTGAATCTCGATAAACATAAAAATTCTGCGGAAGCTAGAAATCTAGAGCAACACACACAAAATGCTGGAGAAACTCAGCAGGTCAGGCAGCATCTGTGGAGAGGAAAAGAGCCGATGTTTCAGGAAAGTGCAATGAAAAGAACTACCTTTATATCTTTCACCCTCAGCCTCCAGAGGTACTTGGAGAAATTGGGGAGGCAGACCATCATCTGTAAAACAGAAACAAAGCATGATTAGCACATAATAGCACAAAAACACAAGAGATTCTTCAGCTGCTGGAAATCCAGAGCCACGCATACAAAATGCTGGAGGAATTCAACAAGTCAGGCAGCATCGATGGAGAGATGGAGAGAAGTTAACAGCTGACCCTTAATCAGGACTCTATAAGTTTCTCATGGCTGTTTTTTAAATTTTTTAGTGAGGAAAGATAAAGCCAGCCATTCTGTGGTGCGGTGTTTCCTGATAATTGAGTATTCTCAGAGCAATAAGTAACATAGCTGAACTTCAAAATTTCTAAGTTCATAGTTCAAAGTAAATTTATTATCAAAGTACACATATGTCACCATATAGCACCCTGAGATTCATTTTATTGCGGGCTTGTTAACAACTGTTTCATAGAATCATTGAGTCACAGAAAACTACAGCACAGAAACAGGCCCTTTGGCCCATCGAGTCCATCCTGAACCAATTAAACAGCCTACTTCCAATGACATGCACCTGGATCTTAGCCCTCCATACCCCTACCATCCATGTACTTATCCAAACTTCTCTTAACCATTGAAATCGAGCTCACATTTGTGCTGGCAGCTCATTCCACACTCACACAACCCTCTGAATGAAGTTTCCCCTCATGTTCCCAGTAAACGTTTCACCTTTCACCCTTAAGCCAAGACCTCTGGTTGTAGTCCCACCCAGTGGAAAAAGCCTGCTTGCATTTACCCTATCTGTACCCCTCATAATTTTGTATACCTCTATTAAATCTCCTCTCAATCTTCTGTGTTCTAAGGAATAAAGTCCTAACCCATTCAATCTTTCCTTAGAACTGAGGTCCTTCAGTCCCAGAAAAGTCCTTGTAAATTTCCTCTGTACTCTTTCAACCCTATTTACATCTTTCCTGTAGATAGGTAACCAAAACTGCACACAATACTCTAAATTAGGCCTCACCAGTGTCCTTTCCAACTTTAACATAACACCCCATCTCCAGTTTAGCAAATATTAAAGAACAGAGGGAAAAATGAGCACACATTTAATTGTTGATATCCTTTTATTATCTTTACCTGACTTACATCATATCTGATTACTGCATCTGAAAGTTGATTTCTATTGCAGCAAAGAAAAGTTTTCTGAACATAACTCCTGTCTAAGAAGTAACTTGGAACACAGCAAGCAGCTTAAGACCATAAGATCATAAGACAAAGGAGCAGAAGTCGGCCATTCGGCCCATCGAGTCTGCTCCGCCATTTTATCATGAGATGATCCATTCTCCCATTTAGTCCCACTCTCCCGCCTTCTCACCATAACCTTTGATGCCCTGGCTACTCAGATACCTATCAATCTCTGCCTTAAATGCACCCAATGACTTGGCCTCCACTGCTGCCCGTAGCAACGAATTCCATAGATTCACCATGGCTCTTCACTCAACCCTGGAGCATCTGGACAAAAGATGAATACATCAGAATGTTCTTCATCAACTCTTCTTGGCATTCAATACTATCATCCCTCAAAACTAATCAAGAAGCTTCAAGACCTTGGCCTCAGTACCTCCTGTGCAATTGGATCCTCGATTTCATCATGTGCAGACCCCAGTCTATTCAGATTAGCAACAACATCTCCTCCATGATTTCCATCACCACAAGGCTGCACGCTTAGTCCACTGCACTACTCACTTTACACTTATGACTGCGTGGCTAAGCACAGCATCAATGCCATAAATAAGTTTGCTGACGATACCGCTGTTGTAGACCAAATCAAAGTTGGAATGAATCAGCATAGAGGAGGGAGATTGAAAACCTGACTGAGTGGTGCCACAACAACCACCTCTCACTCAGTGTCAGCAAGATGAAGGAGTTGATTATTGACCAGGAGGAGGAAACCAGAGGCCCATGAGCCAGTCTTCATCGGGGGATGAGAGGGAGGGAGGGTTAGCAACTTCAAGTTCCTCAGTGTTATCATTTCAGAGGATCTGTCCTGGACCCAGCACCTGTACCATTATGAAGAGGGCTCAGCAGTGCACCTACATTATTCGAAGTTTGCAAAGATTCAGCATAGCATCTAAGACTTTGAGAAACTTTTATAGATGTGTGGTGGAGGTTATATTGACCTGCTGCATCACAGCTTGGTATGGAAACACCATTACCCCCCAGTGGAAAATCCTACAAAAAGTAGTGAAAATACCCTAGTCCATCACAGGTAAAACCCTTCCCACCATAGAAAACATCTACATGGAGTGTTGCCGCAGGAAAACAGCAGGCATCATCAGGGTCTACCACCATCCAGCCCATGCTGTCTTCATGCTGCTGCCATCAGGTGCCTCAGGACTCGCACCGACAGTCTTAGGAACAGTTGTTACCCCTCAACCATCAGGCCCTTGAACCAGAGGGGATAACATCATTCAACACCAATTGCCCCATCACTGGACTGTTCCCACTGAACTTTATTCACTTTGAAGGACTCTTCATTTCATGTTCTCAATACTTATTGTTTATTCATTTAGTCATAGTCATACTTTATTGATCCCGGGGAAAATTGGTTTTCGTTACAGTTGCACCATAAATAATAAATAGTAATAAAACCATAAATAGTTAAATAGTAATATGTAAATTGGTCCAGGAAATAAGTCCAGGACCAGTCTATTAGCTCAGGGTGTTTGACCCTCCAAGGGAGGAGTTGTAAAGTTTGATGGCCACAGGCAGGAATGACTTCCTATGATGCTCTGTGTCGCATCTCGGTGGAATGAGTCTCTGGCTGAATGTACTCCTGTGCCCACCCAGTACATTATGTAGTGGATGGGAGACATTGTCCAAGATGGCATGCAACTTGGACAGCATCCTCTTTTCAGACACCACCGTGAGAGAGTCCAGTTCCATCCCCACAACATCACTGGCCTTACAAATGAGTTTGTTGATTCTGTTGGTGTCTAAGACCCTCAGCCTGCTGCCCCAGCACACAACAGCAAACATGATAGCACTGGCCACCACAGACTCGTAGATCATCCTCAGCATCGTCCAGCAGATGTTAAAAGATCTCAGTCTCCTCAGGAAATAGAGACGGCTCTGACCCTTCTTGTAGACAGCTTCAGTGTTCTTTGACCAGTCCAGTTTATTGTCAATTCGTATCCAGGTATTTGAAATCCTCCACCATGTCCACACTGACCCCCTGGATGGAAACAGGGGTCACTGGTACCTTAGCTCTCCTCACAATAGCAAACACGTGCCATGAAGTACGGAAAGGGCATCCCTTGCATCGAAGCTTGGTCTGGCCATTCACTGAAGCAGAACTTCCCCCAGCTGTCTTGGACCCCACCATGCCGCTGGATCAGGGAGGGGATGTCAAGAGGGTGGGTCTGGACCTGTGCAACCCCCTACTCACCTAAAGTCCACTCACACACACGCTGTTCCTTTCTGAGGAGTGGGGTATCCTCACAAACCCCACTAACTGACTGAAAGGAACCATCATCATCCTATGGGATGGATAGCCAGAGAGAGACCTATGCAGAACACCACACAAATATCCCCTGAACATTTGCAACATTTCTGCGGTACATTTCCCTGGGAACATCTGTTCTCAATTGTGCTATCAAGTTCCTGCCTGATAGCCTCACATTTCCCCTTACTCCAATTAAATGTTTTCCTAACTTGTCTGTTCCTATCCCTCTCCAATGCTATGGTAAAGGAGACAGAATTGTGATCACTAACTCCAAAATGCTCTGCATCTGAGAGACCTGACTCTTCATCAGTACTGGAAAAAAAGATAATAGACAATAGACAATAGGTGCAGAAGTAGACCGTTCGGCCCTTCGAGCCTGCACCGCCATTCTGAGATCATGGCTGATCATCTATTATCAATACCCGGTTCCTGCCTTGTCCCCATAACCCTTGATTCCTCTATCCATAAGATACCTATCTAGCTCCTTCTTGAAAGCATCCAGAGAATTGGCCTTCTGAGGCAGCGCGTTCCACACCTCCACAACTCTCTGGGAGAAGAAGGTCCTCCTCAACTCTGTCCTAAATGATCTACCCCTTATTCTTAAACCATGCCCTCTGGTACTGGACTCTCCCATGAGGAGTTAAAGTAAGAAAGTGGGATGAGGTAGTTCTGGTAGATGGTGCTCGGCGAAGCAACATCCCAATCTGTGTCAGGTCTCACTGATAATTAGGAGTTCTGGTGGAAGGAGCATAGATGCTCGGCCAAGCGGTCTCCCAATCTGCATCGGGTCTTACCGATGTACAGGATATATATACTGATCTCCTGTATATCGGTGAGACCTGATGCAGATTGGGAGACCTCTTCATCGAGCACCTATGCTCCATCCACCAGAGAATGTGTATTCTCCCAGTGGCCACCCATTTTAATTCCACTTCCATTCCCATACCACCACGTCACTATATTGCCTCCTCTACTGTCATGATGAGACCACACTCAGGCTGGAGGAGCAACACCTTAATTGCCGTCTGGGTAGCCTCCAACCTGATGGCGTGAACATCGATTTCTTGATCTTCTGGTAACGCCACCCCCACTTCACCACTCCTCATTCCCATCACCTGTCTCCCTCTGGGTCTCCTCCCTGTTTTCTTTCCTCCATGGCCTCTGTCCTCTTCTATCAGATTCCCCCTTCTCCAGCCCGGTATCTCTTTTACCAATCAACTTCACAGCTCTTTACCTGCCCTCTGCCCCCACTCCTGGTTTCACCTGTCACCTTGTGTTTCTTCCTCTCCTCCCTCCACTTTCTTACTTTGACTCCTCATCTTTTTCTCTCCAGTCCTGATGAGGGATCTCGGCCCGAAACATCGACTGTTTACCCTTTTCCCCAGATGCTGCCTGGCCTGCTGAGTTCCTCCAGCATTTTGTGTGTGGTGACGTATATGTAATTTGATAATAAATTTACTTTGAACAAGTCAGGCAGCCTCTGTGAAGAGAGAAATTGAATGAATATTGCCAGAAGTTGAGTGATATTGAAACCAGATACATTTAAACTTGCAGAAGAATGGAGAGAACAATAAAGACATTACAAGAATGCAGATGATGTGTAGAGGATGTTTCCTATGGTGGATGAGTTTCAGAGATTCATCAGAGGGTTGTGAATTTATGGAGTTCCTTGCCACAGAGGCCTGTGGAGGACACCACTGGGTACATTTAAAGCAGAGTTTGATAGGTTCTTGATTAGCCAGGTCATCGAAGATTATGACGCTAAGGCAGAAGAACGGGGTTGAAAGGGATAATAAATCAGCCATGCTGGAATGGCAGAGCAGACTCAATGGCTGAATGGCCTAATTCTCCTCATATATCTTATGATCTTATGGAAAATACAACTGTGCTGCTTCAAAGAGGTCATTCTAGCCTCGGCCATAGGCTCTATAATGAGTTAACCTATAGCTGGTGAAGTGATGACCCCCTTCTGTTAGACTGTTTGAAGTAACTTATCTTTTTATTCTGTCTTACTTCTCTTCTAATATTTGTGTATTTGTATATCTGTGCACTTGTAATGCTGCTATGACACCATAATTTCCTGTGGGATCAATATTTGTCTATCTACCTACAGTATCTGATGGATTGTTCGCACCAGCTCAACAGTCGAGAGGAATACAAATAAAGGAAGAACAGAGAGCTGAGAACAATCTTACTGAGCATGTTAGATACAGAACAGAGCAAGCTCTTGATATCCAAAATAAGGAAACACTAAGAAAGTCTTGCAGGTCAGGCAGCTTCTGTGCTGTGTGTCTCTCTCTCTCTGGAGAGAGTGCAGCTGGCCGGGGATTGACTGGGGGTGCTGGAAATCAAAACAACAAGATGCTGCCCTGACTGCATGTTTTCCTAGTTACTCCTAATCTGCTTCAAACATCTCCTGCTCATTTCACCCTCTCATAGACCACAACACCATAAGGTAGCGGAACAGAATTAGACCAATCATAACTAGTGTGTGGAATGGGCTGCCGGCCACGGTGGTGGAGGCGGATACAATAGGTTCTTTTAAGAGACTCCTGGACAGGTAGAGGGAGCTTAGAAAAACAGAGGACTATGGGTAACCCTAGGTAATTTCTCATGTAAGGACATGTTCGGCACAGTTTTGTGGGCTGAAGGGCCTGTATTGTGCTGTAGGTTTTCAATCAGCCTGTCAAGTTTTCTCTGCTGTTCCATTATAGCCGATCGATTTTGCTTAATTTGGTTGTTTGTCTGCCTTTGCTTGTATGTAGATGTTTTCATTGTTTTCACTGTATGTCTTTGTTCAACTGTGGACATAAGAACATACGAAATAGGAGCAGGAGTAGGCCATCCGGCCCATCAAGCCTGCCCCACTATTCAATAAGTTCATGGCTGATCTGTCCGTAAACCCAGATCCATCTACCTACCTTTTCCCCATAACCCTTAATTCCCCTACTATGTAAAAACCTATCTAACTGTTTCTTAAATATATTTAGTGAAGAAGCCTCAACTGCTTCCCTGGGCAAAGAATTCCACAGATTCATCACTCTCTGGGAAAAACAGTTTCTCCTCATCTCCATCCTAAATCTTCTTCCCTGAAGATTTGAGGCAATGTCCCCTAGTTCTCGTCTCACCTAACAATGGAAACAACTTTCCTACTTCTATCTTATCTATCCCTTTCAAAATTTTGTCTGTTTCTATAGGATCCTCTCTCATTCTTCTGAACTCCAGAGAGTATAGTCTCAGGTGACTGTTTCATCCCTGGAATCAACCTGGTGAACCTCCTCTGCACTGCCTCCAAAGCCAGTATATCCTTCCTCAAGTATGGAGACCAGAACTTCACACAGAACTCCAGGTGAATGTCTGCAAGAATATGAATCACATGGTGACATTTACGAACTTTGTTAATGAATTTACTTTGAACTTTGTACTCTCAGCCCCAATCTCCTGCCTTCTTCCTGTAGCCTTTCACACCTTTACTAACTGAGAATCTATCAACCTTTGCTTTAAATATATCCAATGACTTGGCCTCTGAGATTCCCTGTGTTATCTTACTCCAGCCCTTCCACTACGTATTCAAACATGACTGAGTTTCAGTCTTTTTGTTTGTTCTGAACAGCGTCCATTGATCTGAAACATTAACTCTGTTTCTCTCACTGCACATATCGCCTGACTTGCTGAGTGCTTCTTGAACCGTCTAATTCTGATCCTAAGCCTTATGGTCTCATAGTCTTACAGTCTGAAAGGGTGGAGATGAACAGAAGATGTTTGCTCTTTTCATTTTAATATTTCCTCCACCTGTAGCTGAGTTGCTTTCCCATAGTTATAAAGTTTCTGTTATTTATTTAGTAATACAGCACAGAGCTGGCTCTTCTGGCCCAACAAGACAATGAACTGCACCAACCAGCAACCCACCTATTTTAATAGCTGCCCAATCACAGGACAATTTACAACGACCAATTAATCTACTGACTGGTACATATTTGGACTGTGGGAGGAAACCCACAAAGTCCGTGGGGAGAATGTACAACCTCCTTGAACTCCAAACTCTGAAATGACCCGAGCTGTAATAGTGTCATCCTAACCACTACGTTATCATGGCATCCGTCTCTAAACTGCTCAGTTATCTGCACATTCCACAATGTAGGAACAAGTGGGAGATATTAATTATGCTTCGATTTTCACATTGATGCAAATAATTGACAGGTATGATGTGGGCATCTCTGTGGAAGAGAGTGTTACTGTAACAAGCACATCTATAAATATCATCTGCAGCACAGAATCTAATTCTACAATATTTCCTCAATGACCAACTGTGTTTGTCTGAACATATCTTCGTGGTTTGTTGCTCAAATTAGCAGTCAGTTACAAGTGATGTTATAATTTGCCACAGGGAAAATACACGTTTATATTTGTCCTGAAGTAATGTAACTGATGAATATTTAATACAGCATTGTGAACTGGGATCAAGTGCTTGTGACCACTCTGCATTGACATTAAAACTGATTTTCATTTGAAAATAAGTTCGTGTCAAATGCAAGGATTTGTTTCTAAAGTGGTCTTTTGTGCTCCTTAGGAAATACAAAAGATAGAGGATGATATTTGAGTTCCTATTTATCCAAAATTTTATTTAGCGATATAGCACGAAACAGGCCCTTCCAGCCCAATGTGACGCGCTGCCCGGCAACCCCTATTAACCCTAGCCTAATCACAGGACAATTTTCATTGACCAATTAGTCTACTATCCGGTACGTCTTTAGAATGTGGGTGGAAGTCAGAGCACGCAGAGGAAACCCACACAGTCAAGGTGAGAATGTACAAATCCCTTACAGACAGCGGTGGGAATTCAACCCAGACACTGGCGCTGTAATACACTATGCTGACGGCTACATTACACTGTGATCATGGGTTACTCTAAGCCCATTCTTGTTATTGCTTAATTTTAAATTTAAATCTATATTGCAATTTGGCTTTGTTGAAGTAGCTCTTGCTAAGTGTGCTTCAGCATAAATTATTAAAAAGGGTCAGTTAACTGACTTTATCTCTAACATTAGCACTTTATAATGCTAATTGAAATTACATTGGATAGCCTTAGTCTTTGCCTTCATAGCTTAAAAGTCCAAATGATAATATTGTGCAGTGATTGAATATCTGTCACTAAGTCTGTTTTGCTGGTTGCAACGAAGTAGTCTTGCTTCGAAATGCTGCCTTTATCTCCAAGGGAAATAAACATTCTGTGTATTTAATATTTCAGTTATATTTGAGTAATCTTGTACATATTAGTTGATAAAGCAAATTGCAGATGGTGGGATGAGTTGCAGTGCAACATCGGGTCAAAATAGAAACCGGCGATGAACACAGGACTGAGGGTTTATATCTGAATGCAGGCAGTATACAGAATAAGGTAGATGATTGCATAGTGCAGTTACATGTTGGCAGGTATGATGTTGTGGGCATCTGTGTAGTGGCTGAAAGAAGATCATAGTTGGGAGCTTACAATCCAACAATAAACTTTGTATTGATGGGACTGGCTGGTAGTTGGGGGGGGGGGTGGAGTGGCTCTGTTGCTAAAGACATGAAATCAAGTCTGTAGAAAGAAGTGACATAGGATCAGAAGATGTAGAATCCTTGTGAGTAGAGTTAAGAAACTGCAAGAGTTAAAAGACACTGATGGGAGTTCTGAACAGGCCTCTGAATAGTAGCCAGGATTTGAGCTACAAATTACAATAGATATGTCAAAAAGGGCAAGACTTTAATTGTCATGGAGGATTTCAATATGCAGGTAGATTGGTAAAATCAGTTTGGTGCTGGAGCCCAAAAGAGGGAGTTTGTAGAATGCCTCGACCATAAGTCCATAAGACACAGGAGCAGGATTAAGCCATTCAGCCCATTAATTCTGCTCTGCCATTTCATCATGGCTGATCCTGGATCCCATTTAACCCAACCCTCTCACCATATCCCTTGATGGCCCAGCCAATCAGAAATCTATCAACTTCTGCTTTGAATAAACTCACAGACTTATCCTCCACTGCAGTCTGTGGCAGAGCATTCCACAGATTCACCAATCTTTTGTCTAAAAAATTCCCCCTTACTTCTTTACTTCTGTTCTAAAATGTTACCCCTCAAGCCTACAAGATGGCTTCTTAGAGCATCTCGTGTTGGAACTCACTACGGGCAATTCTGGATTGAGTGTTGTGCAATGAATCGTTTGATTAGGGAGCTTAAGGTAAAAGAACCCCAAGGAGGCAGTGATCATAATGAGATAGACTTCACCCTACAATTTGACAATGAGAAGCTAAAGTAAAATGTATCAGTTGATGCACTATACTTCCCTTTACCCCACTGTAAAACTGACACATTTTACTTTAGCTTCTCATTGTCAGAAATGGGCCAAAGTTGATTGGAAGGGGCACTAGCAGGGATAATGGCGGAACAACAATGGATGTAGTTCCTGTGGCAATTTGGAAGGTGCAGGATAAATATATCCCAAAGATAAAGAAGTATTCTAAAGACAGCTTGACACAACTGTGAATGGCAAGGGAAGTCAAAAACAACATCAAAGCAAAAGAGAGGGCATTTAATAAAGCAAAAATTAGTGGGAAGTTAGAACATTTGGAAGCTTTTAAAAACCAACAGATGAATACTAAAAATGTATAGGAAGGGGAAAGATGAACAATGAAGGTAAGCTAGCCAATAATATCAAAGAGGATACCAAAGGCTTTTTCGGATATACTGTATAAAGAGTGAAAGGGAAGTGAGAGTAGATAATGAACCACTGGAAAATAATGTTGGAGAGGTAGTAATTGGGGACAAGGAAATGGCAGACAAACTAAATAAGAATTTTGCATCCACCTTCCCCTTCACTGTGGAATACACTACCAGTATGCTGAAATTTCAAGAGTATCAGGATGAGTGCAATTGTTATTACTAGGGGGAAGGAGCTTGGGAAGCTGAGATGTCTGAAGGTAGGTAAGTCACCTGGACCAGATGGACAACATCCAAAATATCACTCCACTATTCAAAAAGGGAGGAAGGCAGAGGAAAGAAAACTATAGGCCAGTTAGCCTGAACTCAGTAGCTTGGAAGATATTGGAGTTGATTGTTAAGGATGTGGTTTTGGGCTGCTGGGAGGCACGTGATAAAATAGGCCAAAGTTAGCATGACTTCCTTAAGGAAAAATCTTGTCTGATAATTCTATGGGAACAAGCAGCATAGACAAAGAAGAAGTAATGGATGTAATGTACTTGGACTTTCAGAAGGCCTTTGACAAGGTGCCTCACATGAAGCTCCTTAACAAGCTAAGAGCCAGTGGTATTACAGGAAAGATACTAGCATGGACAGAGGTTTGGCTGATTGGCAAGAGGCAAAGAATTGGAATAAGGGGGGCTTTTCTGGTTGGCTTCCGGTGACTAGTGGTGTTTTGTAGGGTTCAGTGTTGTGACCACTTCTTTTTACATTATATGGGAATGATTTGGATGATGGAATAAATTGCTTTGTGGCTCAGTTTGCAGATGATAGGAGGTAGCAGGTGGTGTTGAAGCTGGGAGGCTGCAGAAGCACTTAGAAAGATTAGGAGAATGAGCAGTTGGAATATAGTGTCAGGAAGTGTATGGTCATGCACTTTGGTAGAAGGAATAAAAGTGTAGACTATTTTCTAAATGGGCAAAAAATCCAAAAGTCTGAGGTGCAAAGGGACTTGCGAGTCCTCTTGCAGAATTCCCTAATGATTAAATTGAGTCAGTGATGAGGAAGGCAAATGCGATCTTAGCATTCATTTTGAGGATGAGAATATGAAAGCAAGGATGTAATGCTCAGCATTATAAGGCACTAGTGATGCCTCACTTAGAGTATTATGAGCAGTTTTTGGCCTTTTATCTAAAAAAAGATGTGCTAACATTGGGAAGGTTTCAGAGGGGGTTCACAATAATGATTCCTGCGATGAAAGGGTAATAATATGAAGAGCTTTTCATGACTCTGGGCCTGTACTTACTGGAATTGAGAAGAATGAGGGGGATCTCATTGAAACCCATGGGATGAGTGGGTTAGAGTGGATGTGGAGAGGATGATTCCTATAGTGGGGGGGTGGGGTGGGAATCTAGGACCAGAGGGAACAGCCTCAGAATAGAGGGACGTCCATTTAGAACAGAGATGTGGAGGAATTTTTTTAGCTAGAGGATGGTGAATCTATAGTATTTGTTGACACAGGCAGCTGTAAAGGCCAAATTAATGAGTATATTTAAAGCGGAGGTTGATAGGTTTTTGATTAGTTGGAGCATGATGTTTTTCAGATTTCTTAAAGTCTACTGTTCACACATTCATAGAATTAGAATTAAATTACAGGACGGGGATATTATCTTTTCAGCCATCAATTTCTGTTCCCATCTAGAATCAACTGACAGGCATGAACATTTACATAATATTCTCTTCGATGGTGACAAGGAGGCATACAGAAGGGAGTTAGATCAGCTGGTTGAATGGTGGCAGATTATCGATCAAGTACTCAATGTCAGTAAGTCCAAGGAGCTGATTGTAAACTTCAGGAAGGGGAAGTCGAGGGAGCATGCACCAGTCCTCATTGAGGGGTCAGCAGTGGAAAGGGGAGGAGTTACAAGATCCTGGGTGTTAACATCTCTGAAGATCTATCCTGGGTTCAAAATATATTGATGCAATTGCAAAGAAGGCACAACAGCAGCTGTATTTCATTGGGAGTTGAGAAGACTTCGTATGTCACGAAAGACACTCGCAAATTACCACAGATGCCCCATGGAGAGCATTCTGACTGGTGTGGAGGGAGCCACTGCACAGGATTAGAAGAAGCTGCAGAAAATTGAAAACTCATCCAGCTCCATCATGGACTCTAGCCATGGGTATCATTGAGGACATCATCAAAAGGCAATACCCATCATTATGGACCACCAGAACCCAGGACATGCCCTCTTCTCCTACCTACCATTAGGGTGGAGGTACAGGAGCCTGAAGACACACACTGGATGTTTTAGGATCAACTTCTTCCCCTCCATCAACAGAGTTCTGAATGGACAATGAATCCTCACCATTTTTTGCTTTCTTTTTTGCACTACCAATGTAATTATTTATCTATGTTTTTCTTTCTAATTTTCATGTATCTCACTGTACTGCTGCCACAAAACAACAAATTTCACAACATCCATCACTGATAATAAACCTAGTTCTGAAGTTCTTTAAAAGCAAAGACCTGCTTGCTCTCTGAGGCATATATAAATGATTCCCACGAAATTACTTAAGTGAACAATAGACAAAGTGTTCTAATCCTTAATGTAGAATGAGGCTATTTGACCCACCAAGTCCATGTGTTGGCCTCAACTCAATCTGATCAGTCCCATTCCCACAGTAACCTCTTCCTTATTTTATGCGAATAAATTGGTTACTTCCCCTCTAATTCTTCTGAACCTGCCTGCATCAGGGACAATTAGCATATTTGAGATGTGGGTGGAAATCAGAGTACCCGAGGGAAACCTACTTCGTCGTGGGAGATTGTGTGAAATCCACACAGATGGAACCTGAGGTGAGAATCACACTAGCGTGACTCTGCGTCACCATCCGGTATGGGAATTACAAGGCATCTGACTGCAAGACCCTACAAAGAATTGCGAGTATTGCTGAGGGGAGTATTGCGGTCTCTCTTCCTCACATCCAAGATATTTATCAGGAGCACTGCACACACAGGACCCTCAGCATTGTCAAAGACTCCTCCCATCTGCCCGCCATCACTTTGACCCCCCCCCCGCCATCATACAGGAGGTATCGCAGCATGATGACAATGGTAGTTTAGATGGGTAACAGCTTTTTTCCCCCAGGCTGTGAGACTACTGAACTCCCTGTCACCACCCAGGTCTCATCACATATGAAATGCCAGTGGTGTCATACTGTTTAAATTTTAACTTGCGTTGTAAATGTCAATATTCTGGAATATATATTATTTGTTAATTTAATTGTGGTAAGATTACTTAAAATTTTGTGTGTGAGTTATATGTACTGTGCCGTGAACCTTGGTCCGGAGGAACATTGTTTCGTTTAGTGGTATACATGTATACAGTTGAATGACAATAAACTGAAATTGAAAAATGTGTTGCTGGTCTCCTGTTCAATATCTTTTCCTCATTTAAACCCACTAATTATCACACGCTGGCCAAATACATACTCTTTGTTTATGAAGATTAGTTGTTAATCAGTTACCTCCTTGTGTAATTGGATCCTAGATTTCCTCACTTGTAGACCCCAGTCAGCTGGGAGTGGCAACAACATCTCCTCCAACGATCTCTATCAGCACAGATACACAGATGCACCATAGGGCTGTGTATTTAGCCCCTGCTCTACTCACTTTACCATTTAACCATATAACCATATAACCATATAACAATTACAGCACGGAAACAGGCCATCTCGGCCCTTCTAGTCCGTGTCAAACTCTTACTCTCACCTAGTCCCACCGACCTGCACTCAGCTGATAACCCTCCATTCCTTTCCTGTCCGTATAGCTGTCCAATTTAACTTTAAATGACAACATGAAATTACACCAATGACTGTGAGGCTAACACAGCTCCAACACCATATTCAAGTTTGCTGACAACACCACTGTTGTAGGCCGAATCAAAGGTGGTGACGGATCAGCATTCAAGACAGAGAATGAAAATCTGGCTGAGTGATGTCACAACAACAACCTGTCACCCAATGTTAGCAAGATCAAGGAAATGATTGTCGACTTCAGGAGAGGGAAACCAGATGTATGAGCCAGTCCTCATCGGAGGATCAGAGGTGGGGAGGGTTAGCAACTTTAAATTCCTGGTGTTACTATTCAGATGATCTGTCCTGGGCCCAGCAGGCAAGTGCATTTGCAAAGAAAGCACAGCAGTGCTTCTACTTCCTTCGGCGTCTACGGAGATTCGGCATGACACCTAAAACTTTGACAATCTTCTATTCGTGTATACTTGAGAGTGTATTGACTGGCTGTATCACAACCTGCTATGGGAACACCAATGCCTTTGAACGGAAAGTCCTACAAAACCTAGTGGATTCAGCCCAGGACATCACGGGTAAAACCCTCCCAGCCATTGAGCACATCTACATGAAATACTGTTGTAGGAAAGCAGCATCCATCAGCAGAGATTGACACCTGTCAGGTCGTGCTCTCTTCTTGCTGTTGCCCTCAGATAGAAGGTGCAAGAGCCTCAGGACTCACACCACCTGGTTCAAGAATTGCTACTACCCCTCAACCATCAGGCTCTTGAACAAAAGGGGATAATTACACTCATTTGCCCATCCATTGAGGTGTTCCCACAGCCAATGTCTCACCTTAAGGACTCTTTATCTCATTACCTGATGTTCTTGTTATTTATTGCTATTTACTTACATTTGCATTTGCACAGTTTGTTGTCTTCTGCACTCTGGTTGATCTTTCATTGATCCTGCTATAGTTACTATCCTACATATTTGCTGAGCACGCCCGCAGGAAAATGAATCTCAGGGTTATATGTGATGGCATATATGTACCATGATAATAAATTTACCTTGACTTTGTTTTTGACTTTTCTCATGATTGTACTTCAAAGAAACTTTATTGTCTATAAAGGGACTTGGACCATGAAAGCTCCATATAAATGCTTCTAAACTAAGTAAAGATGAATTTATAATAAATTCTGGTAGAATTATTTACTGTGTTTGCTGCTTTTTCTATCATCTTAAAGTTTAGAGAGCATTTCTCCAGGGCTGAATTAAATCATTGGTACCTATATCAAACAGAAGTAGTCCCAAAACAGATTCCCTGTGGATAGCTCTATCCTAGTTCAACAACTTAAAAACTACCCCTGGTCATAGTCACCACAAATTTCCTTTTAACAGTTTTTATCCATGTTTTATGCCCTGGCAAATCACAGCAATAGAAGTTCTTGGTTCTTCTTCAAGTGTCACCTGTGTCTCAAATTTATCTGAAATTCATTCAAATCATATGTGCCAACCATGATATCTATCATGACCTTATAGAACTGGCATAGAACAGAAATTCCTCTTTGGATATTTGCAGAAAACATGTAATATAGTGCAGACCTCCATGTTCAGGGTTCAGCTCAGGGCTAACAACCCTGACTGGTAAAACAAAATTGTTACGGAAACAGCAATGAAGAATCCTTCTCTGGGACTTGCATGACTGACAGTAGTGAAAACTGAACGACTGACATAATGAAGGACACTGCCAGAGATAGAAGAACTTCATTGCTGCCCCAAACATCAGTGGTGTAACAGGCAGCAGATAGTACCAGATAATTCCTCTTCTTCCAACATTTAGTTTCATTGGAGTTGGTTTGAGAAGGGGAGTAAAGCACAGTGCCTTTGCTGCAATCTGCAATATTCAATAATGGTTGAGGAAAAAGTTTGGCCTGAAAGGGTTGTCAACCATGTCTGGGGAAGATTGCACTAGCAAACAACACGACTAAGGGCAACATCCTTCTGACAGTTTATAAAACTACTCCTTTCACTTCTTTTTCTTACAAATGTGGTTCTGCTACTGTTGGAGCCTGTGATCAACATTTTGGTGGTGTATTTTTGGGCCAATGGAGCAATCTGGCACCTTGCTGTCTCCGAGGAATTTTTGAGGTTTTGTGCAAAGTGAGTGGCCTAGAGGTGGAGCACGAGCCAATGAATAACTCCATTTCTCACCAATCTGACCGATTAAATGTCGAGGAAGTTTGAAATCATCGAGGCTGAAGCAGAAGATGAGCAGGTGTTCAGTGTCATCTAGCAGCTGGTGACCGGTCTCTCTCCCTCCCTTTCGCTCAGAGGAAGGTGTCTGCTTGTGATGATCTTGCTCTCTCTCTCTCTTGCAAAGAAACTGCTGTGTGTGAAAATCCCTGGAGATCAGCAGTTTCTCAAACCAACATGTCTAGCACCAACAATTATTCAATGGTCAAAGTAACTGAGATCACATTTCTTCCCCATTCTGATGTTTGGTCTGCACAACAACTAAACACCTTGACTATGCATTCAGTTGCTGCCACATGTTTTAGCTAATTAAATACTTGCATTAACAAGCAGGTGTGCTAGTGTACCTAATAAAGTGGCCACTCAATATATAGGGAATTGCTGAATAGATTAGACTTTATTCCCAGGAGCACAGAAGATTGAGAGAAGAATTGATAGAGCTATACAAAATTATGAGGGCTATAGATAGAATAAATACAAGCAAACTTTTTCCACAGAGTTGGAATGAGACTAAATCTGGAGGACATAGGCTAACTGTGAAAGGTGAAATGTTTAAGGGGAAGTGGGGGAGGAAATGTTGAATACCGGGTGAATCGCTAAGTTTTTGGGGTAACTGCAAGTCTGAGTCTTTGCTGTTGCTTTGCTCACACTTCAGTGCTGGGTGGTGGGTGCCAATGCTTTTTTTGCAGGTGGGGAGAGGTGGGATTGTTGCTTGCTGCCGCTCACGTGCGGGATGGGGGAGCTGGTGGGGGACTTTGGGGTTCTAACATTTAACTGTCATTCATTCTTTGGGGCACTCCTCTGTTTTTGTGGATGGTTGCGAAGAAAAAGCATTTCAGGACGTATATTGTATACATTTCTCTGACATTAAACGTACCTTTGAAACTTTGAAATCTGTGGAATTCTCTGCCACAGGAAACAGTTGAGGCCAGTTCATTGGCGATATTTAAGAGGGAGTTAGATATGGCCCTTGTGGCTAAAGGGATCGGGGTATGGAGGGAAGGCTGGGGCGGGGTTCTGAGTTGGATGATCAGCCATGATCATAATAAATGGCGGTGCAGGCTCGAAGGGCCGAAAGGCCTACTCCTGCTCCTATTTTCTATGTTTCTATGTTTACTCAGAGGGTGGTGGGAATGTGGAACGAGCTGGCAGCAGAAGTGATGAACAGTTCAATAAGACCATAAGATATAGGAGCAGAATTAGTCCATTTGACCCATCAAGTCTGCTCTGCCGTTTCATCATGGCTGATCCTAATTTTCCTCTCAGCCCCAATCTCCTGCCTTCTCCCCGTATCCCTTCATGCCCTGACCAGTCAAGAGCCTATCAACCTCTGCCTTAAATATACATAAAGACTTGGCATCTATAGTTGCCTGTGGCAAAGAATTCCACAGTCTGGCTAAAGAAATTCCCCCTCATTTCCATTCTAAAAGGACATCCCTCTATTCTGAGGCTGTGTCCTCTGGCTTAGAATCTCCCATCATGGGAAACATCCTCTCCACATCCACTCTAAGAATGCCTTTCACCATTCGATAGGTTTCTATATACTCTTCTAAATTCCAGTGAATACAGACACAGAGCCATCAAATACTCGTCATATGACAAGCCATTCAATCCTAGAATCATTTTTTGTAAACCTCCTTTGAACCCTCTCCAGTTTCAGCACATCCTTTCTAAGATAAGGGGCTCAAAGCTGCTGACAGTACTCCAAGTGAGACCTCATGAGTGCTTTATGAAGTCTCAACATTACATACTTTCTTTTATATTCTCGTCCTATTGAAATGAATGCTAACATTGCATTTGACTTCCTCACCACAGACTCAATCTGCAAATTAACCTTTAGGGAATCCTGCACAAAGACTCTTTCAGTCCCTTTGCACCTTAGATTTTTGTAGGTCAGAATGGGGAATTGAAGTAGGAAGGGGCGGAGGATAAAGTTACCAGAAATTGTAAAAATCACTGTTAATGCCGTCAGATTGGAGGCTACCTAAATGAGATATGAGGTGTTGCTCCTCTCTTCTCTTTAAATAAGAAACATATTTTAAGTGGAATAAATTATACATTAGAAGCTAAACATTTTACTTAATGAAGATCATTTGATAAAAGGAAGACATTTCCGAGAGCCACAGATACCTTTGGATGTATTTATTGCAATATCTGTATTAGTTGCATCTGTAAAGTACTCCGCTACGTGAGCAGTTTGCAAAGCAACTGTAATGATTATTGGGAAAATCATAATATAGTTAATATAGCATAGGAACTAGAGAAAAATATACACACAGTAGCGTCTTTTTTAAATACAGGGTGGAACCCTATGTGATCTTCTGATGCTGTGACCCATCCACATCAATGTCTGACAAGTTGTGCTTTCAGAGATGCTCTTCTTTACACCACTGTTGTAACACATGGTTATTTGAGTTACTATCATCTTGAACCAGTGTGGCCATTCTCCTCTGACCTCTCTCAGTAACAAGGAGTTTTCACTGGATTTTTTTTTGGTTTGGCACCATTTTTTTTCAAAACTCTGGAGTTTGTTCCAGAGATCATTGATTCTATTAAGACTATACAGTATAGGAGCAGAATTAGGCCATTTGACACATCGAGTCTGCTCGCCAGTTCATCATGGCTGATCCATTTTCCCTCTCAGCCCCAGTCTCCTGCTTTCTTTCTCTATCCCTTCATGCCCTGACCAATCAGGAATCTATCAACCTCTGTCTTAGTACACATAAAGACCTGGCCTCCACAGCTGTCTGCAGCAATGAATTCCACAGGTTCACCACTCTCTGGCTAAAGAAATTCCTCCTCATCTCCATTCTAAAAGGACCCCCCCCCCCATTCTGAGGCTGTGTCTTCTGGTCCTAGACTCCCCCACCATAGGAAACATCTTCTACACATCCACTCTATCTAGGCATTTCACCATTTGATAGGTTTCAAATAGGTCATCCTTTATTCTTCTAAATTCCAGTGAATACAGGCCCAGAGCCATCAAATGCTCTTCGTATGACAAGTCGTTTAATCCTAGAATCATTTTCATGAACCTGCTTTGAACCCTCTCCAGTTTCAGCACATCCTTTTTAAGATATACCCAAAACTGCTCACAATACTCCCAGGGAGGCCTCACCAGTGCTTTATAAAGCATCAATGTTCCATCCTTGCTTTTACATTTTAGTTCTCTTGAAATGAATACTAATGTTACATTTGCCTTCCTCACCAGAGTCAACCTGTATACTAACCTTTAAGGAATCCTGCACAAGGACTCCCAAGTCCCTTTGCACCTCAATTTTTTGTATTTTCTCTCCATGTAAGAAAATAGTCAGCCCTTTCATTTCTTCTACCAAAGTGCATGACCGTACACTTCCTGACACTGTATTCCATCTGCCACTTCTTTGGCCATCCTCCTAATCTGTCTAAGACCTTATGGAGCCTTTCTACTTCCTCAGAACTACTTGTCCCTCCATCTATCTTCATATCATCTGCGAACTTTGCAACAAAGCCTTCAATTCCATCAAACAAATTAGAATTTAGAATTATAATTTATTGAAATCTTACATCCATCCCACAAAGTGAGGGAGTACACGTAGCCAGTTGGTCCTGGCTTTAATTTGGCGGTACTGTTTGCCAGATGGAAGCAGCTGGAACAGTTTACGGTTGGGGTGACTGGTGTCCCTGCTGATCTTCCAGGCTTTCTTTCTGCACCTGCTGCTGTAAATGTCCTCAATGGAGGGAAGATTACATTCACAAATGCACTGAGCTGTCCATACCACTCTCTGCAGTGCCCAGCGATCAAGGTTTGGTGCAGTTCCCATACCAGGTGGTGATACAGACAGTCAGTATGCTCTCAGTGGTGCCCTTGTAGAAGGTCTTGAGGATTTGGGGTTCATGCTGAACTCTTCAGTCGCCTGGGGTGGAAGAGATGCTGTTGTGCTTTTTTTTCACCACAAAGCCAGTGTGTACAATCCAGGTGAGATCATCAGTGATGTGTGCACTGAGGAACCTGAAACTTCTCACTCTCTCAACTACAGACCCATTGATATTGATCGGCCGAGCCTGTCTCCATTCCTCCTGTAAACCACAATCAGCTCTTTTGTTTTTTGGACCTTAAGGGAGAAGTTGTTATCTTGGCACCACTGTGTTGGGGTATCAACCTCTCCTCTACAAGCTATCTCATTATCACTGGAAATAAGGCCAATCGAAGTTGTGTAATCTGTGAATTTGATCAGCAGATTGGAGCTGTGTGTGGCAGTACAGTCGTGGGTGTAAAGGAAGTAGAGAAGGGGACTCAGGACACAGCCCTGGGGGGCACCTGTGTTGAGGGTCAGGGGGGCAGAGGTGAGGGAGACCATCCTTACCATCTGTTGACTATCTGATAGGAAGTCTAGAATCCAATTGCACAGCTGGGGTGCAGGTCAAGGTCCCTAAGCTTCCTATCAAGTCTGGAGGGAATTATGTTTTTTTTGGGTGGAGCTTAAGAGGATGATAGCGCCTGATGGCGACTCCTTTACTTGCATCTTTGGAAACAGCTCTATTTCTATCTTTCATATCTCTGTTTTCCCTTTTAGAGGTTCTGTTGAAGTTACTTGCTGACTTTGGTTCTTTGCAGAAATGGGACCCACTCTCAGGGTCTCACGACCGGCCGCTTTTCGATATGCCAAGGATGCGGCCTGGAAGACTAACGCGCCTTCTGGTTGCAGGATTTTCGTGGCTCTGGAGGCGGGCGGACTCAGGCCGGTGTCACCACCTGATGCGTCGTGGGAGACAGGAGATCGTAAGCAGCGAGCTGGCTGCTGGCTGTGTGCCCAGAGACCCGAGTTTTTTGGGCACAGAGCTCGGAAGAAGCGACACAACAGACTTTTAACACCATAAACCAGTGAGTTGTTTGTTATGTTTGCCCTCCTGCTGTGAAACGGAGACACCTCTTTTTCCCTGATCAAGGACAGAGAGAGAGCCTGTGGTATATTGAATAAGTAGTGAACAAGTAGTCTTTGGGGTACTGCAAATCTGTATCTTTATTCATGTTTTGCTGCATGCTTGCATGCTTGGTGAGGACAATAGCGCCTGATGGCGACTGATGGGTAGGAATAGGATGCTCTGGAGGATGAACAAGTGGCTGAGGAACTGGTGTAGGGGGCAGGGTTTCAGATTTCAGGATCATTGGGACCTCTTCTGGGGCAGGTGGGACCTGTACAAGAGAGACAGGTTACACTTGAACTACAGGGGGACCAATATCCTTTCAGGGAGGTTTGTTAGTGCTATTGGGGAGGCTTTAAACTAGATTTGCAGGGGGATGGGAACCAGAGTGCCAGAGCTGAGTGTGGCTGGGGTGAAAATAAATGATGTTGAAAGTTTAAGCAAATCCGCTGATAGAAAGGTTGTGAGTTGTGGTAAAAATCTTCTGAGGTGTATATATTTCAATGCTAGGAGTATTGCGGGGAAGGCGGATGAGTTGAGGGCGTGGATTGACACGTGGAATTATGATGTTGTAGCAATTAGTGAAACTTGGCTACAGGAGGGGCAGGATTGGCAGCTTAATATTCCGGGGTTCCGATGTTTCAGATGTGATCGAGGTAGAGGAATGAAACGTGGGGGAGTAGCATTGCTTGTTAGCGAAAATATTACAGCAGTGCTCAGGCAGGACAGATTAGAGGGCTTGTCTACTGAGTCTTTATGGGTAGAGCTGAGAAACAGGAAAGGTATGGCCACATTAGTGGGATTGTATTACAGACCACCCAATAGTCAACGAGACTTGGAAGAGCAAATCTGCAGAGAAATAGCAGGCAACTGCAGGAAACATAAAGTTGTGGTGGTAGGGGATTTTAATTTTCCATACATTGATTGGGACTCCCATACTGTTAGGGGTCTAGATGGTTTAGAGTTTGTAAAATGTGTTCAGGAAAGTTTTCCAGATCAATATATAGAGGGACCAACTAGAGGGGGTGCAATATTGGATCTCCTGTTAGGTAATGAATTAGGGCAAGTGACGGAAGTCTGTGTAGGGGAGCACTTTGGTTCCAGTGATCATAACACCATTAGTTTCAATTTGATTATGGACAAGGATAGATCTGGTCCTAGGGTTGAGGTTCTGAACTGGAAGAAGGCCAAATTTGAAGAAATGAGAAAGGATCTAAAAAGCGTGGATTGGGACAGGTTGTTCTCTGGCAAAGATGTGATTGGTAGGTGGGAAGCCTTCAAAGGGGAAATTTTGAGAGTGCAGAGTTTGTATGTTCCTGTCAGGATTAAAGGCAAATTGAATAGGAATAAGGAACCTTGGTTCTCAAGGGATATTGCAACTCTGATAAAGAAGAAGAGGGAGTTGTATGAAATGTATAGGAAACAGGGGGTAAATCAGGTGCTTGAGGAGTATAAGAAGTGCAAGAAAATATTTAAGAAAGAAATCAGGAGGACTAAAAGAAGACATGAGGCTGCCTTGGCAGTCAAAGTGAAGGATAATCCAAAGAGCTTTTACAAGTATATTAAGAGCAAAAGGATTGTAAGGGATAAAATTGGTCCTCTTGAAGATCAGAGTGGTCGGCTTTGTGTGGAACCAAAGGAGATGGGGGAGATCTTAAATGGGTTTTTTGCGTCTGTATTTACTAAGGAAGCTGGCATGAAATCTATGGAATTGAGGGAATCAAGTAGTGAGACCATGGAAACTGTACAGATTGAAAAGGAGGAGGTGCTTGCTGTCTTGAGGAAAATTAAAGTGGATAAATCCCCGGGACCTGACAGAGTGTTCCCTCGGACCTTGAAGGAGACTAGTGTTGAAATTGCGGGGGCCCTGGCAGAAATATTTAAAATGTCGCTGTCTACGGGTGAAGTGCCGGAGGATTGGAGAGTGGCTCATGTTGTTCCGTTGTTTAAAAAAGGATCGAAAAGTAATCCGGGAAATTATAGGCCGGTGAGTTTAACGTCAGTAGTAGGTAAGTTATTGGAGGGAGTACTAAGAGACAGAATCTACAAGCATTTGAATAGACAGGGGTTTATTAGGGAGAGTCAACATGGCTTTGTGCGTGGTAGGTCATGTTTGACCAATCTGTTGGAGTTTTTCAAGGAGGTTACCAGGAAAGTGGATGAAGGGAAGGCAGTGGATATTGTCTACATGGACTTCAGTAAGGCCTTTGACAAGGTCCCGCATGGGAGGTTAGTTAGGAAAATTCAGTCGCTAGGTATACATGGAGAGGTGGTAAATTGGATTAGACATTGGCTCGATGGAAGAAGCCAGAGAGTGGTGGTAGAGAATTGCTTCTCTGAGTGGAGGCCTGTGACTAGTGGTGTGCCACAGGGATCAGTGCTGGGTCCATTGTTATTTGTCATCTATGATAATGTGGTAAATTGGATCAGCAAGTTTGCTGATGATACAAAGATTGGAGGTGTAGTAGACAGTGAGGAAGGTTTTCAGAGCCTGCAGAGGGACTTGGACCAGCTGGAAAAATGGGCTGAAAAATGGCAAATGGGGTTTAATACTGACAAGTGTGAGGTATTGCACGTTGGAAGGACAAACCAACGTAGAACATTTAAACGCAAACAACAGGAATTCTGCAGATACTGGAAATTCAAGCAACACACATCAAAGTTGCTGGTGAATGCAGCAGGCCAGGCAGCATCTCTAGGAAGAGGTAAAGTCGACGTTTCAGGCCGAGACCCTTCGCGTAGAACATACAGGGTTAATGGTAAGGCACTGAGGAGTGCAGTGGAACAGAGAGATCTGGGAATACAGATACAGAATTCCCTAAAAATAGCATCACAGGTAGATAGGGTTGTAAAGAGAGCTTTTGGTACATTGGCCTTTATTAATCAAAGTATTGAGTATAAGAGCTGGAATGTTATGATGAGGTGTATAAGGCATTGGTGAGGCCGAATCTGGAGTATTGTGTTCAGTTTTGGTCACCAAATTACAGGAAGGATATAAATAAGGTTGAAAGAGTGCAGAGAGGGTTTACAAGGATGTTGCCGGGTCTTGAGAAACTCAGTTACAGAGAAAGGTTGAATAGGTTTGGACTTTATTCCCTGGAGCGTTGAAGAATGAGGGGAGATTTGATAGAGGTATATAAAATTATGATGGGTATAGATAGAGTGAATGCAAGCAGGCTTTTTCCACTGAGGCAAGGGGAGAAAAAAACCAGAGGACATGGGTTAAGGGTGAGGGGGGCAAAGTTTAAAGGGAACATTAAGGGGGGCTTCTTCACACAGAGAGTGGTGGGAGTATGGAATGAGCTGCCAGACGAGGTGGTAAATGCGGGTTCTTTTGTAACATTTAAGAATAAATTGGACAGATACATGGATGGGAGGTGTATGGAGGGATATGGTCCGTGTGCGGGTCAGTGGGATTAGGCAGAAAATGGTTCGGCACAGCCAAGAAGGGCCAAAGGGCCTGTTTCTGTGCTGTAGTTTCTATGGTTCTATGGTTCTATGGTGGGGGTTCCAATGCTTTTCTGCTGGTGGGGGAAGGGGGTCGTTGCTTTGCTGCTGCTTGTGCATTGGAGGGGGGCCGTGGGGGGGCTGTGGGGTTCTAACATTTAACTGTCATTCATTCTTTGGGGCACTCCTCTGTTTCCATGGATGTTTGCAAAGAAAAATTTCAGGATGTATATTGTATACATTTCTCTGAAATTAAATGTACCTTTGAAACCTATTGAATGCTGAACTGTAGTCCAGGAACAGCACTCTAACATATGCATCCCTCCTCTCCAGGTGAGTGAGGACGGTGTGTAGTGTTGAGGCTATGGCATCATTGGTAGACCGGTTCCGTCGGTAGGTGAATTGTAGGGAGTCCAGTGTGGGTGGTAGCATGCTGCAGATGTAGTCTTTAACCAGTCTCTCAAAGCATTTGCTTATAACTGATGTGAGTGTGACAGGGATGTCAATTGTTCAGGCATGCTACCTTGGTTTTCTTAGGTACAGGGACAATGATGGATGATTTGAAACAGGAGGGCACTACACACTGGGAGAGTGAGAGGTTAAAAATGTTTGTAAACACACCAGCCAGCTGTTCCACACATAGTTTGAGGACGCGCCCTGGGATGCCGTCTTGCAGCTGTTGACATGTTGGAATGTTCTACGTACCTCAGCCTCAGAGATGACCAAGGTGCAGGTCTTGTCGGAAGCTCTCCTCGGGGAATCAGGCCTATCAACCTTGAATCGAGTGTAAAAAAAACATTTAGCTTGTCCGGGAGCAAGGCGGCAGTGATGGCTGTACTGTTGTGTTTCCTCTTAAAGTCCACAATAGTATGCAGTCCTTCCCTTACACTGCATGTGTCATTGTAGAAACAGAAAACCTGCAGCACAATACAGGCCCTTCGGCCCACAATGCTGTTCTGCTTACTTTAGAAATTACCTATGGTTACCATAGCCCTCTATTTTTCTAAGCTCCATGTACCTATCAAAGATTCTCTTAAAAGACCCTGTCGTATCCACCTCCCCCATCATCATGGGCAGCCCACTCCACGCACTCACCACTCTCTACGTAGAAAACTTACCCCTGACATCTCCTCTGTACCTACCTTGAAAATGTGTCCTCTCATGTTAGCCATTTCAGCTCTGGGAAAAAGCCTCTGACATTTACATGATCAATGCCTCTCATTATTTTACACACCTCTATCAGGTCACCTCTCATCCTCCGTTGCTCCAAGGAAAAAAGGCCGAGTTCACTCAACCTATTCTCATAAGGCATGCTCCCCAATGCAGGCAACATCCTTGTAAATCTCCTCTCCACCCTTTCTATAGCTCCCTGTAGTGAGCTGACCAGAACAGAGCACAGTACTCCAAGTGGGGTCTGATTAGGGTCTAGATTACCTCTCGGCTCTTCAACTCAATCCCACAGTTGATAAAGGCCAATACACCGTATGCCGTATTAACCACAGAGTCAACCTGCACAGCAGCTTTGAGTGTCCTATGGACTCGGACCTCAAGATCCCTCTGATCCTCAAACTGCAAAGAATATTACCATTAAAACTATATTCTGCCAACACATTTTACCTACCAAAATGAACCACCTCACACTTACCTGGGTTGAACTCCATCTGCCACTTCTCAACCCAGTTTTCCATCCTATCAATGTCCCGTGGTAACCTCTGACAGCCCTTCATACTATCCATAACACTCCCAACCTTTGTGTCATCAGCAAATTTACTAACCCATCCCTCCATTTCCTGCCTTTGACAAAGCTATGCTACGATTCCTAATCATATTATACCTCTCCAAATGTTCATAAATCCTGCCTCTCAGGATCTTCTCCATCAGCTTACCAACTGCTGAGGTAGGACTCGCTGGTCCATAGTTTCCTGGGCTATCTCTACTCTCTTTCTTGAATAAGGGGAACAACATCTGCAACCCTACAATCCTCCAGAATCTCTCCCATCCCACTGATGATGCAAAGTTCATTGCCAGAGGCTTAGTGATCCCCTCCCTCACTTCCCACAGTAGCCTTGGATATATCTCGTCTGGTCCCGGTGACTTAACCATCTTGATGCTTTCTAAAAGCTCCAGCACATCTTCTTTCTTAATGTCAAGCTTTTCAGTCTGCTACAAGTCATCCCTACAATTGGCAAGATCCTTTTCCATAGCGAATACTGAAGCAAAGTATTCATTAAGTACTCTGCTAACTCCTCTGGTTCCATACACACTTATCCACTGTCACACTTTTTTGCTCCTATCCTTTCATGCCTTATCCTCTTGCTCTTCACACATACTTGTAGAATGCCTTAGGGTTTTCCTTAATCCTGCTCACCAAGGCCTTCTCATGGCCCCTCCTGGCTCTCCTAATTTTGTTCTTAAGCTCCTTCCTGCTAGCCGTATAATTTTATAGATCTCTATCATTACCTAGTTTTTTGAATCTTTCGTAAGTTTTTCTTTTCTTCTTGACTAGATTTACAACAGCCTTTGTACACCATGTTTCCTGTACCCTACCATGCTTTCCCTGTCTCATTGGAACATACCTATACAGAATGCCATGCAAATATCCCCTGAACATCTGCCACATTTCTGCCCTACATTTCCCTGAGAACATCTGCTCGCAATTTATACTTCCAAGTTCCAGACTGATAGCCTCATATTTCCCCTTACTCCAATTAAACATTTTCCTAACTTGTCTGTTCCTATTCCTCTCCAATGCTATGGTAAAGGAGATAGAATTGTGATCACTATCTCCAAAATGCTCTCCCACTGAGAGACCTGACACCTGACCGGGTTCACTTCCCAATACCAGATCAAGTACAGCCTCTCCTCTTGTAGGCTTATCTACATATTGTGTCAGGAAACCTTCCTGAATACACCTAACAAACTCCACCCCATCTGACCCCCTTGCTCTAGGGAGATGCCAATCAATCTTTGAGATATTAAAATCTCCCTTCACGACAACCCTGTTATTATTGCACCTTTCCAGAATCTGCCTCCTTACCTGCTCCTGAGTGTCCCTGTTACTATTGAGGGGTCTATGAAAAACACCCAGTAGCGTTATTGACCCCTTCCTGTTTCTAACTTCCGCCCGCAGAGACTCAGTAGACAATCCCTCCATGACTTCCTCTTTTTCTGCAGCAGTGACACTATCTCCAATCAGTAGTGCCACGCCCCCACCTCTTTTGCCCACCTCCCTGTTCTTTCTGAAACATATAAAGCCTGGCACTCAAAGTAACCATTTCTGCCCCTGTCTTTGTAATCGCTACAACATCATAGCTCCAAGTACTGATCCATACTCTAAGCTCATCTGCTTTGTTCATGATACTCCTTGCATTAAAATAGACACATCTCAAACCATCAGTCTGAGCGCATCCCTTCTCTATTACCTGCCTATCTTCCCTCTCACACTTCCTACAAACTTTCTCTATTTGTGATATTGTCACAGATTTGTGACTGGATTTTGTCTCTGTGTTACTATTTTACCACCTTGATGGCTCTATGTAAATCATAGTGGCATTTCTTGAGTTCCTGTTCGTTTCCAGAGGCAAAGGCTTTATCCTCGCATCATCTTATACACTTCTTTCAGGTCACTCCTCATCCTCCGTTGCTCCAAGGAGAAAAGGTCAAGTTCACTCAACCTATTCTCATAAGACACACTCTCCAATCCAGGCAACATCCTTGTAAATCTCCTCTGCACTCTCTCTATAGTATCCACATCCTTCCTGTAGTGAGCTGACCAGAACTGAACACATTACTCCAAGTGGGGTCTGACCAAAGTCTTATATAGGTGTTAAATTACCTCACTGCTCTTGAACTTAATCCCACAGTTGATTGAAGCCACCCTTTTACTTCCTCATTCAGGTCATTTATAAAAATCACAAAGAGGAGGGGTCCCAGAACAGATTTCTGTGGAACACCACCGGTCACCGACCTCCATGCAGAATACGAACCATCTACCACCACTCTTTGCCTCCTGTGGGCAAGCCAATACTAGATCCACAAAGCAAAGTCTCCTTGGATCCCATGCCTCCTTAGTTTCTAAAGGAGCCTTGCATGGGGAACCTTATCAAATGCCCTACTGAAATCCATATACACAACATCCACTGCTTTACTTTCACGAATGTGTTTTGTTACATCCTCAAAGAATTCAATCAGGTTCGTAAGGTATGATCGACCCTTGACAAAGCGATGCTGACTATCCCTAATCAGATTATGTCTCTCCAAATGATCATAAACCTTGCCTGTCAGGATCTTCTCCAACAACTTGCTCATCACTGAAGTAAGAATCACTGGTCTATAATTTACTGCGTTATTTCTGTTCCCTTTCTTGAACAAGGGAACAACTTTTGTTGAATGCCTTGGGGTTTTCCTTAATCTTGCTCACCAAAGCCTTCTCTTGGCCCCTTCTGGCTCTCCTAATTTCATTCTTAAGCTCCTTCTTGGCAACCTTGTAATTTTCTAGAGCTCTAACAGTACTTAGTTTCTTGAACCTTTTTAAGCTTTTTTTCTTCTTGACTAGATTTTCTACATCCTTTGTGCACTATGGTTTTTTTTTTACCCTACCATCCTTTCCCTGCCTCAATGGAACATACCTATGCAGAATGCCATGCAAATATTCCCTGAACATTTGCCACATTGCTGCCGTACATTTCCCTCAGAATATCTGCTCCGAATCTATGCTCCCAAGTTCCTGCCTAATAGCATCATATTTCCCCCACCCCAATTAAATGTTTCCCTAAATTGTCTGCTCCTATCCCTCTTCAACGCTATGGTGAAGGAGATAGAGTTGCGATCACTACCTCCAAAATGCTCTCCTACCGAGAGATTTAACACCTGATCAGGTTCATTTCCTGATATCAGATCAAGTACAGCCTCTCTTCTAGTTGGCTTGTCTACATATTGTCTCAGGAAACCTTTCTGAACACACCTAACAAACTCCACTCCATCTAAATCCTTTCCTCTAAGGAGGTGCCAGTCAATATTAAGAAAGTTAAAATCTCCCATCACAACAACCCAATTATTATTGCATCATTCCAGAATATTCCTGCCTACCTGCTCCTCAATATCCCTGTTACCATTGGGGAGGTCTATAAAAACAGTCAGTAGAGTTATTGCAGCTTTCCTGTTTCTGACTTCTACCTACACTGACTCAGTAGATTATCCCTCCATGACTTCCCTCCTTTTCTGCAGAGGTGACACTATTCTCGATTAGCAATGCCACTTCCCATCTCTTTCGCCCCCTGCCCTGTTGTTTTTGAAACATCAAAAGCCTGGCGCACTCAGCGGCCATTCCTGCCCCGAGACATCCAGGTCTCTGTAATGGCCACAACATCGTAGTTCCACATATTGATCCACACGCTAAGTTCTTATTTATGATACTCCTTGCATTAAAATCTCAAACTATCAGGCTGACAGTATCTTTGTTCTATCATCTACCTATGCTTCCTCACAAACTCCCTACAAGCTGTCTCAACTTGTGCGCCAACTGCCCCCCCCGCACCCCATCCTCTGCCTCTTCACTTTGGTTCCCACCTCCCTGCAAATCTAGTTTAAATCCTCCCCAATAGCATTAGCAAACCTCCCTGCCAGGATATTTGACCCATTGGATTCGAGTGCAACCTGTCCTTTTTGTACAGGTCACACCTGCCCCAGAAGGGGACCCAATTATCCAGAAATCTAAATCCGTGTCCCCCTGCTTCAATCTTTCAGGCATGCATTTATCCACCACCTCATTCTATTCCGATACTCACCTGTTGCGTGGCACAGGCAGCGATCCCAAGATTACTACCCTTGATGTCCTACTTCTCAGCTTCTTTCCTAAGTCCCTGCATGCTGCTTTCAGGACCTCCACCCTCCTTCTACCTATGTTATTGGTATCAATATGTACCACGACCTCTGGCTGCTTACCCTCCCATTTCAGGATATTGTGGACGTGTTCAGAAACATCACAAACCCTGGCACCTGGGAGGCGCGTTTCTTTCCTGCTCCACAAAATTGTCTATCTCTCCCCTAACTATAGAGTCCCCTGTTACTGCTGCCACCCTCTTCCATTTCCTAACCTTCTGAGCCACAGGGCCAGACTCAGTGCCTGAGGCATGGCCACATTTGCTTGCCCCAGGTAGGTCATTCCCTCCAACAGTACTCAAAATGGAGTATTATTGTTAAGGGGGATGGCCACCGGGGTGCTCTCCGCTATCTGATACTCTCCCTTCCCTCTCCAGACAGTCACGCACTTATCTATCTCCTGTGGCCACGGTGTGACTACCTGCCTGTAGCTCCTATCGATCACTTCCTCACTTTCCATAACAAGCTGAAGGTCCTCGAGCTTCAGCTCCATTTCCCTAACTCGGTCTCTAAGGAGCCGACGCTTGATGTATCTGGTGTAGATGTGGCTATTGGAGAGGCTGGAAGTCTCCTGGATATCCCACATCTGACAGCCAGAGTAGAAAACTGGCCTTGCAATCACACCCACTCTTCTTAAGTTACAGGAAAAAATAGATATGAAAGTAATTTAGAAACATAGAAAACCGACAGCACAATACAGGCCCGTCAGCCCACAATGCTGTGCCGAACATATACTTATTTTCGAAATTACCCTCTATTTTTCTAAGCTCCATGTACTCATCTAGGAGTCTCTTAAAAGACCTTATTGAATCCGCCTCCGCCACCATCGCTGGTAGTCTATTCCATGCACTCACCACTCTCTGTGTAAAAAAAACTTACCCCTGCCAGCTCCTCTGTACCTATCTGCAAGCTCTTTAAAACTGTGCCCTTGGCGAGGTTATTTAACATCCTCACTGAAGCCCTGATGAGCCAAAGCCCTATTACTCTGACTCACACTACTCCATTGACCAATCCACTAGGCAGTGTCTCCCTTTTATCCCGGAACCTTCGCAACAGCCTTGTGCAAATGACGAGCTACTGCGTCTGCGCACACCTCCCAATCAAATCTCCCGCTGAAAGAAACTCCTCGCATTTTAAATATTCTCAGTGGCCTTGTGCAATGTCAAGCTACTGTGTCTGCACACTTCTCCCATTCAAAGATCAGCAGTTTCTGAGATACTCAAATCACCGCATATGGTACCAACAATCATTCCACAGTCAACGGCACTTAAATCATATTTATTCCCCGTTCTGATGTTTGGTCTGAACAACAACTTAACCTCTTGACCATGTCTGAATGCTTTTTTTGCATTGAATTCCTGCCACATGATTGGCTGATTAGATACTTACATTAATGAACAGGAGTGTACAGGCGTACCTAATAGTGTAGACACTGAAATTCAATTAATTACAAAATTAACTATGTATTCTAAAGCATTTACTTGCCACATTTTCTTTGGAGGTTGTTTCATTGTTTTCTGGTGATCTTAGAACAATAATTTACTGGATTGTTGGCCTGTCAGGTAAGTCATATTAAAATAATAGAGATTGCAACCTGTAAAGCGTTTTATTACTCCACACTATATTGTTGAAATGTGGCGAGTTTGTAACATTATTGACATGTACAGATTCTTGTCAGTAAATTTAAAATCATTAAATGTGCCTTTTCCCCCCATTTTATGTGTTATGTTCACAACTAGCACTGACAAGTTTTATATAAGTAATTGAAGCTGTCAGAGTAAGTAACTAATAGTCAAGAATTCAATTCTCTCCACTAACATTTTCTCCTTTTCTGTCCTGAAGCTATTGACTTACAGCAAAGTATGGTTCCCATCATACTTCATCAAATTGACTCTTCTTTTTGTGCAGCCTGCTTACACATTTTGGCAAATTATTCAGCCAATGCCGATTTTGCCTGAGGTTCACATTACAGCAGTCCAATGTACTCGTGCATGGATTTCCATAGAGCACCGAACATAGAACACCGCAGAGAAGTACAGGCTCTTCGGCCGACAAAGTTTTGCCGTCCTTTTAGCAATCATTGAGAATATCTACAAAGAGCACTGACACAAGAAAGCAGCATCCATCATCAAGGAAACCCACCCCACCCCAGGTCCACCCATCCAGGTCAAGCTCTGTTCTTACTGTTGCATCGGGAAGGTGGTACAAGGGCCTTAGGTTCAGGAACAGTTGTAACCCTTCAACCATCAGGCTCCTGAAACAGAATGGGTAACTCACTCACCACTTTTTGTTCATGGTAGCTGTTCAAATGTGTATCTGTGTTATTGATCAGTAAATTATCACATGATAATGAACTGCTGTGTGTTTGTTCTTGCAGGAACGTGGCTCCAGGACAACATCTCATACACCATCAGTCTACAGACTATGACTCTCAGGGACTTGGGCTATATTGTATATATTTTTGACTGCATGTTTTTCTGCTCTGGTCACAATATATCCTATATGAGCTATGTGCGGGGTGCTGTGTGTGACTGTGGGTACTATTATTTGTACCTTGGCCCTGGGGTAATGCGGTTTGTTTGGCTGTATTCGCGTATTTGGTTGAATGAAAATTAAACATGACCTTGAACTTGAAATCTTTTATGATCAAATGCGAGTTGGTTTTCCTGTGTCATTGTAGTAGTGCCATCACTGCAGTCGAGTATGATGTTCTCCTAAGGGGTTGTCTATTGCTGGTTTGTCATGTGCCCACAGAGGCCAATCTGGGATCCGCATATTCCAGTGTAGCGAGGGCAAGAGAAAGTGGTGGCTGTGGTTACTGTTGGGTCTTGTTTGCTCAGACCCTCCTTTGTCAGCTGCTGCTTGTTCTCTGTGGCACAGCAGATGTCGTTTTCGTGTAGACCAGCTTCCCTTTTGAACAGATCTCCTTCAGGCACTTCTATTGAGTACAATGTCTTCCCTGGTTTTAGCTGTAATGTTGAATTTCTTCAGGCTGATTTTGATGTTATCGTTGAAGTGTTTCCTTTGCCCACCAGGGGCTCGTGGACCTTCCTTCAACTGGGAGTGAAGGATCTGCTTGGAGAGACACGAGTTACACACACAGACGACCTCAGTCTCAGCTCAACGGGATTCCCGTGGATTTCTGGGAAGGATTTAAAATCTCAGTGTTGCATCAACATCAACAACACTCAGGAATTCTACTGTGAATCAAAGTTTAAAATTTCAAAGTTCAAAGTAAATTTATTATTAACGTACATAAACATTACCATTTACTGCCTTGAGATTCTTTTTTCTTTGTGGACTTTCACAATCAATACAATAAATTGCACTCAAATCAATGAAAAACTATGCACAGACAAAGATGGACAAACAACCAATGTGCAAAAAACAAAAAAATTGTGCCAATGCAAAATTAAAAAAGGAATAATAAATAAGAATTACATAATATAGCAAACATGAGTTGTAGAGACCTTGAAAATGAGTCCATCAGTTGTGAAATAAATTCAGTGCAAGTTCAATGGGGAAAATGGCCCTTGTACTTCACATAAATGGGGAGGGAGAGACTTATCTCCACCCCGTCATACAGAAAGAGGTATATAAGCTGATAAGAGGCATAGATCGAGTAAACAGTCAGTGAAATTTTCACCGGATGGAAAGAGCAAATGCGAGGTGGAGGGGGGGGAGCGCATGTTGCTAAGGTGATTAGAGGAATGACTATGGAGATGTCAGAGAAAGGATTTTTACACAGATTGTGCACCCACAGTGGGTACATGGATTGCTCTGCCAGGGATGGTGGTAGAGGCAGATACATTAGGGACATTTCAGAGACTCTTATAGGCACATGAATGATAGAAAACTGGAAGTCTATGTAGGAGGATAGGGTTAGATTGATCCTGGAGTAGGTTTAAAGGTCAGCACAGCATTGTGTGCCAAAGGACCTGAACTGTGCTGTAGTGTTCTGTGTTCTATGTGCTTTAGGCTATTATTTTAATACATTTATTTGTCATTCAAGTTTCAGCAGTAGATTCTCACTTGCACCTGAGACCAAGAAAATCATCACAATGGTGTAATCATATGAAACAAATCAAACACGGTGACATGATACATAAAGCAGAGGTGTCACAGTGGGGCGCTAGGATCGGACCCAAATGCAAGACACAGACACTGAAGTACAAGGAACAGGACTTGACTAGAGTAGGGACGTGACCGGATACAGGCAAGGAGCAGGGACAAAAATGAAGACTTGGGCTTGGGAAGGCAGGACCAGGACTAGGAACCATGGACTAGGAGACAAGGTTTGGTCTCCAAGCCAGAGACTGGACAAGGACCCAGAATCTGGGTCTTGCCTCGTGCTCAGACCCCAGAACCAGGCAAGGACATGATATGGCTTCAGGACAGCACATGGCTAGGGTCTAGAGGCCTGAGCTTGGAGACAGGCTGGAGTCTTTGCTCTTGAGGCTTGAGGCTGTGAGCTTGGCTGCAGGCTGGGGTCTTGGGTCTTGAGCTTGGCTGCAGGCTGGGGTCTTCAGGCTAGTGTTCTTGGAGCTTGGCTTGGGATCCTCAAGGCTTGGGTTCTTGGAGCTTCTCCTGGGCTGGACACGGAACTTCACCCCACAGGGGGAAGGACAGGGAGAGACAGATCCAACCACAGGGTAACAGCAATCAGCCTGGCTTACCCAACAAAGGCAAGGGACAGGAAGGGACAGAACCAACCACAGGGTAACGGCAATTGCAGCCTGACTTACCCAGCAGAGGCAAGGACAGGAAAGGAGCTCAATCCAGGGTGGCTCTGAGTCTCAGAGCAGCCAGCAACCTTGGCTGGCTACAGAAACAGCCAAATCCATACCACGCTGACTGCTCCAACGAGTGGCAACAAGGCTGCATGAAGTGGTGGTTCTCCAACCAGGCCTAGAAATCATGCATGGTTTCACTAGCCTTCCATCAGCAAGTTGCTCCAAGGGGGACTGACAAGACAAACCAGCAGCCCAAACTCAACCCCAAGGCTACTTATATTCCAAGCCTAAAGATGGGAATCAGGTGCCTATGATTAACTTAACCAAACGAGGGACATCTGGAAGACCCGGAGTCCTGAGTCCACAGACCGGACCGTGAACCGGAATGCGGACATTACGGACCGGGCCATGACAGGAGGTTGATACGTTCTTTATTCGGCAGGGTGTCAAAGATTTACGGGGAGAAGGCAGGAAAATGGGGTTGAGAGGGAAAATAAATCTGCCATGATGGAATGGCAGAGCAGACTTGAAGGTCTGAATAACTAATTCTGCTCCTATGTTTTATAGTCTGATGGTTGTAAATGTTCTTTCGTTCTTGTTTGGTCATGAGGAATATTACAGAACTACATAGAATGTGTAAAATCATGAATATTTGCAGAGAATAAGAGCAAGTTTTATCCAAGCGAATTATGTATTTAATTTCTGAAAAAGCTGAAAGTATAGCAATTATATTCTTAGTCTTTTATTTATTATTGAAAATAAATGGTTTGGAAATGAATAATTTACTAGATTAATTTTGTAATTTTATAATCAAATGCAATTTATGTTTTTCACTAAATTTATTAATTTCAGAGCAGGGTTGCAACATGTCTAGCTTCCTGCAATTGCTTAATTAGCACCATTTTGAATCCTATACTGGAAGTATAAACTCAGTCCCTTTAATTGGGGGGCTGAACTTATAATGTTGAAATGTGACAAAAGAACTATCAAGTGAGCCAGGTGGAATTTCTATCCTGTGAATAGCTCTCTTATCTCATTCAGATAAAGTTGACTCCATAACTCCATTATACGTATCTACAGAAGGAAATGAAAATTTAAATTAAAAAACCCTAAAGGCATGGCATGATTTACGTCATTAATCCTCTGTTCAATTCTTTGGATCAAGCTGAAAGAAAATTAAATAAAAATGTTGCCCCAGATTTAATGCAATCTCCCATTAGGGAATTATTATTTCTAATTTCTTCCGGAAGGGTAACTGCAATTGATGACTAACAAGCTGCTCCCAATGACTTACTCACTTGCCAGAGAGCAACGACCATTTCAAAACTCAAAGCCCAAAGTCAATTTATTAATAGAATGCACATGTGTCACCATATACAATCCCAGAGATTAATTTTCTTGTGAGCATTTGCAGGAAATACAAGCAACACAATAGTCAATAAAGTACCACACTCAACAGGATGGATCAATGTGCAAAAGACAGCAAACTGTGCAAATACAAAATGAGAACAAAACCAAAATAATAATAATTAAACAAGCAATAAATATTGAGAACATGAGTTGTAGAGTCCTTGAGAGTGAACCTATAGGTTGTGCGAACAGTTCGGTGTTGAGGAGAGGGAAGCTGTCCAGTTTGATTCAAGAGCCTGATGGTTGATTCTGTGGTGAGGAAGGCAAATGCAATGTTAGCATTCATTTCAAGAGGACTAGAATATAAAAGCATGGTGACACCTCACTTGGAGTATTGTGAGCAGGTTCGGGCCCCTTATCTTAGACAGGATGTGCTGAAACTGGAGAGGATTCTAAGGAGGTTCACAAAAATGATTCCATGATTGAATGGATTGTCGTATGAAGAGTGTTTAATGACTCAGGACCTGTATTCACCAGAATTCCGAAGAATGGGGCATGCCCTCATTGAAACCTATTGAATGGTGAAAGGCCTTAATAGGGTGGATGTGGAGAAGATGTTTCCTGTGGTGGGAGAGTCTAAGACCAGAGGACACAGCCTCAGAATAGAGGGGCATCCTTTTGGAATGGAGATGTGAGGGAATTTCTTTAGCCAGAGAGAGGAGAATCTGTGGAATTCATTGCCACAGGCAGCTGTGGAGGCCAAGTCTTTGTGTATATTTAAGGAAAAGATAGATAGGTTCTTGACTGGTCAGGGCATGAAGGGATACCCGGGGGAAAGGAAGGAGACTGGGGCTGAGAGGAAAATTGGATCAGTCATGATGAAACAGCGGAGCAGATTCGATGGGCCAAATGGCCTAATTCTGCTCCTATATCTTATGGTCATGGTCCTATGGGCAGTAACTGTTCCTGAACTTGGTGGAGTGAGTCCTGAGGTTCCTTTACCTCTGTCCTGATGGCAGCAGCGAGAAGAGAGCATGGCCTAGATGGTGGGACTCCTTGAAGTTTTATGCTGCTTTCTTGTGACAGCAGTGAGGAAAACACAAGATCTGATTTACACATCTATGCAGTCATCTAATTTTATTAGATAGCAATAGGACACTACAATTGACCTTTTTACCCCAGAAAAAATAATCACAGATCTCATGGAAAACCCAACAGAAAGTGATGGATATAGCCCAGATCATCACAGAAAAACCTTCCCCACCACTAAGCACATCCACAAGTAGCACTGCCACAAGATAGCAATATCCATCATCACAAACAAGAGAAAAGCTGCAGATGCTCGAAATCCACACAACACACACAAAGTGCTGGAGGAACTCAGAAGGCCAAGAGCGTCTATGAAAAAGAGTAAACAGTCGAAGTTTCAGGCCGAGACCCTTCAGTGGAACTGACGAAGGGTCTCAGCCCAAAATGTCAACTGTTTACTCTTTTCCATAAATTCTGCCTGGCCTGCTGAGTTCCTTCAGCATTTTGTGTAGATCAAGGACCCCCAGGTTCTAGGACACTTCTCACTACTGCAACCGGGAAGGACACCACCAGGTTCAGGAACAGTTATTATTCTTCAGCATTCAGGCTCCTGAACCTGCGTGTGTAACTTCACACTTCAACACTGAGCTGAATCCACAACCTACAGACGCACTTTCAAGGACTCTACAACTCATGTTCTCAATATTATTCAATTTATTAGTTTATTTATTTATTACTATTTATATCATTTGATCTTAGTATTGTATTTGCACAGTTTGTCTTCATTTGCATGTTGGTTGTCTGTCAGTCTTTGTGAGTAGTTTTTCATTGATTCTTTAGTATTTCTTTGTTCTTCTGTGAATGCCTTCACGAAAGTGAGCTCAAGGCAGTACACATACTTTGATTTTAAATTTTCTTTGAACTTTGAACCTGTGATGAAAGAGTTGACATTTGGGACATTGAGCAAGTTGGTTTTAAGGAGGATGCTGGGATGATGATTCTCTTGGTGGGAGCTTCCATAACTAGGCTTGCGTAGCTTTAAAATTTGATGTTGGTCATTTAAGGCGAAAGAACGTAATGACTTCTTTTGACCATTGAGGCTCTCCGCTGGTTGGGGAAAATGTTGTGCCTTAGCTGCCTATATTGCCAATACGACAGCCAGGGCTGTACGACATGGAGAGCAAGCTGTTGCCCATGCGGCAGGCTGCCCCTCTGTATGCAGCTGATGAATCCCAAAGCCTTCCCCATGAGTAGGTATAGCCACAAGGCCACAGAGGATTGAAATTAGAGCTCTTCTTCTCCTAGATGAGGAGCCAACTACAGCTGACGAGCTCCATTTGTCTGAAGTGACTGGTTTTAAGATGCCGGTAACCCACCTCTTCCCCTTCTTCTGCCAGTGGAAACAGTTCTGCCAGGCTCAGTAGCTAAGCCACACGTGAAGTCCAGGAGCTGGACTAGGTTGTCTGAGGCTATTTGAGGAACACACCATTGGGAGGTAGTGGGAGTTCATCCCCACTCTCCCCAAACCCACACCTACAACAACATTAGGGAACCTTCTTTCGACCAATGTAATCTAAACTGTTATTATAATCAATTCTATTTATGTGTATAGCTTCATTTTTGTGTAATCCCAGAGCTCTATATTGTAACAGTACAAAACAATAAAATAGTTTGCTGTGAGTTACAAAGTGATTTCCTCAGACACAATGTGATCAATTTCATTCATGTCAGGCCTGCACAGGCTGGCACCGCCCAGCTAGGACTCATTTCCTACTCATCTCCGCAGCCTATTTAAACCCAGCTCCCACTCATTGTTCGCCCATTCAATCAGTCAGCCTCAACCAGTTGCTCCTAGCCTTCAGCTACGTTATTGCATTGTTGTGTTTCTTTACTTGTTTTGTGGTCCCTTGTGGCTTGTTATTTTGCAGTTTTGTTATTGAAATTACCATTCATAGCTGAATCATCTCCGCTGTTCTGCATTTGGTTCAAACCTCCTCTAAATTTCCTGACAATTTGTCAGATTAGACATGCGCAATTATAAAAAGCATATTCAAAATACTCTGGCATTTTCTGCTCAATTAACTGTTTTATGTCTACAGAAAGGCAAAATAATTTCAGAAAATAAGTTGAATGTTACATGGCAGGATGTGCAGCTAACTGTTATTCTGATCATTGTGGGAAGTTTTGTTTTACTTTTTTAATTTAGGAATACAAGTCATCTCAGACCATTTACACCCATGTGACTAATTAACCTCCGGACCAGTACATGATTTGGACTCTGGGAAATTGCAGCACTCGGAGAAAACGGACAGAGTAATGGGGAGAACATACAAATTCCTTTCAGGCAGCAGTGGAATTGAAACCAGATCGCTAGTGCTGTAGTACTTACCAGTAGAGAGTAGCTGTCCGGGCTTTTTGAACCCTCGGTGACTTAGGGCTGTGAAGACTGGATATGGTTGACTTAGAAACCTGGAAACATAGAAAACCTACAGCACAATACAGGCCCTTCAGCCCACAAAGCTGTGCCGAACATGTTCTTACCTAAGAAATTACCTGCCCTCTATTTTTCTGAGCTCCATGTACCTATCCAGGAATCTTTTGAAAGACCCTCCACCATTGCTGCCGGCAACCCATTCCACGCGCTCACCACTCTCTGCGTAAAAAACTTACCCCTGACATCTCCTCTGTACCTGCTTCCAAGCATCTTAAAACTGTGCCCTCTTGTGCTAGCCATCTCAGCCCTGGGAAAAAGCCTCTGACTATCCACACGATCAATGCCTCTCATCATCTTGTACGCCTCTTTCAGGTCACCTCTCATCCTCTGTCGCTCCAAGGAGAAAAGGTCGAGTTCGTTCAACCTATTCTCATCTCCTATGCACCCTTTCTATGGTTTCACATCCTTCCTGTAGTGAGGTGACCAGAACTGAGCACAGTACTCCAAGTGGGGTCTGACCAGGGCCCTACATAGCTGTAACATTACCTCTTGGCTGCTAAACTCACTATTAATGAAGGCCAATACACCTCTGACTTCTTGGAGGAAACCTCCAGTTGGTTCAATGGGCAGAAAGGCATTTCGCAAAATGTGTTGTGGTGCACAAAGAGTACCGCAAGTCACGTAGATCGTACTGGTCATCCCCTATCTCCAGTCATTTTGACTCTTATCTTGTCACTGGATCCGGATAGGCTTGGACGAGAGAGATTGATGACCTGCACACTTCTACCTCACTCTAATCAAACACTCACGTGCAAATCTCGACATCCAAACAAACACACCCATCCAAAGATGTCAATCCACTCGTGACGGATCTGCACACGTGCACACGTGATCCGCCTATTATGCTGCTGGCGTTTAGGGCAGCCATGAAGATCCTCCATCTGTAACGGTGTTCAGGGCTTCCTTCATCATGTCAGTAACTTCCTCATGGTTTTCACTTCTGTCAGTCATGCATGTCCTGGGTGGAGACTGTCACACTGATATGCAGAAGGATTCTTCATTGCTGTTACCATAACTATTTTGTTTTACCTGCCAAGGTTGTTAGCCCTGAGATGAACCCCTGAACCTGGGGGACCGGTAGGCCACTCTTAGTCTGTCCCCTACCCTTTGACCTGTTTGGCATGAGTGACCCTACCAAAGCCTTGGGTCCAGCCAACACAACTCTCTGGGTCATTAAGGCATGCCACGACAAAGTTGTGGTCTTCTTGGAGGCAGCAGTACTGTAATATCATTCTCAGCAACTGCTACACTACCGTGTCTCCAATTAATAAATCCTACATTTGGTCCAGAGTACTTAACCTGCAAAAATAAATTATTGAAATTTATCAATCAAAAATTAAATCTTCTTTCCAGTCTGATACTGTAGTCCACTCAAAATTTAAGCTTCTTTTTGAAAAAAGAATGAAAGTTGGGCTACTGACAGGAGGGCCTGTCCATCCATCGAAAGTTACCTTGGACAAGTCATCTCACACTCAGAACACATTTACTGTGCTAACTATCACCACATTAGAACACAGAATATGATCTTAAAATCCTCTATTCCTAAGTACTTCTGGGTCTTAGGTCCTGCTCATGTTCTGATAGATCCAGAATCTTTGTCCATTCTTCCTATGACGTTGGCTCAACTTGTGCTCTTCCTATGCTTAAGGTAATGGTATTTGTTTGTTAAAGTCAAAGTTAAAGTATACTTTAATTTATTATCAAAGTATATATACCACATATAACCTTGAGATTTATCTCCTTTCAGGCAATCACGAGACAAAGAAGCCCAATGGAACCCATTAAGAAAAAGAACATTAAACACCCAAAGGGCAGGAAAAAAACAAATCATCCAAACAATAAAAGCAAGTAAACATCCTTAAGTTCACAAAAGTGAGCCCACAGCTGCAAAGTCATCCCTGCAGTCTTAGTTCAGCACAGAGACGAGTAATCCACATGGAACAACTTTGTACCCATTGTCACGTGTACCTAGATAGATTGGAAAGCTTGGCTTCATACCGCTAATGCAGATCAAATCATTCCACAATTCACTGAGGAAGAACAAGGTAAAGCAATAACAATGCCGATACAGAGAAAGTAGAGTGCAGGTAAACGATAAAGTGCAAGTTCATAACAAAGTGGTTTGTGAAGTCAAGACTCCTTCCTGTCATACAGGAGGTCCATTCAAGTGTCTGATTACATGGAACAGAATCCGTCCTTGACCTGGTAGACCCTCCTCTCCTGGAGGGTCAGACACCCTGAACCAATAGGCTGGTCCTGGACTTATTTCCTGGCATAATTTACATAGAAACATAGAAAATAGGTGCAGGAGTAGGCCATTCGGCCCTTCGAGCCTGCACCGCCATTTATTATGATCATGGCTGATCATCCAACTCAGAACCCAGCCTTCCCTCCATACCCCCTGACCCCTGTAGCCACAAGGGCCATATCTAACTTCCTTTTAAACATAGCTAATGAACTGGCCTCAACAGTTTGCTGTGGCAGAGAATTCCACAGATTCACCACTCTCTGTGTGAAGAAGTTTTTCCTAATCTCGGTCCTAAAAGGCTTCCCCTCTATCCTCAAACTGTGACCCCTCGTTCTGGACCTCCCCAACATCGGGAACAATCTTCCCGCATCTAGCCTGTCCAATCCCTTTAGGATCTTATACGTTTCAATCAGATCTCCCCTCAATCTTCTAAATTCCAACGAGTACAAGCCCAGTTCATCCAGTCTTTCTTCATATGAAAGACCTGCCATCCCAGGAATCAATCTGGTGAACCTTCTTTGTACTCCCTCTATGGCAAAGATGTCATATTACATATTACTATTTAACTACTTATGGTTTTATTACTATTTAATTATTTATGGTGCAACTGTAACGAAAACCAATTTCCCCCAGGATCAATAAAATATAATTATGACTATGACTAATACATGCTTTCAGGCTTTCGTATCTTCTGCCTGATTGATGAGAGCAGAAAAGAGAGTTTATGGGGAGTGATCTTTCATTATGTTATCTGATAGTGTAGTGAGACCATGAGGATAGATACATTAGTACACGTGTATATGCAGTGTGTAGTGAGTGTGAGGATGGATACATTAGTATACGTGTATATGCAGTATGTAGTGAGTGTGACAGGCATCTGTTAGTCACGTGAGACCATGGATTTACAGGTTTCCAGAGCTCAGGCCTGGGCAAGGTTGTATGAAAGACCGGCTGTTGCCCATGCTGCAAGTCTCCCCTCTCCATGCCACTGATGTTGTCCAAGGGAAGGGCAATAGTTCCCATACAGCTTGGCACCAGTGTCGTCGCAGAGCAATGTGTGGTTAAGTGCCTTGCTCAAGGACACAACACACTGCCTCAGCTGAGGCTCGAACTAGCGACCTTCAGATCACTAGACCGATGCCTTAACCACTTGGCCATGCATGTGGTCAAGTGGCTAAGGCGTTCATCCAGTGATTTGAGGAAATAACAAGCAGGATAGACAAAGACAATTGGTGGATGTTGTGTACTTGGATTTTCAGAAGTTCTTTGAGAAGTTGCTGCACATGAGGCTGCTTAACAAGATAAGAGCCCGTGGTACTACTAGAATCTACCATGGATAGAAGATTGGCTGACTGGCAGGAGGTAAAGTGTAGGAATAAAGGGACCTTTTCTTGTTGGCTGCCAGTGACTAGTAGTGTTCCACAAGGCTTGGTATTTGGAGTGCTACTTTTCACATTCTATGTGAATGATTTGGGTGACTGTATTGATATCTTTGTGAAATGTTTGCAGCTGATAGGAGATAGGTGGAGGGGCAAGTACTGTTGAGGAAGCAGGGTATCTCTGCAGGAGTACTTAGATTCAGAGGAAGGGCAAAAAAGTGGCAGATGAAATAGGGATGTGTATGGCCATGCCCTTGGTAGAAGGAATAAAGATGTAGCCTATTTTCTAAAAGGGAAGAAAATTCAAAAATCAAAGGTGCAAAGGGATTTGACTCCTTGTGCAGGATTCCCTAACCTGCGGGTTAGTCAGTGGTAAGAAAGGTAAATGCAATGTTAGCATTCATTTCAAGAGAACTAGAACAGAAGAGCAAGGGTGAGGCTTTATAAGGCACTGGTCAGACCACACTTGGAGTATTGTGAGCAGCTTTGGGCCTCTTATCTGAGAAAAGATGTGCTGGCATTGGAGAGGGTCTGAGGAGGTTCACGAGAATCATTCCAGTAAATGAAAGGGTTAACATATGAAGAGCATTTGATGTCTCTGGGCCTGTATTCAATGGAGTTTAGAAGAATAAGGAGGGGGAGGGTGTAGGATTTCATTAAAACCTATCGAATATTAAAAGGTGTGGATAGGGTAGACGTGGGGAGCATGTTTCCTATTGTGGGCAATTCTAGGACCAGAAGACACAGCCTCCGATTAGAGGAATGTCCATTTAGAATAGAGATGAGGAGAAATTTCTGTAGCCAGAGGGCAGTTAGCCTGTGGAATCCATTGCCACAGGCAGCTGTGGAGACCAAATCACTGAGTATATTTAAAGCAAAGGTTGTTAGGTTCTTGATTAGCCTGGGTGTCAAAGGTTATGGAGAGAAGGCAGAAGAATAGAGTTGCGAGGAACAATAAATCAGCCATGATGGAATGTCAGAGCAGTCAAATGACTTAATTCTACTTCTATATCTTATGGTCTTTTAGTGGAAAAGTGGGAAGTATAGACACAGTCCATGGAGGGAGGACTGATCCCTGTGATGTGCTGAGATGTATCCACAACTTCTTGCAGTTTCCTGTGGTCACATGCAATGCAATTGCCATACCAAGCTATTATGCATCCAGACAGATTACTTCCTATCTTGCATTGATAAAAATTGGTAAAGGTTGAAGAAGACATTTCAATTTTTTTAGCCTCCTGAGGAAGCAGGGGTATTAGTGATCTTTCTTGCTGTGACATCAATGTGATCAGACCAGGATAGTTCACACCTAGAAATCTGAAGCGCTCAACCCTCGTAATCTCAACACCATTAAGGTAGACAGGAGCATGTGTATGCACCCCGCCCTTTCTGAAGTCAATAACCATCCACAGAGATGAGAAGGAATTCCTTCTGCCAGAGGTTGGTGAATTTGTAAAATTCATTGCCACAAGTAGCTGTGGAGGCCAGTCGTTGGGTATATTTGAAGCAGGAGGTTGTCAGGGTTACAGGGAGAAGGCAGGTGAATAGGGTTGTGAGGCCTCTGTTGGGCAGGGTTGACCATGGACGTTGCATCCTAGCTGTCTAGCTATGCAAGCCTGGGCAGTACAAGGCATTCCATTCTTCAGGTTCAAAGCTGCCTTGTTCATGTACTGGTTGCAGTGATCTGAGTTTCTGCAGGAGAAATGTTCATTTCTGGTTATGTTCACACCTAGGCCCGAAACATCAACTGTTTACTCTTTTCCACAGATGGTGTCTTCTTCTTCTTCATGTGCCTTGCGCGTTACATGCTTGGGTGATCATGACACTCCACATCGAACGATCCCTCGCAGAGTCAATGATATCTCGCACACTTAGATCTGTTAGTTCTTTCTCAGTGTCCATATACTTTCTTCTTTGCCTTCTTCTACTGCGTTTCCCAGGCATACGACCTTGTAATGTAAGGCATTCTATTTCTCCCTTTCTGATGACATGGCCCAGGAATTTGAGTCCCATTTAATGTTCTCATTAAAGATTGTTTTGTATGGGCACATTGGAGTACTGTTTCATTAGTTACCCTATCTCTATATGATATTTTCAGCATTCTTCTAAGAAACCACATTTCTGTTGCTTCTAAGTTTCTTTGGAGTTCTGGTGTTATAGTCCATGTTTCAGAAGCATATAGCAAGATTGACCAGATGTAACATTTTAGTAGCCTAAGCCTTGTTGTCATAGAAATGTGTCTGTTGGTAAAAATGGGTTTCATTTTTTGGAAGGTGGTTTTGGCAATGGCAATTCTTCTTTTTATTTCTACTTTACTTCTAGCAGCTTGTGATGTAAAACTACCAAGGTAATTAAAGCTGTGTCTTTTGTTCAATCCCTTGGTTACCGATGTACAATTGGCAGTTGGGAGTATCCTGCTGTTTCAATATTACCATACATTTGTTTTTTTTGTACAGTAGTGTATATTCCTTGAGAAATGTTGTTTACAGTTGGGTTAGTCAAATTTTACTCAGCAGTTTATGAACACAAGAGATTCTGCAGATGAATTGAATTGACTTTATTTCCTACATCCTTCACGTACATGAGGAGTAAATATCTTTATGTTACATCTCCATCGATGTGAAATGTGCAATTTATAGTAAATGTAATAAATAGTATGTACAACAGGACAGTCAATATAACATAGAAATACAATTGTATCAGCATGAATTAATCAGCCTGGTGGAAGAAGCTGTCCCGGAGCCTGTTGGTTCTGACTTTAATGCTGCGATACTGTTTCCTGGATGAAAGGAACTGGAACAGTTTGTGATTGGAGTGCCTCGGGTCCCAATTAAGCCTTCGAGCCCTTGTTACGCACCTGTCTGTAAATGTCCTGAGTAGTGGGAAGTTCACATCTACAGACGTGCTGGGCTGTCCACACCACTCTCTGCAGAGTCCTGCGATTGTGCGGTTAAGGGAGGTACAGTTCCCATACCAGGCACTGATGCAGCCAGTCAAGATGCTCTCGATCGTGCCCCTGTAGAAAGTCCTTAGGATCTGGGGACTCATGACAAACTTCTTCAACCACCTGAGGTGAAAGAGGAGCTGTTGTGCTTTTTTCACCACATAGCCAGTACGTACAGACCACGTGAGATCTTCGGTGATGTGTATGCTGAGAAACTTAAAGCTGTTCACCCTCTCAACCTCAGATCCATTGATGTCAATAGGGGTTAGCTCATATCCATTCTTCCTGTAGCCCACAACTAGATCCTTTGTTTCTGTGACATTGAGGGAGACACCACTGTCTCAGGGTGATGACTTCTTCCCTGTAGGCTGACTTGTTATTGTTTGAGAAAAGGCCAATCAATGTAGTATCATCAGCAAATTTAATTAGCAGATTGGCACAGACGGTAAAGGAGGGGCTCAGTACACAGCCCTGAGGGGCACCTGTGTTGAGGGTCAGAGGCACAGAGGTGAGGGAGTCCCCTCTTACCACCTGCTGGTGATCTGACAGGAAGTTCTTGTAGGTGTTCTTGTGTATCAGTCACTGAAAGCAAGCATGCAAGTACAGCAGGCAGTGAAGAAAGCTAATGGCATGCTGGCCTTCATAACAAGGGGAATTGAGTATAGGAGCAAAGAGGTCCTTCTGCAGCTGTACAGGGCCCTGGTGAGACCACACCTGGAGTACTGTGTGCAGTTTTGGTCTCCAAACTTGAGGAAGGACATTCTTGCTATTGAGGGAGTGCAGCATAGGTTCACAAGGTTAATTCCCGGGATGGCGGGACTGTCATATGTTGAAAGACTGGCGCGACTGGGCTTGTATACTCTGGAATTTAGAAGGCTGAAACATATTATTATATTATTATATTATATTATATTATATCTTATTGAAACATATAAGATTATTAAGGGATTGGACACGCTGGAGGCAGGAAGCATGTTCCCGTTGATGGGTGAGTCCAGAACCAGAGGCCACAGTTTAAGAATAAACATAGAAACATAGAAAATAAGTGCAGGAGTAGGCCATTCGGCCCTTCGAGCCTGCACCGCCATTTATTATGATCATGGCTGATCATCCAACTCAGAACCCCGCCCCAGCCTTCCCTCCATACCCCCTGACCCCTGTAGCCACAAGGGCCATATCTAACTCCCTCTTAAACATAGCCAATGAACTGGCCTCAACAGTTTGCTGTGGCAGAGAATTCCACAGATTCACCACTCTCTGTGTGAAGAAGTTTTTCCTAATCTCGGTCCTAAAAGGCTTCCCCTCTATCCTCAAACTGTGACCCCTCGTTCTGGACCTCCCCAACATCGGGAACAATCTTCCCGCATCTAGCCTGTCTAATCCCTTTAGGATCTTATACGTTTCAATCAGATCCCCCCTCAATCTTCTAAATTCCAACGAGTACAAGCCCAGTTCATCCAGTCTTTCTTCATATGAAAGTCCTGCCATCCCAGGAATCAATCTAGTGAACCTTCTTTGTACTCCCTCTATGGCAAAGATGTCTTTCCTCAGATTAGGGGACCAAAACTGCACACGATACTCCAGGTGTGGTCTCACCAAGGGGTAGGCCATTTAGAACGGAGTTGAGGAAAAACTTTTTCACCCAGAGAGTGGTGGATATATGGAATGCTCTGCCCCAGAAGGCTGTGGAGGCCAAGTCTCTGGATGCTTTCAAGAAAGAGATGGATAGAGCTCTTAAAGATAGCAGAATCAAAGGTTATGGGGATAAGGCAGGAACTGGATACTGATAGTGGATGATCAGCCATGATCACAGTGAACGGCGGTGCTGGCTCAAAGGGCCAAATGGCCTACTCCTGCACCTATTGTCTATTAAGTCCCGGATCCAGCTGCACAAGGCAGGGTGAAGGCTGAGGTCTCTGAGCTTCTTGTCACGCCTGGAGGGAATTATGGTGTTGAATTTTGTACCGTAGTCCAAGATCAGCATTCTCACATAGTGTCCCTCTTCTCCAGATGTGTAAGGACAGTATGTAGAGCAGTGGCTATTGCGTCATCTGTCGATTGGTTGTGTTGGTAGGTGAACTGTAAGGGGTCCAGTGTGGGTGGTAGCAAGCTGCAGATGTAGTCCTTGACCAGCCTGTCAAAGCTTGTCTTTATTATTGAGGTGAGTATTGACAGGATGCCAGTTGAGAAATGTTACCTTGGTCTTTTTAGGTGCAGGAACAATGATGGATGTTTTGAAGCAGGAGGGCACTCTACACTGGGAGAGGGAGAGATTAAAAATGTCTGTAAACACACCTGCCAGTTGTGCCGCACACACTCTGAGTACCTGGGATGCCGACCGGTCCCGCAGCCTTGCGACTGTCCACCTGTTGGAAACACCTGCGTACTTGAGCCTCAGCGATGACCAGGGTGCAGGTCACTTCAGCGGCTCTCCTCAGGGACCCAGTGTTGGAGACATTGAACCGAGCGTAAAAAAGATTTAGCTCACCTGAGAGAGAGGCAGTAATGTTGGCAGCACCATTGCGCTTAGCTTTGAAGTCTGCAATGGTGTGTAGACCTAGCTGCGTATATTGTTGGTGGAGAGTTGTGTCTGGACCTTGACCCTGTATTGTTGTTTTGCTGCTTTGATGACTTTGCGTAGATCGTAGTTGCACTTCTTGAGTTCCTGTTGGTTACCGGCGGCGAAAGCTCTGCCTCACATGGTAATGCTGGAAATCCAGAGCAACACAGACAAAATGCTGGAGGAACTCTGCAGCTGAGGCAGAGAGGAACAAACAATAAACATTTCAGACCAAGATCCTTCATCAGGACTGGAAAGGAAGGGGGCAGAAGTCAGAATAAGAAGGTTGGGGGGAGAAAAAAGTACAAGCTGGCAGGTGATAGATGATGGTTCGGAGTGCTGGAAGATAGGTGGGAAGGAAAGCGGGTGGCGGACTGAAGGAGGAAGAGGTCAGATTCCAGGAGATGACAGGTGGAATCTGACAGGAGTGGAGAGAAGACCATGGGAGAATGAGAAGAGGAGAGGAACCAAAGGGAGATGATGGGCAAGTAAGGATAAGAAAAGGGGTAAGAGGGGAACCAGAATGGGGGCAATGGGGAAAAGAGAGAGAATGGAGAGGTGGGAGAAATGACCAGGAGGTGGGGAGACTGTACTTCTTCCCATAGATGCTGTCTGGCCTGCTGCGTTCCACCAGCATTTTGTGTGTGTTGTTTCAACTATTGTGTTTTTTTAAAATTGAGTATTATATGTGATAGAATTGGTATTCAATATGAATGTAAATACACTTTATTTCAAAAAGTATCTAGTGCCTTCCCGGTGTATATGGCGAATAAACTTTTCATGGGCTTCCAGCTGAGTACAGGTATTAATTTTAACCAACGTTTTGATGACAAACTCAACATCTTCATCCCCATTGTTCATCTCTCCTAATTGGTTAGTGCTCATCCAATCAGGTTTCTGCTGTCCCACCTTGTTTACAATTAAATTCTCGTTCTTACCTCAAGCGAGACCTTCGTCTTTCTTAAAATTCTTTTCCTCAAAAGGAAAAGAATTCCTTCACTAGGCAATCCAAAAGCCATTGGCGTAGCACAATGGTTTTGTGCTGTTAAAGTCAATCCTGTGGTCACTGCATATATGCAATGTTCTGCTACCACCAATTTCTCTGGGTAACTCGAATGGATAAACCGACCCGGCACTTATCCCTGTAAGCGCAAGTGCTACACCTGTCCCTACACCTCCTCTCTTGCCACCATTCAAGGCCCCAAACTGTCCTTCCAGGTGAGGCGACACTTCCTTGTGGAGTCTGTTGGGGTCATCTATTGCATCCAGTGCTCCCGGTGCGGCTTCCTCTACATTGGTGAGACCCAACACAGATTGGGGGACCGCTTCGTCGAGCACCTCCGCTCCGTCCGCCACAACAGACAGAATCTCCCAGTAACCACCCACTTCAACTCTGCTTCCCATTCCCATTCAGATATGTCCATACATGGCCTCCTCTACTGCCATGATGAGACTAAACTCAGGTTGGAGGAGCAACGCCTCATATACCGTCTAGGTAGACTCCAGCCCCTTGGTATGAACATAGAATTCTCCAACTTCCGGTAATTCCCTCCCCGTCCCTTCCCCTATCCTATGTCACTCTGCCCCCTCCCCCAGCTGCCTATCACCTCCCTCATGGTTCCGCCTCCATTGTGTTTTCCCCTATTCTTTCTTCACCTTTCCTGCCTATCACCTCCCTGCCTCCCCTCCCCCACCCCTTTATCTTTCCCCTTACTGGTTTTTCACCTGGAACCTACCAGCCTTCTCCTTCCCACCCTCCCCCCACCTTCTTTATAGGGCCTTTGCCCCTTCCCCCTACAGTCCTGACGAAGGGTTCCGGCCCGAAACGTCGACTGATCGTTTCCACGGATGCCGCACAACCTGCTGAGTTCCTCCAGCGTATTGTGAGTGTTGCTTTGACCCCAGCATCTGCAGAGTATTTTGTGTTTACGATAAACCTTCTGTGCTTCTTGAAACGGGTTTCCACCGTGCATCCCATCTGGCCGATATACGCTGCTCTGCATTCACAGGGAACCGTGCAGATGCCAGCCGTCCTGAGGCCCAGGTTATCTTGGAGCCGCATATGTCGTAATTTGAGCTTCCTTCCGGGGTTGTGAATGGTATTAATCCAGTATTTATTCAGGATCCTGGCAATCCTTCCAGAAACAGTTAGAAATATTGGTATTTTTACAATCATTATACAATTGTAAACAAGGTGGGAGAGTGGAATCATGATTGGATGAGGGATGGATAACAGGGGAATAAATACCACCGGACTAGACATGCCCAGGTATCATTCCTGATGAAGATGGCAAAGTATCTCAAGGAAACATTCGTTAAAATCGATACCTGTACCCACTTGAATTTATTCGGCACTTTGTTTAATTTAAATTAATTCAACAAAACCTGCAGGTCATAATACTACCAAGAGTTTATCATGACACACACACCTCTTCATTTGCCTTTTCTGAATAAGCACTTTTGGTCCATCCTGTGAACCAAGAATCCTTCGGGTCTGATCACTGTATCTGACGTGCTGGGAGTAAGCCATATCTCTGTTAAACATGGAATTGTAAATAAAGGCATTTGTTAGTCTTGCGAGACTATGGATCTGCGCCTGGAAAGTCTTCACTCTCCAGGGCGCAGGCCTGAGCAAGGTTGCACAGAAGACCAGTAGTTGCCCATGCTGCAAGTCTCCCCTCTCCACAACACCAATGTTGTCCAAGGGAAGGGCATTAGGACCCATATGGCACCAGTGTCGTCGCAGAGCAATGTGTGATTAAGTGCCTTGCTCAAGGACACAACATGTTCCCTCGGCTGAGGCTCGAACTCACGACCTTCAGGTAGCTAGTCCAATGCCTTAACCAACACACTTGTAATTGTAAGCAACACACAAACAGCTGGAGGAACTCAGCAGGCCAGGCAGCACCTATGGAAAAGAGTACAGTTGATGTTTCAGGCTGAGACCCTTTGACAGGACTCATGTTATATGGAATTGTAAGGTTCATTCCAGGACATGATTGCAAAAATGTCACAGAACGTACAATTGTTTTAATCTAATTATAAACAACCTCAGTTAGGTACACGGATGGTAGGGGTGTGGAGGGCAGGTCACTGGGAGTAGCCAGTATGCATGCTTTCAGCATGGACTAGATGGGCGAAGGGCCTGTTTCTGTTCTGTCCTTCTCTATGATTCTATTAACCACAATTATGTAATTATACAGTTAGCAAAATACCAGTATCTAATTCCAGCATCTAATCCAATAAAAATGGAATTTGGAGTATGCCTGCAAGAAAATGAATTTCAGGATTGTATCTAGTAACATAGAAGTACTTTGATAATATAGTTACTTTGAACTGGTTTTAAATCCATTCTACTGCTCTCATCTCCCTGTTCCCATGCTAGTAATTGATCTTTACTACAAACTGTCGCACATCCCAGGCCATCCCTCACCCTCTGCAACACCAGAAGGATCTTGGAACCATTTGCAATTGGAGGCAGCTGTACAGAGGGCAGACATGACTTGAGAAATTGCAAACAGAAAACCACCCGGGGCGTATCAAAGATTTATGACCAAGCATCTTGACTAATCTTGAAGCTGAGGGATATTTCCCTAGGCCTGTTATTCTTTAAAGCCACTGTATCAATTCCAGAACCTCAGCATCGGTCCACAGATAAGACCATAAGACATTTGAATTGTATTAGGCCATGCGGCCCTTCGAGTCTGCTCTGGCATTCCATAGACCATAGAACCAAAGAAACTACAGCACAGAAACAGGCATTTTGGCCCTTCTTGGCTGTGCCGAACCATTTTCTGCCTAGTCCCACTGACCTGCACACGGACCATATCCCTCCATACACCATCATGGATGAATTATTTTCCCTCTAATCCCCATTCTTCTGCCATCTCCCTGTAACCTTTCATGCCCTTACTAATCAAGAACCTGTCAACCTTTGCTTTAAATATACTCAGTGACTCAGCCACCACAGCTGTCTGTGACAATAAATTCCACAGATTCACCATGCTGTGGCTAAAGAAATTCATCCTCTCTGTCCTAAAGATAACTGGCTGGCCAGTGTTTTTGACTTACACTCCTAAATGGTGGAATTCAATACCTAAAACTGTAAGGGATGTAGACTCAGTTGACATTTTTATCAACACATTCTTTTGTGTTTTATTTTCATCTTTTATTTGTATTTTTATTTTTTATTTTATTTTCATGTTTGCACTTTATCCCATTGCAAAGTACTTTGAATTACATGGTCTGTATGAAAAATGCACTATAAATAAGTTATTATTGCTCTTATGTGGGCACGTGGCCAAGTGGTTAAGGCATTGGACTAGCGACCTGAAGGTCGTGAGTTCGAGCCCCAGCCGAGGGAACGTGTTGTGTCCTTGAGCAAGGCACTTAATCACACATTGCTCTGCCACGACACTGGTGCCAAGCTGTATGGGTCCTAATGCCCTTCCCTTGGACAACATCAGTGCCGTGGAGAGGGGAGACTTGCAGCATGGGCAACTGCTGGTCTTCTATACAACCTTGCCCAGGCCTGCACCCTGGAGAGTGAAGACTTTCCAGGCGCAGATCTGCAGTCTCGCAAAACTAACGGATGCCTTTAAATTGCTCTTATTATTAAGCAATGACCTTGTGTTCTGGACAATGACTCCTGCACTATAGGTAACATGCCAATGCCCAATTTCAGTGTGAGGAGAGCCAATATCAGCTTACAGAGACCTAATATAAACTACAGCAGAGTCAATATCAGGTCATATTCAGCCAAACTTCACTAAAGAGACCCAAAGACAACCCAGAGAGCTTCAACATCAGCACACAGAGACCCAGTACCAAACCGCAGACACCTGGTATTAGCCCACAGTCAATCTCAATCCACAGAGACACAATATTTCCCAGAAGAGTCAGAGATCCACAAAACCCCAATCCTTTTTAGGATTCATCAACTACTGTAACAGCTTCCTGTCAAACCTGGCTCCTGTGGTCTCTCCTTGAACTCATTACTACAGATTAGGAAGACATGGCAATGGACAAAGCAGCGTAAGGTGGCTTTCCAAAAGACAAAGGAAGTGGTGATTTCAAACTCTGTACTCACGTTATGATCCGCATCATCCATTGAGGTTTGTCTGTGACCCCTTGTCTTATGGTATAGGTGCAATCATGTCCCATGTTACGAGCGATGGAAATGAACGCCCCATAACCTTAGCATCATGTTTCCTTACCACTGCAGTGACTGACAGACAGTCCTTAAATCTTCTTTGGAAGACTCTCATTACTGACCATCAACCGCACTTGTCCATTTTCAATCCACAGTAGGGTCTTTCACTAACATCAATGGCATGTCTGCAGAGAAGGACTCTGTTTCTCGGAGGACACAATTGCAAGATCGAATTCAAGAGGACAACTAATCATGAAAATGCTGATGGAAAGTCCCATTTATCTTTGGAAAAGGGAATTAACTGAAAAATTTACAAAAAGGGATACTCCTATGGACATATTCTCCCTAATACAAATCAAAAATCTCCCTATTGCAGCAGAGATGATCATAGTCATAGTCATAATCATACTTTATTGATCCCGGGGGAAATTGGTTTTCGTTACAGTTGCACCATAAATAATAAATAGTAATAGAATCATAAACAGTTAGATAGTAATATGTAAATTATGCCTGTAAATTATGAAATAAGTCCAGGACCAGCCTATCGGCTCAGGGTTTCTGACCCTCCAAGGGGGGAGTTGTAAAGTTTGATGGCCACAGGCAGGAATGACTTCCTCTGACGCTCTGTGCTGCATCTCAGTGGAATGAGTCTCTGGCTGAATGTACTCCTGTGCCCACCCAGTACATTATGTAGCGGAAGGGAGACATTGTCCAAGATGGCAGACAACTTAGACAGCATCCTCTTTTCAGACACCACCATCAGAGAGTCCAGTTCCATCCCCACAACATCACTGGCCTTATGAATGAGTTTGTTGATTCTGTTGATGTCTGCTACCCCCAGCCTGCTGCCCCAGCACACAACAGCAAACATGATCGCACTAGCCACCACAGACTCGTAGGACATCCTCAGCATCGTCCGGCAGATGTTAAAGGACCTCAGTCTCCTCAGGAAATAGAGACGGCTCTGACCCTTTTTGTAGACAGCCTCAGTGTTCTTTGACCAGTCCAGTTTATTGTCAATTTGTATCCCCAGGTATTTGTAATCCTCCACCATGTCCACACTGACCCCCTGGATGGAAACAGGGGTCACCGGTATCTTATCAAAGGCAAAGCAGAGCAGACCACACACTGTGTCAGGTCCACAAAGCCACCCAAAATGGCTGGAAATTGCAGCAGAAACCCCATTTACCCCATTTTTACCAGCGCCGGAATAAACTTGCCTTTGATGTGGGGATTGAGAGTTGTTTTCTCATCCAAACTGAGAGTTTAAGTGCTGGAGGAGCTACATGCCGGTTATCCAGGGATGGTCAAAGTAAAATTGTTGGCTCAAAGCTGTGTCTGGTAGCCTGGGAGACATCTGCAAGTTCAGCAACCGCTCAGGATGCCAACACGTCCAGAAGATGCCAAGAGCTGCATTCTTCATCCCTGGGATTCATCTGAATTCCCTGGCAGAGGAGTCATGTTGATTTTGCTAGAACATTCATGGAGACAAATTTCTTGGTAATCGTGGATGTAGCTACAAAGCAGCCAGAAGTGTTCCCAGCTGCCTCTACTCCAGCCTCACACTGTTGATGTGGTGAAAAGCCTCTGCTCAAACACTGGAGTTCCAGAACACTTAGTCAGTGACAACAGACCAAAGTTTGTTGCGGAACAGTTTCAGTCATTCTTGAAAAGGAATGGAATAAGACATTACAATTATTTATTTATTTATTTGGATACAGCACAGAACAGGCCCTCCCAGTCCTTTGAGCCAGGTCGCCCTGCGATACCCAGATTTAATCTTCGCCTAGTCATGGGACAATTAACCTACTAACCAGTACGTCTTTGGAGTAAGGGATGAAACTGGAGCACCCAGTGGAAACCCATGAGGTCACAGGAAGAATGTACAAGCTTTTATTATTGGCTAATCTGCCCTCATCTTTTCCCTTCTTTTAGCTTTTTTAGTTGCCTTTTGTTTGATGTTAAAAGCATCCCAATCATCCATTGTCCCACTCACTTTTGCTACCTTATATGCTCTTTCCTTGGCTTTTATGCAGTCCATAACTTGCTTTGTCAGCCACAGTTGCCTACACCTGCCATTTGAGAACAAATTATTGTGTGGGACGTATCTATGCTGTGCCTTGTGAACTATTCTCAGAAACTTCAGCCATCTCCGCCGTGCCATCATCCCCACCAGTATCCTCTTCCAATCTACCTGGGCAAGCTCCTCTCTCATGCCGCTGTAATTCCCCTTATTCCACTGTGAAACTGAAACAAGTGATTCATGCTTCTCTCTCTCAAACTGCAGTATTACAATCATACTGTAACCACTGCCTCCTAAGGGTTCCTTTACATAAGAAATAGGAGCAGGAGTAGGCCATCCGGCCCAGTGAGCCTGCCCCGCTACATAACATTAAGCTCCCTAAAAAATCAGGGTTATTACACAACACCCAATCTCATATAGCTTTTCCCCGAGTAGGCTCAAGCACAATCTGCTCTAAAAAGCCATCTCATAGGCGTTCAACAAATTCCCTCTCTTGTGATTTGACACCAACCTGATTTTCCTAATCCCCTTGCATATTGATGTCCCCCATTATGATTGTGTCATTACCCCTATTACATGACTTTTCCAGCTCCCTTTACAATCTCAAGTCCACATCTTAGTTATTATTTGAAGGTCTATACAGTATATGATTCCCATAATGGATGTTTACCCTTGTAGTTTCTTAACACCACCCACAAAGGTTCAACATTCTCTGACCCTGTGTCACCTCTTTCTAAGGATATAATTCCATTTCTTACCAACAGAGCCACACCACTGCCTGTGCCTTCCTGCCTGTCCTTCCAATACAAAGTGCATTGTCTGATGTTAAGTTCCCAACTATGGCCTTCTTTCAACCGTGATTCAGTGACCAATCTCTAACTGCACCACAAATCCGTGCACCTTATTCTGAATGCTATTTAAATAAAGCATTCTTCATCTTTTTGAACTTTGCCTCTGTGGTATAATTTAACTCTTTGCTCTGCCTGTATTTGTACCCAATCATTGGCTTGTCCTTCCTTACATTCACATTACACCCATCATCTACTTGTAAACCTGCTGGCTCATCCTCAGCTCTATTATACTGGTTCCCGTCCCCCTGACATGTTAGTTTAAACCACTTTCAACAGCTCTAGTAAACCTGGAGAAGGAGAAAACATCAGAATGAAAAGGTGGAGCTTTGGGAAGGAGGATAGCTAGATGGTAGCAGGCGAAGACAGATGAGTGGGAAAGGGAAAGAGGAGGGCACCCAGGGAGGGTGTCAAAAGAGGTAAAAGGCCAGAGTTGGGAATAGAAGAGAGGAGGGGGACAGTTTTTTTTTAACGGAAGGAGAGGTCGATATTCATGCCATCAGATTGGAGTCTACCCAGACAGAATATTAAGTGTTGCTCCTCCACCATGAGGGTGGCCTCATCAAGAGGAGGCCATGGACTGTCATGTCAGAATAGGAATGGAAATTGGATTAAAAATGTTTGGCCACTGGAAAGTTCCTCTTTTGCTGGATGGAGCAGAGGGGCTTAAGAAAGTGTTCCCCCAATTTACTGCAGACCTCACCAACGTAGAGATCACAATGAGAGCACTGGACACAATAGACGACCAAAGCAAATTCACTGGTGAAGTGTTGCCTCACTCGGAAGGACTGCTGGGCTTGATTGGAGGTGAGGGAAGAGATGAATGGGCAGGTGTAGCACAGGCTGCTTGCAGGCATATAATCTAGGGAGGGAAATTAGTGGGGAGGGACAAGATCACAAGATCACAAGACAAAGGAGCAGAATTAGGCCATTCGGCCCATCAAGTCTGCTCTGCAGCTCCCCCACGAGCTAAACTATTCACCCATCTAGTTCCAATTTCCAGCTTTTTCCCCATATCCCTTGATACCCTGACTAATTAGATACCTGTCAATCTCCTCCTTAAACACCCTCAATGATCAGGCCTCCACAGCTGTATGCGGCAACGAATTCCACAAATCCACGACCCTCTGGCTAAAAAAATTTCTCCTCATCTCTGTTTTAACTGGGTACCCTCTAATTCTAAGACTACGGCCTCTTGTCAAATGGACAAGGGACTTACAGAAGGAGCAGAAAGTGAAGAGAGTTGGGTTGGTTAAGGTATGTTTAGTTGTAGGTTCTGGGTCATCCCTTGCCTTCACATTTGGAGCTGCTCAAACCCAATTTCAGAAGGAGTATGTAGGGAAAACAGCTGAGACCTTAAACAGGGAGATTTGATGTTTCACTCCTGTACAAGCAGTCCTGGTGAGGGACTACAGAGGTAATCAAAAGTGGATACTCGAAAAGCTTAAGGAGAGAACTGGACCTCCGACACAGTGGAGATTGCATCTGATGTCATCTGGAGATGACACAGTGATCAATTGAGGAGAGCAGAGAGAAATTGTTAGAGAAGAAAGATGTCCAGAGCTGTCAGAACCATTTCCTGCAGTCCCAGAGTCAATTCCTACAACCACCACAGAGGAGGACCTGAGGTTGTTTCACAGCCACAAGTCTCATCTGCCAAGCAGAGTGAACTCCCTTGTCAGGAAATCTGATATCCCACAGTGTAAGAAAGCCTCCATAGCGATTAAATCTTTAGGCCTGAATGAGATAATTGAAAAATTGACTTTGTTGTGGATGTCTGTATAGTAGCTATATTATGTAGTATACAGTGTGTATAGCTGAAATGCATTCCATATTGAGTTGGAGTTTATAGCTAAGCAGGGAGAAATGTGTATTTGATATTTAAGTACTATCATAAATATACTGTGTGATTAAGCTTTCTTGTTCATTTAAATAATTAATTATGTGTTATACATAAATTACATCAATAGTGTATGTCAGCATGCCACTACTTGATAAGTGCTTGCCTCACTTCAGGTAGAACACTAAGTTAGACTCGCAATTTGGACTCCAGATTCGATTTGTTTTTTCATTGGTTTAATGTTCTGTGGTTACAAAGCATTACAGCCAGCACTTTAATTGACGCAGAGTAATGGAGCTGTCCACGCGGTCATGTTCGGTCAACGGCTGCTGTTACACGCTCCGTTCTCAACCTCGCTAAATCCCCCAGGAGATGCCAAAAGTGCCGGATCATTTCACTGGCTCAAAACTACATCCTAAACATGGAAATTACAGGCTGCAGTGAACTGCAGTCCAGGAAGAGGAGTATATTTAAAAGAAGAGTGTCTAGTAGTTTTATGAGCTGTCTGCTGGGTGTCACCATTGGTCACTGGGCCATCGTGCAAAGCACAGTGCTGCAGTAGTCAGTGTGATGTTTTACAGTTCCAGCTGTAAGATTGGGGATTCTAATCCCACTCATCACTCTCAGTAAGGAGTTTGTATCTTCTCCCCATGACCATGTGGCTTTCCTCTGGGTGCTCTGGTTTCCTCCCACATTCCAAAGTCATACAGTATGGTTAGGTTTAATAAGTTGTGTACATGTTATGTTAGCACCAGACACATGGTGACAGATACAGGCTGCTCCCAGCACATCTTCAGACTGTGTTCGTCATTGACACAATCAACGTATTTCACTTTATGTTTTGACATAGTGTACATATGACAAATAATGCTTTTCTCACTTTAATCTCCACAAACTCCATACAATTGGTGGTGGGAATTGAGCCCCGGTTACTCGTGCTGTAATATTGCTACATCAAATGGAATGTCACATCAATGTACCAAATCAACCCCAAAATCAGGCCAAAGAGCCCAAACATCAGCCAGGTGTCCCAGAAAAAGCCAGGGTCCCTACATCAGCCTGGTATCCCAGCAACAGCCAGGTCCCAACATCAGCCTGGCCTAGTGTCCCAGCAACAGCCAGGGTCCCTACATCATAAATTGAACTTCAACACGTGTCATAGAACTCCTACAAAGCTGCTAAGTCACCAGACCAGCCCACAAAAAAACCTATATTAGTCCACAGAAGGAGTATAAGGTCCAGCATTGACCACAGAACTATACTATCAGTCTGTAGCCTGACCAAATTCCAGAGCTCTGCTAATGGCCCATGGAGCTTCATCATAATTCCAGTGAATCACAGAACAGTTACTGTATAACATTAAAGTGGACACCATTTATTCCATTAGAGTAATAGGACACTACAGCATAGAAATGGGCTATGTGGTGAACTTGGTCCTGTTCACAGCAAAGGTGTTGAGTGGAGAGGGTTGAAAGCTTCAAGTTCCAGGGCGTGAGCCTCACCAATAGCCCGTCCTAGTTCAAGCACATGATGCCATGTTTGATATCTTTTTGCAAATATTGGCAGTTTTCTTCTCAATATTTTCACTAATTTTTGTAAGTTTGGTTCTTGACTCGCCTAATAAGTATCTTTGCACTGAAGTGTTAAGTGACTCCAGCATTTTTTCTTTGGTCATGACCCACTTATCTAACAACTCTTTATACTTTTTGCTGCCTCAGTACACCTAATACCTAATGGCTCCGTCTGTCTAAGTAGACAATGGATGCGCCCGGTTCTGGGGCGCAGACCTGGGCGATGAAAATGGAGATCCTGGGCTACCCAGACATCAAGATCCCCCTCTCGGCCTCGCGGATGTGGTCTAAAGGAATGTGAAGCAGTACAGTTGGCATCAGCTTGGCTGCAGGAGCTGCCGGGAGGTGACATGATACGTCATCCAACCACCTTAGGGGCTCCACTCTGGATTTGTGCGGGGTTTACTCCTTAGCCTTCTCTTCTCCCGAATACCCACAAGGCAGTGGGATCCGTAACCCTGGATAGGGGCCCATACCAGGTACTGTCAGCCGGAGCCAGCTGAGCCCGGGACTCGAGTAAGGCAGGGTCGTCACGCCCTGCAGTAGTACAGCAGCCAGCATAATCAAAGACCCCACCTACCCCAGACATCGTTTCTTTTCTCTGGTCCCATTAGGCAGAAGGTATTGAAGCATGAAAGCATTTAGCAATAGGCTCAAGTACAACTTCTACCCTGCTGCTATATGACTAGCGAATGGTTCCCGTGTGGTAAGAGGAACTCTTAATCTCAATGTGAGAAGCATTTAGTAACGGCACAAGTGCAGAGGGAGAGAAGGACACTGAATGAACAGTTCACTCTGTTATATTAACAACTGTACGGTCTAAAGGAAAAAAACAAATGCTGGGCCAACAGGACCGCTAACTAAAAACTTCCAAGTTAACTTAAAACAAACTCTGTTGCTGTGGCTCAAAAGCAGTAACCCAGAACTAAAATTACACAACAGCACACACAAAATGCTGGTGGAACACAACAGGTCAGGCAGCATCCATAGGAAGAAGCACAGTCAACGTTTCAGCCCGAGACGTCGACTGTGCTTCTTCCTAAGGATGCTGCCTGGCCTGCTGCGTTCACCAGCATTTTGTGTGCGTTGCTTGAATTTCCGGCATCTGCAGATTTCCTCGTGTTTGCCTACTAAGATTACACAGCTTTTTTAACAGCATCTATCTGAATCTCTACCCTTCCTTCCCAGAATGTTGACTAAAGGAAGCAGGGAACATTGTTATCGCTGTGCTTTGATCAAGACTCGACAGGACTGACACACCAGGAAGAGAGCTAAATACAATTACAAACAAAAAGTTGGCTGGAATGTGTAATTGCTGTCTTCTTTCAGCTCCCGCCAGTAAGTGCTCCCAGACTCTGTGGCCGTGTCCGTAGCTGAGACAGAAAATGCCTTGTCATAACTTTGCACCTTATTGCCAACCTGCAGTGCAGTTTCCCTGTACTTTATTCTGATTTTGGTAATTGTTTCAAACTACTGTGTAATGAATTGATCTGTATGAACTCTATGCAAGACAAGTTTTTCGCTGTGTCTCTGTACATGTAACAAGAATAAACCAATTCCAATTCTTTTCTTTGGAGATACAGCATGGAATGGGCATTTCCAGACACTGAGCTGTGCTGCCCAGCAAACCACCGTATTAACCCTAGCCTAATCACAGAACAATTGAAAATAACCAATTAACCTGCTGACTAATATGTCTACGGACTGTGGGAGGAGACTGGAACAGCTGGAGGAAACCCCCAAAGACACAGGGAGAACATACAGACGCCTTACAAACCACATTGGGGTTGAACTCCAAACTGCAACACCTCAAGCTCTATTAGTGTCTATCGCTACCGTGGCACCCCATTCCCTGGCAGTACGTTCTAGACCCCGATTATTTAATGTAGAAATATATTGAGTCCCTATTTCTCTTTTACTCTTTTTGCTAATCACTCCTGCCCTCAAGTTCTAGATCTGTTCATCAGCGAGGGTATTCTTTCTTTGCATTTCCTAAAGCTCCGACATCAGCCCAAAACTCTGACAAACGTTCAACAAGACCTGACAGGAACCTACAGGGACCTAACATCCACTCAAGATCCAACTATGACTCTGAGATCCAACAGTAGCAAGGAGCTGCAGTCTCACAGACTGAACCATAATGCTGGCACACAATGATATCGAGGAGTGTGACATTTTCAATCTATCTTTTGGGACCTGCCATTTACTGATGAAGTGTTGAAAGTTCTTTACTTTAGACATTTATACTTTTGTGATCTATTACTAGGATTTACTAAAAAATTATTTCAGGTATATAGTGGGTAATATTTTTTCATGGGATATAAACACACAAGCAGGTAAACTATGATAGTTTGCTCTGAGGTGGAGAAGGTCAGTAACTTTAAGTTCTTTGGTATTATCATTTCAGAGAATCTGTCCTGGGACCAGCACGCAAGTGCCGTCACAAAGAAGGCATGACAGCACCTTTACTCTCTTAGAAGTTTGTGTAGATTTGGCATGACATCTAAAACTTTGACAAACTTCTACAGATGAACAGTGGAGCGTATTCTGGCTGCTAGCGTCATGGCCTGGTTTGGAAACACCTGAGCTCCGAAAGTCTACAGAAAGTGGTAGACGCAGCCCAGGCAATCACAGGCAACACCCTCCCAACCATTGACCACATCTACAAGGAACCCAGCCACAAGAAAGGAGCATCCATCATCGAGGAAACCCACCATCCAGCCCATGTTCTCTTCTTGCTACATGCATTGGGCAGGAGGTACAAGAACTTTAGGTCCCACGTCACCAGATTCAGAAACAATTATTAGGCTACAACCAGCGTGCTCCTGAACCAGTGTGGATATCTTCACTCACCTCAACTCTGAGCTGATTCCACAATCTATGGACTCCCTTTCAAGGACTCTGCGACTCTGTTCTTGGTATTATTTATTTATTTATTTGCACATCAGTTGCTTTTCAGTCCTTGTTAATGTATAGTTTTTCATAAATTCAATTGTATTTCTTTATTTCCCTGTAAATGCCTGCAAGAAAATGAATCTCAAATTAGTATATGGTGACAGAAGCCTACTTTGATAATGATCTCCGCATCCAGCACATAATTATCCGTAACTTCCGCCATCTCCAACAGGATCCCACCACCAAGTACACCTTTCACTTCCTCTCACTTTCTGCTTTCCGTAGGGATCGCTCCCTACATGGCTCCCTTGTCCATTCGTCCCTCCCCAGTGATCTCCCTCCTGGCACTTATCATTGCAAGCTGAACAAGTACTACCCCTCATTACCATTCAGGGCCCCAAACAGTCCTTCCAGGTGAGGTAACACTTCAGTTGTGAGTCTTTTGGGGTCACATACTGTGTCCAGTGATCCCAGTGTGGCCTCCTGTATACCACTGAGACTCGACGTAGATTGGGAGACCAATTCGCTGATCACCTAAGCTCTGGTTGCCAGAAAGAGCCGGATCTCCCGGTGGGCACCCATTTTAATTCCACTTCCCATTCCCATTCCCATTCTGATATGTCTATCCGTGGCCTCCTCCACTGGTTGGAGGAAGAACACCTTATATTCTGTCTGGGTAGCCTCCAACTTGATGCCATGAATATTAATTCCTCGGACTTCTGGTAATGCCCCCCACCCGTCATCATTTCCCATCTCCTTTATCCTCTCACACCTTATCTCCTTACCTGCCCATCACCTCCCTCTGGAGCTCCTCCCTCCCTTTTCTTTCTTCCATGGTCTTCTGCCCTCTCCTATCTTCAGCCCTGTATCTCTTTCACCAATCAACTTCCCTGCTCTTCACTTCATCCCACCCGCTTCAGGTTTCATCTATCACCTTGTGTTTCTTTCTCCGCTCCCCCTACCTTTTAAATCTACTCTTCAGCTTTTTTTTCCAGTTCTGACGAAGGGTTTCGGCCCAAAACGTCAACTGTACATTTTTCATAGATGCTGCCTGGCCTGCTGAGGTCGTGCAGCATTTTGTGTTGGTTGATTTCCAGCATCTGAGGGTTTTCTCCTGTTTGCTGATAATAAATTTACTTGCCTTCGACTATGTTGGGATGCAGAGTTGAATGGACGAATTTCAATGTTGTGTTCTATCTTTGAGTTAGATCCAAAAATGTAAATCAATATGACAGCAAATACCAGAGCTGTCCGGCTGGAATCAGCTTCTTCCCCCCCAGATGCTGGACTCCTCAACACCCTGGTTCCACCCAGCACACACTTAAACCCTGTCTGAACACTCTGCCTCTCCCCTCCCCTCAAGATTCAAGATTCAAGATTCAAAAAACTTTATTGTCATTCTAACCATACATCAGCTCTGCAGGGCTGAATGAGACAGCGTTTTTCAGGGGCAGTGCAATCATAACATAACAAACACAACACTAAATAATAAACATAACAATAAATAGTAAAACACAACAGCCTCATGTCAGTTAAAATCAGTTATAAGTATCCAGTGCAAGTTAAAAGTGTCCAAAGCAGAGTCAGGTAGAGCATCTATTTAGCAGTCTGACTGCCTGTGGGAGGAAGCTGTTTAGTAGCCTTGTGGTTTTAGTTTTGATGCTCCTGTAACGTTTGCCTGATGTTCATGGAGAGGGTGTGAGGGGTCTTTAATGATGTACCGTGTCTTCAGGAGGCATCAACTTTGAAAGAGGTCCTGGACAGAAGGTAGGGAGACCCCAATAACCTTCTCTGCTCCCCTAACCACCCTTTGCAAGACTTTTTTGTCGACAACACTGCAGCTGGAGTACCAGGTTGTGATGCAAAAGGTCAGCACACTCTCAACCACGCCTCTGTAGAATGTAGTTAAGATGTTAGTGGGGAGTGATGCTTGTTTAAGCTTCCTCAGAAAGTGCAATCTCTGCTGGGCCCATTTCACAATCCCAGTGGTGTTCCTGGACCAGGTGAGATTGTCCGAGATCTGCACCCCAAGGAACCTGATGTTTTCCACTCTCTCCACTGTGCAGCCACTGATGCTGAGGGGTGTGTGCTCACTCCCCAACTCACAGTCACATTCTCATTCTGCACTGGTCGCTTCTCATCTTTTACTTCTGCTGTTTCAGATACTTATACGACTGCTTTCTTTATTATAAGTGTTGGTAACATTATACTGTCTCATACAGTCATGCACCTCGTACTTCACGTCAACCTGTCAATCTTCAGGCCCTGCCATATTACTTTGTGACTCTATGTGCTGGATCGTAACTATCTGCATTGTGTGTGACTGTATGTACTGTGTTTTGCACCTCAGTCCCAGAGGAATCATGCTTCCTTCAGCTGTATACATGTGAATGATTGAATATCAATAAACTTGAACTTGAATTACTTTGATAACACTCCTGCCTAGGCATGTCGCTATGGCACAGAGTTGACAGACATTATTGCTGAGAGTGAGGCCCTTCGCTGAGGTTGACCTGGATACTGCATCCTAGCTATCTGTGTAATACACAAGCTGGTATGCAAGCCAGGGCAGTACGATACGGAGAGCAAGCTGTTGTCAATGTAACAGGCTCCCCCTCTCCCTGCAGCTGGTGAACCCGAAGGAACGACAGAGACCAATTAAACTTGGCACCAATAGCATTGCAAGAGTTGCCAGTCAGTGTTGAGCTCAATGTGGAAACTCCAGCTCTGGACTTTTCTTCAGGGTTTACTCCTGGAGTCTTCACAGCAGAGATTTGAGATCAGAGTTTTCCTTCTCGTTGATAGTTATCAACCATGGATAACAAGCTCCATCTGACCAAAGCGAATGGTTTCAAGGCGCCAGTAACCTGCCTTTGCCCCTTCTCCTGTCAATAGAAATGGTTCCACTGGGCTTCATGTGAAGGTCATGGGCTGTACTTGGCTGCCAGAGGCTATTTGAGACACACGCCATTGGGAGCATTTAATAGGTAGTGGGTGCTTATCCCCACTACCAGCCCCAGCTACGACAACGTTTAAAAACTCTGTATTCTGCTAAATATTAATGTCATTGTGAAGCCTCATGATACTCTGAACATTTTAGTTAGGAAGTCATGTTGTGGGACAACAGCTTGGGGTAGTGGAGGTATAATTTTGTCCATTTGTGCTGATCACCCCATCCTTGACTAAGCTGTTCCACCATGAACACGTCTGTTATGAGTCAACATGACGCTTTCAGATCAGGTCATGCATAGCACGTACCTCTGCCACACCGCTCAGGTGTGTTTCTGGGGTACAGGGGCTAGCGACCCTTGTACCTGTTCTATGTACTTGCTCCGAGTTGTAAATCTAAGCCTCGAACGGACGGATCTAAACGGAAATGACCCATGCCTACACATCGACTACGTGATAAGGAACTGCGAATCATGGAGGTAAACATACGTGGACTCCGATCAAATATAGGTGACCTTGCCAACCTGTGCACTGAAGAGAAGCCTTGCATCATTATTGTTGTTGAAACATTCCTCCTCTCATCAGTCCCAGGTGGAGCAGACTGCATTACCCTCCCTGGCTACTCAGTGTTGCCACAGAGATTGGGAGGGGACATCAGGAGGGGGCATTGCTGTTTACTGTTTGGAGGGTATTGTGATACACCATAACCCTAGGAGAGATCCGAAAGACCTTGAACTCATGTGGTTCACTGTGGCTCTTCAATCACAGAAACTACTAACTGGTGCCATCACCGACCTCCTAGTGCCAACAACGACGTTCTCGATTACCTGGACAATAACTCCTTCCCCAAGTTGACAGAGTTCAGTGCACAGTCTGTGATGCTTTTCGGGGACTTCAACGTCCATCACCAAGACTGGCTGGGCTGCCGAACAACTGACAATGCTGGCCGGCCCACACTACAACTAGCTGATAGTCTTGGTCTGCAGCAGATTGTGTCAGACCCAATAAGGGGGGAGTACACCCTTGATTTGGGGTGTATGGGGTGTCAGGGAGGGGTAGCACCTCTGGTGGGGGAACATGTCGCGTCCTTTTCAGGGCGGTTAGTCCACCTTTGGTCCCCACCTGGCACTCAGCTCTCACCTGTGGCTCCCCATAGCTGTTTGCATGCGACAGCGGCCACACCCCGGGCAACGGCTTCAACAAGCCGGCTAAACCAGGTGAGGGTAGCCGACGGGTCTCAAACCCTTGGTGAGATAGGGAGTTGTCTATCCCAGCATGTGAAGACAGACTCCGGCGGATTGAGCAGATGAGACCAATGGAAGGTCCAACGGTCAAGAAGGCGGTCTCTGCAAGCGTCGTGGAACGTGTAGAGCAGGACAAGACACAGAAGACGTCCTGGTCATCCACTGCACCTAGTCCCATCTCCAGCCGTCTCAACTCTGTCTTGCCACTGGATCCAGATGGGAATTGGGAAGAGAGAGTGAGGCTGACGCTGCGCAACTCTCCCTCACTTAAATCCAAATCACGCGCTAGTCTCGACACCATCATAATGGTGTCAAGGTCCTCATCAACGTCAATGATAGACGAACAACAACAACATCCTTGAGCTTGTTATGATGGACCTGCCCGCTAAGCCAAAAGCAATGGCTCAAGTGAGTTCTTCAGACCATAACCCCGTGCTAGTGAAGTTGGGTGTTCCAGTTTACCGTGACCAGCCATACAAGAGGAAAGTTTGGTGTTACGACAAGGCCAACTTTTGGGGTATGTGTGGTCATCTTTCATCAACTGACTGGTGCACCGAGTTGCAGCTCCTCAGAGACCGTGTTAGGGATCTGGAGCTGCAGCTTGATGACCTACTGCTTATCAGGGAAAGTGAAGAGGTGATAGACATGAGCTACAGAGAGGTAGTCATCCCTCGGCTACAGGAGTCAGTAGTCATCCCTAGGCTACAGGGGTCAGAAAACTGGGTCACTGTCAAGAGGGGAAGGAAAATGCCCAGATAGTGGAGAGCACCCCTGTGGCTGTCCCCCTCAACAACAAATATCTTGTTCTGGATGCTGTTGAGGGGGATGACCTGATAGGGGACGCCCACGGTGACCGGGTCTCTGGCACTGAGCCTGGCGCTGTTGTGCAGGAGAGAAGGAGGGAGAAAAGGAATGCGGTAGTCGTAGGGGATTCCATAGTCAGGGGAACGGACAGGAGATTCTGTGAGCCTGACAGAGATACCCGCATGGTGTGTTGCCTCCCAGGTGCCAGGGTACGGGATGTCTCGGATCGGGTCCTGAATATTCTGAAGGGGGAGGGTGAGCAGCCAGTTGTCTTGGTACATGTTGGTACCAATGACATAGACAGGACAAAGCAGGAGGTCCTGAAGAGAGATTTACAGGAGTTAGGAAGGAAGCTGAGAAGCAGGACCTCCAGGGTAGTAATCTCGGGATTGCTACCTGTGCCACGTGCCAGCGAGGGCAAGAACAGTGGGATCAGGCAGATGAATGCGTGGCTGAGAGACTGGTGTAGGGGGCAGGGCTTCAGATTCTTGGATAATTGGGATCTCTTCTTGGGGAAGTATGACCTGTTCAAAAAGGACAGGTTACACCTGAACCCGAAGGGGACCAAAATCCTGGCGGGAAAATCTAATAGAGCTTTTAGGGAGGGTTTAAACTAATTTGGCAGGGGGATGGGAACCGGAATGATAGAGCGGAGGAAGGGGAAAACAGAAATAAATCTAAGATAGTGAGCAGTAAAGATGTCAGGAAAGACAGGCAGGTGATGGGGCAAATTTGTAGCCATTGGGATGAGTTGCAGTGAAATCAAAGCAAAAAGTATCAAATACTGGTTACCAGAAATTACCAACACACATCAAAGATGCTGGTGAATGCAGCAGGCCAGGCAGCATCTGTAGGAAGAGGTGCAGTCAACGTTTCAGGCTGAGACCCTTCATCAGGACCAGAAATTACCAGTAGGCTAGACAAGGGAGATGCAGTGGATGTTGTATATTTGGATTTTCAGAAGACCTTTGACAAGGTGCCACACATGAGGCTGCTTAACAAGATAAGAGCCCATGGAATTACAGGAAAGTTACATACGTGGATAGAGCGTTGGCTGATTGGCAGGAAACAGAGCGGGAATAAAGGGATCCTATTCTGGTTGGCTGCCGGTTACCAGTGGTATTCCACAGAGATCAGTGTTGGGGCCGCTTCTTTTTACATTGTACATCAACGATTTGGGTTATGGAATAGATGGCTTTGTGGCTAAGTTTGCTGACGATACGAAGATAGGTGGAGGGGCTGGTAGTGCTGAGGAAACGGAGAGTCTGCAGAGAGACTTGGATAGATTGGAAGAATGGGCAGAGAAGTGGCAAATGAAGTACAATATTGGAAAGTGTATGGTTATGCACTTTGGCAGAAAAAATAAATGGACAGACTATTATTTAAATGGGGAAAGAATTCAAAGTTCTGAGATGCAACGGGACTTAAGAGTCCTCGTACAGGATACCCTTAAAGTTAACCTCCAGGTTGAGTCAGTAGTGAAGAAGGCGAATGCAATGTTGGCATTCATTTCTAGAGGAATAGAGTATAGGAGCAGGGATGTGATGTTGAGGCTCTATAAGGCGCTGGTGAGACCTCACTTGGAGTACTGTGGGCAGTTTTGGTCTCCTTATTTAAGAAAGGATGTGTTGACATTGGAGAGGGTACAGAGAAGATTGACTAGAATGATTCCGGGAATGAGAGGGTTAACATATGAGGAACATTTGTCCGCCCTTGGACTGTATTCCTTGGAGTTTAGAAGAATGAGGGGAGACCTCACAGAAACATTTCGAATATTAAAAGGCATAGACAGAGTGGATGTGGCAAAGTTGTTTCCCATGATGGGGGAGTCTAGTACGAGAGAGCATGACTTAAGGATTGAAGGGCGCCCATTCAGAACAGAAATGCGAAGAAATTTTTTTAGTCAGAAGGTGGTGAATCTGTGGAATTTGTTGCCACGGGCAGCAGTGGAGGCCAAGTCATTGGGTGTATTTAAGGCAGAGATTGATAGGTATCTGAGTAGCCAGGGCATCAAATGTTATGGTGAGAAGGTGGGGGAGTGGGACTAAATGGGAGAATGGATCAGCTCATGATAAAATGGCAGAGCAGACTCGATGGGCCGAATGGCCAACTTCTGCTCCTTTGTCTTATGGTCTTATGGACTGGTTTAGCATTCTCAAAGACAAGGACGCTGAGAAGACTTGCACCAAGTTATATCTGAGGCCATGGACATTCACATTCCCAGAAAAATTGTTACTAAGAAGCCTGGCGATAAAGTATGGTTTGATGACAAGTGCAGACGAGCAGCAAAGAAGAAACGCCGTCTCTACCACCATCTAAAGAAGTGCAACACCCCTGCTAATGAGGAGAAGTTTGCACAGGCTGGGCAGTCGTACAATCCAGCAGAGAGACAGGCCGGACGAAACCATAGCATCAAACTCAAACAAGACTTAACCAGTGGTGACCTTAGCAGCAAGAAGTGGTGGAATGTCGTGAACTCCCTCTCTGGAAGAACAGGCCACTCTGACATCCCTGTCATTGAGCACAATGGGTCTGTACATACAACAGCAAGAGATAAAGCCAAAGTTTTCTGTTGGGCTTTTGCAGATAAATGTCAGCTCACAAATGCTAATGACCAGCCACCAGATGTCAAGCAGCTTACTATCACCTCGCTGAACAAAATTATCTTCAAACCTAAAGACATCAGGAAAATTATGCAACAGCTTCAGCCTGATAAATCATCTGGCCCTGACCAGATTCCAACTAGGGTCTTAAAGGAATGCAGTGCAGAACTTGCATGTCCTCTCTGCCACCTCTTCCAGCTACGCTTCTCGAGTGGTGTATTCCCAGAACAATGGCAAATAGCATCAGTAACACCAGTACACAAGCGAGATTCCAGAGCTGATTCTACAAATTACCGCCCCATATCCTTACTCAGTGTCATCAGCAAGGTAATGGAAGCAGCAGTCCACAAACAAGTTCAGAACTACCTACTCCATAGCAACTTAATTTCAAGTACATAGAACATAGAATAGTACTGCACATTATAGGCCCTTCAGCCCACAATGTTGTGCCGACCCTCAAACCCTGCCTCCTGTATAACCCCCCACCTTAAATTCCTCCATATACCTGTCTAGCAGTCTCTTAAACTTCACTAGTGTATCTGCCTCCACCACTGACTCAGGCAGTGCATTCCATGCACCAACCACTCTCTGAGTAAAAAACCTTCCTCTAATATCCCCCTTGAACTTCCCACCCCTTACCTTAAAGCCATGTCCTCTTGTATTGAGCAGTGGTGCCCTGGGGAAGAGGCACTGGCTGTCCACTCTATCTATTCTTTTTAATATCTTGTATACCTCTATCATGTCTCCCCTCATCCTCCTTCTCTCCAAAAAGCAAAGCCTAGCTCCCTTAATCTCTGATCATAATGCATACTCTCTAAACCAGGCAGCATCCTGGTAAATCTCCTCTGTACCCTTTCCAATGCTTCCACATCCTTCCTATAGTGAGGTGACCAGAACTGGACACAGTACTCCAAGTGTGGCCTAACCAGAGTTTTATAGAGCTGCATCATTACCTCGCGACTCTATCCCTCGACTTATGAAAGCCAACACCAACAAGTAGGCAGTATGGATTTAGACCTGATCACAGTACAGCTGATCTCCTCACCACCTTTTCTCAAACGTGGAACACCTTCTTAGACAAAGGTGGAGAAGTGTGTGTCATAGCCCTGGATATCAAAGGAGCACTTGACAAGGTCTGGCATAATGGACTCTGTGTTAAGCTGAGATCCAAAGGAATATCTGGAAAGCTGCTGAAATGGCTGCAGAGCTACCTTCATGGACAGACCACCAAAGTTGTTATCTCTGGTCAGGCTTCTGATTCTTCAACCATCAATGCATCTGTACCACAGGGTTCAATACTGGGGCCACTTCTGTTTTCCATCTTTATTGACGATGTGGTTAATGCATGCAGTAACGAGCTATACCTGTACGCTGACGACTCCACACTATTTGCACCAATTAGAGCAGGAGAGAGTAATACAGTGGCAGCAGGCCTGAATAGGGATCTTGACAGGATGAAAGCCTGGGCAGGCGGCTGGAATGTCACCTTTGAGCCTACTAAGTGCGAGCCGATGGCGATGTCTAGGAAGAGGAATCCATCTAACCCCAACCTGTATTTTGGGAACTGCAAGCTGGATTTAAAGAAGGAGCTAGTAATCCTTGGTGTTAATATTGACAGCAAGTTGGTGTGGGATAAACACCTTTCCACTATTTCAAACAAGGCTGGACAAAGGCTTGGAGCTCTGCGGAAAGTAGCATCCAAGCTAGACAAAGAGGACAGAGCAACTGTTTACAAAACCCAGGTACGAAGTATCATGGAGTATGCCTGCTTATCATGGATGAATGCCTCACAGAGTGTCCTCAGCCAGCTTAATTCAATTCAAAGAAAGGCCCTCAGGATTATAGGTGTAGCTGAAGCCACAGCTCGTGAGAAGCTAGCCATCAGTAGCTTACACCACAGACGACAGGTTGCTGCAGCTACTGTGCTATACAAAATGCCCACCAGCCACAGCCCTGCAGACCTTCACGCCACGCTGCCTTCATCTTGTGAGAGACGGTGCACCACACGATCAAGTGTATCTATGTCTGCTCCTGCTGTTTCTATACCTGATGCGAGAACCTACACACTGGATAGAAGCTTCCTTCACTGTGCTATCAGAATTTGGAACAGCCTTCCAGATGCTGTGGTTGGAAACATCCGAGACGATGGTGTCCAAGCCTTAAAGAGTCGAGTGCACAAACACCCATCATCTCTGGGAGGGAAGTCACATGCTTCTTCATAAGCTATCATGAAGGGGACCAGGATAGCAATGCTTGGTTGTTGATAGGTAGGGTTAATACCTGACTTTCAAGAGCACTTGTGAGTTATATTCTGGCTGGACTTAGTCCTTAAACTGCTGGAGAACAGTGTGGAAAGAACAGATGCTGTTTTCTCCTGGTAGGGATTAGTTTTTAGTTCCAAGTGCTCTTGCCACGTTTTGTCACCCTGCAACCTTGTCCTTCAATCTCTTTGAATTATGGAGGACAGCATGTGTATAAACATCTCTCTTCAGCAGACTTCATCATGATCATCATGACTCCAGTATTTCTACTATTTTTTAATGTTTCTTAATTGTACACATGATTTTTTTTGTGTTCTATCGCTGAGCAGCAGTGAACCATCTGATTGGCCTATCAGAGTTCTCTTTGGGAACTAGTTGACTTGATCAGCATTTCTGATCTGGCTGTTGTTCACGATTGCACTTAATAAAAAAAAAGCAATGAAGTGTGCATTTCCTGCACAATCATTAACTACTAGAGCTGTTGAATTTTTAAACAATTTGACTTAACTTTCCTTTCAACCAAACAATGAGCTCCTGTCTGAACATCCTCCATAACAAGACTTCCATTTCGACTTTTTCTTACAGTTTGCAATCTCTTTCCTTTCTGTCTTCTACAACGTTAGAGAATAAGAAACCCTCTGGTGAGTAAAATTTCTCTGCATAAATCTGATGTACTGCATATTAATATAACATGTATTCATCTGGTATGATACTGCAGATCCCGCAAGCATTAGCAAATACAGCTTGCAAAAACGCCTGTATGTCTCAAAAGTTCTTCTTAATGAAATAAAATTTGACTCCAAAAGCTGCCAAAGTAGTTACTTATGAACCCCGTGTGATTTCTTTCAAAAAGACATTTTTTGTTGTTTTCCACTCTTTAAAGTCTTGAACATTCCCTGCACGTTCAGAATAAGCTTTGCACTGGTAAACATTCTAAGCCGATCGCAACGATGATCAATAACCAGCTCCTCTTCCAGACTGAATTCTATTTGCCGCCTGTTTCTTCACTAGCCCATCAATATTGACCAAACGGTTGTATCTCTGTCTGGTATGGAGTCTCCAATGCACAGAATCAGCAAAAGTTAAGAAAATTGTAATTGAGAGGAGATTTGATAGAGGTATACAGAATTATGAGTTAATAGATAGGTTAAATGCTAGCAGGCTTTTTCCACTGAGGTTGGGTGGAACTACAACCAGACATCATGGGTTAAGAGTGAAAGGTGAAATTTTTAAGGGGAACACAAGGGGAAACTTCTTCACTCAGAGGGTTTTGAGCTGCCAGCGCAGGTGGTGCATGTGAGCTCGATTTCAACGTTTAAGAGAAGTTTGGATCGGTGCAGATGGGAGAGGTATGAAGGACTACGGTCCCGATACAAGTCAATGGGAGTAGACAGTTTGAATGTTTCAGCACGTACTAGATGGGCTGAAGGGCCTTTTTCTGTGCTGTACTTTTCTGTGACTCTAGATTTTACACAGTCAGCTCTGACATGGGCACTAACCTCCTGAGCATCCAGGACACCTTCAAAAGGTGATACCTCAAAAATGGTGGCAAACAACATTAAGGATCCCCTTCACCCAGGATATGCCCTCTTCTCATTGCTACCATCAGGGAGGTGATACAGAAGTTTGAGGACACACACTCAACATTTCAGGAACAGCTACTTCCCCTCCAGCAACAACCCATAAACACTACCTCACTATTTCTTCTGCTCTCTTTCTGCACCACTTTTTGGTAGGTCAAATATGATGGCAGAATATAGCATTAATGGTAAGACTCTTGGCAGTGTGGAGGATCGGGGGATCTTGGGGTCCGAGTCCATAGGACGCTCAAAGCAGCTATGCAGGTTGACTGCGTGGTTAAGAAGGCATACAGTGTATTGGCCTTCATCAATCGTGGAATTGAATTTAGGAGCCGAGAGGTAATGTTGCAGCTATATAGCACCCTGGTCAGACTCCACTTGGAGTACTGTGCTCATTTCTGGTTGTCTCACCTCAGGAAGGATATGGAAACTATAGCAAGTGTGCAGAGGAGATTTACAAGGATGTTGCCTGGATTGGGGAGCATGCCTTATGAGAATAGGTTGAGTGAACTTGGCCTTTTCTCCTTGGAGCAATGGAGGATGAGAGGTGACCTGTTAAAGGCGTACAAGATGATGAGAGGCATTGATCGTGTGGATAGTCAGAGGCTTTTTCCCAGGGCTGAAATGGCTATCACAAGAGGACACAGGTTTAAGGTGCTGGGGAGCAGGTACAGAGGAGATGTCAGGGGTAAGTTTTTTACTCAGAGAGTGGTGAGTGCGTGGAATGGGCTGCTGGCAGCAGTGGTGGAGGCAGATATGATAGGGTCTTTTAAGAGACTTTTGGATAGGTACATGGAGCTTAGAAAAATAGAGGGCTATGAGTAACCCTAGTAATTTCTAAGGTAGGGACATGTTCGGCACAGCTTTGTGAGCTGAAGGGCCTGTATTGTGCTGTAGGTTTTCTATGTTTCTATGTTACTTAGTCATTTTTTTATATGTATACTTCTTATTGCAATTTATAGTTTTTATATGATGATGTATTGCAGCAATGCACTGCTCCCACAAAACAACGCATTTCACGACATATGCCACTGATATCAAACCTGATTCTGATTCCAATACTTATGTCTCTGTGTCTAAGAACTTTTGATATCAACTACGCTGTCAATTTTGACATCAGTGGCCAAACATCTTATTGGATGCTCTATCACTAAGATACACTTTGTGGCCACTTTATTAGACACTGTACCTCGTGACTGCTCCGGCCACATGGAATAACAGCAGCACACAAAGATCCAACAGCCCACGTGGAGAGAACAAACATAATATATCAAATCCAATGTGGAGACTGCCCCACCCAGACACTATGTAGGACAGACAGGGAGAAAGCTATCCACAAGACTACACGAACATAAACTAGCCATAAGATGACATGGTCCTCTCTCATTCACCTCAGTACATGAAGACTAAGGAGGACACAGGTTCATCTGAGAAACTACAAAACTCCTGGCAAAAGCACAAAATAGGAAACAAGGAGAATTCTTAGAACAACCAAAGGAAAATCTGCAGATGGAAATCCAAGCAACAGACACAAAATGCTGGAGGAACTCAGCAGGCCAGGCAGCATCTATGGGAAAAAGTACAGTCGATGTTTCGGGCCAAGACCCTTCAGCTGGATGGATTCTTTAAAGCTTGTTTCTCAATGAAAGACTGCATTAACAAGCACATTGAACTGGATGCATTTTACAAAGCTATGTATCTGTGGGATCAGAACCGAGGGATGAGCTGTGGACGCCTGAGGACCAAATCTGACAAAGACCGATAACCAAGTACACGGGCCAACGGAGATCACTCAGCTACCCCGTTGTCCGGGACCCAGCAGAGACTAGCAGCCAGCATGACTGATTAGAATAATGAGTCGGACCAATATAACCACGAGCACTTGGCAGAAACAGCACTCAACTGCACGCTGATGATGTCACCTCGGTTGGTGGTGAAATATTTGCAACCTAACCTCCAGGCTCAGTGAAAAACCTTACAAACAAACAGCCAACTCGAGTACCAATCTTCCTTTTCGTTGTTAGGTACAGGGGGTACCCTTGAAAAGTGACCACTGAGTGTATGTTCATTTTCTTCTTCTTCTGTAGCCCATCCACTTCAAAGTTTAATGTGGTGTTCATTCAGAGATGCTCTTCTGCACGCCACTGTCGCAATTATTTGAGTTACTGTCACCTTCCTGTCAGTGTGAACCAGTCTGGCCTTCACCTCTGACCTCTCTCATTACCAAGGCATTTTTTGCCACTCACTGGACGTTTTTATTTTTTCACACCATTCTCTGTAAACTGGAAAGACCGTTGTTTATGAAAATCACAGGAGATCAGCAGTCTTTGAGAGACTCAATCCACCCTGTCTGGCACCACAGTCAAAGTCACTTGTATCACATTTCTTCCCCATTCTGATGTTTGGTCTGAACAACAACTGAACCTCTTGACCATGTCCGCATGCTTTTATGCATCGAGTTGCTGCCACATGATTGGCTGATTAGATATTTGCATTGATGAGCAGGTGTACAGTTGTACCTAATAAAATGGCCACTGAGTGTGTATGATTAGCAAATGCCTGCAAGGTCTAACGAGTTTCCACCAGTCATCACTAAGAATTCTTGCTTAATGAATCTCTGAAGTCCTAAAACCTTGCCTGAGGCTTTTTCTCAAAAAAAAATCCATTTTAATGATTTGACTTTCCCAGTTCTATTCGAAGGAATTGGATGGTGTGGCTGAAAATTATTCATTCAGTTATCTAAAGGAGCAAAAAAAAAAATCCATGTGGGACAGTCAGGAGAGTTCACAATTTGCATAAAAGACTGCATATTAAAATATAGCGGGTGCACACCCTTAAATATTAATGAGAGTCTCAGCTGACGTTTCCTTTTGGCTCGTTGCCGTGGTGTATCAAAGGAGGGGAAGGGTGGATTTACATGAAGATTTTCACAGCAGTCACTTCCAATAATGTCTTTCCATTTGTAGTCTCAATCTGCCAGTGGTTTTGTATAGTACAGCACAGCATCTGTTCAGAAATATCATCGGTTATATATACTTACAAGACCCGTAGGCGAGTTTGCACCCTGTGCAGGAGGATTAATTTAAAAGGCAATGAATGACAGAACTGCAGTGGTCGTGAGATTCATTGGAACACGAGCATTAAGAGTTAATGCTATTTTTGTTCTGCAAACACCAGTAGTAAGGATGGCACGGTAGCATAGTGGTTAGCTTTACGTTATTACAGCACCAGAGATCCGGGCTCTGTTCCCACTGATGTCTATAAAGGGTTTGTATGCTCACCCTGTGTCCACGAGTTTTCTCCGGGTACTCCGGTTTGTTGGCCCGTTAGCATGAGACCATAAGATACAGGAGAAGAACTAAACCATTTGGTGCATTGATTCTGCTCATCTATTCCATTTCGGCTGATTTATTTTCCCTTTCAACTCCATTTTCTTTCCTTCTGTCCATAACTTTTGACAACCTTAGTAACTGAGAACCCTATCTACCTTTGCTTTAAATATACCCAATGACTTGGCTCCATAGCCATCAATGGCAATGAATTCCACAGATTTACCACCCTTTGGCTAAAGAAATTCCTCCCCATCTCTGTTCTATTCTGAGTTTGTGCCCTCTGATCCTAGACTTCCCCACTACAGGAATCACCTTCTCCATATCTTCTCTATCTAGACATTTCAATATTTGATTGGTCTCAATGAGATCCCTGCTCATTCTTCTAAATTTCAATGAGTAAAGGCCCAGAGTTATTAAATGCTCCTTATTTAACCCTTTCACCCCCAGGATCAATCTTGAGGAACTTCTCTGGACCCTCTCCAATGCCAGCACATCCTTTCTTTGGTAAGTTATCGCGCTATATTTCTAAATAAAAATAAACAAATGAGTACACTTTTACCATATGTCTATTTTTCTTTGAGGGCAAAATGTATATGTGTGGATCAAAGAACCAATGCAGGGTTGAGCATAATTGTTTCAGTGCTTTGTGGAGGCAACTGCTCTAAATATGTAATGCATCTGATTAGTAAACAGGGATTAGAGAACTCAGTCTTTGCTTCAATATTCAGTGGTCGTGGTGATCAGAGATCTGGGTCCAGGATCTAAAATTAAACAGACAGATTCAGTTCAAATAAAGTAGGACGTGACTGCTCGGAGCAGACTGGTAAGGCATATGTGAATAGAGTGTTAAAAAGAAAACCGTTCTCCAGTAATAAGAGATAGGTGAAGAGCAAGTCTGCTCCAAGTGAAGTTCTGTAAGGAACTGTCTTCATGCTTGTGTCATACAGTATTAGAATGTACAGCCAGAACATGGAGATGACCTGATTTTATAGTCGTTGCTGGATGAATTCTTTGTAACTCAATTCCCCATACTGAAAGAGGCTTTCATGTTGAATATTCTGTGATATATTTGTCACTTTCTCTTCATTAATAAGAAATATCTAAACAGCTCAATATGGCATCAACATTTGTGTAATTAATGTGGTATATTAATAGCTGAACCGAGGAACTATGGGCAGATTGGATCTGGCAGCAGGCAAGTGTAAGACAAACTACTTATAAACTGAGAAAAGGTGAAGATGTCTTCTAGCATCTCTGCAGAAATATATTGAGACTGGTTGCTTCCAAAATCGGGCGGCATGGTAGTGTAGCAGTTAGCACAATGCTTTTCAGTACAGATGACAAGGGCTCATTTCCTGCTGCCGCCTGTAAAGACTTCGTACAGTCTCCTCATGATCATGTGTGTTTTCTCCCACAGTCCGAAGATGTATGTGTTGGTAGGTTAACCGGTCAGCGTAAACTCAGATTAAAACGGGGAATTGCTAGGTAGTGTGGCTCGTTGGGCCAGAAGGGACTTTACCGTGCTGTATGTCAATAAATAAATAATAAGTAAGTTACAAGACTAGATTCCTAGTCAGATCGAATCAAAGCCACCCATCATACAAGCCTACCTGTCACAATATTTCCTTGCACACGCCTTTCTGTAGTCTGGTGTGTATCACTTAGCTTTTACAATACTGTGCAAAAATCTTAGACTAATACATATACAGTAACTAGGGAGTCCAAGACTTTTGCACAGTACTGTAGTAATTTTATTTATTACACTGTACTGCTGCTACAAAAAAAAACTAATTTCATGACATATGTGAGTAATGATAAACCTAATTCTGATATGGGTCTCTATTACAGACGGAGAGTAGGAAGTGGGCAGGGAGAGGGAAATCATGGTGAGGAAAAAGAGGAGGGGAGAGGGGAGGGAGCAGGAAGCACCAGAGAGACACTCTGTAATGATCAATAAACCAATAGTGTGGAATCAAATAACCATTCATGGTGTCTCAGGGCTGGGTGTGTCTGCACCCATGCCAGCCCTTGACCCGGAACTCCTTCTCTACCATCTGTCCCGCACCTCTGCCACAGCACACTACCCTCACCATTCCCAACATCCTTTCACTCCTGCGAGATTTACAAACTCACTCTCTGCTCCACGTTGACAAATACCGTGCTGTGCAAATGTTTTAGGCACGTTAGCTATACATATGTGGCTAAGACTTCTGCACAGTACTGTACTGTATATGATCATACTGATTGTCAGGTAGGCTTGAGGAGAAGGTTATCCTAATTCTGCCCCTGTTTTCTTGTGTGTGCATTTATGTTCATGCAACTGCCAAACCACCTGAAGCAATAAAGCTTCACTATCACTGATCGACAATCAGACCAAAGCCAATTGCAGGAGCCATGCATCTGTTCTCTCTCTGTATTGTGTTATGTTTGTTACGCTAACTAGTCACAGGAGCTGGGGCCTGCTGAGCAAAGGGAATAAGTTTTGTTCAATAAGTTCATGCTTTGTTCCGGACAGTTTGCAGCTGGGGGCCAACGAATGTCATATCTTCTGTTGACCACTCAGTTATGCTTAACTTTAACTTTGGTAGGCTTAAGTTTCATTGCTTTAAGATTGTAAGTCTGCAAATTGCTGATAAAGGATCAAATACATACCCCCGACTTTTGGAACAATCATTATTGGAGCTGAGGGTGCGTCATCCAAATATAACAAATCTGTCAGGGTTGCCAGCAGCAGCAATTTGTACACTGATGACTATCTTATTAGAAGCAAATAAGGTTCTAACTTGAATTATTAAAAATAATGTTGAACGTGAGCAAAAGGAAGATAAAGAGAGAAGAAAGAAACAAAAGCTTTATTAATCACATGAACATCAAAACATCCAGCAAAATGTGATGTTTGCATCAGATTCAGATTCAATTTGCGAAGATTGTGTTGGACAGCCTGTAAGTGTCACCACACTTCCCGCACCAATACAGCCTGCCCACAACTCACCAATCCTAACAATATGTCCTTGCAATGTGGGAGGAAACCGGAGCACCTGGAGGAAACCCACATGGTCACGGACAGCAAACACGAGGAATTCTGCAGATGCTGGAAATTCAAACAACACACATCAAAGTTGCTGGTGAACGCAGCAGGCCAGGCAGTATCTCTAGGAAGACTGTACCTCTTCCTAGAGATGCTGCCTGGCCTGCTGCGTTCACCAGCAACTTTGATGTGCGTTGCTGGTCATGGACAGAACATGCAAGCTCTTTCCAGACAGCGGCAGGAATTGAACCTGATCAGTGACCGCTCATCATAGCCCTCCAGCTCCCTCCCAACCATCCATGTTGCAACCAAACGCACATCCACCTTTTCCACTGGCAGCTCATTTCACACTCGTGCTACCATCTGAGTGAAGAAGACTCCCTTCAGCTTTCTCTTAAAATCGAATGTTGAAAGGCATTGATAGAGTGGATGAAGAGAGAATGTTTCCTGTGGTGGTGGAGTCTAAGGCCAGAGGGCATAGACTCAGAATAGAGGGACATCCTTTTAGAGTGGAGATGAGGAATTTCTTTAGCCAGAGACTGGTGAATCTGTGGAATCTGTTGCCAGAGGTGGCTGTGAATGCCAAGTCATTGGGTATTTTTAAGGCAGAGGTTGATAGATTCTTGATTAGTCAGGGCATTAAGAAATATAGGGAGAAGGCAGGAGACTGGGGTTGAGACAGATAATGGACCAGCCGTGAAATGACAGAACAGACTTGATGGGCCAAGTGGCCTAATTCTGCTTCTATATCTTATGGTCTTTCACCTTTCACCCTTAACCCTTGATGTCCATTTCCAGTCTCATCCAACCTCAGTGGTGAGTCCAGAGATAGGATCTGTGTGGACACTTGAACTCCAACACATTTTGGAGTTCCAGCTTTCACCATGCATGTGTGTGCAGAATTCCAGGTGAAAGTAAGCGTGAGCAGAGCCATCGCTCTGTCAGCACAATTCAGACCACTGTAATCATAAGAAAACTCCAATACTTACAAAGGGAGAGATTGTCAAGTGAAGACATTAAACAGGTTTTATAAATATTAGTCTCCTTCTTCAATAAATTATCTCTTGATGAAGGCTATCTCAACCCTTTTAGGATCCTGACAATTAATTCATAATCGAGTGATCTACGTGCCTCTAATTATGGGTGTAATGTATTGATTTATTTGGTATGTTTTTAGGGTTATCACTCTTACATCAGAACACAGTCAACAATTTTGCTTGGGCAAGTGACCCGATACTTGGTCGAAGTAGTTCAGTTTTTTTTACTGATGTGTAATTTGTGGGGTGGTGCTTATCTGGTTTAATAAGTAACAACCTCTGCAGCCTCTAATCACTTTTAAAACATTATCAGACATTAACGATCTCACAGGAAAATGCGTACTGGAAGAAGCTGGTCACATGGTCTCTGATTGTTCTCCAAGTTACAGATTTATGGAACACTACAGCATAGAAACACGCCCTTTGGGCCATCTAGTCTATGTCAGACTCTTATCTTGCCTGGTCCCACCGACCTGCACCTGACTATAGCCCTTAAATTCCTCTCTTCCATGTACCCATCCAAATTTCTCTTCAATGTTACAATCAAACCCATGTTCACCACTCCCTCTGGCAGCTCATTTCACACTCTCACCACCCTCCGAGTGAAGAGGTTCTCCTTAACTATCTGACATTTCACCCATGACCCATGACCTTTAGTTCTAGTCTCACCCAACCTCAGACAAAAAAGACTGCTTGCATTTCCCCTCTCTATACCCTTCATAATTTTGTACCCCTCTATCAAATCGCCTCTCAATCTTCTACGTTCTAGGGAATAAAGTCCCTACCTATTCAATCTTTCCCTGTAACTGAGGTCTTCCAGTCACAACATCCTCGTAAATTTTCTCTGTACTCTTTCAATCTTATTGCTATCTCTCCTGTAGGTAGGTAGGCACACAATACTTCAGACTGAACCTCACCAACTTCAACACAACATTCGAACCCCTGTACACAATACTGAGGTTTATGTAGACCAATGTACCAAAAGCTCTCTTAACAATCCTATCTACTTGTGATGCCATTTTCAAGAAATTATGGATCTATATTCCATACAGGACTATGGAAATGCAGAAGTGAGTGTAAAAGACCATAAGACCATAAGATATTGCAGCAGAATTAGGCCATTCATCCCATCAAGTCTGCTTCCCTATTTTATCATGGCTGATCCATTATTCTCTCAACCCCAATCTCCTGCCTCCCCTGCCTGCAACACTTCATGCCCTGACTAATCAAGAATCTATTAACCTCGCCTTAAGTACTCTCAATGACCTGGCCTCCACAGTTGCCTGTGCAATGAATTCCACATATTCACCATGCTCCAGCCAAAGGAATTCCTCATCTCTGTTCTAAATCGATGTCCCTCTATTCTAAGCTTTTGCCTTCTGGTCCTAGACTTCCCCACTATAGGAAACATCTGCTCCACATCCACTCTATAAAGGCCTTTCAACATTTGATGGGTTTCAATGAGGTCATCTCTCATTCTTCTGAATTCTCATGAGTAGAAGCCCAAAGCCATCAAATGCTCCTCATATGAAAAACCTTTCAATCCTGGAATCATTTTTGTGAACCTCCTTTGAACATGCTCCAATTTCAACACATCTTTTTTTAGATAAGGGGCCCAAAACTGCTCACAATACTCCAAGTGAGACTTCACCAGTGCTTTATAAAACCTCAGCATTACATCTTTGTTTTCATATCCTAGTCCTCTTGAAATGAATTGCATGTGCTTT